>NC_134689.1:144641841-145241841 GCF_050947455.1 Rhinoderma darwinii
TTAAGACTGGACTGAGCTCGCAAGCACACCCTGGTAGTCACTGTGGAACAGGACGGCCGCATATGCAGACATCTCTGGAGAGAAGGGCGTCGACCGGATGGAAGGAGTTCGTGGTCAGCGATCACGGACGTTACACTGAGATTAGTTCTGGAGCTGTATATACACCGCGTTCCAAATTATTATGCAAATGTTATTTTTCGCTGATTTTCCCAAATAGTCGATGCAAATGACAGTCAGTATAATCTTCAAGCCATCAACCGTTGGAGTATAACGCAAATTTTATTGAACAAATCTCCTAATGATAACAGATTTTTTTTAGAAGTAAAAAAAACTCAAAATGCACTGTTTCAAATTATTGTGCACAACAGAGATCAAAACATCTTAAAGGTTGTAAAGAGAACTAAAATGGTAATTTGTTGAATTTGCAGCATCAGGAGGTCATATTTACAGAAATCAAAAGCTCTTTCAATAAAAAAAACCTAACAGGCCAAGTTACATATTAACATAGGACCCCTTCTTTGATATCACCTTCACAATTTTTGCATCCATTGAATTTGTGAGTATTTGGACAGTTTCTGCTTGAATATCTTTGCAGGATGTCAGAATAGCCTCCCAGAGCTTCTGTTTTGATGTAAACTGCCTCCCACCCTCACAGATATTTTGCTTGAGGATGCTCCATAGGTTCTCAATAGGGTTGAGGTCAGGGGAACATGGGGGCCACACCATGACTTTCTCTCCTTTTATGCCAATAGCAGCCAATGACACAGAGGTATTCTTTGCAGCATGAGATGGTGCATTGTCATGCATGAAGATAATGTTGCTACGGAAATCACGGTTCTTCTTTTTGTACCACGGAAGAAAGTGGTCAGTCAGAAACTCGACGTACTTTGCAGAGGTCATTTTCACACCGTCAGGGACCCTAAAGGGGCCTACCAGCTCTCTCCCCATGATTCCAACCCAAAACATGACTCCGCCACCTCCTTGCTGACATTGCAGCCTTGTTGGGACATGGTGGCCATTCACCAACCATCCACTACTCCATCCATCTGGACCATCCAGGGTTGCACGGCACTCATCAGTAAACAACACGGTTTGAAAATTAGTCTTCATGTATTTCTGAGCCCACTGCAACCGTTTCTGCTTGTGAGCATTGTTTAGGGGTGGCCGAATAATAGCTTTATGCACACTTGCAAACCTCTAGAGGATCCTACACCTTGAGGTTCGTGGGACTCCAGGGGCACCAGCGGCTTCAAATACCTGTTTGCTGCTTTGCAATGGAATTTTAGCAGCTGCTCTCCTAATCCTATTAATTTGTCTGGCAGAAACCTTCCTCATTATGCCTTTATCTGAACGAACCCATCTGTGCCCTGAATCAGCCACAAATCTATTTACAGTACGATGATCATGCCTAAGTTTTCTTGAAATATCCAATGTTTTCATACCTTGTCCAAGGTATTGCACTATTTCACGCTTTTCGGCAGCAAAGAGATCCTTTTTCTTTCCCATATTGCTTGAAACCTGTGGCCTGCTTAATAATGTGGAACGTCCTTCTTAAGTAGTTTTCCTTCGATTGGGCACACCTGGCAAACTAATTATCACAGGTGTCTGAGATTAATTACAATGATCCAAAGAGCCCTAAGACACAATACCATCCATGAGTTTAATTGAAAAACAAATAATTAAATGTTTATGACACTTAAATCCAATGTGCATAATAATTTGGCATACGGTGTATGTACTGAGCTTGGTTCCGGTACTGTATATATGTCAGAGCTTTGTTCTGGTACTGTATTTATATACTGAGCTTGGATCTGGTGCTGTATTTATGTACTGAGCTTTGTTCTGGTGCTGTATTTATGTATTGATCTTTGATCTAGTGTTGTATTTATTTGCTGAGCTTGGTTCTGGTGCAGTATATACGTACTGAGCTTGGTTCTGGTGCTGTATTTATGTACTGAGCTTGGTTCTTCTGATGTATATATGTACGGAGCTTTGTTCTGTGGATGTATATATGTATTGAGCTTTGTTCTGGTGCTGTATATATGTAGTGTGTAAAGGATCTGCCAGGCACAGCTTCGGGGTTAACTCCCATAGGTAATCAGTCTGCACCTGAATCTACGTCTCTGAGACTGACTCCATCTTCCACCACTCAGGATGGCAGGCTTAGGAGTGGGAGAGCCTATCGCAGCCTGGCCAGACGGAGCTAGCTCCCGCCCTCTGTCTATTTATACCTGCCTTTCCTGTTCCTCCTTTGCTTGTGATTCTTTTCGTGTGGTTTCCTGGCCCAGCTACAGCTCCTAACTATTTGATCCTGCTCCATACTGACCCTGGCTTACTGACTACTCTCCTTCTCTGCGTTTGGTACCTCGTGCTCTCCTGGTTTGACTTGGCTTGTTCACCACTCTGGTTGCTCACGGTGTTTCCGTGGGCAACTGCCCCTTTCCCTTTGCTTTGTATTCACTTGTATGTTTGTCTCGTGCACTTACTGAGCGTAGGGACCGCCGCCCAGTTGTACCCCGTCGCCTAGGGTGGGTCATTGCAAGTAGGCAGGGACAGAGTGGTGGGTAGATTAGGGCTCACTTGTTCGTTTCCCTACCCCCGTCGTTACATAATCACAAGCCCATACCTAGTCTACCCTGGTCCCTGACACCACTATGGACCCCCTTGAGACCCTGGCTCAGCAAATGCAAGGTGTCTCCCTACAGGTCCAGGCCCTGGCTCAGAGGGTCAACCAGCCTGATGCTACCTTGGTAGTTCCCCTCACCTCCTGAACCCCACCTCAAGTTGCCCGACCGGTTCTCAGGGGACCGGAGGGCTTTTCTCTCCTTTCGGGAGAGTTGTAGGCTTTACTTTCGCTTAAAGCCTCATTCCTCAGGTTCTGAGAACCAGCGGGTGGGTATAATTATGTCCCGGCTCCAGGAAGGGCCCCAAGAGTGGGCCTTCTCCTTGGCTCCTGACGCCCCTGAACTTGTCTCCGTTGATCGTTTCTTTTCTGCTCTCGGACTCATTTATGACGAGACTGACAGGACTGCCTTTGCCGAGAGTCAGCTGGTGACCTTACGTCAGGGTAAGAGACCTGTTGAGGAGTATTGTTCTGACTTTAGGAAGTGGTGCGTAGCTTCTCGGTGGAATGACCCTGCCTTAAGGTGCCAGTTTAGGTTGGGTCTGTCGAATGCCCTGAAAGACCTGCTAGTTAGCTATCCCTCTTCTGACTCCCTAGACCAGGTTATGGCTTTAGCGGTACGACTTGACCGACGTCTCAGGGAACGACAACGTGAACGTTTATGTGTTTTCTCCTCCGACTCCCCCATGATGCCTCCCGAGGTTCCGTTGCTTCGTTCCTCAACGGAAGACTCAGAGGTACCTATGCAACTCGGGGCCTCCGTGTCCCCCCAACAACGTAGAGATTTCCGCAGGAAGAATGGTCTCTGTTTCTACTGTGGGGATGACAAGCATCAAGTGAACAACTGTCCTAAGCGTAAGAATGGAGCCGGAGAACTTCCGCGCCTAAGTGATCATCGGGGAGGTCACTTGGGCGCACAGGTATTTCCCGTAAATATGAAACGTAATAAGATATTGCTTCCCTTTCAGGTATCTTTTGGTAGTAAGTCTGCTACCGGCAGAGCCTTCGTGGATTCAGGGTCCTCTGCTAATATCATGTCTGTGGAATTTGCTATGTCTCTTGACATTTGCCAAAACCTGTCCCGGTAGTGGGTATCGACTCCACTCCTCTTGCTAATGGTTATTTTACACAGCATACCCCTGTTTTTGAACTCCTTGTTGGCTCCATGCATTTGGAGCAGTGCTCTGTACTGTTGATGCAGGGAATATCGTCCGATTTGGTTTTAGGCCTTCCCTGGTTGCAGTTGCATAATCCCACGTTTGACTGGAATACTGGGGAGCTGACCAAATGGGGTAATGAATGTTTGACGTCATGTTTTTCTGTTAATTCTATTTCTCCCCCTGAGGAGGTGAACACACTACCTGAGTTTGTTCAGGACTTCGCTGATGTTTTCTCTAAGGAGGCCTCCGAAGTGTTACCTCCTCATAGAGAATACGATTGCGCTATCGAATTGGTACCAGGA
This sequence comes from Rhinoderma darwinii, assembly GCF_050947455.1. NCBI lineage: Eukaryota > Metazoa > Chordata > Amphibia > Anura > Rhinodermatidae > Rhinoderma > Rhinoderma darwinii. The sequence goes on from NC_134689.1 coordinate 144,645,927, forward strand.
GCTAAGCTTCCTAAGGGTAGGATATTTAATCTTTCTTGTCCTGAACGTGAAGCCATGAGAGAGTATATCCAGGAATGCCTGGCCAAGGGTTACATTCGCCCCTCTACTTCTCCGGTAGGTGCTGGCTTCTTCTTCGTAGGGAAGAAGGATGGTGGTCTTAGGCCATGCATCGACTACCGTAACCTGAATAAGGTCACTGTAAGGAACCGGTATCCCCTTCCTTTGATTCCTGATCTCTTTAATCAGGTTCAGGGGGCCCAATGGTTCTCTAAGTTTGATCTACGGGGGGCGTATAACCTTATCCGCATCAAAGAGGGGGATGAGTGGAAGACTGCGTTTAACACGCCCGAAGGTCATTTCGAATACCTCGTCATGCCCTTTGGGTTGTGTAATGCTCCGGCAGTCTTCCAGAATTTCATAAATGAGATTTTGAGAGATTACCTGGGGATATTTCTTGTAGTGTACCTTGATGACATACTGGTGTTTTCCAAGGACTGGTCCTCCCACATTGAGCATGTCAGGAAGGTGCTCCAGGTCCTTCGGGAAAACAAACTGTTTGCAAAAACTGAAAAATGTGTGTTTGGGGTACAGGAGATACCATTTTTGGGTCAAATCCTCACTCCTCATGAATTCCGCATGGACCCCGCCAAGGTTCAGGCCGTGGCGGAATGGGTCCAACCTGCCTCCCTGAAGGCGTTACAGTGTTTTTTGGGGTTCGCTAATTATTACAGGAGATTTATTGCTAACTTCTCGGTCATCGCTAAGCCTCTTACGGACCTCACTCGCAAAGGTGCTGATCTCCTCCACTGGCCTCCTGAGGCTGTCCAGGCTTTTGAGGTCCTTAAGAAGTGCTTTATCTCGGCCCCGGTGCTGGTTCAGCCCAACCAAATGGAGCCATTTATCGTGGAAGTTGACGCATCCGAGGTGGGAGTGGGGGCTGTCTTGTCCCAGGGTACCAGGTCCCTCACCCATCTCCGCCCCTGTGCCTACTTCTCCAGGAAGTTTTCACCCACTGAGAGTAACTATGATATTGGCAACCGCGAACTCTTAGCCATTAAATGGGCATTTGAAGAGTGGCGCCACTTCCTGGAGGGGGCTAGGCACCAGGTAACGGTCCTTACCGACCACAAGAATCTGGTTTTCCTAGAATCTGCCCGGAGGCTAAACCCGAGGCAAGCTCGATGGGCGCTATTTTTTACCAGATTCAACTTTTTGGTTAACCAAAGGGCTGGGTCTAGAAATATTAAGGCTGATGCACTGTCGCGTAGCTTCATGGCCAGCCCTCCTTCGGAGGAAGATCCTGCTTGTATTTTGCCTCCCGGTATAATCATTTCTTCTATTGATTCTGATTTAGTCTCTGAAATTGCGGCTGATCAAGGTTCAGCTCCCGGGAACCTTCCTGAGGACAAGCTGTTTGTTCCCCTGCAATACCGGCTAAGGGTACTTAGGGAAAATCATGACTCCGCACTATCTGGTCATCCAGGCATCCTGGGTACCAAACACCTCATTGCCAGAAACTATTGGTGGCCTGGGTTGCCTAAAGACGTTAAGGCCTACGTCGCCGCTTATGAGGTTTGTGCTAGGTCCAAGACTCCCAGGTCCCGACCAGCGGGTTTACTACATTCGTTGCCCATTCCCCAGAGACCTTGGACACATATCTCCATGGATTTTATCACCGATTTGCCTCCATCCCAAAGCAAGTCGGTGGTGTGGGTGGTAGTAGACCGCTTCAGTAAGATGTGCCACTTTGTGCCCCTCAAGAAACTACCCAACGCCAAGACGTTAGCTACCTTGTTTGTCAAACACATCATGCGTCTCCATGGGGTCCCTGTCAATATTGTTTCGGACAGAGGGGTACAATTTGTTTATTTGTTTTGGAGAGCTTTCTGTAAAAAGTTGGAGATTGATCTGTCCTTCTCCTCTGCCTTCCATCCTGAAACCAATGGCCAAACTGAGAGGACTAATCAATCTCTAGAACAATATTTAAGGTGTTTTATCTCTGACTGTCAATATGTTTGGGTCTCATTCATTCCCCTCGCCGAATTTTCCCTTAATAACCGGGTCAGTAACTCGTCAGGGGTCTCCCCCTTTTTCTGTAATTTTGGGTTTAATCCACCATTCTCCTCCGTTTCACCTGGTAGTTCTAACAATCCCGAGGTAGAGGTCGTTCATCAGGAACTGTGCACAGTCTGGGCCCAGGTTCAGAAGAACCTAGAGGCGTCCCAGAGCGTACAAAAAACTCAGGCTGATAGAAAACGTTCTGCTAACCCCTTGTTTATGGTCGGGGATCTGGTGTGGTTATCGTCTAGGAACTTGCGTCTTAAGGTCCCGTCCAAGAAGTTTGCTCCCCGGTTTATTGGGCCGTATAAGGTCATTGAAGTCCTCAATCCTGTCTCCTTCCGGCTGGAGTTACCCCCATCTTTTCGTATACATGACGTGTTTCATGCCTCCCTCCTTAAACGCTGCTCCCCGTCCTTGGCTCCCTCGAGGAAACCTCCTGTTCCCGTTCTCACCCCTGAGGGGGTGTAATTCGAGGTGGCCAAGATTGTGGACAGCAAGATGGTCCAAGGCTCCCTCCAGTACCTGGTCCATTGGAGAGGATACGGGCCTGAGGAGAGGACTTGGGTACCCGCCCGGGATGTTCACGCTGGGGTATTGGTCAGGAAGTTCCACCTTCGTTTCCCCAGTAAACCAGGTCCACTTAGAAAGGGTCCGGTGGCCCCTCATAAAAGGGGGGGTACTGTAAAGGATCTGCCAGGCACAGCTTCGGGGTTAACTCCCATAGGTAATCAGTCTGCACCTGAATCTACGTCTCTGAGACTGACTCCTTCTTCCACCACTCAGGATGGCAGGCTTAGGAGTGGGAGAGCCTATCGCAGCCTGGCCAGATGGAGCTAGCTCCCGCCCTCTGTCTATTTATACCTGCCTTTCCTGTTCCTCCTTTGCTTGTGATTCTTTTCGTGTGGTTTCCTGGCCCAGCTACAGCTCCTAACTATTTGATCCTGCTCCATACTGACCCTGGCTTACTGACTACTCTCCTTCTCTGCGTTTGGTATCTCGTGCTCTCCTGGGTTGACTTGGCTCGTTCACCACTCTGGTTGCTCACGGTGTTTCCGTGGGCAACTGCCCCTTTCCCTTTGCTTTGTATTCCCTTGCATGTTTGTCTCGTGCACTTACTGAGCGTAGGGACCGCGGCCCAGTTGTACCCCGTCGCCTAGGGCGTGTCGTTGCAAGTAGGCAGGGACAGAGTGGCGGGTAGATTAGGGCTCACTTGTTCGTTTCCCTACCCCCGTCGTTACATAGTGAGCTTGGTTCTGATGTTGTATTTATATACTGAGCTTGTTTTTGGTGCTGTATTTATGTATGAGCTTGGTTCTGGGGCTGTATATGTGTACTGAGGTTGGTTCTAGTTCTATATATATGTATGAGCAGGGCCGGCCTTAGTGCGGGTTTCTCAATTGCGGCAACCCCACAAAACAAAAAAATGAAACACATATACATGTGTGTATGTGTATACATATATATATATATATATATATATATATATATATATACACACGCACATACTGGAACATATATACAAGACATACAGGCAAATATACGTGTTTTATATATATATATATATATATATATATATATATATATATATATACACAAACACACACACACACACACACACACACACACACACACGAGGCATGTATACACACATAATGGGTCTTATACAAATACATATAAGTAAATATATGGACATCCGGGCCCAAATATACCCACGCAGGCACATATATACACAGAACAGTTAGTTAACTGCAGTCCTATGGAACACCACAGATAACAGTGATAACTCTCTGAGTACAGAGAATGTAGTAGATGTTACCTGCAGTCCTATGTAACACCACAGATAACACAGTGATAACTCTCGGAGTACAGATAATGTAGTAAATATTGCCTGCAGTCCTATGTAACACCACAGATAACACAGTGATAACTCTCGGAGTACAGATAATGCAGTAGATGTTACCTGCAGTCCTATGTAACACCACAGATAACACAGTGATAACTCTCTGATTACAGATAATGTCGTAGATGTTACATGCAGTCCTATGTAACACCACAGATAACACAGTGATAACTCTGATTACATATAATGTAGTAGATGTTACCTGCGGTCCTATGTAACACCACAGATAACACAGTGATAACCCTCTGATTACAGATAATGTAGTAGTATTGCCTGCAGTCCTATGTAACACCACAGATAACACAGTGATAACTCTGATTACATATAATTTAGTAGATGTTACCTGCGGTCCTATGTAACACCACAGATAACACATTGATAACTCTCTGAGTACAGATAATGTAGTAGTGTTACCTGCAGTCCTATGTAACATCACAGATAACACACAGTGATAACTCTCTGATTACAGATAATGTATTAGTGTTACCTGCAGTCCTACGTAACACCACAGATAACACACAGTGGCACATGCAATATTGTTGGAATGCACATTCGCCATACATACATGTATAGTGTTAAGAGGTTAAAGGGATTGTCCGGGTTTAAACTTTTTATGTTGAAGCAGGAGAGGAGGGCTTCAAATAAAAAAGCAGCCATACTTACCAGGGCCGGCGTCTGATGGATTCTGACGGGTTCAGTGTCAGCAGGTCCTGTGTCTCTGACACGCAGGATCCACCTGTTATCGATCACATCTAAGTTATGAACCGTCGACACGCAGGACCCGCTGACACTGAACCTGTCCGTCCCACTGACCTGACGGACTCAGGTCTCAGCGCTAGACACGGCTTCTCTGTATACAGAATACAAAACAGCTGTATCTCAAAAAGTAAAAATAGTTTAATAAGGCTCCGTTCACATGTGCGTCAGGGCTCCGTTCAGGCGTTCCATCTGAGCTTTCCGTCAGAACGGAACCCTGACTGAATCAATACTATAGTCGACTGCGCTTTTGATTCCGTCAAAACGATGGAACCCTTGCACAACGGAGACAAACGCAAACCATTTGCACCAGATCCGTCACCATTGAAACCTATGGTTTCCGTTTGTTTCAGTCAGGGCTCCGTTCTGACGGAAAGCTCAGATAGAACGCCTGAACGGAGCCCTGACGCAGATGTGAACGAAGACTTAAATGTAATTACAAAGTTGCACCAAACACACTGATTTCTATATAAAAAAAAAATATAAAATGTCAAAGGTGTACATAGGTTTTCACGTAATCTGAACAGGGTTTAAAATGGCAACAAATGGTAAATGTGCACTATGAAGGCACTGAATTCTGTGCCGATTTGACATTTCTTAACACTTTAGTGCCGTTCAGTGCCACCATGTTGCCCATTTGCCACCTATTGCCCCTTTAGCGCCCTTCTGTTTGGTGGCCCCTTGATGGCCATTTGCTGCCCCTGTAGCCTTTAGCATCTTTTGTCACAGAAGAACAATAACGGGGCAACAACATTTCAAATGGGCATTAAGGGGGCACTGAATAGAAGGACACTAAAGGGGCAATAAGTGGCAAATGGGCACCAAGGTGGCACTGAATCCTCTGTCCATTTGCCATTATTGCCCTTTTTAGAACCCCATCTGTTCCCATATTCAAACAAAGTCCAGTCAGTGACTTACCTGCTGGGCTTCCAGCAAACGCTTCCTGCTGGAGCTGGAACCGCCCTGTAGAAAATGTTCACTCGGTGTCTCCACCAACCCTGGAAATGCACAGGAAGCGCGGTGTCTCCTCCCTGTCTTTCATCCTGAATGATGTCATCACGCCTGTCTCGTCATTCAGGAAGCAGGACAGGGTGAGCGGACGAGCGTTGGCCGGGGCGCGGGGAGGCCAGTATGAGGTTGGTGCAGTAAGTGAGTGGCACCTGACCCGCTGGCGTCCCGAGTAGTGGCCATGGCGCGGGGCATGTACTCCCGGTGGCGCCCCCTGTCTGGTTGTTTTAACCCCTTGAACCACCATTATGCAGTAATACATGACCTGACAATATTTCCAAACATTCCCCTGTATTGTTTTTTTCAGATGCAGCAAAATCTATAAAATCAACTTTTAAAATGACGCACGCTATATGCGAATTACTCATCAAAAGTGTCATGGGACGTTGTCGCTATCCTGAAGAGTCACATAGTCCTTCCTCCAAACCCACCTTTCCATGCTTGATTGACATCGCTCTAGCTGTTCTACATCACTACTACAGATGAGCGAACTGGGACAACCGAACCCGGTTTCGGTCCGAACTTCCGGAAAAGTTCGGTTCGCAGCGAATCCGAACTTCACCGGGTTCGGCCGAACCCGTTTTGACCGAACCTGGCTACATTTTGGCGCCTGCCACATGTTACATCTAAAATGGAGGATTTCACAAGATCACCTGACATCAGGCTACCCCATAATGCTTTGCAAACGGCTCTCCCAGCCAAACGGGAGGCAGCATAGGGGCGGGCTCAAGCCTGCAATAAAAGTCTATGCACGGAGCTCAGCGGCCATTTTACAGACAGGAGCTGTAGGGATAGCATCTCTGTGCAGTAAGGGAAAGCTTTAGGAATCTAAAAGGCAGGAATCCAGCAATCGAAGGGGCTCATCCACTACTCATTACTGAATACGCTTTTATAAGGGGCTCATCCCCATTGCATCCAACTTGCAATACAGGCAGGCTTTGTAGTACTAAAACGCCCAGCATTCCCTGAGTGCACTGCAGCGTGGCTGATAGAAATTCTCATTCATTGCCATTTGCCAAGCAAGTGTCAGTGTGTGAATACGCTTTTAGAAGGGGCTCATCCCCGGCCGTTAACATAACAAACAAATAACAATACAACTTGCAATACAGGCAGCCTTTGTAGTAGACGTAGTAGTACTACAAGGCCCAGCATTCCCTGAGTGCACTGCGGCGTGGCTGATAGAAATTCTCATTCATTGCCATTTGCCAAGCCAGTGTCAGTGTGTGAATACGCTTTTAGAAGGGGCTCATCCCCGGCCATTAACATAACAAACAAATAACAATACAACTTGCAATACAGGCAGCCTTTGTAGTAGTGGTAGTAGTACTACAAGGCCCAGCATTCCCTGAGTGCACTGCGGCGTGGCTGATAGAAATTCTCATTCATTGCCATTTGCCAAGCCAGTGTGTGAATACGCTTTTAGAAGGGGCTCATCCCCCGGGTTTTGATTCAACTTGCTGCACTCCAACAGTGAAATGTCTGGTAAAAAAAAGGTTGTGAAAGGACGGGGTAGAGGAAAAAACACCCATGCCGTGTCCTCTTCCAGTCCAAATGTTGGATCTGTTGGTGCCAGACCCAGTACCAGCATTTGTGGCACAAGACATGTGCCCAGTTCCACTAGTAGCAGCAGCCATGTGCCTGCTGGTAGTAGTAGCAGTATCAGCAAGCCAGACTTGTCCATCTCCTCCGGTGGGCGGGTTACTTTAGATAATACGGCCATTGTGGACTGGTTGGCTGGCTCGCGGTCATCTCAGCAGGAAGACTCTGACGATCTGGCTTCAAGCCAGGTTTCGTTGGATTCCAGATCCTCTACAGTTCCTTGGCACAGTGACAGTAGTAATATGGGTATTTCTAGCATTTCCATTCCATCATCTATGTCTTCACTCCCCCTTCCTAGCGGGAAGCCATCTTTCCTGAGAGTCCTAAGAGACATCTCCTCCGGTGTGAAGGAAGATACTGAACAACATAGTGATGATGATTTGTTTTCCGCGAGTCAGCCAACGGAGTGTGTTGCGGCGGTGGTGGAGGTGGAAGCGGTTTCCGAGACGCATAGCTGTGGTAGTGGGGGTGTTGGTGATAGCCGTGGTGGCAGACGCAGTTTAGAGGGGGGGCATGGAGCCCGCCATGATGTCACATCACATTCACAACACAGTGCCAGAAGTGGCGGGGATGATGAGGAGGGCTATGATGACAGGACGTGGGAACCAGGTGACGAGGTGATGACGGCGTCAGAGGAGGAGGGTAGTAGTGGCGGCACTGGCAGTGATAAACAGCCAAGCCGAGGTAGGGGCAGAAGTCAATCTGCAAAATGTTGTAGCGGTAGGGTCAGCTCAGGAGCCGGTGACAACGACACTGATGCTGGTGTAGGCTCCCGAAAAAAGCCTGCCAGACAAGGGGCAAGCTCGGGTGGTGGTGGTGGTGGTGGTGGTGGACGTGGTACTACCTCTTTACGGTACTCTGCCATGTGGCAATTTTTCTGTACCTTCCCGGAGGACGAAAACATGGCACAGTGCCGTATCTGCAAGCAGAAAGTAAAGCGTGGGCAGAGCAGCAATGTCGGAACTACCGCTCTACGTAAACACATGGAGCGGCATCACAAGGCCATGTGGGACAAACGACATGCCCCACCATCATCATGTACATCTAATGAAGACCCCTCTGCCGCCGCTGCTGCTGCTGCTCCGAGTCCCTGTCATCTAAGTAGTAGCCAGGCCTCATCCACCATGTCGTTGTTATCATCATCATCACTGTCATCTAGTGCTCCTCCTACGTCCCGTCAGTTATCCATTACGGAATCGTTGTCCAATAAGCAACAATATATACCCAGTCATCCACTTGTCGTGCGGCTTAATTCACACCTGGCTAAGTTGTTGGTGGTGCAGTCGCTGCCGTACCACCTGGTCGACTCCGCCGGCTTCAAGCAATTGATGGTGTGCGCTCAGCCGAGGTGGCGAATACCTAGCCGACATTACTTCTCCAAAACAGCTGTCCCTGCCTTGCACAAGCATGTGGAGGAAAAGGTGTGCCAGTCCTTGCAATTATCCGTGTGCAGCAGGGTACATGTCACCGTCGACACGTGGAGCAGCAACTATGGGCAGGGACAGTACATGTCTTTCACGGCCCACTGGGTCAATATTTTGCAGTCCGATGCACCACCGCAGCAATGCCAGGTATTACCACCTCCAAGCTTGTATCTTTCTGGTTCAACTCTGGACACCAGGCGCCTACCATCCTCCTCCTCCTACTCCTCCTCCTCCTTGCCTTCCTCCTTGGAGGTCTTCCCGTCCCCGACAGGACACAGCGTATCTTCCACTCCTCCTCCCTCTTCTTTTCATAGGTTCAAGGTGAAGCGCCACAACGCTGTCTTACATCTGCTGAGCCTGGGCGAGAAAAGCCACACAGGGCAGGAGCTGCTGCTGTGCATCAAGGAGGAAATCGAACGCTGGCTGTCTCCTCTGAAACTCACACTGGGCAATGTTGTCTCTGATAACGGCAAGAACGTTGTGGCTGCACTGCGTCTAGGTCACCTGACACATGCTCCTTGCATGGCACATGTGATCAATCTGGTCATAACACGCTTCTTAAAGTCATATGTTGGTTTGAAGGGTGTGCTGGCCATGTCCAGGAGGGTTTGCGTTCGCTTTAGACGTTCGTATGCATTTAAGCACGCCCTCCTGGACTTGCAGCGTCAAAACAATCTCCAAGAACACAGCCTGATTTGCGACGTTCCAACACGCTGGAATTCTACCCTGCACATGTTGGACCGTCTGTACGAACAGCGGAAAGCCGTGAATGATTTCCTGATGCAGCAGACGGGCAGCGTTTGGAGCCAGTGTAATTTCGAGCTCAGGCACTGGCAGCTGGTTAGAGACGCATGTCGCGTTTTGAGGCCCTTTGAAGAGGCCACACGATTTGTGAGCCGTGACGCTAGCGGAATGAACGATGTTATGCCGCTGATATTCATTATGGAGCAAATGCTCACAGCGATGATTCAGCAAAGGATGGAGGAAGGATCACATCTGGCTATGGATGTTGAGGAGGAGGAGGAGGAGGATGAGGATGAGGAAACAGGACCTGAAGAGGAGCTGGATTTGGAGATGGAATCACAGGAAGGGATAGGGGACGAGGCAGCCGCACAACATGACAGTGATGGTGGTGATGACGAGTCTGACGACGACCTTGATGATGGACAACCATGGCAGTATGGGGTGGAGATGGAACTAACCGGGCCCTCTGAAACGCTGGCCAGGATGGCGAGCTGTATGCTTCGTTACTTGCGCGCTGACTGTCGTATTGTTAGCATGAAGCAAAGAGATGAGTACTGGATAGCCACACTTTTAGACCCTCGGTATAAAGCCAGAATGGGGGAGTTTTTTGCGCCTTCCGAGAGGGAGGCAAAATTGGCTTATTATCGAGAGAAGCTATGCCGCCAGCTTGTCACGGCTTTCAAACGGCAAACACCTGCTGCAAGCATGTCTGACCGGGGGGCCACTCTCCGCTCCCCACTGTCTCATCGTTCCACCGCCTCTGGCAGAGCTACCTCTGCAATAGGCAGCAGCCGCGGCAGCAGCGGCAGCAGCGGCAGCAGCAGCAGCCAATTCAGTTTGGAAAATATGATGACAACATTTTTACATCCAATACCCCGACCTGACACACATCGTAGTCACCAAAGGGATGTTCACCATCACCAGGTGCAGCACCTAAACAACAAGGTTCACTCGTACCTGGACTGTGCCCTTTCTCCATCAGAAATGCTGATCCCAGACCCCATGGACTTCTGGGTCAGCAGATTGGATCATTGGCAAGAACTGGCCCAGTTTGCCATGGGCGTACTGTCTTGTCCACCCTCCAGTGTAGCGTCAGAGAGGGTATTCAGCGCGGCAGGGGGCTTCGTCACCCCTAAGCGAATAAGATTGTCCGCCAACAGCTTGGAAAATCTCACGTTTCTGAAAATGAATCAAGCGTGGATCGGTGAGGATTTTTTTAATGTGCTGCTGCTACTACTACTACCACCCTTGTTGTCTGTGTTGGCTACCTCTACTACAACCAATACACCTCCACTGCCGCCCGTCTGCTACAAGCAGGCCTGAGGCCTGCCCCACCACAGGGCTTTGTCCTGTGACTGTCGTCCAGTCTCTTTTTTTAATGTGCTGCTGCTACTACTACTACCACCCTTGCTGTCTGTGTTGGCTACCTCTACTACCACCAATACACCTCCACTGCCGCCCGTCTGCTACAAGCAGGCCTGAGGCTTGCCCCACCATAGGGCTTTGTCCTGTGACTGTCCAGTGTCTTTTAATGTGCTGCTACTACTCACCCTTGCCAAAAAAAGGGTCAATTTTTGGAGGGCTTGTCAAAAGCCATTGCTTGTTGCTTTTACATCCATGTATGGAAGAACCCCGGCAGGCATCTGCCAAAAAAAAGGGTCAATTTTTGGAGGGCTTGTCAAAAGCCATTGCTTGTTGCTTTTACATCCATGTATGGAAGAACCCCGGCAGGCATCTGCCAATAAAAAGGGTCAATTTTTGGAGGGCTTGTGAAAAGCCATTGCTTGTTGCTTTTACATCCATGTATGGAAGAACCCCAGCAGGCATCTGCCAAAAAAAAGGGTCAATTTTTGGAGGGCTTGTCAAAAGCCATTGCTTGTTGCTTTTACATCCATGTATGGAAGAACCCCGGCAGGCATCTGCCAATAAAAAGGGTCAATCTTTGGAGTGCTTGTCAAAAGCCATTGCTTGTTGCTTTTACATCCATGTATGGAAGAACCCCGGCAGGCATCTTCCAATAAAAAGGGTAAATTTTTGGAGGGCTTGTCAAAAGCCATTGCTTGTTGCTTTTACATCCATGTATGGATGAACCCCGGCAGGCATCTGCCACCATAAAGGGTAAATTTTTTGAGGGCTTGTCAAAAGCCATTGCTTCTTCTTTTACCACCTTATATGTATGAACCCTGGCAGGCATCAGCCGCCTAAAATGGTTAATTTTTGTACCTTTTTTAACAATGCATTAAGCATACAACATGCACAAGTGCAGTGGTTTCTGTTAGTTATCACCGTGTCCCATCCGTTTTCCTATAACCATACATGTTGGCGTAACTTTGACACTAACTTTGCCTTAAAGACAGCTCAAAAGTACTTGGATACACTCATGGGTGACCTAAGAGTGTTATACAGGGCTTCTAGGGCTTTTAAACAGTGTTATACACGATTTTTAGGGGCTTTCTTGTATTACAGGTTCGGTCAGAACTTGTTCGGTCCGAATCGAACTTTTTCACGAAATTCGGCGAACCTGTCGAACCGAACTTTTCATACGTTCGCTCATCTCTAATCACTACCATTCTCCTCCAACTTTCTCGGATACGCCATTGCCTTGTACTACTTGGGCACACACTCTGCAGCGAGGTGTATTCTGCCCAGCTGCATGCCAGGTGAGTACAAGTCAACGGTGCATCCGCAAGAGCCATTTCAACGGCACCATTTCAATTTTTGCCTCAGGCAGCAGAAAAGCTAGAATTGGCCCTGGTAGGTTACCATTTTTGTACCCCATAGCTGTTTAATTTACCTCTTTATAGCACGGAAAAGAAGTACATAGGATCTTGTTGTTAAATTTCTATCTTCGTTATTGTTTTTGTGTTAACGAATAGATTAGACCAGTGACAGACTAAGGCTGGGTTCACACGAGCATGTTACGTCCGTAATGGACGGAACGTATTTCGGCTGCAAGTCCCGGACTGAACACACTGCAGGGAGCCGGGCTCCTAGCATCATAGTTATGTACGACGCTAGGAGTCCCTGCCTCTCCGTGGAACTACTGTCCCGTACTGAAAACATGATTACAGCACGGGACAGTTGTCCTGCAGCGAGGCAGGGACTCCTAGCATCGTACATAACTATGATGCTAGGAGCCCGGCTCCGGGACTTGCGGCCGAAATACGTTCCGTCCATTACGGACGTAACATGCTCGTGTGAACCCAGTCTTATAGTGCCCTGGGTCCACAAGCTGGGGAAAAATGTAAGAAAGTCATTCAACCTCTCAATAGTCAGGCCCTTGGCCCATACGGCCATATTTAAGTGAGTTTGCTTTACTTGCCAGTACCTATGGATTCATACAATGGCATCTTAACCAGGTTTCTTAAATCTTAAACTTTAAGGAATTATGTAGAAAATAAATATGGCATTTCCAACTTCTTTTGCTGCTCACCTATATATTTATATATTTAAATTGTTTTTACTTTGCAGTAAGAATTCTCTTTACACTTCTTAGGTTCTTGTCTCTCACATTGCCTGGTATTTTAAAATGGATCAAAGGCTTGATCATCGGATTACACTTTCAAGCTACTCTTTTCATTCATTTAAAAAGTGTCTCATTTATAATTAGCTGTCTTGTTAAAGTGCTCGGTTAGTATAAATCATTTCTTACTGTATAACCTAAAAGTGTCACCGAAATTTCACTCCTACAGATTTCATTAAAAATAGCATCTTACTTCTAAGCTGGGGGATTTTAATATTCACACAGAGTTCTGCAGATATGCCATAAAACAAGGTGTTCGTAAGGAAAGAGTCATGTATACCAAGATTTAGAAAAGGTTTACACTGCAGTCTAATATAGTATATAGTTTAACATATTGTACATGTATTAATCATATACAATGCACTATGTATATATATATATATATATATATATATATACACATAAAATATATTATGCATGTCATATTAAACATTATATATAGCACCGTAGACATTGTAAATAAACTCTGATGTCCTAGTTTCATATTGTAGTGTGAAAAAAACATTAGAAAGATGTGTGCCCGACCTTGCAGACATAATAAATAATTATATTTTGAGCTTTTGTTCCAATTCATGTTTTAGGTCTTATATACTTTTTTTAATGAATGTCTGCAATTTAGCTTATACGGATTTGTTTTCCTTCGAAACCAAGCTGTTTTATTATACACTAGAAGAAAACAGATCTTTTTTCATCCCAGTACATTCAGCTGCATTGACTCTACAAAGCCAACTGGAACAGCAGCCACTATAGAGACCATTGATCTGTTTGTAACATTTCACTAGCAGTGTACACCTATTGGGTGCAAATGTTTAATTTACCATTTACTACTTCAGGTACATTATGTTTGGGTGCAGGTTCTTTTCCAGTGATCAGCTGATTAATATGTTTTCTATCCCTTGATAAAATAAGATTTCCAATCCATTTTGGGCCTATTATTTAATTACTCTTAAGGGGAATGTATCATCTATTTATTTTTACTAATATAAACCAGATACTGAAACATACATTATTTCTAGTTTATTTTTATTTTTCAATTTCAGATTTTTTATTCTATGCCTCAGGCAGCCATCTTGCCTGAGCTGCTGTAAATGCATTTAGAGATATGCCTTACAGCAGCCACATGGACCATGGGTTACCTTTCTTTGTAATCCTATCTGTGATAATAATATGGTGACTGCTGAGAAGTGATCTCTACAGAACAGGAAGAGTCAGTCTATTATGAGGCTCAGTGGCCAGAGTGAAAACTGCAAGATTTTAGTAACATTCTTAAACATAAAAACTTGATTTAACTCTTTCTGGACCAAGGGTCATTGATCCCTCAATGACCAGGCCTAAATTTAAAGTTTTGGCATACATTCTTTTACACAGTTATAACTTTTGAACTATTTTGGATAACTTAAACATTTTATTGTAGAGTTTTTCTTTAGCTAACTAAGGCTTTGTTCACATCTGTGTCGGAGGCTTTATTAGGGGCCTCCGTCGCAGATTAGGCAGGATTTACCAGAGAAAATAGCGCAGCATGCAGCGCTATTGTGTTCGTTAAAACTAGAGACACCCCGACAGTAAGCCGACGGAACCTATAAAAGTCAATGGGTTCCATCAGCAACCAGCGGTGTCCGTTGTGCAACGGAACTGTTGGTTCCATTATTCCCCTGTTCTGCTCCTCTGACGGAGCACAACAACGGAACACACCAATGCATGTGTGAACATAGTCTTACCTACTATTCCTGCCTATCCTAACACTAAGGGACACAGGAAATACAAAGTATATACTTTCTTTATACTTTGTATCTATCTATCTATCTATCTATCTATCTATCTATCTATCTATCTATCTATCTATCTATCTATCTATCTATCTATCTATCTATCTATCTATCTATCTATCTATCTATCTAATACACGATGACAATCGGGAAAAGTTTGTTTACAATCAAACTTTTCAGAGATCACCATGATTTGTTAATTCTGGTGATCAAATGCTCAGAAGCCGAACCAATTGGTTCGGCTATCAGAGAGCAGGTTGTTGGGAGCCAGGGACACTTAAACCACCGGGGTCAGAGTGCACTCCTCAGCGCTATGCCAGCACAAGCATGGGACTGTAGATTTACGTCCTGGCTGCACGGGGCATATGCGGCTAGGACGTAGATCTACATATTGGCGGCGTGAAAGGGTTAAACAATAGGTAATTTTCTGCTCATACTTTCCCTCAAATTAAATCGACACATGTCAGATTTGTTGCAATATTTTCTGAGACTGTCCTAATTATCTGAATGTGGATTGCAGAAATCCATTCACATACTGCGAAAACAACACCATTTTGATTAATTGAATGAATCTTTCAGTTGCAAACATTTCTGCAAAGGGAGGATTGGGCCCACTCTGGCAACAGGACATTTTAATACAAGTAATATGCCACCCGCTGCTTATCTCATAAATTACATAGAAACTGTTACATTCCAGTCAGCCAATCACAAAGCTCTGTAATTGTCTGAGCTGCTCTGTGAATGGCTGATGATGCAGTATCTGTGTCTGAGCAGTCTACAGTCACAGATGGAGGAGCAATTGGAAGGAGTCTTGCGGCCTTCAGTCTAGATACATCTACAGTGAGAGCAAAAAAAGCTGGCACACCTATAGAATTTCAGTGGGGCATAAGGGTCACAAGGTATATAGTGAAACAGATAAACATGTCATATATCAATTGCAATCCGAGATTGAAGAATCCGCAGCCCTCACCGTTGCAGTCAAGTAAAACTTCTTTACGCTGTTGAGTAATTTTAAAATGACACATGCAGTGGGTACATTCCAGTAGATAAGGTGATGGATGTTTTGCATGTACTCATGCTTCTTCCAGGCCCTTTAGCCTGTATTCACAAGAGCATGTTTGGTCCGTAAAGGACGGAACGTATTTCGGCCACAAGTCCCGGATCGAACACCCTGCAGGGTTCCGGGCTCCTAGCATCATAGTTATGTACGACGCTAGGAGTCCCTGCCTCTCTGCAGGACAACTGTAATCATGTTTTCAGTACGGGACAGTAGTTCCACGGAGAGGCAGGGACTCCTAGCGTCGTACATAGCGGCTCCCTGCAGTGTGTTTGGTCCGGGACTTGCGGCCGAAATACTGTACGTTCCATGCTTTATGGACCGAACATGCTCGTGTGAATCCAGCCTTATCATACCACTTACAAGTTATATAATTACCACTGACATGCAAATTAAAAGGGCAAGTTAAAATTATACACACCTGATTAATGACAGCAAAGCAGTACAAACACTGTGAATAACTAGCAATACCTAAATATATCTACAGTATGCTACAGTACATTCCTAGAAAGGGGCTCATATCATGCCGGTCCTTTAATCCTAAAGAACCCAAAACTTGTGTAATTCATTGTGCTTTTCATCTAAGCGAGAGGCTTTGTTGTTCCCTATTGGGGGGAATCAACTTAACCCTTTGTATACCTGCAAATCTTAAAGTAGCTGGATCATTATTGTGTGCTTCAAAGAAATGTTGCATAACACGTGTGGAGCCTATACCAGTAGTTGAAGAGCTGATGTGCTCTTTAATTTTCTTATGAAGAGGACGGATTGTCTTACCTATATAGAAATATCCACAGGGACACAAAGGGCATATACAACATAATTGGATCAAATCACGTTCTTGAAGTGACGGCACCTAAAACCAGGGGCGTAGCTAGGGAGGACAGGCAAAGCCTATGCCCCAGGCGCAAGTAAAAGGGAAGATAAGCGCCAGGGCCTATGACGGAGGCCTGCTGCCTCTATGAGGAGGCGGCGGCGCCACTGAAACCCACCAGCCGCCACCCACTCCTGCACTTTAATTGTACCTGCCACCGCTTGCGTTTATGAAAGTTGCTAATTGGCAGGGTAGAATGACTTGCCCTGTCAATCACTGCCTTTGAACGATGCCAGCGGCGCGATAACATTATTGCGTCGTTGAACCCCAGCAGACCTGCTTAGAAGAGAGCAGGTCTGCATTGCCACCGACAGCACGGGAATGGGATTAAGGTGAGTATGTTACAGTTTTTTTTTTAAATTCTAATAAAAATGTGAGTGGCATTATCTACAGGGGGGCTCTATCTACACGGGGGGGGGGGGTTGGCTAAATCTACAGGGGGGCTATATGTGGAGCACTATAGGGGGAACTATATGTGAGGCACTATATACAGGGGTGGTGTAATGATGGGGGTAAGGAAAAGACAAGTGAGCCCTGATCTACCCGCCACTCGGTCCCTGCCTACTTGCAACGACCCGCCCTAGGCGACGGGGTACAACTGGGCGACGGTCCCTATGCTCAATAACTGCACGACAGACAAACAGACAAGGGTACACAGAAGCAAGGGAAAAAGGGGCAGTTGCCCACGGCAACACCGTGAGCAACAAGAGTGGTGAACGAGCCGAGTCAAACCAGGAGTGTACGAGGTACCAAACGCAGAGCAGGAGAGTAGTCAGTAAGCCAAGGTCAATAAGAAGCAGGGTCAAATGGTTCAAGAAGCTGCAGCAGGGCCAGGAAACAAAACGAGAAGCATCACAAGCAAGGAGGAACAGGAAAGGCAGGTATAAATAGACAGAGGGCGGGAGCTAGCTCCGTCTGGCCAGGCTGTGATAGGCTCTCCCACTCCTAAGCCTGCCATCCTGAGTGGCACTCAATTTAAATGTTTATACTCCCTGTGACTGCTCAATACTGATGTGTGATCGGCAGTGAGATGACGGATGGTAGCATTCTTTTTTGTGAAACAGTAACTCCCAGCATATCCTTACTATTATTCAGGCTATACTGGGAGCTGTAGTTTTATGTCACACAAACTTATACGGCAGGGTTTAAACTGAATTTGCAAATGTTCTCTGTACTGAGCTGTATATATGTACTGAGCTGGATGGAGAAAAAGAACAACTAGAATCTGATGTCACCTGTGAGTCACTTAAAGAGGCTCTGTCACATTATAAGTGCCCTATCTCCTACATAATGCGATCTATTTTCACCGAGTTATGACCTATTTTAGCTTTATGCTAATTACTTTCTTAATGGACAACTGGGTGTGTTTTTACTTTTGACCAAGTGGGCGTTGTGGAGACAAGTGTATGACGCTGACCAATCAGCGTCATACACTTCTCTCCATTAATTTACTCTGCACATAGTGATCCTGCGTTGTTCACTATGTGCAGCCACATGCACACACATTAACGTTACTGAAGTGTCTTGACAGTAAATAGACATCTCGTCCAGCCAGGACGGGATGTCTATTCACAATCCCGACACTTTGGTAACGTTTGTGTGTGACTTACTTACACAGCACATCGAGATAAATCTATGCTGTCATTTACAGCGAGATCTCGCAAGATTACGCTTGCTGTGCTGTAAGTCCCACACAAACCTTACCGAAGTGTCGGGATTGTGAATAGACATCCCGTCCTGGGTGGACGCGATGTCTATTTACTGTCAAGACTCTTCAGTAACGTTAATGTGTGTGTACTGAGTTTGGTTCTGGTACTGTATATATTTATATATATATATATATATATATATATATATATTGAGCTTGGGATTACCCTTTGACCTTTCAGATTTGTTATGTCCAATATGTAGTGTAGATTGTTACATACGATAAATTGTACACAAGTCTCCTCTTAGCTGTCTTTGTGAAATCTGGATCTGGCTGCACAATATACCAGTTTTTGTTGATTGTGCGTTAAATAGCATCTGCTAGAGGACTATACAGAAACGACAATACAAATTTCCTTTTGTGTCTGGAGCGAACAAGCACACTGTGACGCAGTGACCGAAATCCCCTTTGATATTTATCAAATACCCCCTGTCACTAAAATTAACAGTCAGTTTTTAGCCTATTGTATAAAATCACTATTCTTGTTATTAATCAGTGGGAACCATAGAAATTGGCTACAGGGAAGTGATTATTTTCTATGTCTAGGGTGATAACTGTTAAAGTGGAGAAGGGAATTGGTAGAAGTGGGTTTGTGAAATCCTTTTGTAATCAACGTGTTCTCCCTCTACCGTTGCATCCAAAAAATTCTGATTTATCACCCCAATGGTACGTGAACCTCATGTTGCAGTCCTTATAAATTACACAACTACACCAAAAAATATCTTAATGACCAAGCCATACAATAAAAACATCCCCGATAAAATGCAAATAAAAATTTCAATGATGATGTAAAGGATTGATCACATTGTATATGTAATTTTCCTTAAAAGGTACTAAACATGAATTAGCAAAAGCCGCTGTGACAGGTATGCCTATCACAGTCCCAACAATTTGGCGGAACCAATGTGTCCCAAATTTAAATGATTTCTAAGTTAAAATAAACATTAATGACTTTCAAATTAAGTTCATGCACTCAGGGCTTCTATCACTCTGACTGAGAAATTCTATAATTACCTGGACTCCATCCAAATGGGGGATCCATGTACACAAGCTCCACACTTCAATATTCGCCGGATAAGACTTTTCCGGTCATTCAAAATATTATACATGTCTAAAAAAATCTGTTGCATTAATTAGACCCCCTTTACATCATGTTTGTGCCCTACGTTTATTGTGTATGTTGGGAAAGCACCTGACGTATATGACAAACGTGGTCATAGGGCTCTATTAGCCCGACTAAAAGTGTTCCATTGGCCTTCATCAGGCTGGTATACGCCAGTATACCTTTTTTTTGAAGGATGGAATAGCAAAGTAGACTACGCTATTTCATCCACAGGGATCACGCAAAAAAACTTATACGGTTACGTTTCCGTTTTTGTAAAATGGGAGCTTATGGGTGACGGATGCCACTGTATGGCTTGACTAAAATCCTTTATGCATAATGGGTTGACACGTTGCTGTTTGGCACATGATGTTTGACGAATAAACACTAACTTATTTGGATACTATTGGAGATGTGTGCTGTTGTCCGAAGTCTGGTGGAAGCATTGTATGGCAACTGACACAGATATACGTTATACGTATACGTCGGGAAGCGCAGAGCATCGGAAGCGCTCTGCCTGCAGACTTTTGCCCTAAGAAGCTCCTAACATCCCTGTCCACATATGGACAGTGACATCAGGAGCATCCTCAGTCCTGGAGTCCACAGCAAGGGAGCTTCAGATGCTCTGGCCAGGGACTCCGGTGAAGTAGCTTCTGACATCACTGTATATATTTGGATAATGACATCAAGGGCTTCCCTGAGCACTGCATTTAAGGCAATGACGGGGGTTTTGGTTGACATACTTATACAGTGAGATACGTTGCAGCCTTCTATCGGAGGTATACGTCAGGAGTCCTCCCGACTTATACCTCCGATGGAAGGCAAAACGTGATGTAAAGGGGGCCTTAAATATGTAGGTACTGATGACAACAACAATGTTCACAGGCAAAGGTTCAGTAACTGAATTGATATCCGAGACGATTGGTCGCCCTGGGGGACCAGCAATCATTTGTGAACCTTTGGCAAGAAGTACCAGTATGGTTTTTATGGGAGAAGCTTTTCATCCAAACTATAGAAGATTACTCCTCTTTCAACTCAAATTTTGACTCTAATCTACTTAAATCTAGTAGGATCAACATTTATCTTCTCGTACACCCTTCTATCGCTTAACTAGTAGTGAGCTTCTGGAGAAGGAAAGACGATATTCTCACCCTTGTAGACAGGTTTTGTAATTAAATTCTGTTGCTTCTTAAAGGGAATCTGTCACCAGCATTTCACCTATTAAACCAGCAATACCTGGTGGTAGTGGGTGAAAAATAATTTTTATGTAACCTATAATTATCTTCTAAGTCAGCTCTGTACCTTAAGGCTGGGTTCACACACCCTATTTACGAACGTAATTCGGGCGTTTTAACCTCGAATTACAGTACGTCCGAAAATACGGCTCCAAAGCGCCGGCAAACATCTGCCCATTCATTTGAATGGGTTTTACGATGTACCGTCCCGACGGTCATTTTTTTTACGCGCCGCTGTCAAAAGACAGCGCGTAAAAAAGACGCCCGCGTCAAAGAAGTGTCTGTCACTTCTTGGGACGTAATTGGAGCCGCTTTCCGTTGGCTCCATAGAAAAACAGCTCCAATTACGTCCGTAATGGACGCTGCGAAAAACGCCTGCACTTGCTATTACGTCTGAAATTCAGTATCTGTTTTCTCCTGAAAACGGCTCCGTAATTTCAGGCGTATCGGACATGTACATGTGACCATACCCTCAGTATTCAGTTGTTTAGTGTTCCCACGCTGTATTCTGATGAACATAAAAGAGTCATATCTTCATTTGAAAAGAGTCATATCTTCATAATGATCTAATGTAATACATTTTTATAACATTTTCATAAAATACGTTTCGGGCTTTTTGCAAAGCAGTATTATACAATGTGTATATATAAAGGGATAGAGAGAGACGGATGTATAAATAGTAAGAGTCAATATACAATAATTTCATACCTAATGCTTGTGTACTTCCCTTAGGTACTTGAGTGTCATCTTGCAGTATATTCCACAATCTAAAAGCCTCATATTTTCTTTAGTTTGTTTACTGTTCTCTCTAGCGGATTATGAAATATTACTCTGTTCCAACTGATACGTATAAAAAAAATAAATATCATTTTTTATGTATAAACTGAAGTTATGATTGCAAACTATTAGACAAACTGACAAATGCGCTGCAACTGTGTAACATAGAGAAAAAGATGGGTTTGCATTTCAATGCCATTTTACACAGATATAATCTTTATTAAATGTTGAGTGATTTTACAATTACATTGCTTTTACATTCCTTGTATCGATCTTGAGTTTTATATCTTTCTCTTTTATAGCTGCATGTATAATCCTAGTATTCCCTGCTGGCTCAATGTCTGCACATTGCTTGCTTTGATGATTGCATTTTACAAAGTGTATTCTTTAGATCAGGCGCGGTACAGTAATCTGAAAAACCTTTCCAGAATATAGTGCAGCACAGAGCATTGCATTATAAGAGCTAAAGTATGCTTTTAGGGTAAGTCTACTGACAAACTTTCCATGGTTCCAAGAGGAACCAACAGAAATCAAAATATAGCTGTCAGCAGGGTCGCACCATTCATGAGGCGAAGTGAGCTTCTCACATCAGGCAACGGCCTGCTGTCTCTCTGAGGGGGCGGCGTCGCCACTGAAATGAGACGCCGCCACACCCTCCTGCACTAATTGTACCTGTTTCTATGAGACGCAGATACAATTACATGCATGAGCGCTGAATGGCCGGGCACATTCCGGGCCCGACCATTCAACGCCCTACAATGAAGCTGATTGGCAGTGCAAAATGACTTGCACCGCCAATCAGCGCCTTTCAACGACACTAGCGGCGTGATGACGCTTCCATTGTTGAAAGGTGCTGATTGGCGGGGCAAGTCATTCTGCCCTGCCAATCAGCGCATATCAACGACGCAAGCGTCGCGATTACATCATTGCGCCATTTTAGTCGTTAAGTCCAAGCAGATCTGTTCAGAAGAGAACAGGTCTGCATTGCCACCGGACGCCACGGGAACGGGATCATGTGAGTATGTAAAGTTTTTTTTCTTCTAATAAAACTGTGAGTGCCATTATCTACAGCTGGAACTGGAAAACACTAGGAGACCATTTGCAAGACAAACGTTACAACAACGCTCTGGCCCTGATCAAGAGGGCAGAGCCCTTTTTATAGTCCAGCAGCACTCTGGACTTGATTGCATATTTCCTGCAATTGTGCGCACTGGCCCTTTAAGGCCATACACGCGCAG
The DNA here is from genome assembly GCF_050947455.1 of Rhinoderma darwinii. Classification (NCBI taxonomy): domain Eukaryota; kingdom Metazoa; phylum Chordata; class Amphibia; order Anura; family Rhinodermatidae; genus Rhinoderma; species Rhinoderma darwinii. The sequence continues at coordinate 144,668,696 of NC_134689.1, forward strand.
GCACGCGCACCCTGTGGGAGACCGTCTCAGATCCAAGAAGTGAGTGCCGGCGTCTCACAGGAGGAAGACCCTGCAGGGGGAACTCACGTGTCCATGGCCGCGACCGTCAGTGGGTAAGTCACAACGATGGGCCGCGGCCATGGACGTTACAGTATTTATGTTCTGAGCTTTGTTCTGGTGCTGTATTTATGTACTGAGCTTGGTACTGGTTGTGTAATTATGTATTGAGCTTGGTTCTGGTGCTCTATTTATGTACTGAGCTTCAGGGGCGTAACTAGGGAAGACTGGGCCCCATAGCAAACTTTTGACTGGGGCCCCCCCTCCCTGGGTGTCACACAACCCCCCCCCCCTTGTAGATAGTGCCTTTTTTACAAACCCCCCTTTTTGATAACGCCATACAGCCCCCCTGTAGATATCTACAGAGGGGGCTGTATGGCGTTCCCTACAGGGGGGTGCTGTATGGCGTTCCCTACAGGGTTGGCTGTATGGCGTTCCCTACAGGGGGGGCTGTATGGCGTTCCCTACAGGGGGGGCTGTATGGCGTTCCCTACAGGGGGGGCTGTATGGCGTTCCCTACAGGGGGGGGCTGTATGGCGTTCCCTACAGGGGGGGCTGTATGGCGTTCCCTACAGGGGGGGCTGTATGGCTTTCCCTACAGGGGGGGCTGTATGGCGTTCCCTACAGGGGGGCTGTATGGCGCTATCTACCAAGGGGGCTGTATGGCGTTATCTAGAGGGGGGACTGTATGGCGCTATCTAGAGGGGGGACGGGGGCTGTATGGCGTTACCTAGAGGGGGGACGGGGGCTGTATGGCGTTACCTACAGGGGGGACGGAGGCTGTATGGCGTTCCCTACAGGGAGTCTGTAAGGCGTTCCCTACAGGGGGGGTCTGTAGGGAACGCCATACAGCGTCGTCGTCCCCTGTAGGGAACGCCATACAGCGTCCCCCCCCTGTAGGGAACGCCATACAGCGTGTCCCCCCTGTAGGGAACGCCATACAGCGTCGTCGTCCCTGTAGGGAACGCCATACAGCGTCCCCCCCTGTAGGGAACGCCATACAGCGTCCCCCCCTGTAGGGAATGCCATACAGCGTCCCCCCCCCTGTAGGGAACGCCATACAGCGTCGTCGCCCCCCCCTGTAGGGAACGCCATACAGCGTCGTCGTCCCCCCCCTGTAGGGAACGCCATACAGCGTCGTCGTCGTCCCCTGTAGGGAACGCCATACAGCGCCGTCCCCTGTAGGGAATGCCATACAGCGTCCCGTCCCCCCCCTGTAGGGAACGCCATACAGCGTCGTTGTCCCCCTGTAGGGAACGCCATACAGTGTCCCCCCTCCCAAAAAAAATGCGACCTACAGTGTGTCCTAATAAAAGACATGTATCCCCTATCCACAGGATAGGGGATACATGTGTGATCGCTGGCAGCGATAGGGAGAACGGGGGACTGAAAGTCCCCTAAGGTTCTCCATGACTAACCTCTGACTTCCGGCGTCTGCGCAGCTCACTAAAAATGAAAGGAGCCCTGGTCGCGCATGCGCACAAGCGGGCCCGGCGCTCCATTCATTTCTCCGGAGCTGCTGACACAGACCCCGGAAGTCCGAGGTTTGTGATGGAGAACTTCAGGGGACTTTCAGTCCCCCGTTCTCCTTATCGCTGCCAGCAATCACACATGTATCCCCTATCCTGTGGATAGGGGATACATGTCTTTTGTTTAATGGCAGAGCGGGGAGATACCTCCCTGCTCTGCCATAGTGTTCAGTGGCGTCGCGCTGTAGCAGCCATAGCGGCTGCTAGCGGAGCCTCCGGCCATGGTGGGGGCCCGTGCCGGCGGGCGACACGGGCCCCCTCATGCCGTGGGCCCCGTAGCAGCCGCTACTGCTGCTACGGCGGTAGTTACGCCACTGCTGAGCTTTGTTCTGGGGCTGTATATATGCACTGAGGTTGGTTCTGGTGCTGTATTTATGTATTGAGCTTTGTTCTGGTGCTGTATATATGTCAGAGCTTGGTTTTGGTGCTGTTATTATATAAGATATGTTTGTAATAACAAAATTGCAGGGCAGATGGAATTGTTTAAAAGAACTATGACTTGTCTAGTATTCGCAGTACATTCCTCATCCCCATAAGAGACCTGGGATACATAGCATCCAATGTCAGGGACAGATAACCACTCTTCTTCCACCTATCTGTATTAACTGTGCAATTTACTGATGAAGTGATAATGTAAATGGCTTCCGCTACCCCATAATTACCCGACACAATGATTTTTTCCTACTGCACACTAAAGCAGATTTGGCATGCTTAAAATTCTGACTGCTCTGTACGATCAGTAGCAAATAATTTCATTAAGTCATCAAAGTGGATCCAATTTCACAATGACAGTTGCAACCCATCGGGTTTAGCCACTTTCTTAAACTGCAACCGACAGTATCTGGGCCCTGAACGAAAATAATCTGTGGCATCACAAGCTCCACCTCTTATACCCCACAGCTATAGTTTAGGAAAGGGATGCCTCAAACAAAGGTCAGTTTATTAGAACAAAACAAGTTTTCTGGAATCTGGGCTCTAAAAAAAGCAGTTCACAAAATTATTTGAGAGTTTGAAATTCTTGTAAAATAAGAGGTTGCACAGAGATCTGAATGGAATGTAAAACATTTATTAAGCTCTATTTTAACAACATTTTTCCTCTTTAAAGTTTGAAAATAATTTACACAGTTGCAATGTATATTTAAAATTCCCAATTAAAAAATTACTGGATGTTTTCTAAGCACTAGACCACACATATTGCGACAAAAACAGACTACTGAAGGATATCGAGTAAATCTCACAATACCATACACATTAGTAAACTTAAAATGTACAGATGTAGCCATCTTTAACTTGACTTTCACCTCATTAAATGCATAGTTTAGAGATACTTTAACTTGACTTTTTCAATGGCTTTTCAATGGCTTTTGTTGTGGGATATCAGGCTGAAATAAGTTATCAGAGTCAAGTCAAAGCTAGCTATATGTCGCTAGTCACCTTTACATGAAGACTCTTTGTTTGCTTGCCATTTGATCCACCAATCAGCTAAGTGTGCAGTATCTACCTTTGAACAGCCACGAGCAACATTAAAGTAGGACAACTACGAGATATCTTGTAGCGTCCATGGCCGCGGGCCGTCGGGTTCACTCACCTCCCGACGCCCACAGCCATGGATCTGTGAGTGCTGGTCCCCGTCTCCCTCCTAGGAGACGCCAGCGCTCACTTCCGCTCCGTTCGGCTGTGTCCCGTAGGGTGCGCGCGCACGCTCGCGCCCGGCCATAAAGGGCCAGTGCGCGCAATAAGGAAATCGTCATCATCATCATCAACTGCCACGATTTCCTGGTCTATAAGAAGGCCCCTGGCCTTCTAATCCTTGCCTGATCGTTGTTAGTTTTCCCAGTCTGTCTTGCAAATGGTCCCTTAGTGTTTCCCGTTCCTGTTGTTACCCGTGCCTTGTTCCCCGTTCCTGTTTCCCGTGCTTTGCCTTAGTATCAAGTTCTGCCACATCCGGTGTCAGCTGCCACGTCAAGAGGAATCTGCCACATCTGGTGTCATCTGCCACGTCCAGAGGAATCTGCCATGTCCTGTGTCATCTGCCACGTCCAGAGGAATCCGCCACGTCCTGTGTCATCTGCCACGTCCGGAGGAATCCGCCACTTCCTGTGTCATCTGCCACGTCCGGAGGAATCTGGCACGTCTGGCGCAACTTGCAGCTCCTGTGTCATCCGCCACGTTTGGCGCCATCTGCTGCACCCATCTCATCTGTGCCAGAGCTGCGGCCACCATCTGGACTATTCAGGTACCCTTGTGCGGGACATTGTATTTCTGGGGTTTCCTGTGGTTTGGCCAGCTGCCTTCCCGCTACGGCGGTACGGCCTAGTGGGTCCACTAACCCGCTCCGTGACATAACTTAATTTAAACAGGTCTTGTGAAATATCCTTTTTAATGAGTTTCTGGACTAGACATTGTCCATTGTGTCATCTCATTGCGCGTTGACATGCGCAATGAGGTGATACAAACTTGACAGTTGTATTTGCCCTGGCATGCGCAGTAGCGCTCCAGGGACGCCGCGATTAGCGCTCTTTTCATTAATGCACTTCTGAGCCGATTTCCCATTATGGTGAGTGTCCTTCATGTTATCATATCTTTACAGGTGATGTCTATTGGTGATTATGTACAATTTGTATACTTATCTTGCACTTTTTGAATAGCAATGTCTGTGTACATTGCATTGAAAGATTTAAATTTATTAGCTGTATCATTGTACAATCGTCGTACATCTTTTACATTATGTATTTAAACTATATATGTGGATTTATATTTAATTATCACTTCGGTATATCTAATTAATTCTTCATTGAAGTTTCCCTATATATATGCTGTTATCACGTGCTTTTACTTGCTTGAAAAAGGCTCTATGGTAGAGCTAAAACATTGCACCTGACTGATGGTTAATAAAGCACCTACACGCTTCTTGCTATATATCTCTGGAGTGCTGCCTGATTTATGGAACTACATGTTTGGGTCGTTTTGGTTGTGACCCTGGTAGGCTTGCACCCATCCAATACTTTGGGACTGTGCGGCTATATATGATATTACTATTTAGTTATTTTGGATTGTGCACTTTGCACTCTATTGTTGGTTTGACGTGGACTGATGCACTGATATATGTGGCGGAGAGTCATCTGTTATTTCGCAATATTGATATCTGATTACTTTTTTTTTTTTTTTTATTTCTTTTTATTACACTTTTAAAAGCAATTATTATTATTTTTTTCAAATATCAATGCTTTATTTGATTTTTAACAACTTTTGAATGGGTTTTTATTTAAAACATTTTTTTTAACTTTTAGAGATACAGCTCCTATGTATCCTGTATACATAGAAGCTGTATCTTTCCGTCAATGCTAAATCTGTCAGGTCAGTAGGACTGATGGCTTCGGTGAACGCTGGTCCTGCATGTCTCTGACATGTAGAATCCAGCTGGTGTCGATTACATCTAAGTTCTAAATAATACTCCCATACGTCAACATAATACTTCATTTCATGATCTAGGGGTATGTGGACCCACTGTGCTGCTCCGCCATAGCGGCACAGATGGGGCTAGATGTGAAAGGTTGCGCCAGACGTGGCAGATGATACTAGGAGTGGCAGATAACACCAGACGTGGTGTATAACCGCAGGCGGCACACGACGACTCCAACACTAGACAGGCTCAGGAACTAAACACAGTGCGGGATACAGGATACAGGTAGTAGGGCACAGGAACACTGGGAGCAGGATAACACTAAGGGACCATTTGCAAGACGAACATGGGAAAACTAAAACAATGCTCAGGCAAGGAGTCAAAGGCCAGATCCCTTTTTATAGTCCATGGTGATTATGGTTAATTAACCATATTTTACATGAGAATGCGCTGGCCCTTTAAGGCCGGGCACGAGCGCGTGTGCGCACACTTCGGGACATTGCAGAGCGGAGCGGAAGTGAGTGCTCGTGTCTCCTAGGAAGGAGATGCTGGCCAGCACTCACGTCCATGGCCGCGGACGTCGGGGGGTCAGTAGGAACGGCGGTCCACGGCCGTGGATGTTACAGCATCCCCACTCTTACACCCCCTCTTCTTGGGACCAGAGCGAGAGAGAAATTTCTCTTTCCTTGTACATAGAGCCAATAAGGTGCACAGTGAAAATGCACTATATAAATAATTTTAAACATTCAAAAATAGTCAATTGTCAAAATCATGTATATTCATAAGAAGGAGGAGATACGAGGCACTCACCAATCCCACAGTCTTGGACACATATAATATCCCTAATGATCAACTAATCCCGCAGCGTCTATCAAAGACAGCAGCGCATGCGTCATTACACATTATGCAACAGGTGTCAAGGAACCAATCCGGCTTGATCGTCACCCATTACTATGGTGTTTGCATATATCGGCCAATCACAGTCTAGTACAGGCCGGCGTCAAGGCAACGTTGTCACTCATCGTAGCGACGCTTGCGCACCACACGCTTCAAACAAAGTGTTAGTTGACTTAGAAATAGAGACAAAACCCACTGATATTATAGAATAAGTCAAACTATACCATAAGAAATATATTTATAGTAAGTGCCCAGATATATTTGAGACCGGGTCATTGCCATATTATCCACATGTATAATGTAGCATATCAAGAAAGCTCCATGCAACTAAAGGTATAATATCCACACCTCTGTATGGAAGTAACCACAAGTAAGCATAAGGTTCTTTTCTAGTTCCCAGAAACTCTCCTCAGGATCAAACCCCCTACAGTCCATCAAATAGAAAGTCCTTCCTCGTACATAGAGCCAATAAGGTGCACAGTGAAAATACACTATATAAATAATTGTAAACATTCAAAAATAGTCAATTGTCAAAATCATGTATATTCATAAGAAGGAGGAGATACGAGCCACTCACCAATCCCACAGTCTTGGACACATATTGGGAATAATATCCCTAATGATCAACTAATCCCACGGTGTCTATCAAAGACAGCAGCGCATGCGTCATTACACATTATGCAACAGGTGTCAAGGAACCAATCCGGCTTGAGCGTCACCCGTTACTATGGTGTTTGCATATATCGGCCAATCACAGTCTAGTACAGGCCGGCGTCAAGGCAACGCTGTCACTTATCGTAGCGGCGCTTGCGCACCACACGATTCAAACGAAGTGTACGTTGACTTAGAAATAGAGACAAAACCCACTGATATTATAGAATATGTCAAACTATACCATAAGAAATATATTCATAGTAAGTGCCCAGATATATGTGAGACCGGGTCATTGCTATATTATCCACATGTATAATGTAGCATATCAAGCAAGCTCCATGCAACTAAAGGTATACAATCCACACCTCTGTATGGAAGTAACCACAAGTAAGCATAATGGTCTATTACATACCACATAAAGGGCTTGTGTAAGTTTTGATCAAAGTGGGATGCCCATACAACGGTCAACACATACAGTGAAGGAAATAAGTACTTGATCCCTTGCTGATTTTGTAAGTTTGCCCACTGTCAAAGACATGAACAGTCTAGAATTTTTAGGCTAGGTTAATTTTACCAGTGAGAGATAGATTATATAAAAAAAAATAAAAAAAATCACATAGTCAAAATTATATATATTTATTTGCATTGTGCACAGAGAAATAAGTATTTGATCCATTTGCCAAACAAGACTTAATACTTGGTGGCAAAACCCTTGTTGGCAAGCACGGCAGTCAGACGTTTTTTTGTAGTTGATGATGAGGTTTGCACACATGTCAGATGGAATTTTGGCCCACTCCTCTTTGCAGATCATCTGTAAATCATTAAGATTTCGAGGCTGTCGCTTGGCAACTCGGATCTTCAGCTCCCTCCATAAGTTTTCGATGGGATTAAGGTCTGGAGACTGGCTAGGCCACTCCATGACCTTTATGTACTTCTTTTTGAACCACTCCTTTGTTGCCTTGGCTGTATGTTTTGGGTCATTGTCGTGCTGGAAGACCCAGCCCCAAGCCATTTTCAATGTCCTGGTGGAGGGAAGGAGGTTGTCACTCAGGATTTGACGGTACATGGCTCCATCCATTCTCCCATTGATACAGTGAAGTAGTCCTGTGCCCAGTGGCGTAGCTATAGGGGTCGCAGCGGTCGCAGTTGCGACCGGGCCCCTAAGCCTGGGGGTTCCATGGGCCCCCGTTGCCATACAGCATGTTTTCTAACTAAATCTTCTGTGCCGTGAAGCCGGCACTTCCTGGTGTACCACTAAGTGTACCATGTGACCGTGTTGTCACGTGACACGGCTTCCAGACAGAGCAGAAGAGTCAGTGCGGAGGACTCCAGGTAAGCTGCAGTGTAATGTAATGTATTGTGTTGTAACGTTATGTATTGTAATGTAATGTAATGTGTTGTGATGCCTTGTAATGTATTGTGTTGTTTGCGGTGGAGAGGGGGGGGGGCGTTAAATCACAGCCCCCCCCCCTCCTCCACCGCAAACTGCACAATACAACACAATACAGTATAGTACACATGAGTGTATGAGAGCGGGGCTGCGGCTGTGTAATACAGTCACTGCCCCGCTCCTGAGTCCTTACATGTGCGCGCCGTCAGGATGATGTGATGCAGCCGGCGCTGCACTAATGAGCGTCGGCACTGAAGACAGAACATGGTGGGCGCGCTACAAAACACCCCCATGTTCTGTCCTCAATGCCTGAACCGCCGCTCATTAGTGCAGCGCCGGCCGCATCTCCTCATGCAGACCGCGCGCGCACTTATATCAGGAGCGGGGCAATGGCTGTATTACACAGCCGCAGCCCTGCTCTATAACGGCGGAGATCAGAGAAACCGCTCATCTCCGCCGCTATTCTCCTGAATGCTGCGATCAAAGCTGACTGCAGCATTCAGGGGAAAATGAGAATGGGGGATGCCCCTGGATCGCATCACAGGGAATTCCTGTGAGGCGATTAAGGGACATACCATATATGGGCAGACAGCCCAGGGTCTATTGAAGGACCCCAGGGCTGTCCTACCATATTTCCTGTTGTTAGGGCATACTGAGGTATGTCCTAACAACTGCCTGTGTACTATCAGTACACAGGCTAATGTACAGGCATATAGCCAGTACATTGAAGTTTAAAAATAAAGTAAAAACAAAGTAATGTAAAATAAAAAAAATACACATACACCTTTTTTATAATAAACATTAAAGTAAGTCTCAATACATAAAACATACACATAATCGGTATTGGCGCGCCCGTAATAACCTGCACAACAATTTTTTTGCATCATTTATGATGTGTACTCTGTAAAAAAATAAAATAAAAATTGCTTTCTATCACTTAGGCCCCATTCACACGACTGTGCCCGCAATCACGGCCCGCCGACTGCCACCCGCATTTTCGGGCCGCTATTTGCAGTCACATAAACACACTATAACACTACTCATGTGTCTCCTGACAATGAATATACATTACCTCCAGCCAGGACATGACGTGTATTCATTCTCCTGACCACTTCTGTAGCGTCTCTGTGATTTGCATATATAGTGTGTTTATGTGACTGCAAATAGCGATATAGCTATATCGCCCATCTGCAGTGTAAATGAATGAAGAGAAGTGTATGACGCTGATTGGTCAGCGTCATACACTCCTCTGTACAACGCTCACTTGGTCATATAGTAAAACACGCCCAGTTGTCCATTGAGAAACTCATTAGCATAAAGCTAATATAGGTCATAACTCCGTCAAAAATGATCGTTTTTCTAAATAAAAAACACTGCTGTAATCTACATTACAGCGCCGATCACATCATGTACAAGATAGGCCACTTATAATGTGGTGACAGAGCCTCTTTAAGTTTTTTATCAATTAGGCCCTTATTGAAACTCTCTTCCAGGAGATTAGCTATCTTCTTTTTTATGTCCCACTTTGGGTCATGTGTTAATAATGCATATGTTATCCCATCATTAAGTTGCCTATATGCCTCCTTTATATATTTCGAGGTATCCATAATCACGACCGCACCACCCTTGTCGGCTGACTTGATGGTGAGGTCCTGATTCTGGGTCAATTTCCTGAAGGCTAGCATCTCAATATTAGTCATATTTGGATGCACAAGTCTTTCTTCGCGCTGTTTCAATTTAAGCATCTCTATATATTTTTTTACTAGTTATGTAAAGGCATCAATCGTATGTGATACAATGGCGGATTAAAATCACTACCACTCGATAGATTGTAATATTTCAGACATAATTCAGGGGTTACATGGGGAACAACAGCAGGTGCCTCTTGATATGTGTCAAACTATACTTTATATATATGTACTCAGCTTGGTTCTGGTGCTGTATATATGTATTGAGCTTTGTTCTGGTGCTGTATTTATGTACTGAGCTTTTTTCTGGTGCTGTATCTATGTACTTAGCTTTGTTCTGGTGCTATATATATGTACTAAGCTTTGTTCTGGTACTATATTTATGTATGAGCTTGGTTCTGGTGCTTTATATATGTACTGAGCTTTGTTCTGGTATTGTATTTATGTATGAGCTTGGTTCTGGTGCTATGTATATATATATGTACTGAGCTTTGTTCTGGTGCTGTATATATTTACCTTATATTAAGGTAAAAGTAGATGTTAAATCTACTTTACCTTAAGATAAGGTAAATATATACAGTAAAAACTGAACCCTAAAAAACATGGAGGAATCACAGTTTTTTCCAATTCAACCATTATATGGTACTTTAAATGGTGCCAATAAAAACTACAGCTCCTACCGCAAAAAGTAATCCTTCACTCACCACTCTATTGACATAATATTAAAAACGTTAGGGCTCTAGGAAAGTGGCGAATTAGAAAAACGAAAATGAAAAATGGCTTGGACTTTAAGGGGCTAAACAACAGGGACTGGTCCTTTAAGGTTATATTCACGCACAGCAGATTTTTTTTCTGGAAACCACAAACAATTTAAAGCTTTTGATCTCTTTAGGGACTCAAACTATCATGATTTTTTCTCTTCTGTATGGCTCATTCTGCTTTTACAGCAAATTCCAAACTGTGCCAGATCTGTGGCGCCTAAACAGAAATCGGCATATATGTGGTACAATATTTTTTTTAGAGTTCGGAGGGGCCCACACTTTGTGAACTGCCCAAGGCCAATGGTACCCTTAATCCGCCCCTGGCTGCAGCCAATCAGAGGGGTCAGCTGGGCTCAGCTGTCATGTGTTGTATTTCTGGCATTAAACAACCACCGGGACTGACGTCGGAGCGTCAGCGCTGGATCACCAGGAGCAAGGATAAGTAAATATTGCTTTTCTGTTTTATTTATTTCATTTGCAGTCCCTACTTTAAAATGTTCACATCCTACATAACCCCTATAACCCCTTAGTGACTGCCCGTATGTGTTTTTTTAGTTGATCACTAAGAGTCTTTTTTCTGATGCAGTAGCCTTTTTATGGCGCTGTGTCAGAATAAAGCAGCACCGCCAGGAGTAGTAAAAGCTGCTGGCTGTAGCTGAGGGCTTGGAGCAGACCTACTTGAGTGGGCGGGATTGAAAAAGGCATAGATCCCGCCCGTTTAACCCCCTAGATGCGGCGATCAATAGCGTCCACCGCATCTAAGTGGTTTTAGAGGGCTCCCTCTCTCCACATCGTCATACCCACGATACGATTGCGGCTATGCTGAAGGTTATTATGGCAACCGGGGGCTTAATAAAGGCCCCTAGGTCTGCCTCTAGTGAATGCCTGTTAGGCCATGACAGGCAATAATACACTGCAATATAGTAGTATTGTAGTGTATTATAAAATTTATCAAAATGATCGCATAGTAAAGTCCTCTAGTGGGTCTAAAATTAAAGTTAAAAAAAGTGTAATGAAGTCTATAATAAATATATAAAAATCCCCCCAAAAAATTAAAACCCACTTTATCCCTTTACAAAATGCTTTATTATGAAAAAAGTTACACATTTTTGGTATTGTAACAACCCCAACTATAAAAACTATTAGATTATTTAACCTGCCATGGGAACGCTGTTAAAATGTAAAAAAAAAAAAAACAATGCCAGAATTGCTGTTTTCTGTTCATCCTGCCTTCGAACAAATTTGATAAAAAGTGATCAAAAAGTCATTTGTACTCCAAAATGGTACCAATAACAAAAAAAAACCCTCATTCATCTGTCAGCAGAAAAATAAAAAAAATGATGGCTCTTGAAATATGGCGAGAAAAACAATTAATTTTGAAAAAAAAAGTGTGGTTACTGTGTAAAAGTAATAAAACATAAAAAAACTATATACATTTTGTATCGCAATCATAATAACCCGATGAATAAAGTTATTATGTTATTTATACCACACAGTAAACAATGTAAATTTAAGACGCAAAAAAAGACTTAGCAAAATCTCTGTTATTTTTCCATTACCCCAAAAAAAGTTAATAAAAGTTAATCAATAAATTATATGTACCCTAAAATGATGCTATTAAAAAATACAACTTGTGATGCAAAAAACAAATCCTTACACAGCTATGTCCATGGAAAAAATAAAAAACGTATAGCTCTTTGAATGCGACAATGGAAAAAACTGCTTGGTCATTAAGGTTTAAAATACCCTCGGTATTAAGGGGTTAAATATAAAAGTTACATTTATGACAACTATAGCAGTGCTTCTAAAATTACATAAAAACAACTACAAGACGTTACATATATTTAATTTTGTTTCTCTTCTTATGCAACCAACATAAGCTCTTTTAAACAAAGAAATAAATTTTTGTTGCAAGATAAACAATTTGGGTGATTTAATGAATTTATGTGGCTTTTAGAAGACTGCAGCAATGTACAATAAAGGCAATGTTTATTTGGTTGTGATTATGACATACCGTACTAAAAGATGTGTATTTTTATAATCACAACCAAGTAAACATTGCCTTTAATGTACATTTCTACAGACTTTTGAAAGCCTGTTCATCAAAATACTGAAACTATTTATATTAAGACAATACAACATTTTAAAAAACACATTTGTTTATTTGTTTTAAATAGCTAATGTTAGCTGTATAAGTAGAGGAACAAAAATGAAATACAGTATATGTAAGGCCTCATTCACACGACAGGGTTTCCCGGCCGGGTGCCGGCCGTTCATAAGTCGGCCGGCACCCGGCTGCATTAGGGATAATAGACCCCTAATGGGGCTATTCACATGACCGATTTTTTGACGTCCGGGAAAACCGGGCGTCAAAAAATACGACATGCTCTATTTTCGGCCGGGTGCCCGGCTCCCACAGAAGTATTGCAGTGTATAATAAATGCGGTCATAGAATCACATAGTGAAGTCCCTTAGTGGGGCTAGTAAAAAAGTAAAAAAAAGTTTAATAAAAAGTGAAAAAAAAAAATGAAAAACACACTTTTTCCCCTTACAAAATGTTTAATTATTAAAATACAAAATAAAGTTAAAAAGTTACACATATTTGGTATCGCCGCGTCCGTAACGACCCCAACTATAAAGTTATTACATAATTTAACCCGTACGGTAAACGTCGTAAAAAATAAAACAAAAAACAATGCAAAAAATTGCTGTTTTGTTTGAATCCTGCCTTAAAAAAAAATGTGATAAAAAGTGATCAAAAAAATCGCATTTACCCCAAAATGGTACCGATTAAAGCTACAAGTCGTCCCACAAAAAGAGCCCTCCTACAATTGCGTCGGTGAAAAAATAAAAATGTTATGGCTCTTCAAATATGTTGACACAAAAACAAATAATTTAAAAAAAAAAGTGTTTTCACTGTGTAAAAGTAGTAAAACATACAAAATCTATATCAATTTGGTATAGTTGCAATAGCAACAACCCGCTGAATAATGTTATTATGTTATTTATACCACACGGTAAACGGCATAAATTTAGGATGCAAAAAAGTGTGGCGAAATTGCAGTTTTTTTTCTATTCCCCCCAAAAAAAAGTTAATAAAAGTTAATCAATAAATTCTATGTACCCCAAAATGGTGCTATTAAAAATTCCAACTTGTCCCGCAAAAAAACAGGACCTTATACAGCTATGTCGATGCAAAAATAAAAAAGTTATAGCTCTTTGAAGGAGACGATGGAAAAACTTAAAAAAATGGCTTGGTCATTAAGGTCTAAAATAGGCTGGTCATTAAGGGGTTAATGCTTCATACTCAACTTTGCAATAAAATTATTAAATGCATTGAAAATGAAATGTAACATTTGTGATTCAATCTCTTAGTCATCAAGATGTTTACCTACAAAACACATGATAAAACAATACTCAGGGTGAAAAGACTACTGAACATACTGTATTTATAGGTCATAGTCTGCATTCAGCAACCCTGCTGTTAGTAAAAAAAAACACTGGGTGAAATTTATAGGCCCAGTGAAAATGTAGTGTAATTGCTACAGATTTTCTTTCTGGACTTGAAGGCGAAAATCCAAAACATATTACATTAGCAGCAAAATCGACCAGATTTTAATCCACACGCTACTGAGAATTTACATGCAGAAATTGAGCTGCGGGGTAGATTTTTGAAATCGCAGCATGTCAATTTAAGCTGCCGAGTGGTTGCATATTTGTTGCAAGTAAAATGTTTCAGTAAAAAAAAATCAATACTCACTGTTCCTGAGGTTTTGCGCAGCAAATTCAACTGTGTGCATGGGGCCGTACACCTAAACATTTTAATAGAACTTTCCTTTAAACAGTAATTCTTTTAGGAAAGGTGTAATAAATATGGAGCTCTACTTATGCATAAAATTTATAAAATTGCAAGAATGGTAAAACTGTTTCTTCAGCAGCAGGATAACAAAAATGTGCTAAAAATACCTTCAAAAACACATTCATTTTCTGATAATAGACCTTGTACACTGGTAAATTTCCACCTTTATGCAACTTTGTGAAAAACCTAAAATAACTAACTACTGAAATAAATAGATAAAAAAACATTTCACCTAAACAAGTTGTTAAATGTATAAAGCTAAATAAGTATTACATTTCATGGTGTCAAACACTGTCAGACACATAGCAGGAGAACATGAGAACATCCAGTGGCTGTCACCTTCTGTCTTTTCAATAATTTTTGTTCAAAATAAAAACAGTCATGGTTAACAGAGGAGGGTCACCACCTACTATGAGCAAGTTACATAATTGCACATTTGCAGGCTTTTTTCCCTGTTTACTTTTGGCAGGGAACATTTCATGTCACCTTGGAGTAGCAAATTGCCTCTGTGGCCTACATTAAAGGTGTACAAAGAGCTATGATAGACATTAGGGGGTTATAATATAAGAACTAACTCATCCTGTCACCAGCACAAGAGAAAAACATTGGTTTTTTTAAAGGCCTACCTTGTCAACTGATTATATGATGACCCCCTTGAAGCAGGCATCACAAGGCAAAGGACTGTCGGATTCAATTAACAATAGTTCATTTTTCACACCTTTGTGTAAAACAAAGAAATTTGCCTGGGCTATGAGGCAACCTCAGATGCATTATAACGAATGGTTTCAAGAGTCCACACTAGGAATTTATAAGTGTGCCATATCACGTCAAGTCAGGCCATGCATGATGCAATACTGTCTCACAACAGTCAGTATCCCACATAAGGGATTGGACAGTTACTTAAAGAGGCTCTGTCACCAGATTTTGCAACCCCTATCTGCTATTGCAGCAGATAGGCGCTGCAATGTAGATTACAGTAACGTTTTTATTTTTAAAAAACGAGCATTTTTGGCCAAGTTATGACCATTTTTGTAATTATGCAAATGAGGCTTGCAAAAGTCCAAGTGGGCGTGTTTAAAAGTAAAAGTCCAAGTGGGGAATTAGAAAAACGAAAATGAAAAATGGCTTGGACTTTAAGGGGCTAAACAACAGGGACTGGTCCTTTAAGGTTATATTCACGCACAGCAGATTTTTTTTCTGGAAACCACAAACAATTTAAAGCTTTTGATCTCTTTAGGGACTCAAACTATCATGATTTTTTCTCTTCTGTATGGCTCATTCTGCTTTTACAGCAAATTCCAAACTGTGCCAGATCTGTGGCGCCTAAACAGAAATCGGCATATATGTGGTACAATATTTTTTTTAGAGTTCGGAGGGGCCCACACTTTGTGAACTGCCCAAGGCCAATGGTACCCTTAATCCGCCCCTGGCTGCAGCCAATCAGAGGGGTCAGCTGGGCTCAGCTGTCATGTGTTGTATTTCTGGCATTAAACAACCACCGGGACTGACGTCGGAGCGTCAGCGCTGGATCACCAGGAGCAAGGATAAGTAAATATTGCTTTTCTGTTTTATTTATTTCATTTGCAGTCCCTACTTTAAAATGTTCACATCCTACATAACCCCTATAACCCCTTAGTGACTGCCCGTATGTGTTTTTTTAGTTGATCACTAAGAGTCTTTTTTCTGATGCAGTAGCCTTTTTATGGCGCTGTGTCAGAATAAAGCAGCACCGCCAGGAGTAGTAAAAGCTGCTGGCGGTAGCTGAGGGCTTGGAGCAGACCTACTTGAGTGGGCGGGATTGAAAAAGGCATAGATCCCGCCCGTTTAACCCCCTAGATGCGGCGATCAATAGCGTCCACCGCATCTAAGTGGTTTTAGAGGGCTCCCTCTCTCCACATCGTCATACCCACGATACGATTGCGGCTATGCTGAAGGTTATTATGGCAACCGGGGGCTTAATAAAGGCCATAACGAATGGTTTCAAGAGTCCACACTAGGAATTTATAAGTGTGCCATATCACGTCAAGTCAGGCCATGCATGATGCAATACTGTCTCACAACAGTCAGTATCCCACATAAGGGATTGGACAGTTACTTAAAGAGGCTCTGTCACCAGATTTTGCAACCCCTATCTGCTATTGCAGCAGATAGGCGCTGCAATGTAGATTACAGTAACGTTTTTATTTTTAAAAAACGAGCATTTTTGGCCAAGTTATGACCATTTTTGTAATTATGCAAATGAGGCTTGCAAAAGTCCAAGTGGGCGTGTTTAAAAGTAAAAGTCCAAGTGGGCGTGTATTATGTGCGTACATCGGGGCGTTTTTAATACTTTTACTAGCTGGGCGCTCTGAAGAGAAGTATCATCCACTTCTCTACAGAACGCCCAGCTTCTGGCAGTGCAGATCTGTGACGTCACTCACAGGTCCTGCATCATGTCGGCCACATCGGCACCAGAGGCTACAGTTGATTCTGCAGCAGCATCAGCGTTTGCAGGTAAGTCGATCATATGTGTGTCCATGAGGAATAACAATATTTTTGGCCATTATATGATGATTTCTGTTTGTTTTTTTTTTAGCAGTTTTCCCTTCTATATCTTATTATCTGTTTTCTCTAAGCTAGTAAGCAGAGCCTAACTGCTATCATGTTTTATATACACTGCACACATAAAAGAGGAGTATCCTGCTCTCCTATCTCTATCTAGCATATATATATATGTCACGTCACAGGGTATGTGGACCCACTAGGCCGCTCCGCCGTAGCGGAGAGGCAGCTGACCAGGTCACAGTCTATATGAAAGTCAATAGTAGATAGTAACGCTTGGGTACCTGAACTAGTCCAGACGGTGGCTGTGGGTTCAGCATGGATGGAGGCTGGTGCAGCAGGTAGCGCCAGACTTGGCAGGCAGTATCCGATGTGGCAGAAGACACTGGACGTGGCAGACGACAGCAGATGCACTAGACACAGTAAATAACAGGTTACAGCGAGATCTCGCGAGATTACGCTTGCTCTGCTGTAAGTACCAAACGAAGTGCCGGGATTGTGAATAGACATTCCGTACTATCAGGAAAGAATGTCTATTCACTGTCTAAACACTTCAGTAACGTTAATATGTCAGTATAAGACAACACATAGTGAATAACGCAGTGTCACTATGCGCAGAGTAAATGAATGGAGAGAAGTGTATGACGCTGATTGGTCAGCGTCATACACTCCTCTGTACAATGCCCACTTGGTCTAAAGTAAAAACACGCCCACTTGGGCATTAAGAAACTAATTAGCATAAAGATAAAATCGCTCTTAATGTGGTGAAAATAGATAGTTTTTCTAAATAAAAAGCATTACTGTCACCTACATTACAGCGCCCATCTCCTTATGTAGGAGATAGGGCACTTATAATGTGGTGACAGAGTCTCTTTAATTCTGCTCTGTAACCTGGGACAGACTTTTCTTGACAACAGGGGGTGGGCCTACTGACAGTATTGTCACACAGAATTTGAATGGAAAAAGAGCAACTTAATTTTTTTTTTCCTGCATATCTCTTTTTATTAACAAATATCAAACAGTGAGTAAAAAAATATAAATTTTAGCACGAAGCAGGAAGCAAAGGGTAAAGGGCACACAGGCCCAAACAAATGACATTGTGTATATAAGGAATACTTTTTACAATTGGCCCATATTGAAAAGACATATGAACAGAACATGTATGAAATATTTACAATGTTCCCACATTGTACAAATACCTAGCAAGCGATTGAAAAAATGAAAAGGTCACACTAAGGATTACCAGGAGCTGTCAAAGTTAGACCACGTGAGATGGGATCAAAGGAGAGGGAGATAGACAGTATAGGGGTGGAGTAGTTATGCTTTGGGAAGAACAAACTAGTGGGAAGAGAGGCTGAGAAAACGATGTCGTTGTGTCTAAAGAATTAATAATTTACTGGGTAGAAGGCTCATTGGCTCGGTAAGTGAGCCATGGGTTCCAGACCTCAAAGAAACGATTATGGCACCTAATTTCACAACTAAGGCGCTCCTTCATTCTGAAAACAGAATCCATTCGAGCCATCCACGACTGAATGGAAATCGGTTCTTGCGATGTCCAATGCAATGGGATCAAGAGTTTGGCTACCGTGATCATATGAGAGGCTAAATAATTGAATTTAGGGTGAACATTATGTGACGGAGCACAGAATAGCATTAACGGTTCATTGAAGGAAATCGAAGTGCTTGTTAGTCTTTGTATCAATTGAGAAAACAACTAAATTTCCACAATAGCTAAATTACATAGTTTGCAGGCGTATTTTAAGTGTATTTCGAAGCGTAAAACTACCGCTTTACGCTCCAAAATATGCCTTAAAATATGCTGTGTTCATTTATTTACTTGTTTCTTAGATTTTCTGCTCTTAGGTAATAGTATCAATGTAAGTTCTGGCAATCTCAGATATTGCAGATGGTCTTTTCAATCAAAAGCAAAGAAATGACATGTTTATGCATGTTTTGGTGACACCGCCACTTAGTGCTCCTGTTACGCGCACAGTAGTGTTATCCATTTGCATGGTTTATATTCTTGTAAATTTTGTATACAAAGATATATCTGGGTTTTTTCCTTAACTACTTCTGTAAAACACATACAGTAATATTAGTGAGATCTGCCACAAGATGTTTGATAAAAAAATGAAAAATATCAAATCATTTTTTTTTCAATTGTGGATTTAAGAATTGTTTCGCCCTGAGTACCATCTTAAGGCAAACAATCCAGAGATCCTAAGGTCTGCCAATCCATTTGTTTTTAAAGTAAAATTTGGCTTCCCTGCTTTTATGTATTCATTGCTGTTATAAGGGGTAGTTTGCTGCTTTTAACTTGGCGCTCCCTGCTTCATACCCTTCTGAAACTGAAACCTGGAAATTAGGAGCATTTATGACAAACATGGTTAACCCCTTCCCGACATTTGCCGTAAATGTACGTCATGGAAAGCATTGACTTCCCGCAAAATGCCGTACATTTACGGCAAATGTTTGGCACCGGCTCAGAAGCTGAGTCGATGCCATCATCGTCGGATCTCAGCTGTATCTTACAGCTGAGATCCGACTGTAACGGCGGGGACCGAAATTAGCTTAGATCCCCGCCATTAACCCCTTAAGTGCAGCGCTCAAACGCGATCACTGCACTTAAGGTGTTTGCAGCTCATCGGAGCCCCAGCAATGAAATTGCCGGGGTTCCGGTGGCTGCAATGGCAACCGGAGGCCTAATACTGGCCTCCCGGTCTGCCTAGCACCGAAGCCGGTCAAGATCCGCCCGGCGGCGGAGCCTGATCGGCTTCCGTAGCTGCCGGCAAGATGGCGCCGGGACAGGAGCTGATCCGGCGTCATCAGCGGTGGAAGTCAGCTGTACTGTACAGCCGACATCCACCTGTAACGGCAGGAACCGGAGCTAGCTCCGATCCCTGCCATTAACCCCTTCGATGCAGCAATCGAAAGCGATTGCTGCATCGTAGCGGTTACTAGCAGATCGCCAGCCCCGACAGGCAATCGGGACTGGCGACTGCTGTTATGGCAACAGGAGACACAATGGTCTCCTGCTCTGCCATTACGGAAGCCGATTAGGCCCCGCCGGGAGGCGAAGCCTAATCGGCTTGCTGTCAGTGAATGACTGACAGATCTAATACATTGCACTACGTAGGTAGTGCAATGTATTAGAAAAAAAAATATCTGACCATTGGACCTTCAAGTCCCCTAGTGGGACTTTAAGAAAAGTGTAAAAAAAGTATAAAAAAGTGTAAAAAAAAGTGCAAAAAAAAAAAGTTTGAAAACAATAAAAGTTTCAATTAATCAAATAAAACACAATCCCCCTTTTACTCTTATCAAGTCCTTTATTATTGAAAAATAATAATAAACCATATGTATTTGGTATCGCCACGATCGTAACGACCTGAGGTATCAAAATATTATATTATTTATTGCACGCGGTGAACAGCGTAAAAAAAAACGTAAAAAACTTTACCAGAGTTTCTGTTTTTTGGTCACTTTGCCCTACAAATATTAGAATAAAAAGTGATCAAAAAGTCGCACGTATCCAAAAATGGTACCTATAAAAACTATAGCTCGTCCCGCAAAAAACAAGCCCTCATACACCTCCGTCGACAAAAAAAATAAAAAGTTATGGTTCTCCCAACTTGGCGACAGAAAAAATACATTATTTTTACAAAAGTAATTTTATTGTGCAAAAAGTTGTAAAACATAAAAAAGTGCTATAAATTAGGTATCGCCGGAATCGTACTGACCCGCAGAATAAAGTTAACATGTAGTTTATAACGCATGGTGAACGCTGTATAAAAAAAAACGAAAAAAGCTGTGCCAGAATTGCGTTTTTTTGTTTACCTGGCATCCCAAAAAATAGGATAAAAGGTGATCAAAAAGTCACATGTACCCCAAAATGGTACCAATAATAACTACAGCTCGTCCCGCAACAAACCAGCCCTCATACCGCTAAGTCTATGAAAAATAAAATTAGTTATGGCTCCAATAAGTCAGGAAATAAAAAAATATGCAGTTGTGCAGCCCGAGGGGAACATTTCTTCTGTTTCAAGAGGCGAATTATCAAGGACCTAAAATTAGGAAACCAGGAAGGGGAAAGCCCAAACATATCCGCTGGAAGCGACGGTGCCCGTATTATACCAGGACAACACTTTCCCAGCAAAGTACCCCAAACTACAAAAGGTGCGGAGTGTGGACCAAAAGGGGGATAAGAAATGACAACATTTATCAGGTCGACACCGGCCTGTGCAGAAAGGATTGCTTCACAGCGTAACACACATCTATGGATTATTTTTTTTTTTTTATACCACCTAACTATGCCCCTTATATACTTCGCCCCGCTTACATGTACCCCCACATTATAAATGGAAACACCAGCAATACTCAAACAAATATAGTACCAAGCAAAATCCGCTCTCCAAAAGCCAAATGGTGCTCCCTCGGCTCTGAACCCTACAGCGTGCCCAAACAGCAGTTTCCTTCAACATATATGGCATCGTCATACCCGGGAGAACCCTTTTAACAATTTTTGGGGTGTGTGTCTCCAGCGTCATAAGCTTGGCATGACATATTTGCCACTGAATGGCATATCTAGGGAAAAATATAAATTTTTAATTTGCACCATCCGCAGCGCATTCATTTATGGAAAATACCTGTGGGGTGAAAATGCTCACTACACCCCTTAATAAATGCCTTGAGGGGTGCAGTTTCCATAGTGGGGGTCACTTATCAGGGGTTTCTTTTTATTATTTCACATCTGAGCCTCTGCAGTTGTGAACCAATACTTTGTAAATCGCCAAATTAGGCCTCCACTCCGCATGGTACTCTTCAATCCTGAGCCCTGTCATATGTCCAGGCAAAAGATTAGGGCCACATGTAGGGTGTTTCTAAAACCGGGAAACACCACATAATAATTAGAGAGCTGTCTTGTTATGGTGGCACAAGCCGGGCACCACATATTGGTATATCTATGGAAAAAAATCCCATTTTCACTCTTCAACATCGAGTGAACACTAATTTCTACAAAACACCTGCAGGGTTAAAATGCTTACTACACCCCTTGGTAAATGCATTGAGGGGTTTAGTTTCCAAAATGGGGTCACTTCTAGGGGGTTTCCACTGTTTTGGGCCCAAAGGCGCCCAGAAACCAATCCAGCAACATCTGCACTCCAAATTGCGATCCTTCCCTTCTGAGCCCTGCCGTTTGCCCAAACAGCAGTTTATGACCACATATGGGGTATTGCCGTACTCGGGAGAAATTGCTTTACAAATGTTGGGTTCTTTTTTTCCTTTATTTGTTGAGAAAATGAAAAAATTTGCGCTAAAGCTACATCTTCTTGAAGAAAAAGGACTGTTTTTATTTTCACTGCCTAATTCTAATAAACTCTATGAAACATCTGTGGGGTCAAAATGCTCACTACACCGCTAGATGAATTCCTCAAGAGGTGTAGTTTCCTAAATGGAGTCCCTTTTTGGGCGTTTTCATTGTTTTGTCCCCTCAGGGGCTTTGCAAATGTGACCTGGCCTCCGCAAACCATTCCTGCTAAATGTGATCTCAAAAAGCCAAATAGTGCTCTTTCCCTTCTAAGCCCTGCTGTGTGTCCAAACAGCCGTTTATTACCACATGTGGGGTATTGATTTACTCGGGAGAAATTGCTTTACAAATTTTGTGGTGCTTTTTCTCCTTCAGTCCTTCTGGAAATGAGAAAATATTAGCTAAACCTAGATTTGTTTTGAAAAAATGTAGATTATTATTTTCAGGGCCTACTTCCAATAATTTATGCAAAAAACCTGTGGAGTCAAAACGCTCACTATACCCCTAGATAATTTCCTCAATGCGTGTAGTTTCCAAAATGGGGTCACTTGTGGGGGGTTTCCACTGTTTTGTCCCCTCAGGGGCTTTGTAAATGTGACATGGCCTCCGCAAACCATTCCTGCTAAATGTGAACTCCAAAAGCCAAATAGCACTCTTTCCCTTCTCAGCCACACCGTGTCTCCAAACAACCGTTTATTACCACAAGTGGGGTATTGATTTACTCGGGAGAAATTGTTTTACAAATTTTGCGGTGCTTTTTCTCCTTTAGTCCTTGTTGAAATGAGAAAAAAAATCGCTAAACCTACATTTTCTTTGAAGAAATGTTGATTTTAATTTTCACGGCCTAATTCCAATAATTTCTGTAAAAAACCTGTGCGGTCAAAATGCTCACTACACCCCTAGATAATTTCCTTGAGGTGTCTAGTTTCCCAGATGGGGTCACTTTTGGGGGATTTTTACTGTTTTGTCACTGCAAGAGCCCTTCAAACCTGACATGGTGCCTAAAATATATTCTAACAAAAATAAGGGCCCAAAATCCACTAGGTGCTACTTTGCTTCTGAGGCCTGTGCTTCATTCCAGTAGCACGCTACGGCCACATGTGGGATATTTCCTAAAACTGCAGAAACTGGGCAACAAATATTGAGTTGCATTTCTCTGGTAAAACCTTCTGTGTTATAAAAAAATTGTATTCAAAATTTATTTCTGCAGAAAAATATTAAATTTGTAAATCACCTCTACTTTGCTTTTATTCCTGTGAAATGTGTAAAGGGTTAAGACCTTTTCTAAATGCTGTTTTGAATACTTTGAGGGGTGAAGTTTTTAAAAAGGGGTGACTTTTTGGGGGTTTCTAATATATAAGGCCCTCAAAACCACTTCACAACTGAACTGGCCCCTGTAAAAATAGCCTTTTGACATTTTCTTGAAAATGTGAGAAATTGCTGCTAAAGTTCTAAGCCTTGTGAGGTCATAGAAAAATAAAAGGATGTTCAAAAAACAATGCCAATCTAAAGTAGACATATGGGTGATGTTAATTAGCAACAATTTTGTGTGGTATAACTGCCTGTCTTACAAGCAGATACATTTAAATTGAGAAAAATGCAAATTTTTGCAATTTTTCGCTAATTTTTGGTGTTTTTCACAATTAAATACTGAACATATCGAGCAAATTTTGCCAGTAACATAAAGTCCAATGTGTAACGAGAAAACAATCTCAGAATCGCTTGGATAGGTGAAAGCATTCCGGAGTTATTACCACATAAAGTGACACATGTCAGATTTGAAAAATGAGGCTCTGTCAGGAAGGTCAAAAGTGGCTAAAGAGAGAAGGGGTTAAAAACATTGAGGAAGTACTAGACATTGAGAATCCTGTGGCAAAAGGTCCTCATAGCTAGGGTAGCATTGTAGCAAGATTCGGATAGCACTAGGTTAAGGCGTGGGTGCATAAGTAGGGTCCCAACTCGATCCAATGGAGAAAATCGGTCAGCCGCCATACAAATGCGCCATCCATACAGGATCATACATTGACTAAGTGCCTGAGGAAGGTCATGGTATTGACCGAAATGTCGCACTGTCATTGGCTATGAATATAATAAATTATTTAGCTGCAAAAGAATTTCCACTTTGGTGTGCATAGTGCTTTTTCTCCATAGCTAGGGTAGCATTCACAGTTCATGCTGCCCTGGGCACTGATATTGAATAGGCCTCAATGTGCGGCATCTGGGTTTATCAATAATATTACACACACATAATAGTGTCATATAATGCTCACATAATGGCACCACACAATGCCAACAAAATAGCATAAGACTGCATGAAAATGACATTAAATTCGCAAGGAATACTGACAAAACAATTTAAACAAAAGGGTGCCATGTTGATAATAAAGGTCAAATAATACCTATAATAATGAATGTAATGGCAGTGCCACAATTTTCTACTGCAGGGCCCCCCTCTACATTTTTTTTTCCTGTTCTATTTGGCTTCCCTGCATTATAGATTTTGTTTCACCCCTCCTACGTCCTACCTCTAGAGAATATAATTAAATGTTATATCCACCAGTTTTTTTTATTATGCATTTTTAAGGCCCCTATGTCTGAGCTTGGCTCTATATTGACATTTGCCCCTTTTATCTTTTTTGCTCACCTTATAGGTTGGAACCTCATGCCTGATCTATATGTACAAAATTTTCTGTGGTGCTAATTCACAGAATATTTCCACACTGAACGTATGGGAGTGTTTATCTTAATATGTACAAAACCCTTTAAGGGCTTGTTCACACATAACGGAATTAAAACTAGCAGACATTCCGCTGCGGAAAAACCGCACCATTTGCTGCAGAAAATGGTGAAGATTTTGCTGCGTTCTGTCTGTGAGATGGTGATATCTCCTCTGAAAAACGCAGCAATTCAGTCCACTTTCTGCAGCAGGAATTGAGATGCGACAATGAAAAATACTCTCTGCATGTGAATTTTGGGACATAAATTTTACTCAGTGTGTGGATGAGATTTGTTAAATCCCGTCCAAACGGAAAATACGCAGCAATTCCAATATGTGTGGACAAGCCCTGAGGCAAATTGGAATCTGCTTTACTATGCTTTTTTTTTTTTTTATTTCTATGGGGCATCAAAGCAATGTATATGCTATTTAATGTACACATAAAATGATTGATATATACAACAAAATTATTATACAAGTTACAATACTTCTATAAGAAAGAAAATACATAACATAATTCCTTGATGTTATACCTTTTACAACTGGCTGGTATTTAAGGCCATGTTCACATCTTGCATTGTGCCGCACCACAGCCGTAAACTGTAAACTGTCAGGAAGCTGTGGCAACACTGTTTTTATTGTTAACAGTTCCAAAAATGTTTCTGGAACAGCTTCTATTAAAAAAAGGTAATTAAGCTAAAACATGTAAAAACTGTGGTTGGTATACCTATTATAGCTTGATCAAGCAGGAAGATGTGTTAGTTATATGCAATTTACCGTGAAGTCTTGACCAAAAGAAAAGACAAAAAAGTATAATAAAAAAAATAAAGGAATAAAGTCATAGTATATTGGTTGATCACCATTTTATTTTATAGAACAACTTTATGACACCAGCTTGACTACAAAGAGGAATGCGACTGTGAAAAAGTAATAGAAATGGTTGGACACAGAGGGTGTATTTGTTGTTCTTGAGGTCTCTGTAAATATTTCAGTCTATAATTAAAATTGCTAGTGATGTCCAACTGTGTGGATTATATGACTTTTTCTTAGAAATGCCTCAAAGCCCCAGAATGGCACTATTGACTGTATTTTTTTTTAATAAAAATGTTACTACTTGCTGTAAAATAGATGATATTATTGATTGTACTGTATGTTTATATTGCGCTGAGTGAATGTTGTGTCTGGCGAAACAGGAGTGATCATTTCTGATATAGTAGAATATGAGCTATATTGGAGTTCCCATGATGCAGGTGATTCTGGCCTTTTTATTCCTTATTTTTGTCTTGTGTACAGCTAAAATATAAATAAGAAAGCACTATTTGACCAGATAAAGTATCAATAAAAGGAATATGCTGGCCATAGGGCATGTCCCTCCGTCTTATAGCTAGTACTGTCTATATGGTATACTATGCACTACAGCTAGTAAAGAATACCTAGTGCATGTTTCCTTGTCACCTTATATATACATCTAATTGCTTGCTCAACTCCACATTTAGGGGTGCACCCTTCATGAGGCTAGGTGAGCTTGTTTGATAACTATGACGGTCACCCCTGCATTGAAAGCAGTAGTTCTATGGCTCCATTAGAACCCCAGTGCTGTAATTTCTCTTTGACAGTTCTAGGGAAGTTCAAGAAGCCTCCCCTTCCTTACTGTGATGGAAGAGCCAGGACACAGGATCAGATCTGAATTGCTTCCTCTGCTGTGGCTAAGATAGAAACTCCACCCCCTGCACAGCTTCCTGCAATGCTGAAAATTACTCCGCCCCCTGCAAGTCTCCTGCAGTGCTGAAAATTACTCCACCCCCTGCACAGCTTCCTGCAGAGCTGAAAATTACTCCACCCCCCTGCACAGTTTACTGCAGTGCTGAAAATTACTCCGCCCCCTGCAAGTCTCCTGCAGTGCTGGGAGTAACCACCCCCTAAAATAGCCTACTGCAATGCTGAGAGTATGTAGTTCCCCATCAAAAATGCTTGACAATACATGGGCTTTTCAAAAGCCCATCCACACGTTGCGGAAAAAATCTGTGATAAATTCAGGGAATGATGCGAATTTTCATATGCTGTATAAATATTGTAGCTTTTCACCATTGATTTCATCCTTTTAACCTTGTTACACAAACATCCATCATGTCTGTCCTGTCTGTTCCCGGTCTTACAGAGCTTTAGTTTGATTTTTTTGGATTGTAAATGACCTCTTTTGACCTCTTCCGTTCATGTCTCTTTTCTTGTCAGACGCCTATTGTTTTTCGGTAGGCAGAATCGCATAGTGCTATTGTCCTACCCAGTAATGCATCTCTAAAAATTAATCCATCATCAATTCATTGCAAACGGCAGTCAAGCACTGTTCAGCAGTGCACAGGGCCATAACAATAGCGGGTGCTGAGGTAAAGCTCGGACCCTGGTGACGGAACAGAACTTCAAAGTGTCTCATGTCACAAATTATACAGAATTTGCAGGTTGTAAATGCATGTTACAGCTCTCTCTCTACTATGTACTGGACTGCTTATCACTTCATGGAAAAGCCATTTGACACACATCACTTTTGCAGAAGGTGCCAACCAATGTCTTACATGTAGTGCTCCATCTCATGTTGATAAAAGGTTCTAAAGTAGCTCCAGTGTGTATTGTATAGTACAGTAAACAGCTGCTACAGAACATCATAAAACACATTTCAGCTGCTGTAAAACCATATTATATATATACCTTCAGCTGCTGAACAACATCTTAGTAAACACCATTGCTGCTGCCGACCTTCGTTTTGAAAAGTACACAGGTGTTTAATAACAAAAAAGAGCTTCTCCAGCAGCTGAGATGGGCATTATGAGGCATAATGTACCCCTTATTGTAAATTATTAAGAATAATAGATGTCACTTTAGGATTCCAAAACTCGTATAAATGTACTCAGCCTGCGGCCTTATGCATTCATATGGTCATGGAACTCCTTGGTGAATTCTAATATTCTTATCATTTACAGTCAAGTTATATTACCCCATAAATACATATATTGTATATATCTACAGTGTACCTCAGCATCTGTTCCTAAGCCTATGGACAATGGTAGGTGTAGGCTTGGGCAGACAGCAAGACAGACTGCAAGGGGATAGAGAAATCAGCACAGAAACCCCAGGAAGCGTGTATGTTAACCATAATATTCACAGGGTAATGACAATGGCCCACATTTACTAAGACTAGCATATTTTAAGGCAGTCTTAGTAAATAAGGTAGTTGGAGGGACTTGCTCCAAATATATTGAAAGCCGTATGTCTCTTAATATATTTGCCACAATTTGAATTCTCTGACAGAGAAGTTAATCTATTCCTACTATGAGCAAGCATAGATTTGCGGCAAACTCTGCACCATTTTAACTTATTTTTATTAAAAGTTGTGGTCTAAACTATGTCTCTTAGGAGGCCATGACCACTCTGTTGTCCCTTTCGAAATTTAGCGAGTAACGATAAAAGTCACCTCTGCATCGTGCTCTTGTTTGGGCATTTCAAGCTGATATTATTTAGGTCCGACCAGCTTTTATTTCTGTACCTAACCTTTCAGATGACGTTTATAATAAGTTTTCACATGTGTGTAAATGAGGTCTTACACTATTTCTGCCCATTATGTGACTTATATCTTGAAATTTGTTTTAGTAGTTTTCCCCTCTGCAGTCTCTATCACTATTTCTCAGTTTTCCCTGCGGTAGTGGATGGAGCCTAACTGCTATCATGTCTCCCATGCAGAGCTCACACAGAGAATAGAACATTTTGCTCCCCTATCTCTTGGTAGCACACCCACAGCACAGCAGCAACTTAGAGGACATCATTCAGCAGTACCGAGCAGTGAAGCTGTGAATCCAGCACTAGGGTTACATAAAACACTTACCAGAAGCTGCAGCAGTGTCTCTATGTGTTTCTCTGACTCTCACTCACTCACTCTGCTCCTACTCCCTCCTCTCACTTCCCTCTCCAAAGACTTCTATGGGCAACTGTAACCTAATCACTCAGTGAGCTGAGAATCCGTCTTTAACAGTAACCTCAGAGTGAGGGAACAGATAGGAGGGAGGGGTGGAGAGGAGACTGATAAGTGGAGAAAGATGCATTATTCTATAATAAGATATATGACATATTTTCTTATATTCACTTGCACTATGGATGTATGCAAAGTTTGTTGAAAAGTTAGTAAAAAAGTTTGTTGAACATTCAGAACAATTTAATATAGCGAGAGCGAAGAGGCAGGAATGTCCCGTATCTCCCCTATTATTTGATATCTTAATCGACCTCTTTGTAAGAATACTAATAATAATTGGTAATTATTTAAGGGTACAAAAGTAAATAGATATAAAGTTAAATTACTAGAATATGCACATTTGCATATGATCTGATGCTATCAGTTTCAAACCCCAGGATGACAATTTCAAATATTTTGACAACTATTCACATGTTTAGCGAAATTTTGGGGTTTTGTATAAACTATACATAAACGGAAGCAATGCCTATTTGTCTGGATACTTGGAAGATTGGAGCCAACAAAAAAATTATTTTAGTTGGAATTTTGAAGTATTAACATTCCTGGGAATAATTATACCAAGCCAAATTACAAAAATATATGATTTGAATCTTACAAATATCATACAAAACATACAAGTACAAATTTAAAAATGGAAGACAATCAAACTCTCATATTCAGGCAAAGTACATTTAATAAAGATGGTAATATTCCTGAGGATATTTCTTACAAAATCTCCCAGTATTGCTCAGAACAACTGACAAGAAGGCTTTAAATAGACTTTTTCTTAAATTTTATGGGGGGATAAGGATTATGTCAGAATACGTTTCTGGAAGCGTCAGCGAATAACCATTTTAAGCCAATTTCGTGGCCTAATGCTTCGCTGCAAATATAAGAGGTATCCTAGATGAGATTTATGGGAAGGACTGGTGTACTAATTCAAAAATGAAACCAGCTTTTGTTCCGGATTCAGATCTGATTTCAGTTTTGCATTGTATGGACCATGAATTTGTATGGTTGTTAGGACTAACCCGTTGATAATGTCAGCAAGGCAGTGCTGGAGGAACTAAGGGAAACAGTTTAGAGACGATTTTAGATTTTAAGTCTTCCTACCACTGATTGGGAACTATAGATTTCCAGATGGGATAAGATCACATGTAAATGACTGAGAACATATGTGTCCAAGTAATAGACATGTTAGATGGAAATGACCATTTTTAACCAAAATCAAATATCTTTACAAATGAGAAGTTATGCACGATCAGTACTAGGGGAAGACTCTAGGAGGACAGCTGAAGCAAAAAACTGGTTTTAAAGAATAAATTAATAAAATATAGAATAAGTTGATTATATAAATTGGTCAAAACCAATATTGGACAGGGTAGAAGGACTTAAAAAATAGATACAAAAGATACCTGAGCTGGACATAGGTAATATTCTCAATGCAACAAATTAACTAAATAAAGCTTTGGCATATAGCACTATGAATATATGAATTTGTTAATTTTTCTTAGGACATGTATCACACCGTGTATACAAGCAAAAATGAATAAGGGGAAAACTTTCTCATGTAAATGTGGCCTGCTAATGCAGAAATCTTTCATAGTTTATGGGACTGCCCCAAAAAAAAAATTCAGGTCTATATAAACAGACAATTTGGCTACATTTTGAAATACTTCCACAATGGGCAATTTTTTTTTCCAATAATGAGAATAAAAGCATTAGGAGAAAAGATAGACATATGCATAATTTACATGGAGCAGCAGAGTATATTGCAAAAGTTGTTAAATATGGAAGCACCAAGTTTGGGGTTAATTCAAAGGTAACTAGATTTTGTGTTTCAAATGGAATGGGTCCAGGCAACACTAAATAAAAAAATCCAGACCCAGAAATTCTTTAATAGAAGAAGTTTGTATATTAATACTAAAAACATAAATACAAGACAGGCGCTGTTTAACATGGTTCACATGGAACCATGGTTCGCAAATGAATTACTGCATGGAATAAATCCAATTGTCTTGAGTTAAGGGAAAAGTGGTGTTGTGGATATTACTAATGTGAATCTGTGTCTGGTAATTATTAATTAATTGTAGTACATAAAGTGCATGGGAGGGGGGAGTGTAAAATGCTGAAGTTCATTTTACCTCCTAAAAAAAAGAGAGGTAATGTTTTGTAATGCTTTTTATAAAGAAAATTCTCTCTGTAGTACATATACTCAGTGTGTCCATTCAGTGAAGTTTTATAGAATTGCAAGGATACAGGGATGCTTTGGTGCCCTGCCAGGGGTTGTACTGACTGGTAGTGGGGGCAGCAGAGGTGTGAGCATTGGGCCGATGTTCTCCATGCATTTGACCTGCCATTAGAGACGGGAAGCCACTGATTGCAATAAGCAGCAGTTGCACTTCAAAAAGAGGTAGGCACAGTCATATCTTACTATAGTTATGGGATGAAACGCGTCTGCCAATCAAAGACCACATCGCGGATGTGATTGATGTCATCGCACCGCACTTGAAAACAATGTGACTCCAGGCCACGCTGGAAGTCCGATACACTCGCAAAACCCCTGATTGCCTACTGCATGAACGGGGAGTAACAAAGAGGCTGGAATGAGTCGTGGGAAATTAATGAAGAACAAACAATACAGGGCCCCAGAAGATGTTCTAGAGAAACACTGCTCAGATAACTAACAGCCTATGATTGCAATTACATAGAGCTATGTATGCACTTTATCTGGATAAACATGTCACAGAATTATCTGGAGACAAACTGTCATTTCTTTGCATAGATCCAATGGATGTATTACAAACCTGTGTAAGCCAACTAATACAGGCCTGATCAAGTGATTTATGAC
The DNA here is from genome assembly GCF_050947455.1 of Rhinoderma darwinii. Taxonomy (NCBI): domain Eukaryota; kingdom Metazoa; phylum Chordata; class Amphibia; order Anura; family Rhinodermatidae; genus Rhinoderma; species Rhinoderma darwinii. The sequence continues at coordinate 144,700,344 of NC_134689.1, forward strand.
TGTATGACCCAACTCTATTTGCATCATATCTGAGAGTGGTTCTTTTAGTCTCTATTGACAGGTAGAATATGTTGGGGTGTCGGTTCAGTATTCTCTTTGTTGTGGCTTCCGCCACTGGTTGGGGTAGCCCTGGCCAGGGAATCTGGGTGTTTTTGTATTAGTGTGGTTTTCTATGCTACTGCTGAGTGGATGTGTTGAGTATATGTACTATAGATAAAGAAGGAGGGAAATTGCCTCTTATACATTGGTTTTAAATTAATCATAATAATAAATTGATATTATTTTGTAACTAAAAAAAAGGAAAGTTCTTGAACATTCAAACTGCTGTGAAAAAAACCCCTTTTGTTAATTGCTATGGGCAAGATGATATGGGCAAGAAGTGCTTTTTTCTGTGAGAAAATCCAGTGTTTTTAATTTTTCGTATGGATTCGAGGTGCAATAGAGTGGTACAAATCCCCAAAACGGTCATGTGCAGGAGCCCTATATCTGACAGAAAGAATTTCACACAGGATGAGCATTTCATCTTTGTTAGGGAATGGGGAGGCACCATTTCAGAGCTCGACTCAGCAGCAGAAAGTCTAGATTCACCCCTGTCTCCACTATATCCAATAACAAATATAATAGTGATTTTTCAAGAATGTAAATTCTGGAATAATAATATTCTTGCCAAGAAAAAAAAAATGAAGCAATTACTATACCTCACCTTGGTCAATGAATGGTGTTTAGAACAGGAACAAAAACACAAAAACACTAGTATAGCAAGTCATGAATTGAGAGAATATCTGGTCCACAACAGCTGGCTGAACAGCCTCTCCTGTTTCACTGACTGGTGATAATGTGGATGAACAATGCATTCATCCGTCAACCTTAAAGAGGTTTCTGGTTTCATGGAAATTAAACTTAATCTTTGTATAATGAAAGGTTATACAATTTCCTAAATCTCTTTGTTTTCCATTTACTTGGAAGAAACCTGCCTGCCATCACTTTAGCAGTGTCCTATAGCGCCGGGTGCCACCACAACTCAGGCCTAATGTGTAGAGAATGGAGCAGCCATCATTGAAATCACTTGCTGACACTATTCAGTTTAGGTGGTAAATCTTTGTGTCCAGCTCTTTGTGATTTTAGTCTAAACCCAGTGGGCCCTGGCATTTGCCCCTGTCTGCTTGCTGCTGACGCCGGCCCTGCCTGTACTGCACTGAACGTTGCCAATGTTTTTCTCCATCAATTCTGCCTTTGAACTCTATTTATAACTAGGCTAAATAACTACACTTTGTCCCCTTGCCAACAACAAAGATTTGCTCCAGAAAGTGTTAATTTGCCTCAGTTTCTACAATATCTATTTTGGTCAAGAGAATTAGTTTCCAGATAACTATCTTGCAACAAAGTCCCGAGACAGTGAAGACCCAAACCAAAGTTGTGGGAAAAGAGTACCACAGGTAAACTGCAATTATCTCTGGGACTGAAAGCATTATATTAGCATTTTCTAGATCCCTGTCTTGTCTTAAGGCTTTGCAACAGTGTATCAATATAGGTAAGATTCATCATCTTGGAGTCTAGAAATCTTACCTCATAGGTGATTACCTGGACTGGTACCCCAACCAATTCTAGAACCAAGCGGCACAGTGCCATTTCCCTTGAGTTTTTAAACTTAAGAGTCTTTGTAATCTCTGAACTAGTATTAATAGATCTCTCACAGACTTTAACGAGACTGTAATGCACATACAGGATACATTAGTACCCCTTCTTTGTACTTTTTCTATGTCAGAAGTACTTTTAAAATTGAAATTTGAGGTACTGTAACACAATAGCAAATGGCATTTGCACTGTTTTTGGCACATTTAAAAATAAACCTTTCAGTGTCATATTTGCATGGCATAAAACATTGAACAATTTTGAATTTAGGTAATGTGCCAGCATCAGATGAGCAAAACTTGATGAGATGAACTAAATTTGTTTTGCTAGCATTTTGCAGATAAAGACACGTATGCCATATAAAAGACAATACAGACTAAAATTTGGAAATATGGATCCATATTTCAGCTTCCATTGTCTTGTGGCAGAAACAGCTCTGTAATAAAACATTTGTCTGCTTGCAAAAGGTAACAAAGCAAATTTTTACAGATTCGCTCATAAGAAGTTAAATAAAATATTCTAAATTTGTATTGTTTGATACGATTAAAATTCAGTTTTTTTTTTTAGCAATAGAGTTACCTTAGACAGACAACTTTAAAATGATCCATTTTTTTTGGTTATTTTGATCAGAATATCATACCATTCTAAAGCAATGATATTCTAGTCAGCATATCATGAAAGTGAATAGAATACTCAGTAACCCTGTCACATATCCACAATTCCATTCTGAAAAATAGCATGAAGTGCATTGACAGCTGAATCACAGTGGTGTGACAGCAGAACACTATTCTCAATTCGCTTGCATGACACGCTGACTAGTCTATTGCTTTTTTAAGAATGACACATTTTCCAACCTCATAAAACATAATGTTCTAAATGCTCTGAAGGTCCTAAATCTTAAACTACCGTAGTAACCTATTCCTGAAGGTCACTCATACTGCAGGTTTATAGAAAATTCTGTAAATTCCGGAAGAAGCTGATTTTGATCAGCGAAACGTACGTCTTACACTAATTGTAGGCGACCTAGTATACCACAGTCTTGCCCCACTTCCTCTTTCCCCATACCTACAACTTTATGATATATATTGGTGGTGTACACCTGAGCAAGAACTGACAACTTAAAGAATATAATAGGAGGTTCTTTCTCTTTTTTTCAGTTTGAAGAATAGTCTCAATAGGGGTGGACAGCCGGACTCGACACATAGGGGATGTTTCCCCTGTCTATCTTGTGAGAGTTGTGCTATAATACTCAAGGGCAATGCATTCATACATCCTGCTACTGGTTAAACCTATAAAATCCCATCTTATTATACCTGTAGAAGCGATTTTGTTATATATGTGCTACAGTGCCCATGTAATTTAATTTACGTGGGCGAGACCACAACTGAGTGCCGATTGAGGTTAAACAACCATAAATCTAGCATACGCACGAAGAAGATTGAGCTCTCTGTACCACAACATTTCGTGGAGATGGGGCATAATGTACAACAACTTAGATTTACTATTATTGACAGGGTTTCTCCTCTGAAACGTGGAGGTAACAGGGAACTGATCCTTAAACAACGTGAAGTTCAATGGATCAACAAATTGAAATCACTTCACCCTAATGGTCTTAATATTGATTACCCCTTGAATGTATTTAAATGATGACTATAATCTTGTTTTCACTTTAGGATATCTAGATCCAGTTATATTTGAGAAGCTTCATCCTTTGTGCACACAGCCAAATGATGTTGCCTATGCCATTCCTGGGGACTTTTCCCTTGCCTTGTGATATTCATGATTTATTCACTGCTCTAAACATGTTGTGGTGTAAGGAAACTGAGAGTGATGATTATACTGTAACAAATTTAAATTTTTTAACCTGATTCTTCTTTCTCTTTGATAGATCGAAGTCTGGGCTTTGGTATTAAAAGACACTCACCAACTGGACCAAGGTGCACTGAACACATGTGGTAATTTTTTTCTGTCCATAGGATTGCTATTGAATAAAAATTATTATTTAATTTTTTTCCGTGTATACTGTAATGTTGTCATGACGCTGCACAGCTCTGCTACTTATGCTGGGTTTCTATTAGCTTATTACTATATGGGATGATTTATGATCCTTTTGTCCTCTGATTCATGGAAGTTGGTTTTGTATTTAGGGAGTTTGATCTAATAATGTAAGGCTTGTCTTTTCAACCAAAGATCCCGGTATTGATTACCATCATATACTTCTGTGCTGATTATATATCGACACATTGGTGGAGTGTTTTTTTTTTTTTTGAGACCTGAGACTCCGGCAATTCTATATGTGGGTGATCTCTTGTCTCTAGGGACGTAAGGAATGAAATATAGCCAAACCTACTGTTGCTGTATACGATACGCAGTTTTCTTTACACTCCGCTATTACAGCAGAACACACTTTCCATTATTTATACATAATCCCTGCATGTATATATTAGAATATGCAGTATTGGTAGTTTGCCCATAATAAATATGGTGTGACACAACACACTTACCTTACTACGATTGCGTGGCTGAACGGGTCTTTGTCAGCTGTTGCGGTGTTGTGTGCTGTCATGACAACCAGATAACACTTGTAGACCTTACCCAATGGACAATTAGAGCTTGGGAATGCACAACTCGGCGCTTGAGACGCCGAGAATTACTTAGTCGACAAATGGAATGTTTAGTTCAGGATATCTTTGTGTATTTGGACTGGTGAGTGCCAGCTTTTTTGAATTATAATGATGATTAACTAATCAACGTATTACACTGTTTTATATGCACATGTTGGACACAACATGATTTGAAAGTTTTCTATACCTTATGTCATGAATTGACTCTTTAACACATTTTGTATTGTATTTTGATACACTGTTACACATTGCCATTTTCTGTATGAATTGTATAATTACCAATATGTATAGCACTTGTTAATTGAGCTATGCTCTGCTCTCTCTCTATATACCTGTGTGTGGTTTTCACAAATTGCTTGAAAATGCTTCCATTGAGGAAGTGAAACGCTGCTGCTTTTGCTGGGTGAATAAATTTCACATTATTTGCTTTGAGTGCTGCTTTTTCTCCTTATCTGTTACTGTGTATGCATATACCGGTCTCCTTCCGATTAATAGTTGCAGAAATGAGTTTATAGTGACCCCAGCACTGCCGGAGGATGGCCATTCACAGTAAATATATGTTGACCAGCATTCTAATGTTTATGGGGGCAGCCCTAATGGTAGACCTTGGTGGAGATAAGAATTAGGCATGTTGAATTGTAACATGCCAGATCATTTGTTCCTCCAGCAGATAAGTGCTGCCAGAGGGGCTTATCCTACTATTTCTATGGCGATAAACATGCATTCTTGGCAAACCCCAACATGCATATTTATGAAAGGGGTTTTGAGAGATAGCTGTCAACAGTTATTGTATGTGTATGATCTGCATTAGAGAAGTAGGGTGGACAGAAAACTTCATTACATCTCTAGATGCTATTGAACTTGTCCTTGTTAGGGGGGGATGACTAAACATACACAAACAGGGGCGCACAATAGATTGCCAAATTTGCAATCGCACAATGCCTTAGGGAAGCCTAAGACTTTGCATTGGAGCCCAGGAGCTTAAAGTTATGCCTCACTACTTAAATTATAGGGATTGTCACGTAATGATGACTCCTTTCCATAGAGTGGGTCCCAAATTCAAAACCATGTTTTTATGAGCAGGAACAGAGAGATGCTCACAAACAGATGTATGACCTGGCCCATCCATATGTTACATGGTTGACCATTCATTTAAATAGTCACCATGTAACACTACATTTCGTGACTGGGCAATGTCTAGGCTTTCCCTGACTATAACTGCTAATCACTGGGGGTCAGAAAAGCCTGTCCCATGCAGATCAGTTGATCGCCGAGCTGGCTTCTTAAAAAGGGATTGTCCTCAGTTAATTAACTAAAATAATATTCTGTGGTGTGAAATCAAGTTCACCAGAAGTTGCTGATTACAAAAACATCCATCTATTACTATCTTTTGTTTAGAAAAATAAGTAAATTAAACCTATCCTTATTTGTCAATATGTTTGTGTATTTTTCTTTCTAATTTTTATTAATGTTTGATACATTTTAATAGTTTTCTCATTACACAGAAGAGCCACAAATGGAGGCAATACACTACAGTTTACTACATGAAACAAAGCCATGAACACTGCTATCTCTTTCAAGCCCTGTGCAATGTAAATGTTTTGCTTGTATAAAAGAACTTAAAAGAACATTAAACATTTTGCCTATCTGGGTACTTGAATAAACACACTGTAGCTCCTGCGCTTCTGTTTTAGCCAAACTTGGTAAGCCTACTGAAAGCAGAGTTTAACAGTACCTTAAATGCAATATCATATTCTGACAGGGAGAAAAAAGCTAAGCTCTCAGCTATTCCACCGTATATGCACTGTTAATGGAGTAAAGAGTGGTCTTAGTAAAGAGGTAATATTTGATTTAAACACAGTATGGTGGCCTGAATCAGTCCAAACAAACCAGATCAAAAAAATATAATGCAAACAAGTCAAAACTCATGATCTAACTGTATTATTTGGAATAGATTTATTATAACCTTGCAATCAAAGACAACGCACCATATTATCAGTGGGAACAATATAATTACGCTTTGAACATTTTCCACAAAGGTAAATTACAAAGTTACTGAATAAGAATAAATACAATTTTGTAACCATGGCCACCCCTCACGCTAGAACATTGAATTTAATGAAAGCTGTTTAAATAAATGCTGTCTTAATTATAGTACATGTAATGAAATTCCTGTTTAAATAACTACTGTTTTAATAATAATAATAATAATAATCATCATCATATATCTGCTCAAACAAAACAATGACCACAATATATTCTAAACAAGCGCACGTTATATACTCTGCTTATTACTCCTTATGTTCATATGGATGCCAATTATGATTATTATGCTACCTTCTTATTTGCAAAAACAATGATTTCTACCTAAGAATTGTTCAACTGACAATGTGAGCATTTTTGTCAAATGACTGTAAAGTACAGATTATAAATAAAACAATTCTAATGGTCGCTTCCGAAAAATATATATGTTTACTCTAAATCACAAGTTATCATCTTGACTTGAAGGTTGATATGAAATTCATTGTCTTTTGAAGGAATCATTTATTTCATTTTCAATAGATTTTCATTCTGCCTCAGAGATTAATTCAAGGTAAAATGGAAATTCAACTTTAGATTTTCAGACAGAAGTTAACTGGTTGCCGACACAGGACGAGAATGCTCGTCCTGAGCGGCGAGTACTTCGCGCATTAGGACAAGCATTCTCATCCTGTGTGACAGCCGTATCTGCGCGCGATCAAGAGTGGGGCAACGGCTGTAATACACAGCTACGGCCCCACTCTGACAGCGGAGAGGAGAGAAACATCTCTCCGCCATTAACCCTTTGAATGCCGCGATGAAAGCTGATCGCGGCATTCAAGGAGAGGGGACTGCACTTTGATCGCGTCACAGAAGATAACTGTGACGCGATCAAAGCCCATAACTCGTATGGCCAGACAGCCCAGGGTCCATTGAAGGACCCCAGGGCGGTCTGAACATATTTCCTGTTGTTAGGGCATACTGAGGTATGTCCTAACAACTGTGTGTGTACAATCAGTACACAGGCTAATGTACTGGCATATAGATCTATGCCAGTACATTACAGTTACAAAATCAAAATCAAAATGATAAATCCCTTTATGGGATTAAAAAAAAAAAGTTAAATGAATGTAAAAAAAATTTATGATAAATGAATAAATAAAAAGTAAAAAAATACACAGAAACACACATTTTTTTTATAATTAATAAACTTTTTAAATTATAAGTCCCAAACTGGAAATAATATAGACATATTTGGTATTGCCATGACCGTAACAACCTGTACAACAAATGTATAACATTATTTATGATGATCGGTGTATGGTGTAAAAAAATAAAATATTAGAACTGCTGCGGAACTACTTTTTTTCTGCATTTTCGCCAAAATAAAAATGTATATAAATTAAACGATAATGTATTTGCACCAAAAAATGGTACCCACATAAAGTACAACTCGTCCCGCAAAAAACAAAGTCTCATACAACTACGTCATAGAAAAAAATAAAAGAGTTATGAGCGTCGGGATGCAAAGAGGGAAATCTAAAAAAATTGCTCTGTTCTCAAGGCCAAAATTGGCCGTGTCCTTAAGGGGTTAAATGGGATGTCCAGGATTAAGCAGTTTTGTAGCATTGGCCATAAGAAGCAATGTTGCTACACATAAGTAAGCTTTCTTATCGCTGAGTTCCTCCCTTACTGTCTGCGTCCACATGGGAACAATGCTGCCGCAGCTAGGCGGTATTTGGCCCCCTCAATCAAACTTTGTGGCCACGTGACCATCCCATGGTCACCTCATCCATTAGATGTGGTGTTGTATTTGTAGAGCTCCAGATATATTACTATCTAGATCTTTTACTATTGTTGTGCTCAATACCATGTACAGATTGGTGCGGGGGAAGCCATGTATGGGTTAAGCCATGACTGCAACATTTGCAGCTGCAGCTAGCAAGTAGGGGAGATCACTATAGTGATACTAAAGGGTGCATAATTTTAAATAGTACGCTAAAAAACTACTTAATCCAAGACAACCCTTATAATTACTAATCCACATTTTTTTTCTAAGTTTCAGCATTCACTTAAAGTGTACTTATCCTTTCAGGTGACTTTTCAGAATAACTTGTCATATATGTGTACATGAGGAATAACAATATTTCTGGCCATTATATGACTTGTATTCTGCATTTTCTTTAGCGGGTTTCCCCTTTGCAGGCTCTATTTAATTCTCAGTTTACCCTGAGATAGTAGGTGAAGCCATGTCTCTCTCTCTCTCTCTCTCTCTCTGTTTCTCTGTCTCTCTCTCCCTCCTTCTCTCTCTCTCTCTTCCTTTGAAAAATTATTGACCATTTTAAACAATTTAGTGGACAGATAATTTAGACATATATGAAGTGGATGTTAATGGACACTTGCGAGATAAATAATAAACCTCTCTAAATCCAGTGACTTACAGGTGACGTCTTCTCTGGTTGTAGACATTTTCTTTTCTTTCCTTTTCTACTCCATTAGGCTCAGACGAGCATGACAAATTCTACTGACGACTGTAAAGTTTCCTGCAGCCATCCCCAGCTGATTAGCAACATAAATGAATTCAAACCCCAGACCAGACCCCAGAAAAAATTCAGAACCCGCACCCCTACACTAATTCAGACCCTAGACCAGACCCTTAAACAGATTCAGAACTCTCACCAGACCCATAAATTCAGACCCCAGACCAGACTCTAGAATAAAGATAGACCCAAGACCTCCTAAACTATTACAGTCCCTAGGCCAGACCCCCTAAACAAATACAGACCCCAGGACAGACACCCTAAATAAAAATAGACCCTTGACCCACCAAAAACAGACCCAGACCCTCTAAATATAGACCCCATAACCCCTAAACTAATACAAAACGCAGACCAGACACACTAAATATAGACTCCAGACCAGACCCCCGAAACTAATACAGACCCTAGACCAGACCCCATAAATATGGACCATAGACAAGACCTCCTAAATTTATACAGACCCTAGACCAGAACCCCTAAATACAAACTTCAGACTAGACCGCATGGACTTACCTAGCAGCTCACAACTTCTGTTTAGCCTTGCTGCTCTGCCCTCTGACTTTAGGACCTGCACACATATGGTCATGTGACTTTATGTAAGCAGGTTCTATTGCTGATTCTGCAAAAAACTGTTTTGTTATGGTTTTGTGGAAAAAACAGTGACACAATCGAAATGTGATTTAAATATTTGGGCGGCCATGATGAGGCCTAAAAGGGGAGGGGGCCTGCCAAGGATGCCTCAAGCTGCCATATCAGGTGGTCTTTGCCACACCGCATACAAGGTCTACATACAAGGTCCTGATGCCGGGCACAGTCAGGACATTTTATGTGATACAGTAAGCAACATCCTGATGCTAGTTCTGTGTGCTGCATCTCATACAACATCCTGAAGCTGCCCGGCGTCAGGACTTTGTAGGTGCTGCGGCACAGAAGGCATCTGATGTGCCAGCCTGAGGGGATCTGGGGGAGGCCCCCTGTGGACAAGACGAAGGAGCATTTTTTTTTTTAATATGTCTAATCTGGTGGGGAGGTCCGTCACAGAGTTTTTCTATAAGAAAAAGGTTAAAGGGATACTTCCCACTGAAATTTATAGCATATCTACAGGATATGCCATAAATTCCAGATAAATGCAGGTGTCAGCTCTACGAACATGCATGCTTGGCTTTTTTCATGACCCCCATAGGAATGAATAGAGAGAACAGCAGAAATGCACGGCCACCTCTTCATTCATTCGGCAGCCACCTCACCAGGAAGGATGAGGGTTAGGTGACCACCTTTCTGGGGATAGGTGCAGGTCCCAGAGCTGGGAACCGCATCTATCAGATGTAACGTCTATGGCCGGGGGCTGTCGTTCAGACTATACCCTCTCATGGCCCCCGGCCATGGACATCTGTCTTCGCGGTGTCAGCTCCCTCCAGGGAGACTCCGGCACTCACTTCCGGGTCCTCGGACTGTTTCCCGCAAGGCGTGCGCGCTGGCACAGCCTTCAAGGGCCAGTACGCATCCAGCTGTCACACATCAATAATTAGCCCAAATGGCTGCTGGACTATAATAAGGTGCTCTGCCCACTTGTTCCTCGCCTGAGCGTTGTTGTATACCTAAGTTTGTCTTGCAAATGGTCTCCCAGTGTTTTCCAGTTCCCAGTGTTACCCGTTCCTGCTGCCTGTACCCTGTATCCCGTGCTATCATATCTACAGTGAAAGCCAAGTCGTATCTTCCACTGCATCCACTGTGCCACCTGCTGTGAAAGTCAAGTCGTGCCTCCGCTACTGTCTACATTACCTCAGGTACCCGTTCCGAACTATAGACATTGTTTTGTACCTTGTTGGCCAGCTCCTACCCGGCTACGCGGTACGGCCCAGTGGGTCCACACCCCGTGCTGTGACAGTACACTCAGGCCATGTACCCCGCTGGCCAAGTCAAGGGCCTGTCATCCTCCCAAGCCATGCAGACGGACCTGCAGGATCTGCAATCACGACTGGATCAACTCTTTGTGGCAGTAGACTCCATGGCACAGCAGCTAGGGGCGCTAGCTACTTCCTTCACCGCTCCTATTCAAGCTCCTCCGATTGATCCTCCTGCTACACCTCCTGGCAGTCCCAGTTCGGACCCTCGGTTCTCGCTGCCATTGCCATTCTCGCTGCCATTGCCATTGCCACCTCGGTTCCATGGAGAAGCAAGTTTGTGCAGGGGGTTTCTGAATCAATGCCAAATCCACTTCACTCTGCACGCCCGAGCATTTCCTTCGGACAGAGCCAGGATCGCCTTCATTATATCTCTACTTGCCGGCAAGGCCCTGGCATGGGCGAATCCAATCTGGGAACGACAGGGATCCGAGACCCGAGACTTCCAGGGGTTCGTGCGGTTGTTCCGTTACGTATTTGAGGAGCCTGAACTAGTCTCGTTGGCAGCCACTGCTATCTTTAATCTGCGTCAGGAGGACGCCTCCGTGGGTGAATACACCATCCTGTTCTGGACTCTGGCAGGAGAATTGTCCTGGAACAATGAGGCCTTGGTAGCATCCTTCTGGCATGGCCTATCGCCCGAGATCAAGGACGAACTGGCTGCTAGAGATCTCCCAGCTGCCTTGGACGACCTGATTCTACTAGCTACCCGTGTGGACATAAGGCTCAGGGAGAGATCTCAAGAGATTTTACAGGAGAGACGGCTTCCTAGACTGGCACCCAACTTCCAAGAACCCCAATTGCCTTGTTCTTTTGATGCGCCCGAGATTCCGATGCAGATGGATCGGCTTAAATTGTCCGTTCAAGAAAAACAGTGCAGGCGCATATCTGGACTTTGCCTATATTGCAGCCTCGCTGGCCATGTCGTGCATCTGTGTTCCCAGAGGCCAAAGGAACCCCAATGCCTGGGATTGGTTGGAGAGACAACCCTGGGCGCTACAGCGTTTAATAGAGAACTCTCTTCCAAACTGTTTATTCCTGTGACCATCATCACTGGCAGGAGACCTCATTCGGTCTCTGCCTACCTGGACTCTGGCTCCGCAGCCAATTTCATCTGCCAAGACCTTGTGGATCTTCTTCAATTGCCCACTATTTTGCTGGAGAGACCATTGATCGTTGCCTCGGTAGATGGACTGCCTTTGCCTGACCTAGTATTGTCTGTGACCAAGCCATTAAGACTTCAAGCGGGAGCTCTTCATTCTGAGCTCATCTTCCTGTATGTCCTGTCCAAGGCCGTCAACCCCGTGCTGCTGGATTTGCCGTGGCTCCGTCTTCACACCCCAGTCCTAGATTGGAACTCCAAGGAGGTTCTCCAGTCGGGCTCCAGGTGTCTCGACCGCTGTCTGGTGCATGTCCATTCGTCCCAGCCTTCTCCGCATCAGTCATTGGCAGGGTTGCCTCCTTGTTACGCTCAGTTCACTGATGTCTTCAACAAAAAGGAAGCAGAGACACTGCCACCACATCGAGTATACGATTGCTCTATCGACTTGGTTCCTGATTCGTCTCCCCCTCACGGTAGAGTATACCCTCTCTCCTGGCCAGAGACCCAGTCTATGTCAGCCTACATTAAGGAGAATCTGGAGAGGGGCTTCATACAAAAGTCTTCATCCCCGGCCGGAGCCGGGTTTTTCTTTGTCAAAAAGAAGGATGGATCCCTTCGACCCTACATTGACTACCGAGGCCTTAACCAGATCACGGTAAAGAACAGGTACCGATTGCCGTTGATTTCGGAACTCTTTGATCGCATACGGGGGGTGAAAATTTGTTCCAAGCTAGACCTGCGGGGGGCTTACAATCTAATCCGGATTCGTCAGGGTGACGAGTCGAAGACTGCATTTAACACACGTGATGGACACTACGAATATTTGGTCATGCCCTTCGGCCTGTGTAACGCCCCCTCAGTATTTCAAGAATTTGTCAATGACATTTTTCTTGATCTCATCTATGTCTGTGTTGTGGTGTATCTCAATGATATCTTGATTTTTTTCCCCAGATCTTGTGACTCATCAGGGTCATGTCCGCCAGGTGTTGCTTCGATTAAGGGAGAATCATCTTTACGCCAAGTTGGAGACGTGCGTGTTCCAAGAGAAGTCTCTACCCTTCCTGGGCTATATCATCTCTGATCAGGGTCTCTAGATGGACCCAGAGAAGGTCAACGCTGTCCTAGTCGTGGCCACGTCGCCAAGGCTTAAGGGCCATACAACGCTTTCTGGGATTCGCCAACTTCTACAGACTGTTCATTCCCAACTTCTCTTCTTTGACAGCCCCCATCTCCACCCTCACTAAAAAGTTTATGAATGCCAAGATATGGACTCCAGAGGCAGAATTCGCATTTAAAACCTTAAAAAAGGCCTTCACGCCAGCCTCTACTCTTCAACATCCTGATGTATCCCTACAGTTTTCATTAGAGGTGGACACCTCCTCTGTTGGTGTTAGTGAACTTTTGTTCCAGAGAGGTTCGAAAGGCAAGACGGTGGTATGTGATTACTTCTCCAAGCTGTTTTCTCCCGCAGAGCGCAACTACTCGATTTGAGATTGGGAGTTACTGGCCATCAAGCTGGCCCTGCATGAGTGGAGACACCTACTGGAAGGTGCAGCTCGCCCTATCCTGGTCTTCACGGACCACAATAACTTGACCTACCAACAGACGGCTCAACGACTGAATCTTCTTGTTATTTGCACGGTTGCGGTTCAAACTCCACTACCAACCTACCGACAAGAATGTGAGGGCCGATGCCTTGTCTAGGTAATTTGAGACAGAGGACACTGTGGAGTCCCCACAGAATATTATCGATCCTTCCTGCATCTACTCTGTTAACCCTCTGCAGGTTAGAGACATTCCTCCGGGAAGAACTTTTGTACGTCTGGCTGACCGTGGAAGAAACCTTCGCTGGGGTCACAGTTCCAAGCTGGCAGGTCACGTGGGTGCCCGTAAGACCCGAGAACTAATTGCCCGTCAGTTCTGGTGGCTGACGCTGCCCATAGACGTCATGGACTTTGTCTCCTCCTGTACGGTGTGTGCAGCAAAGTTGCTCACTCCAGACCAGCCGGTCTGCACCAACCACTGCCTGTGCCCGATGCCACCTGGCGGCATATTGCTATGGACTTTGTAACACAGATCTGCCTCTCTCTGCGGGATGCAGTGTAATCTGGGTGGTGGTGGATCGTTTTTCTAAAATGGCTCATTTTGTTCCCCTGAGTGGCCTGCCTTCTGCTGCTCGACTGGCTGACCTCTTCATACAACACATCTTCCGTCTGCACGGCTTGCCCCTGAATATTGTCTCGGATCGAGGGGTCCAGTTCACTTCAAAGTTCTGGAGAGCACTCTGCGGCCTACTCAGTGTAAAATTGGACTACTCCTCAGCTTACCATCCTCTGTCCAATGGACAAGTCGAAAGGGTTAACCAAATTATGGAGAACTATCTGCGGGACTTTGTCTCCAGACGACATGATGACTGGGTGCAGCTGCTCCCATGGGCGGGGTTCTCTTATAATAACCATACCAGTGAGTCCACCACCTCCAGTCTGTTCTTTATAGTTTACGGCCAACATCCTCAAATACCGCTGCCTGGCTCCGCTCTACTATGTCCCAGGTGCCTGCAGCCGACTCTACCTTCAGGGACTTTCTGCAGATATGGCAGCAGACACGATCTTCTATTCTGCTGGCGGTGAACCGCATGAAGAGAAAGGCAGATACAAGAAGACGAGAACCGCCCCAGTTTCTTCCAGGTACTAAGATCTGGCTGTCTTCCAGGAATATCCGGCTGAGGGTGCCATCTTGCAAGTTTGCCCCCAGGTTCCTTGGACCCTTCGAGATTCTGCTACAGATCAATCCTGTGTCGTACAAGCTTCGACTGCCTCCTACCCTCAAGGTCCCTAACTCCTTCCATGTCTCCTTGCTGAGACCCGTCTTCCTGAACCGCTACTCCAGGACTCCTAATTCCACAGTAGCTCCTGGCGGTTCATCCGGAACTTTTGAAGTGAGGGAGATCCTGGCCACCAAGAAAGTTGGAGGAAGGACGTTTTATTTGGTGGATTGGAGGGGATTTGGTCTAGAGGAGAGGTCTTGGGAGCCAGAGGAGAACATCGATACCCCTGTCCTCGTGAAGAAATTTCCCGCTCTGGTTCCAAGAGGAGGGGGCGTAAGAGGGGGGATACTGTAACGTATAACCTCTGACGGCCCCGGCCATGAACATCTGTCTTCGCAGTGTCAGCTACCTCCAGGGAGACGCCGGCACTCACTTCCGGGTCCTCGGACTGTTTCCCGCAGGGCGCTCACGCCCGCTCGTGCACGGCCTTAAAGGCCAGTACGCGTCCAGCTGTCACCCATCAATAATTAGCCCAAATGGCTGCTGGACTATAATAAGGGGCTCTGCCCACTTGTTCCTCGCCTGAGCGTTGTTGTATACCTAAGTTTGTCTTGCAAATGGTCTCCCAGTCAGTGGCGTAACTACCGCCGTAGCAGCCGTAGCGGCTGCTACGGGGCCGGCGGCATGAGGGGGCCCGTGTCGCCCGCCGGCACGGGCCCCCACCATGGCCGGAGGCTCCGCTAGCAGCCGCTATGGCTGCTACAGCGGGACGCCACTTAACACTACGGCAGAGCAGGGAGGTATCTCCCCGCTCTGCCATTAAACAAAAGACATGTATCCCCTGGCAGCGATAGGGAGAACGGGGGACTGAAAGTCCCCTGAAGTTCTCCATCACAAACCTCAGACTTCCGGGGTCTGTGTCGGCAGCTCCGTAGAAATGAATGGAGCGCCGGACGCGCTTGTGCGCATGCGTGACCAGCGCTCCTTTCATTTTTATTGAGCTGCGCAGATGCCAGAAGTCAGAGGTTAGTCATGGAGAACTTCAGGGGACTTTCAGTCTCCCGTTCTCCCTATCGCTGCCAGCGATCACACATGTATCCCCTATCCTGTGGATAGGGGATACATGTCTTTTGTAGGACACACTGTAGGTGGCATTTTTTTGGGGGGTTGGGGACGCTGTATTACGTTCCCTACAGGGGGGTCTGTATGGCGTTCCCTACAGGGGGGTGCTGTATGGCGTTCCCTACACGGGGGGCTGTATGGTGTTCCCTACAGGGGGGGCTGTATGGCGTTCCCTACAGGGGGGGGCTGTATGGCGTTCCCTACAGGAGAGGGCTGTATGGCGTTCCCTACAGGGGGTGGCTGTATGGCGTTCCCTACAGGGGGGGCTGTATGGCGTTCCCTACAGGGGGGGCTGTATGGCATTCCCTACAGGGGGGGCTGAATGGCGTTCCCTACAGGGGGGGGACTGTATGGCGTTCTCTACAGTGGGGGCTGTATGGCGTTCTCTACAGTGGGGGCTGTATGGCGTTAGCACCATACAGCCCCCTCTGTAGAGAACGCCATACAGTCCCCCCTGTAGATAACGGCATACAGCCCCCCTGTAGATAACACCATACAGGCCCCCCTGTAGTTAACGCCATACAGCCCCCTCTGTAGATATCTATAAAGGGGTCTGTATGGCGTTATCTACAGGGGGGCTGTATGGCGTTATCTATAGAAGGGGCTGTATGGCGTTATCTACCTGGGGGTCTGTATGGCGTTATCTACAGGGGGGGCTGTATGGCGTTATCTACAGGGGGGCTGTATGGCGTTATCTACAGAGGGGGCTGTATGGCGTTATCTACAGGGGGTCTGTATGGCGTTATCTACAGGGGGGGCTGTATGGTGTTATCTACAGGGGGGGCTGTATGGCGTTATCTACAGAGGGGACTGTATGGCGTTATCTACGGGGGGTCTGTATGGCGCTATCTACAGGGGGCTGTATGGCGTTATCTACAGGGGGCTGTATAGCGTTATCTACAAGGGGGATGTATGGCGCTATCTACAGGGGGGGCTGGATGGTGCTATCTACAGGGGGGCTGTATGGCGGTATCTACAGGGGGGCTATATGGCGCTATATACAGGGGGGCTGTATGGCGCTAGCTACAGGGGGTTGTATGGCGCTATCTACAGAGGGGCTGTATGGCGCTATCTACAGGGGGGCTGTATGGCGCTATCTACAGGGGGGCTGTATGGCGTTATCTACAGGGGGGCTGTATGGCACTATCTACAGGGGGGGGGGTTGTGTGACACCCAGGGGAGGGGGGGCCCCAGTCAAAAGTTTGCTATGGGGCCCAGTCTTTCCTAGTTACGCCCCTGCTCCCAGTATTTTCCAGTTCCCAGTGTTACCCGTTCCTGCTGCCTGTACCCTGTATCCCGTGCTATCATATCTACAGTGAAAGTCAAGTCGTGTCTTCCGCTGCGTCCACGGTGCCACTTGCTGAGAAAGTCAAGTCGTGTCTTTCGCTGCATCCACGGTGCCATCTGCTGGGAAAGTCAAGTCGTGCCTGTGCTACTGTCTACATTGCCTCAGATACCCATTCCGAAATATAGATATTGTTTCGTACTTTGTTGGCCAGCTGCTACCCTGCTACGTGGTGCGGCCCAGTGGGTCCACACCCCGCGCCGTGACATCAGACATATATGGCATATTCCCTGGATATGCCAAAAATGTTTCAGTTGAGAACACCCCTCTAAAGAAAATATTTGCACACAATATCCTAATAGCAATATCCCAATTTGGTAACTATGTTTCTTTTATTTACAGAGATATTGTCATTGGTAAATTCAGTTCTAGTGGCCATTTTGTCATCTGCTAAATAGAGAGTGAAGAGAAATCGAGGTACTTTTGTTTTATTATGGCCAGAGAAACACGCTATGAAAGACTTTGGCACTGTGCAACCGTGTCTTTCTTTCACAGCCCAATAGGGGGCAGAAGGACCATGGGTACCGGCGCTGGCCACTAAGTTGGAGAAACGAGGACCGGGAAACTACCGGGTGTTGAAGTATGGCGGCAGCAACAGACAGCTAAGGGACCTCCCCGCCCAAGTAAAATTTCTGGGGCTGCCCCTTATAGTGAGAGTTATTACCACCCACTTGTTATAAGCCTCTTAAAGATGTCCGTGTAATATTGCATACTCAAAATGTGTACATATAAATTTGTATGTATTGATATCTAGTCCTTTTATTTACCTCTGTACAGAACCTCACTCTATGCAGTCTCATCATATGCAAATCAAAGGCTCACTATACTGTATTATTTAAAATAGGTTTGTTTAGAAATGTGGGTATTTAAATGTCTTAGCGATGTTACTACTATTCTTAGTGTAATTAAAAAATGCCTTTTTTTTTTCATTTCAGCATAATATCCTTTGAACCCGTCTTCTGATCGCTTTGTATTAATCATTTTCACTTGTAGATGTTTGTTAAGAGATAAGGAATGCTCTGATCTATTATCAGTAGAATGTGTGAGAGGAAACTACGGTTTGAAAGATGGAAATTGTTACTTCAGCACAAAGGAAGGAAGGGTGGCATAGTCAGAGATGTTAGCCTTTATAGGCTTTGTTTGTTGCTGTTGTGGAAACCTTGCAAGAACATGTCAGAACTAAGTTTAAACAATATTACAAATGAAACCATTTGCTTTCATTGCAGAACTGTAAGAACAGTGTTGGCAGCGATGTATATGCAGGCCACTGGCAAGCAATACTGTATATCATGACAGCCCACAAGGTTGCAGTACTGTAGCCAGTGAGATGACATATATTTTATACCCACAAATGGATGGATGAACTGCACATAGTTCTTGATTTATCAGAAAGTCTAAAGAAGCCTCAATTTGCATTAAAATTTTGCATTAAAAAAAAAGGAAAGTTAGAGCACTCAGTAATGTAGTCAATGTGTAATGATCGCTACCCGCTCCTGCCACCATGTTCTAACCTTTCCACAGCGTCTTCTGGCTCCATGCCGGCGCCGCATCTCTCCTTTATCCCACACTGCAGATGGCCTTCCCCACCACTGCTCTCCTCCTGGCTCTCCTGCTGCTGCCTCTAGTGCACACGTGCTGACTCTTTTCCTCTTGAAGGACCAGCGTGACAATATCCACCCAGCTTTAATTAATTCCATGTTTTTAATATTTATTATGAGCAGACAAATCACAAAAAATGTGAAAAAAACACTTTTTTGTAATTGTTTATATATATTTCTCTTTACTATATGTATGCATATACATACATACATACATACATACATACATACATACATACATATAATATAGAGAAATATATATAAAAAAATTACAGAAAAAGTGTTTTTGTTTTCACATATTTAGTGATTTGTCTGCTTATAATAAAAATTAAAAACATGGACTTAATTAAAGCTGGGTGTATATTGTCATGCTGGATCGCTCTGGGTGGATACATATATATTTACACACATATATTTATACTGTATATATATATATATATATATATATATATATATATATATATATATATATATACATTGTCACCCTGGATTGCTGTGAGCAGATAAGAGGGCTATACGGCTATATTAACACAAGATGTGGAAAAAAAGGGCAGTTAGCAACGGATCAACTGTCAGTTGTTCATGGCTGTTTTGCATCAATGTGTCTCAAAATTTGAATCCATTTCCCGGCCACCTGACCGTTTTTCCCCGACATTTGCCATCCATTTTTAAAAAAAATGCATGAATTTTATTTGTATGTTTTTTTTTGTCGCAGCCACCTGAAAACACCACAGTGCCCATGTAGATAGTGACACAATATCACTGTAGATAGTGCCACATTGCCCACATAGATAGTGCTCACTGTAAATAGGGCCGCTGTGCCCACATATAGTGCCCACATAGTGCCACACACAGAGCCACACACAGAGCCCATGTAGATAGCATGCCACAGTGCCCTGTAGGTAGCGCCCATATAATGCCACAGTGCCCATGTAAATAGTGCCACAACCCCTGTATATAGCACCCCTTGTAGACAGCACCAAACCCCATGTAGACAGTGCCACTCCCTGCAGATAGCGCATCCCCCTGCAGATAGCGCCACCCCCTGCAGATTGTGCCATCCCCTGTAAATAGCGCCACCCCCTGTAGATTGCAACAACCCCTCTGTAGATAGCGCCACTCCCTGCAGATAGCGCCACTTCCCCTGTATGTAGCAGCACCCCCCACCCGTAATTGTCACCTTCTTCCAGCAAATAGCACCACTGTAGCTCCCTGTAGGAGCGGAATTCATCTGGCCGAGGTAAAAGCGGAATCCCCTGCCTTAGCGTCGGCAGCGCTGTGGCCAGGGATTCCGCTCCAGGAGTAGCCCCTGACGTCACTGTCCATATATGGATAGTGACGCCAGGGGCTTTTCCAGTAGAGGAATACCCGGCACAGTGCGATCTAACACCGGGGATTCCGCTCCTAGAGAGAGCTCCTGACGGTGGACAGTGACGTCAGAGCTCTCTCTAGAAGCGAAATCCCCGACACAGAGTGATCTGACACCGGGGATTCCACTCCTAGTGGGAGTTTAGGTGGTGCTATCTACAGGGGGGGTTGCTATCTACAGGGGGGCACTATTTACAGTGGGGATGGAGAGACATTGGTGGCTCACTCTAGGAGGGGAATCCTCGGCCAGAGAGCTGGCCGGGGATTCTGCTCCTGGAGGGAGCTTAGGTAGTGTTATCTGCAGGGGGTTTTGCGCTATCTACAGGGGGTTGTGTGTGGAGGGTGTAGTCCAGAGCTCCTAAAGCCTCGGTAGACATAAGAGTGCAGCGCTGCTCACACTGAAGCAGCACTGCACTCATTAAACCCATTCAAGGCTTTCAACGTTTATAAATGTGGCAACTGCACGGGGCATCGGCAATTGGAACGTATATAGCCGTATGGCAGTCGTAAAGGGGTTAAAGACACTATTTTACGCGTATATAGGTCAGTGCTGTCTCGTTTTTCGATATTTGCGTACAAATAAATGTAATTAAATGAAATATACCAATATTCTTACTCTTTAAAGACATCTTCTGAGACACTTTGGTTAGAACTTTTGGACTGTGACTACAGGTGCACCTGTATTTGTTGAACTTAGGCCTCGTTCACATCAGCGTCGAGTTCCATTAATGGGTTCCATTAGACCTTTCCGTCGGAGGAACCCATGAACAAAAATACAAACGGAAATCATAGCTTCCGTTTGCATTACCATTGATTTCAATGGTAATGCTTCCGTTGCAAATGATTTCTGCTTATCTCAGTTCCGTAAGGTTTCCGTTTTTATTAGCGGAAACAATAGCGTAGTCTAACGGAACCCATGTAAGGAACCCGATGCTGAAGTGAACGAGGTCTTAAGCATATCTTGTTCTTACACAATAACTGCAGCCTCTCTATACAAGATTGGGCTTCCAAATAACCCCAGTATGCAGGATGAAGTAACTAATGTACACAAAAGTACCTTATAGCCATAATCATCTGCTATTATATGCTTTATCAATTATGAGGGAACCCTTTTAAGTCTGTTATTATTCATGTTATAATTCATGGCTTAAATAAATTCTGCTAAAACAATGTTAAGGTCATTAAGGTTTTTTGTTCCATATTTAGTTTTCACATGTTTTAAAGCTTTAATTCTTACTTTAAAGAACAGTGTTAAATAGTGTTGCATGAGAATGAATGACAGTATATCTTAATTATTCAGACTACATTAAAATTCATAGTTCAAGGCAATTTGAAGATGGGCTTTTTGATCTTCCTTATGTTGATAAATTTTTTAACACTTCGTGTTCATGTAACCGTCATGTATCAAAGAGACAGTGGAAATGGATCTCTTTAGTATTAATGTTTTGTGGCTGAAGTAGACCCTTATTGCTTAGTAGGAAGGGATGTCACCAAGGAAGAGATTTTGTGTTTGTTGCCAGGCAATTAAGACATGCAATACAGTAAAATACAATACAGTACAGTACAATGCTACAAGGCAGGGGCGTAGCTAAAGGCTCATGGGCCCCGATGCAAAAATTCTTACTGGGCCCCCCCCCCGCAAACTTCTCATGGCCGACGGTCCGCAGCTTTCAGCTGCATCGCTGGGTCTCCTAAGTGACCCAACAATGCAGCACTAGCAGCCGGGGGCGTCACTAAGGCTGGGTTCACACGCCCTATTTACGGACGTAATTCGGGCGTTTTAGCATTCAATTATGAATTACGTCCGAAAATGCGGCTCAAAAGCGTTGGCAAACATCTGCCCATTCATTTGAATGGGTCTTACGATGTTCTGTGCCGACGGTCATTTTTTTTTACGCGCCGCTGTCAAAAGGCGGCACGTAAAAAAGACGCCCGCGTTAAAGAAGTGCCTGTCAGTTCTTCAGACGTAAATGGAGCCGTTTTCCATGGACTCCATAGAAAAACAGCTCCAATTACGTCCGTAATGGACGCAGCGAAAGACGCCTGCACATGCCGTTATGGCTGAAATTAGGGTGCTGTTTTCTCCTGAAAACAGCACCGTAATTTCAGCCGTAACGGACGCTGCCATGTGAACATACCCTCAGGGCTTAAAATGTCAGGGGAAATAGCCCCAATACATATGTGTCCGCCCAAAAAAAATGTGTGTATAGGAGACAGCATAGCATATCTATAGCACTACGACCCTATAAACTATGGATAGGATTAGATACAGTGGCTCAGCAGACAGTATCACACATGATAGGATTAGATACAGTGGCTGAGCAGACAGTATCACACATGAAAGGATTAGATACAGTGGCTGGGCAGACAGTATCACACATGATAGGATTAGATACAGTGGCTCAGCAGACAGTACCACACATGATAGGATTAGATACAGTGGCTCAGAAGGCAGTATCACACATGATAGGATTAGATACAGTGGCTCAGCAGACAGTATCACACATGATCGGATTAAATATAGGGCCCAGCAGACCGTATCACACATGATAGGATTAGATACAGGGTCCAGCAGACAGTATCACACATGATTGGATTAAATATAGGGCCCAGCAGACAGTATCACACATGATAGGATTAGATACAGGGTCCAGCAGACAGTATCACACATGATTGGATTAGATATAGGACCCAGCAGACAGTATCACACATGATAGGATTAGATACAGGGCTCAGCTCACTGACATTGCGTCTCCAGCGCTGGACCCAGGATAGGTAAGAATAATAATTTTGCTTCTTTATGTGTTACTGATTATTTTTGTGTGTTTGTGTTTTTTTTACAGGTTCGGTTGTTGGACTTCGGATTCGAGGACTTCAATGACGGCGTTTTTTTTATTCTCAATAAAATGGTTAATGGGGGTTGTTTTTTTATTTCAATGAAATGTTTTTTCTATGTGCTTGTATCTTTTTAAACTTTATTATCACCGCCTTAGTAATGGCCGCTGGCTGATTGACAACCTCCATTACTAAGGCGAGGCTTAATGTTAGCCTGTGCAGAGGCTACACTAACCCCCATTATTACCCCGGTACCCACCGCCACCAGGAGTACTGGGAAGAGCCGGGTACGAACCAGTACCCGACCATCTGTAGTGACGGGCAGGCAACGGGGTGGCCGCAGGCTGGTAGTATTAGGCTGGGGAAGGCCAAAAACAGTGGCCCTTCCCACCCTTGTAATGCTGCCTGTAAATGACGTGGGGTCCCCCCCATTTTTCATAACCAGCCAGATACAATAAAGCAGCAGCAGCCTAGCATCACCAGGGTGGGAAGGGCCACTGTTTTTGGCCTTTCCCCTCCTGATAATACCAGCCTGCGGCCACCTTAGTGGCCGCCCATCACTACGGATGGTCAAGTACTGGATCGTACCCGGCTCTTCTCAGCACCCCTGGTGGCGGTGGGTACCTGGGTAATAAAGGGGGTTAGTGTTCGCCTCTGCATCGGCTAACACTAAGCCCCGCCTTAGCAATGGATGCTGTCAATGAGCCGGCGGCCATTACTAAGGCGGTAGTAATATAGTTTAAAAAAACACAGACATAGAAAAAATATTTTATTGAAATAAAAAAAAAACCCACACAGCCCTCATTAACCATTTTATTGATAAGAAAAAAATCCGTCATCGAAGTAGTCCTGGAATCCGACGTAGTCCAACGACCGAACCTGTAAGAAAACACACAAAAAATGATTAGTAACACATGTTAGGCTTAGATACAGGGCCCATGTGTGATACTGTCTGTGGGACCCTGTATCTAAGCCTACCACAACGTAGGCTTAGATACAGGGTCCAGCAGACAGTAATCTTATACAGTATAAGATTACTGTGTGCTGGGGCCCTGTATCTAAACCGACAGTGTGGTAGGCTTAGATACAGGGTCCCACAGACAGGATCACACATGGGCCATGTATCTAAGCCTACCATGTGATTGTCTTAGATACAGGGCCCAGCAAACAGGATCACACAATCTGTGATCCTGTCTCATGGGCCCTCTAAGCCTGCTACATCGTAGGCTTAAAGGGGTTGTCCAGTCCCTAAACATTGATGGCCTTTCTTCAGGATAGGCCATGAATAGCTGATGTGTCTGGGTCCGACTTCCGGGACTTTCCTGGTTCCGGATCGCAGCGGAGGTCCTGACGTCACAGCGCTATGCGCCGCGCACAACATCGAGAGGACAGAACTTCTGCCGCGGCTGAAGAGGAAGGTAAGATTAGTTGCCCTGACTGGCGGGGTCCGACTCCCGGGACCCGCCAATCAGCTGTTTTGAAGGGGCCGCAGCACTCGTACGAGAGCTGCTTCCCCTTCATTTCACTACTCGCCCACACTGTGAATCGCCGACACCGATTCACAGTGTGACTGGAATGAAGGGGAGTAGCTCTCGTACAAGTGCTGCGGCCCCTTCAAAACAGCTGATTGGAGGGTCCCGGGAGTCGGACCCCGCCAGTCAGGGCAACTAATCTTACCTTCCTCTTCAGCCGCGGCAGAAGTTCTGTCCTCTCGATGTTGTGCGCGGTACATAGCGCTGTGACGTCAGGACCTCCGCTGCGATCCGGAACCAGGAAGGTAAGGTCAGTCTGTTACTATAGTAACAAGGGCCAGCGGCCCGAGTTACTATAGTAACTTTTTATTGATGTGGTGCGGGGGGCTGTGGGCCCCCCTGGCTTCGGGGCCCGGTCGCAATTGCGACCCCTATAGCTACGCCAGTGTAGATATGAGATAGATAGATAGATAGATAGATAGATAGATAGATAGATAGATAGATAGATAGATAGATAGATAGATAGATAGATAGATAGATAGATAGATAGATAGATAGATAGATAGATAGATACTTTGTCTGTTATGCTAAACTGTCAGCCCTGAGGTGTGACTGCTCAGCATGACAGACATACATACACACAGTGAAAGGGTTAAGAGCTGGATTACTAGTTGCTACTTACATCTGCTGTGGGGTCAGAGCAGCAGTTGATAAGTAGTAATCACCGACAGCAGTTTCAAATATTCGCATGCTTATTGAATAATATACAGTAAGTGGATACATACACTTACTCACATTTATAATTGCAAAAACTGTAAATAAAATGTCATTGTAATTGTAAAAAAATAAAATAGTTTAATTCCATAGCTAAGGTAAAAGAAAACCAGCATTACTCTATACAGTATATATGTAACTAGAAATGAGAGAATTTCCTGAAATTTGTTTCGGGTCCGATTCTATCGAACCAGCTGTCAGATTGGATTCGGTCCGAATACATTTGTCACAAATCAAAAATTTCCCGGTTACCCTGAAAAGTAGTGCATGACAATCTGAGGTATTCTGGGATTGCATCCATCCCCTCAAAAGCTCTTTCACGCCAAGACAGCATTTGTAACGTCAAAGTGATAGCAACATCTATAGCTATAGTTAAACGGATGGTAGCTGGTGGTAACAAACAGCCTGTTTCAGATTTTTTAAGCTTTAAAAAAATAAAATAAAAATAAAAAAACGGTCAAAAAAATTATGCCTTTTTTTTTGTAACAGATGC
This sequence comes from Rhinoderma darwinii, assembly GCF_050947455.1. Taxonomy (NCBI): domain Eukaryota; kingdom Metazoa; phylum Chordata; class Amphibia; order Anura; family Rhinodermatidae; genus Rhinoderma; species Rhinoderma darwinii. The sequence goes on from NC_134689.1 coordinate 144,725,939, forward strand.
CTGCATTGTTTAGACACACACTGTGATATCAGAAGAAGCAACGCTTTTAATAAGCAGTCTAAAAATGATCCCTTTTTGGAAAGTAGTAAAAGTTTGGTGGTTTTTTTTAAAAGAAAATATAAATATATCCATTATTTCCACAATTACATGTGCCAGTGACAGTGTGACAGTGTGCCTGATTGTCCTGAAGAGCGAAGATGCAATGGCTTTCTACGAAAGCCGACAAAAAAATGATCCTCTTTTTGGGAGTAGTTTTAGGTTTATTATATTTACCTTGTAGGTATGGTTCCCAGAAGCAGCAGTACAGTATGGAACATGATGGAGAAGGCAGGATAGGTATGGCTGTGTAGGGTTAGTAGTAGCGACAGCAGGGCTAGTAGTAACTGCAGAAGCAGCAGTACAGGATGGAAAATTATGGAAAGGCAGATAGTGGCAGTGGCTTCATTGGGCAGGTCATAAATAGCCAATCTCTACTGTCAGCAATGGCAGATTTATTAATTGGCATCAGTCTAAAGTGTGTGAAAATCCTCATGGATCCATGCCTGATTCATTTTTATAAATGTAATGTTTTGCACAATTTTGGAGGCCAGTTTTGTCCGCTTCGGTGTGACGACGCTACCTATTGTGCACTGGATGGTGGACAAAACAGTATATGAATGGCAAACTAGGCCAGTTCCTGCCACTGGTCCAAACTGCTGACCCAGAATTCCATAGAGTCAGGGCATCTGCTAGAGAAAGGGCACAGCACAAGTACGACTGAACCTGGTTGTTCACGCTGTGTGTTTACTGTGCCTCAAGTTGGCGCCCTAGATTAAAAAAACTATCCATTATGTTCAGTATACAGTATAGGCGCTGGTGCTGTTGCTTCTTCTACTTGTAGCATTAGCCCTGGCAGAGGCAGTGGAAAGGCCACTCAGCGGTGAGCAGAGAGATGCCTCCTGGCCAGACATGCGGCCGGCAGGCTTCTTCTCGGCAGAAGCTGTGACAAGCTGGGTACATACAGATGTAGCCACCTTTATCTTGACTCTTAAAGGGGTTTTCTCATGTGGGACATTCATGACATATCCACAGGATATGTCATAAATGTTAGATAGATGCCGGTCCCACCTCTGGGACGCGCACATATCTCTAGAACGGGGTCCCTTAAATCCCATTCTAACTTTTTGTGCTCACGCTGACTCCCGGCCACTTCCTGATTGCATGGTCAGGACATGGTCGGAGTTACAGAAACTGCATAACTCGCTGAGCTATGATGTTTCTGTAACTCCCATAGTAGTGAACGGCAGTTACGGAAGCCATGTAGCGTGCAAGCTACGCTGTTTCCGCAACTATTATTCAGTTCTATGAGAGTTACTGAAACAGCGTAGTTCAGCGAGTTACGCGGTTTTCGTAACTCCCGACCATGTAATCAGTAAGTGACTGGGAGGCAGCGTGAGCACAAAAAGACCCTGTTCTAGAGATAGGTGTGGGCCCCAGAGGTGGGACCCACATCTATCTGACATTTATGACATATCCTGTAGTGTATACTGGTAATATACAAATTTTGCCTCCTTTTCGAGAGCAGTAAAAAATTCCCCCATTTTACTTTTATAGCGAAGGTCTGAAAGCATGGCTTTCCAAGTCATTCCTTTGCTTAATGCTAACAGTAAGCTTGCCAGCACATAAGCAACCAACTATGCAGCTTACCATGCTTGCCAGCGTGTTTGAGGATCCAACTATTTCGTTCTTCGCCCCGCACTGCGATGTTTGGTCATGACCAGAGTTGTCATCATCATGTCTGCCACAAGGCGTGTCAGCGTTGTCCCCTAGCTGCGCCTGTGAAAACTCCATGTCCCCCTCCACCACCAACTCATCCTCCTCGTGCACGTGACATCGTTCATACAGGTCCACAACTGCCACAGGGCAGTTTTGGAAGCTGTTATTCCTCCATTGCTTGTTGCATAAGTGTGAGCGTTAGCTTGAATATAAACATCGGGGAGGACATCGTTGATGCTGCTGTTGTCCCTACTCACAAATATGGTGGCCTCTTTGAAGGACCTGAGTAGACGACACATGTCCCTGATGCAAGGTGGAATTCCAGTGATTTGGAACGTCGCAGATAAAGCAGTGCAAAGACAGACCGTTCTGTCACTCCAAGTCCAGGAAGGCGTTATTATCCACATAAGAACAGCTGAAATGCCTTGCCCTGTTACGGTAGTGCGTCGTCGTACTGCTGCGCAAAACATTGACCCAGGGGGCCGTGAAAGACATGTGATGTCCCTGGCCGTAATTGCTGCCTCATTTGTCGGTGGTGGTGTGCCCCGTGCCGCACAGCAACAATGCCAAGGAGCGGCCTGTGTTCTCCACCCTGTGAAAGTACAAGGCAAGGATGGCTTTATTAGAGGATACCTAGCCGCCATTATTTCTCAATCAAGGCATAGCACATGTGATCAGTTGTCCAAAGGTAGTGGCATCCACTAAGTGGTATGCCAGCGACTGCACCATCTGCAACTTGGCAAAGTAGGAGTTCTGTTGGCACACAAGTTGATTACTGGGCACGTAATGTTGTTTCCTGCCCAGACATTCCGTTATGGATGACTGACGATGGAATGGAGGAGGAGTAGGAGAAGTAGCAGGAGGAGCAAGAGAAGCAGTAGATGATGTACTACTCATCTATGTGGCCTGGCTACTAGAATGACGACGGGAAGGTGTAGGATGGTCTTGTTGATATTTCTGGCCAGTTTGATTTCTCCTTGTGAGCAGGTGATGATTCTTCACCTGTTGAAGGAGAGCTGTAGTTCCTACATTTGTGCCGGAATGGCCACGGCTTATTCTCTGCCTACACAGCTTATTTGAAAAAAAATTGTGACTTGGACACAGACTGAAGTATAACGGCGCTGTATAACTACATGACGCAGAATAATACGCAAATTTTTGGAGATACTATTATTAGCAATTTGATACATGTAAAACAATGAGTGACCCAGTTCTCTTTCAGGAAAGATGGAAAATTTGGTCTACCTCAGTTCTTGTTGTAGGGATGTGTCTCCTCGTCTTTTTTTATTTTTCCCCTGGTTGGCTGAATTGGAGGGTTGGGTTATGGGTGGGAATATGTATATTGATTTTTGTTGATAGATTTCTCTGTATTTGTATTATTTTTTTCTGATTGAATGGTATGTAATTGAAGAAAATAATAAAAATAAGTTAAAATAATAAAAAAAGCAATTAGACATATACAAAACAGTGAGTGACGTCACCTCTGTGTCGTCTGTACAAGCAGGTAGCGGGAAACTGTTAGCACCTGGATTAAAATTTTAGTAAAAATCAATTTATTTGAAAAAATATTGTCACTTGGACACAGACTTACTTATAACGGCACTGTATAACTGCTTGATGCAAAATAATACGCACATTTTTGGAGGAACTATTGTTAGCATTATAAATGCTTGACGCAGAACATTATGCCAATTTTTGGTGGCACTATTAGATATATGCAAAACAACGTCATGTCAAATTATTGTAAATCTAACTATCCTCACATTTGGCATAAAGTACAGTGGCATACACATTGCCCAGGGAACGGCCTTTGCAAAACTACTGAAGTCACTGTGCATTTAAGAACAGTGACTTCAGGAGTTCCCTATCGCTGGATTCGGTGAGCAGAGCATCAGCATATATGGACAGTAACTTCAGGAGTTTTCAGGGGCTGGAGTCCTGGGACAGAGCCATCTAATAGCGCACTAACCAGGGACTCCAAAACTGTGGAAGCTCCTGACTTCACTATCCCCATATGTACAATAATATCGGGAGCTCTCCGAGGTATATGTTTAATGTATACCTGTGGCGGATGCCATACCGTGGCATTCGTCACCCATAGGCTCCCATAGTAAAAAATGTATACTGTGTGATATAAATTTTTCTTCGGGATCCCTCAGAATCAAATAGAGTAGTCTACTACGCTACTCTATCCTTAAAAAAAAAATATACCGACGTATAGCAGCCCGACGGAGGCCAAAGCGGCACTCCTTTGGTCTCCATCGGGATAATGGAGCCCTATGGACATGTTTAACTTGTACGGCAGGAGCTTTCCCGACGTACAAGATAAACATAGTGCCTTAACGTGATGTGAATGGCGCCTTACTGACACTAATCCACTATCTATCGGTATTTAGTGTCTGTATTTATCCTCACTTTTCCTCACTATAAAACACACTTACTGACACTAATCCACTACAACAAGAGAAGCAGCGCAGACGCGCCTCTGGATTATGTATGTATTGTGGCCTTACGGGTCATTTTGTGCGCCAATGTCCACAGAAACCGGGAAGCTCCAGCGCCTAGGGTTGTTCGGAGAGGCAACTCTAGGTGGGATGTCTCCAAATGTCAAAACCTCTTCCAAATTATCGATTCCTGTGGCCATCATCTCCAGAGAGACGTCACATCCCTTCTCTGCCTATCTTGACTCCCTGTTGTTACCCGTGCCCTGCTACCTGTATCCTGTATCCCATGATGTGTTCTTGTTCCTGAGTCTATTAGTGTTGGAGTCGTGTCCTACTGCACCTGCTGTCTGCCACGTCCAGTGTCATCTGCCATGTCCAGTGTCTTCTGACACGCCCAGTGTCTTCTACCACGTCCAGTGTCTTCTGCCACATCCAGTGTTGTCTGCCACGACCAGTGTCCTCTGCCACATCTAATGTTATTCGCCATGTCTGGCGCAGGTTGTTGCACCCCTCCTCCATCTGTGCTGAAGCCTCAGCCACTGTCTGGACTATCTCCAGGTACCCTTGTGTTATGAACTGCTAGAGACTCTTGTATTGACTGTGACTAGGCCAGCTGCCTCTCCGCTATGGAGGAGCGGCCTAGTGGGTCCACATACCCTGTGACCATGACAGCAACCAGGACAAGGCCTGCTGTAGGAAGGATGGAAGTAGGAGTGCAGCAAAGGTCAGACAGATAGGGTGGTAGGGGATTCTATTGTAGAGGTTCAGATAGCACCTGCTCAGGTTGGTGCACGGATAGGGGCCCAACCCAATTCCGAATCAGTAAAAAGTATCCGGCACACAAACTGGAGTTGAGATTTTTTATTTATCTTATTGCCAGTGGCGGAGTGCAACATTTCTATCTTATTGACCTTCTTCAGGCACTAAAAATTATTTTTTGAAAAAACTATCAAAATAAATATATATAAAGTTTCTAAATGTACATTGTAACATAGTCAGTGGACCTCTACAGAGTACCCAGTTGAGCATTCCATAGCAATGACAAATGGAACAAAGAGAACAAATTGATACATCAATCGCAGGTTCAACATCAAGGTAGTATACATATATACGTATATTAAGAAATAGTAGTGGCAGTGTTAATGTTGGCTATATACATCAAGGTACAGCGGATACCACGTGGTCTACGAATGCCCATCAGACTCATAATCTTCAAAGATAACCCTGACTATTGCACACAATTTGAACAAATTCTTAACAAATGCTCCTTTGATCCAATGGTATTGACGGTGCCCCACCTACAAAAGAATATTACGGACCTGAAAAATGAGGTGTCAGCAGCTGAACAGCAACTAAGGGCCACACTGTCCACCACCGATTATACCGATAAGACAACAAGTTAAAAAGGAAACTCAGTATCCATCGAGGTGAGATTGAAATTCAAAAAGGGAGAAAATTCCAGTGGGATCCGGACTACTATCGCAGCAATAGAGTATACAGATGGCAAGAAGTATACACATCGCTGGGATCAATTCAAAGAGATCAGCATCGGTCATCATAGTCCTCGCAATCTGGATCAAGCGTCGAAGGAGCAAATTACTACCATCAAAGACCATACAATTACAACAGCAATTTTTTAGGCCAGCGCCGCGGCAGATGACCAAAAGAGGACGAGGAGAGGGGGCAAACATCGAAGAGGAAGGAAATTGAGCCATGGCGACGAGGTCTCAGGTATGATCTCTACAACACAATCTCTAGTTGTGAACATTTCATCAAAATCCCTAGGCCCGGCACAGCTCCTCCTTTTACAGAGAGGCTTATCATTCTGCCCCACATAAAGATACGATTTGTTCCAGCTTGACATGGATCTAAATAGTTTATACAGATCCTTGTGCCTCTGGTTTTTTTTCTCCAGTAAGGATGAAACCCTAAGACAAAACGAAAGAACCATATCCATAGTGACACCTTTGGTTACCTTAAGAGACTTGGGACTGAGGAACAAGAGTTTGTTCTCTCCTCAAAAAACTCACCTCCCCTTGAGACATTTATCAAACTAGTCCACAGAGATGTGGACTTATTCAGTCACGACTTTGGCTTGGACAAATGCCAGGCCAATTTAAGTGGTGTAGACAGACAAGCCCTCTCCTCTCTGGTGGATGATAAAGATCTGGTCATCAAACCAGCGGATAAAGGAGGAGCATTGGTGATTATGGTCAAATCCATGTATGTGGAGGAAATCCATAGACAATTGGTGGACATAACAATTTACCTACCTATTAGTCAGGATCCAACCAGCAAGATTGCCACAAAAATACAGAGCACTCTAGAGAAACACATACTTGAGGGCACCATAGACCATGATACAGCTACTTACCTAACCAACCGACATCCGATCACACCAGTATTTTACACCTTACCCAAAATACACAAAAGATTAGAGAACCCATCAGGACGCCCCATAGTGACCTCCACAGATTCCATACTGTCTCCTCTCTCCATTTTCATGGAAAAACTACTCACCCCTCTGATAAAAACACCAGGTCATTTCTACTAGTTACTACTGCCTTCCTCACAGCCATTCACACATCTAGTCAGATCCCACCAGACACTATCCTGGACACATTGGATGTATGTAGTTTATATACTTCCATACAACATGACAAGGGATTGAATGCAGTACGAGAGATTTTGACTAATTCTGGAAAAGACCTGAAAATAATTGATTTAAGTACAGATCTACTTACCATCATACTCACAGAAAATTTCTCGTTGAGGACACATTTTTTGTGCAAAAACAAGGGACAGCAATAGAGTAAAATGTAGCTCCCCCATACGCAAATAGCTACATGGCCTATTTCGAAGAACATTTTGATTACCCCATACTGAATTTAAAAAAAACATACTTATGTGGAAAAGATATATTGACGATATCTTCTGCCTCTGGCATGGCCCACTCAACAAACTAGTAGATTTCTCAATTTATCTCAATAGTGTCTGGACTGAACTTCAGTTCACCCTCACCTACAATACTTCATCAATTAGTTTCCTAGACACACGAGTCATAAAAAATGAGGTTGGTAAACTAACTACTGACCTATATACAAAAGAAACAGATAAAAATTGCTTACTCCATTACTCCAGCTGCCATCCCTTGTCAACAAAAAATTCACTACCCCAATACAATCGGGTACAAAGGATAGTAGATGACGAACAAGTTAGATCCAACAGAATGGACGAAATGACCCAGAAGTTTAGAGAGAGGGGCTATCCAGTAGACATACTAGAACGGACAAGGGAGACTACCACAGGTAGAACAAACAAAGAAAAAATTAAATGTATTCCATTCATATATACTTACCATCCATATTCACAAAAAATACATCACATAATTAGGAAACATTGGCCCCTGTTGAAAGAAGCATATCCCCAGAGTGAAGAATTTAAATTTTCATTTCTACCCCGTACCAAAAAAAAACAAAACCTTAGGGACAAACTAGTGAAGGCCGATATAGGCTCGTCTAAAAGAGTACCACGACAAACATTCCTAAGTACCCAGAAGAAATGTTCCCACATCATCTAAGGGGATAAAATATACCACCCCAATACCGGCCAGGGTATACCTATACATGAGTTCTTCACATGCAATGCGAATTATGTAATTTATATGATCAAGTGTCCTTGTGGCTTGGCATAAGTGGGAGGAACTACACAATGCATAAGGGACCGCACCGGTCAGCATAAGTCTAACATACGTTGCAGTAAAACATTACTCCCCATCCCAGCACATTTTATTAAGAAACACCACAACATTGCACAACTTAAGTTCCAGGCTATTGAACATATACCAGCCCCAAGGAGATGGGGAGACAGGATCAGAACCCTCAAACGGAGGGAGGCCTTTTGGATCCATAAGTTGCAAACTCTAGAACCGAAGGGACTCAATAGAGAATATGAGCTAAGTAGTTTTCTATAAACCTATCAAGAAAAATTTCTTCCAACTCTAGGTGATATGACTATTTGATAATGGGACAATAACGTTAACATTATCAAGAATGTTATGCAATATTTGGATGTTTAATGATGTACTATACTCAATGCATGTTGTATTCTTATCTGAACTTAAGTCCTATTTACTGTGTCATTGCTCCATTTTCTAGACACGCTGAACCGTGCCATGTCGCGACGGGGACTGCTGTTGAACCACTAGACAATATCGGTATCCTTTCTTTGTGGATATAGTAATAGGCAAGTTTTAAAAAAAAAAAAATAATAATAATTTTACATGATCACTCCCTTCATCTATTTAATTATTTTTTCTTTAACTTATCTTAACTTTATTTTTATTTTATTTTTTACATCACTAGTAATTATACACACAGAAGCAGACCATTGATTCTCAACAGTTGACATAAATATACTAAAATGCTGAACACGCCCCCGCTACGGACTATGCCCAACCATCCGTCACGCTACACATAGCAAGACAGGCCACATAACACCTTATATTATAACATCTTACCCTACCACACTGACATATCAAAAAGAAAAAAGCGTGTGGAGGAATCCTCCAGCTCACCTGACACACTCCTGTGTGTCGTTGACAGCGCCCGGTTCCTCGTGTCGGCACACGGATTCAAACTGACAAAATGGGGGATAGGAGGTAGGATCCAGCGCTATGGTGCATTTAAAATAGAAACGACGTTTCCAAGTTTAATGTCCTGGGTTAAAACGGAAAGTCCAGTGGTATAGGTCCAGGGTGTAGATAAAGTGGAAAGAGGGTATCCTCTGTGGCCTACGCGTTTCGGACGTCGCTGCGTCCTTAGACTTGGCTGTAATTACAGCCAAGTCTAAGGACGCAGCGACGTCCGAAACGCGTAGGCCACAGAGGATACCCTCTTTCCACTTTATCTACACCCTGGACCTATACCACTGGACTTTCCGTTTTAACTGACATATCAACTCGCGGTCCACATTTCCCAAGCAGGCTAATAACCCACCCACCCCTTTTCTTCTCTCCACCGATGGTGGGTACATTACATTCTGGCAACGCCCCCTACACACTACTAGAATACACACACCCGCCCCTTTGTTGGACGCTCAGATGTCACAAGTGACGTCATCGCACTCCACACTTGACGAATGTCGGGCCAGTTGGCGTTCGTTATAGTGAGAGTATGGAACAATCTCAGACAGCGCCATAATCAGCGTCCAGCTGCATTTACTAGGCCTATCGCTCACACAACAGTCCCCAGCACGGCTCAGGTAAGAGTCAACAGAAGTCTTTATGTACTTTATTTCTTGCTAAAAACTATGCCATGTTCTGGTTATTTACTGTTAAAGAACTTGGGAACGTATATATGATTCTACTAAAAAACAATGCGTTATTAAACAAGATAAATATGCATTCCCCCATTATTGTACCTGTATGCAAGTAGAAAATATATATGTTGAACTATATGTAAACCATGTGATCCACTGTTTATCTTTTCTTTAACCAATATCTCCAGACATCATAGCCTGTATAGAGAAGTTTTTTCAGTGCTGTCCTTTTTCCCTCTTCCTGACTGACTCAATTGTAACCATTTGAATAATTCTATTGAGTTTTATAGAATATGCATACTATATAATATTCAGGTGAACTACCAACTCATAGATAGATACCATAATATATAAATCTCGCCATGATATTTACACTGCCACTACTATTTCTTAATATACGTATATATGTATACTACCTTAATGTTGAACCTGCGATTGATGTATCAATTTGTTCTCTTTGTTCCATTTTTCATTGCTATGGAATGCTCTGTAGATGTCCACTGACTATGTTACAATGTACATTTAGTTCTTATGACACTTATATATGGAGAAACTTTATATATATTTATTTTGATTGTTTTTTTGAAAAATTACTTTTAGTGCCTGAAGAAGGTCAATAAGACTGAAACGTTGCACTCTGCCACTGGCAATAAGATAAATAAACAATCTCAACTCCAGTTTGTGCCGGATACTTTTTAATGATAGGGGATTCTATTATTAGGCGGACAGATATGGTCGCCGCGACTGTGAATGCCGAACAGTGAGTTGTCTGCCGGGTGCTTGGGTTCAGCATATTGCGGATCGAATAGACAGATTGCTGAGTGGGGCTGGGGAAGACCCGGCGGTCATGGTACACATCGGTACCAATGACAAAGTCAGTGGAAGATGGAAGGTCCTTAAAAATGATTTTAGGGAACTAGGAGAGAAGCTTAAGTCCAGGATCTCCAAGGTAGTGTTTTCAGAAATACTACCAGTGCCACGAGCGTCACTAGAAAGACAGCGGGAGATTAGGGAGTTAAATAAGTGGCTTAGAAATTGGTGCAGGAAGGAAGGGTTTGTGTTCATGGAGAACTGGGCTGACTTCTCTGTTGGCTACAGGCTCTATGGTAGGGAGGGGCTGCATCTAAACGGGGAGGGTGCAGCTATGCTGGGGAAAGAATGGTTAGATGGCTGGAGGAGCTTTTAAACTAGGATCTGGGGGAGGGAGGGTGGGGATACACAATCGGGGTTAGATAAAGTACATAGGGAGTGGGATACAGAAGAGGATAATGGGGATTTAGTGGGGGATGGGGTTAGCAAGCCGAGTAGGGAGGTGACTAGGAAAAAATACGGACCTATGAATATTAAAGGTGTCGGTAAGATTAAATGTATGCTGGTGAATGCAAGAAGTCTTGCAAGTAAAATGGACGAGTTGGAGATACTAATGACTGACATGGAGAAACCAGGCTGGATGAGAGCCATAACTGTGTAACAAATGTGGGGGGCTATACCGTATTTAGATGGGATAGAAAGGATAAAAAAGGTGGAGGGGGTTTGTCTGTTTGTAAAATCCAGCCTAAGAGCAGTCCAGAATGAAGACATTGGGGGAGACTGTGACAGTGTTGAGTCTTTATGAGTAAATATTCATGGAACAGTTAATAACGGTAATCTACTAATTGGCGTTTGTTATAAGCCGCCGAACGTAGCAGAACAGGCTGAGGATGAAATGCTGCAACAAATAGAAAAAGCAGCAAATAATAATGGGATCCTTATTATGGGGGATTTTAACTATCCTGACATTAATTGGGACATAGAGGCCGCTGGATGTGCTAAAAGCTGAAAGTTTTTATACACAATTCAAGACAATTATTTCACTCATTTTGTTGATAAACCAACCAGAGGGGATAATGTTCTGGATTTGGTCTTATCTAATAGAACAGGCACAATATCAGTTGTGGAGGTGCTGGAGCACTTGGGCAATAGTGACCACAATATGGTAAGTTTTAATATAGTTTTCAATAAAACAATACGAAGGGGAGCAACAAAAACCTGACATTTTAGGAAACCAAAATATAATCGACTGAGGGAAGCACTTAGTCTTGTTGACTGGGATCATGTAATGGTAAATAGGGATACTGATGCTAAATGTGGAGCTTATAAAGATATATTACATGAATCGTGTAGTAAGTTTATACCCACTGATAACAAAATGTCTAGAAATAAAAGGAGACCAATATGGATGAATAGGGAATTACTGAATATAGTAAGACAAAAACAAAAAGCATTCAAAACATTGAAGGCTGAGAGCTCAGCGAAAGCATTCCAGATTTACAAGGATCTCAATAGAAAAGGTAAAAATGACATAAAGTTAGCAAAGTTATCTACAGAAAAAAAAATCGCTAATAAAATTAAAATAAATCCCAATTTTTTTAAATAAATATATTAATGCCAAAAAGAACAAATCTGATAATATTGGCCTTCTTAACCCCTTAATGACCAGCCTATTTTGGACCTTAATGACCAGGCCATTTTTTAAGTTTTTCCATCGTCGCATTCCAAGAGCTATAACGTTTTTATTTTTGCGTCGATATAGCTGTATAAGGTCTTGTTTTTTGCGGGACAAGTTGTACTTTTCAATAGCACCATTTTGGGGGACATATTATTTATTGATTAACTTTTATTAACTTTTATTTGGGGGGAAATAGAAAAAACCCTGAAATTTCACCGTGCGGGTTAAATAATGTAATAGATTTATAGTCGGGGTCGTTACGGACGCGGCGATACCAAATATGTGTAACTTTTTAACTTTATTTTGTTTTTTTAATAGTAAAGCATTTTGTGAGGGGAAAAGCTGGGTTTTTCATTTTTTTTCACATTTTTTTTTAATTAACTTTATTAAACTTTTTTTTCACTTTTTTACTAGTCCCACTAGGGGACTATAATATGCGATTCTGCGATCGCATTTATAATACACTGCAATACTTTTGTATTGCAGTGTATTACTGCCTGTCCGTTTAACACGGACAGGCATCTGCTAGGTCATGCCTGCGGCATGATCTAGCAGGCATTCACTCCAGGCAGACCTGGGGGCCTTTATTAGGCCCCCGGCTGCCATTAGAGACACAGACACTCGGTGATCGTATCACCGGGTGTCGGTGGGGGAGAGAGGGAGCTCCCTCCCTCTCTCCAAAACCACTCAGATGCGGTGCACGCTATTGTGCACCGCATCTGAGGGGTTAAACGGGTGAGATCGATACTAATATCGATCTCACCCGGCAGAGCAGGGACACTCCCAGCCCTCAGCTGCCTCTAGCAGCTGAGAGCAGGGAGATTTGACAGCTCCCTGCTCTGTAAACTTATTCCGATGCCGCGACGTAAAAAGTCTATGGCATCGGAATAAGGCCCGTTAGTGACCGACGTAGAAACACGATGGGCCGTTCACTAACAGGTTAAACATGAGTATGGGAATATTATTGTATAGGACAAAGGGAGGGCTGAGATATTAACCCCTTAACGCTCCAGGACATACTATTATGTCATGGTAACTGCATCGTTCGCACTCCATGACATAATAGTATGTCATGGATGAAACACGGCGCCGTTCGCGCCGGGCACATTCATGAGCTGTGATAGCTGCTGTTTCCGACAGCAGGCTATCACAGCTCAATGTGCAGGGACCGATCGCGGTGGTCCCCACAGATTAACCCCTCAGAAGCCGTGTTCAATAGCGATCACTACATGATAGCGGCCGTCGGTGGCTATGGCAACCAGAATCCTAATAAAGGACTCTGGATACGCCATCGACAGAAGACTAGTGGGTCCTGACAGAGTCAGGACCTACTATGCTTGCTGTCAGTGAGTAGCTGACCGCTCTAATACACTTCACTACACATGTAGTGCAGTGTATTAGACTAGCGATCAGGGCCTCCTGCCCTCATGTCCCCTAGTGGGACAAAGTAAAAAAGTAAAAAAAAAGTAAAAAAAAAGTTATGGAAAAATAAGAAAATAAAAGTTTTAAAAGCGATAAAAGTAAAAATCCCCCCATTTCCCTTATCAGTCTTTATTATTAAAATAAATAAATAAACAAATAAACTATACATAATTGGTATCGCAGCGTCCGTAACGGCCTGAACTACAAAATTATTTCGTTATTTATCTCTCACGGTGAACGCCATATAAAAAAAAATAATAAACCATACCAGAATCACAATTTTTTTGGTCACTTCACCTCCTAAAAAATGGAATAAAAAGAGATCAAAAAGTCGCATGTACCTAAAAATAGTCCTGATCCTAACTACAGTTTGTTACGCAAAAAACAAGTCCTCGCACGGCTTTCTTGATGGAGAAATAAAAAAATTATGGCTTTTAGATTAAGGCAACACAAAAAGTAAATGATTTATTACAAGAAGTATTTTATTGTGCAAACGCCATAAGACATAAAAAAATATAAATATATGGTATCGCCGTAATCGTAAAAAACAATAGTAGAATTGCTGTTTTTTTAGTCACCACGCCTCTTAAAAATAGAATAAAAACTGATCATAAAGTCGCATGCACCCCATGGAAATTACAATGAATTCCTCAACATGTGTAGTTTCCAAAATGGGGTCACTTTTGGGGGGTTTCCGCTGTTTTGGCACCACAAGACCTCTTCTGAGGCCGGTGTTTCAGTCCATTACCGCACTAGGGCCACATGTGGGATATTTCTCAAAACTTAAGAACCTGGGCAATAAATATTGAGTTGCGTTTCTCTGGTAAAACCTTCTGTTTGACAGAAAAAAATGGAGTAAAAAGGATTTTCTGACAAAAAATAATAATTTAAATTTCACCTCTACTTTGCTCTAAATTCCTGTGAAACACCTGAAGGGTTAATAAACTTTCTATATGCTGTTGTGAATACTTTGAGGGGTCTAGTTTCTAAAATTGGGTGTTTGATAGGGGTTTCTAATATATAGGCTCCTCAAAGCAACTTCAAAACTGAACTGGAACCTAAAAAAAAATAAAAATGAGGCAATACTTCGCTTCTTACATTCTACTGATAATGAGCAGTGCCCACCCCGAGATGACCCAGTTTTAACCGTTTGTATAAACTGAGACCCCTATTAGACCATTTCAGTGCCCGGTTTTCCCAAGCATTCACCTCCGAGAAGTGTATTTCTATTTATGAGTCCTTGGTACATTTTAAAGGGAGGCTTCAATTCCGCCTCCGAACCTGCCGAGTAAGAGGGCAAGGTATGGCGTGAAGATGTATAAGCTGTGTGAGAGTGCATCAGGGTATACCTACAAATTTAGGATATATAAAAGGGAAGGATACCAGTATTCAGCCCCATAATGCCCCCCCTTACTGGGAGTTAATGCAAAAATTGTGTGGGATTTGGCGCACCCACTGCTGGACCAGGGTTACCATCTCTACCTGGATAATTTTTATACCAGCGTCCTACCCTACAAGTGCCTCGCTTCCAGAAGTACTGCAGCATGCGGCACTGCTAGAAGAGATCTGAGAGGCCTCCGTAAGACTCTGCTTGGGCAAACACACAGAAGGGGTGAGAGCAGGGCACAGTCTAGCAGCAACATATTGTGTGTCAAGCAAAAGGACAAGAGAGATGTCCTTGTATTGACAACAATACATGGCCACACCAGTACCCATGTACCTGTACGAGGTACCAGTACAGAGACCCCCCAAACCAGACTGCATCCTGGACTACAATAGGTACATGGGAGGGGTGGACTTGTCAGATCAAGCCCTGAAGACCTACAGCACCATGCGGTGTGGTATAAGAAGCTGGCCGGGCACCTCATACAGATGGCATTGTACAATGCGTACGTGCTACGTCGATGTACAGGCCAGACGGGAACTTTCCTGGAATTTCGAGAGGTGGTTATCAAGAACCTAATCTTTAGGGACCAAGAAGGGGGACACCCAGTACTTCTGGAAGCGAGGCCACACACATCGTACCAGGGCAACACTTTCCAGGAGAAGTTCCCCAAACTGGCAAGAAGGGCAAAAGTCAAAAGAGGTGCAAAGTCTGCTATAAGAGGGGGATAAGGAAGGACACAATATATCAATGTGACACGTGTCCCGAAAAACCAGGGCTCTGTATGAAAGAGTGTTTTAAAATGTATCATACATCCCTTGATTTTTAATCTACCCCAGTTTTACTTACCCTGATGCACTCCACACAGCTTATCCCCCCTCGTCTTTCCCTTCTGAGCCCTGCTGTGTGCCCAGGCAGGTGATAACAGCCACATTGAGGGTATTGCCATACCCGTGAGAACCCACATTACAGTTTATGGGGTGTATGTCTCCGGTCAAAATGCTTACGACACCTCTAGATGAATGCCTTAAGGGGTGTAGTTTTTAAAATGGGGTCACTTCTCCGGGGTTTCAACTGTACTGGTACCTCAGGGGCTTCTGCATACATGACTTAGCACCAGAAAATCCCCAGTAGGCAAAATGGTGGTCCTTTCCTTCTGAGCCCCCCATGGGCCCAAACGGCAGTTTATCACCACAAATAGGGTATTGCCGCACTCAGGACAAATTGGGCAACAAAATGGGGTATTTTATTCCTTGTTAAAATGTGAAATTTTTAGCCAAAACGACATCTCATTGGAAAAAAATTTAATTTTTGTTAATTCACAGCCCAATTCAAATAAATTCTGTGAAAAAACTGAGCTGTCTAAATGGTCATAACACTCATAAATTAATTCCTTGAGGGGTGTAGTTTCCAAAATGGGGTCACTTCTGGTGGGTTTCCATTGCTTTGATACCTCTGGGGCTCTGCAAATGCAACATGGCACCGAAAACCAATCTAGCAAAATCTGCACTCCAAAGAACACACAGTGCTCCTTCCCTTCTGCGGCCACCCATGTGCCAAACTCAGGAGAAATTGGGCAACAAAATGGGGTATTTTGTTCCCTGTGAAAATAAGAAATGTTGATGAAAAATTACATTTTATTGGAAAAAATATCATTTTTTTTAATTTCACAGCCTAATTCAAATACATGCTGTGTAAAAACTGTGGGGTCAAAATGGTAACAACAACCATAAATGAACTCCTTGAGGTGTGTAGTTTCCAAAATGGGGTCACTTCTGGTGGGTTTCCATTGCTTTGATACCTCTGGGGCTCTGCAAATGCGACATGGCACCGAAAACCAATCTAG
The DNA here is from genome assembly GCF_050947455.1 of Rhinoderma darwinii. Lineage (NCBI taxonomy): Eukaryota > Metazoa > Chordata > Amphibia > Anura > Rhinodermatidae > Rhinoderma > Rhinoderma darwinii. The sequence continues at coordinate 144,742,597 of NC_134689.1, forward strand.
CAAAATCTGCACTCCAAAGAACACACAGCGCTCCTTCCCTTCTGCGGCCACCCATATGCCAAACTCAGGAGAAATTGGGCAACAAAATGGGGTATTTTGTTCCCTGTGAAAATAAGAAATGTTGATGAAAAATTACATTTTATTGGAAAAAATATTATTTTTTTAATTTCACAGCCTAATTCAAATACATGCTGTGTAAAAACTGTGGGGTCAAAATGGTAACAACAACCATAAATGAACTCCTTGAGGTGTGTAGTTTCCAAAATGGTGTCACTTTTGGGGGATTCCTACTGTTTTGGACCTCAACACTTCTTCAAACCTGGCATGCTGCCTAAAATATATTCTAATAAAAAAGAGGCCTCAAAATGCACAAGGTGCTTCTTTGCTTCTGGGGCTTGTGTTTTAGTCCACGAGCGCACTAGAGACACATGTGGGACATTTCTAAAAACTGCAGAGTCTGGACAATACATATTTATTAGTGTTTCTCTGGTAAAACCTTTTGTGTTACAGAAAAAAAATAGAATAAAATTGAAATTCAGCAAGAAAAATGAAATTTGCAAATTTCACCTCCACTTTGCTTTAATTCCAGTGAAATGCATAAAGAGTTAGAAAAAACCCTTCTAAATGCTGTTTTGAATACTTTGAGGGGGTCCAGTTTTTAAAATGGGGTGTTTAATGGGGGTTTATAATACATAGGCCCCTCAAAGCCACTTCAGAACTGAACAGGTACCTTAAAAAAAAGGCTTTCGAAATTGCTGTTTATGTTCTAAACCTTGTAACGTCCAAGAAAAATAAAAGAATGTTGAAAAAACGATGCCAATCTAAAGTAGACGTATGGGAATTGTGAACTAGTCACTATTTTGGGTGGTATATCCATCTGTTTTACAAGCAGATGCATTTAAATTCAGAAAAATTCTATTTTTTCTAAATTTTCTCTAAATTTTGCAATTTTTCACAAATAAACACTGACTATATCGACCAAATTTTACCACTAACATGAAGCCCAATGTCTCACGAGAAAACAATCTCAGAATCACTTCGATAGGTTTAAGCATTCCGAAGTTATTATCACATAAAGTGAAATATGTCAGATTTGAAAAATGGGTTTTGAGCCTTAAAGGGGTTGTCCGAGATACCAACATTTTTTCAAAAACTCTGTCATACATTACCCCTTATACAGACAACCTAAATAAAGCATTATTTTAAAAAAAAATTCTACTTAGCACATTTCTTCTTTGAATTTAGCACAGTTTGTTTACATGCAGTTCAGCTCTGGTTTGTTGATCTTTCCTTGTTATGAAACTTTTTTCCCGTGCACGCTCATTGCAGGCTGTAATGAGCGTGCACGTACCTTCCAAGAGTTCACGTGAGCTGTCCTTGCTCCTCCCGCTGACCTCCTTCACTGGACTTGTCTCCTTGCTGACATTCTTGAAGGATGATGAGCAAATGTTATCCCCCCATTATGTTTTTCACATTTATGTTTTCTTTCTCTTTTCAGGTCTATAAACCTCTTCATGTCTCCCTCACCCTCGTCCACCCTCACCCTCGTCCACCCTCACCCTCGTCCACCCTCACCCTCGCCCACCCTCACCCTCGTCCACCCTCTTCTATCTCATGTCTCTCTCCACTAAGGCTATGTTCACACAGAGTTTTTTTGCCGGATGAATATCTGCCTCAAAATTCCGTCTTGAAGTTTGCGGCAGATTTACCTCTTCCTGCACGTTGATTTTTGCGTCATTTTTCCCGGAGTTTTTTGTGCGCTGTTTTCGGCTTTGTTTGCGGTTTTGTTTGCCGCTTTGTTCGGGCCGTTTTTCGCTTCGTTTATCTTGGCGTTTTTTGCTTGTTTGTTTGCGTCTTTTTTTGCTGTGTTTTCCGTTGCGTTTATCGTAGCCTTTTTCGTATCGTTTCTTTTTTTGCATCGTTGTTTGCGGCTATTTTTGCTGCGTTTTTCGTTGCGTCTTTCGTGGCGTTTTACCAGTAGTTTTTCGCTGCGTTCTTTGCCTCTTTGTTTGCGGCTTTTTCCGCAATGTTTTTCGCAACGTTTTCCGTGGCGTTTATCGTAGCCTTTTTTGCGTCCTTTTTCGCCTCTTTTTTTGGCGTCGCTGTTTGTGTTTTTTTTTCTGCGTTTTTCGTTGCGTCTTTCGTGGCGTTTTTCCTGTCGTTTTTCGTGGCGTTTTTTGCCTCTTTTTTCGCGGCTTTATTTGCGATGTTTTTCGCGGCGTTTATCGCAGCCTTTTTGGCGTTGTTTTTGCGGCTTTTTTTGCTGCGTTTTTCGCGTCGTTTTCCGTCATGTTTTTCGCCCACGGCAATTGAGTGCCTTGGGCATAAAACAACGAAAATCCGCTTTCTCTGCCTCCCATTGAAGTCAATGGGAGGTCAGAGGCGTAAACGCCCGAAGATGGAGCATGTCGCTTCTTTTTCCCACGAGGCAGTTTTACTGCTCGCGGGAAAAAGACGCCGACACCTCCCATTGAAATCAATGGTACGCATTTTCGGGCCGTCTTTTACAAGTTTTGCTACGCTGTTTCCGCTTAAAAAAAAAAACAGGCGGAAACATCCCCGTAATTTCAGCAGTTATGGACGCCCTCGTGTGAACATACCCTAACAATGTAGGCCTAGATACAGGACCCCAGAAGATCTTATCCAGTTCAGGACTGCGCTATTTTGCGCCTTCAGGACCAGATACCGTTTAGCCATTTTTAGCACGTGTTCGTTAAATGGCTATAACTTTTTTATTAGTTGGGCTAACGAAGTGATTTTTGCGACGTTTTTTCCGTAGACAATGCAGGTTTCATTTTTTATCGTTTTTATACACACCTTTTTTGCCATTTTAGAATTTTCTTTCATAAAGTTTGAAAATAATAGTAAAAAAAAAAGCTTTTTTACGTTTCAGCTATTTTTTTTTGCGTAATAACATAGCTTTACCCTAAAATAGACCTTTTATTTGTGATCGTCATTGTCTACCGTAAATTTTTATATATTACATGTCTATATTAGGGTAATTGGGTCAGCGCTAGCGTTACAACAATGATTGGCGGGGGGAACGGTATTTTTTTGGGGTGGGTATTTTATGTGTATTTATTATTGTATTTTTTTTGGCACTTTACTTTACTATTTTTTTATTACTATGGTCTGTCCCCCAAAGGTCAGAAAAGACCTTTGGGGAACTTTATATATTTTTTTTTCTTTCTTTTACATGTTTTTCCACTGTAACTGGAGCTGCACAGCAGACCCAGTTACAGGGGAAATCAGCCCTCTCATAGTGACGATTGTCACTATGAGGGCTGTGCTGGGTCTAGTAAGACCCAGCAACAGTCTGCCACTAACGGCACCCGGTGATCATGTGACCACATGTGATCACATGATCACCGGGAGGAATAGAGACAGCGGCGCGGGGCCGCTGTCTCTATTCCTATACACAGCGTTCATTGAGCGCTGTGTAAAAAGACATCGGAGAAGACAGAAGCAGTGAAAGCTGCTTCTATCCTCTCCTCAGGGTCCCCGGCAGTCACTGACAGCCGGAGACCCGACATTCAGGGGCCCGATCGCGCGGGCAGCAAGTTAAAACCCGAGCCGTAGAAAGTCTATGGCTCGGGTTTTAAGGACCCGTCCCTGACCGCTGGCCATAAAAATACAGCCAGCGGTCGGGAACCAGTTGTTAAACAGTGCACGGTGTCCCGCGGGCCGCAGATAACAGCCTCAAGGGCTGCATGCGACCCGTGTGCTGCATAGTGTTGTATAATTCCCTATCAAAGCCTACTATGTGTAGGCTTTGATAGGGGAAGAACTAAAAGTACAGAGGTCACTGTACCTTTCTAGTCCGCGGGTGCCGTCCCTCTTCACTTTTTTCACTGTGAACACGCATAGGCGCGTTCACAGTGAAAAGATGCAAAGGCTGGGCGGGCGGGCACGCGCAGAAACGTCACGTCTCCAGTGACGTGTCGTGTCCCATCCGAGGTCTCGCTGGGACGAGACCATGTGATCGGGACACGACACGACAGTGGAGGAGGAAGAAAACGTGACTTTAGAAGACATGTGATCGGCAGAAAAGAGCTGCCAGAACGGAGAACAGAAGCAAGATTGCACAGGTAAGTATATTAGGGAATACTTAACGTGTGCATTGTGTGTTTAACTTTAAAATAAAAATATATCTCGGACAACCCCTTTAAGGCCCAAACTAGGCTGCGTCCTTATTAAACACGTACTTTTCCTCTGTGTTCACTGATGAGCTGTCAGTACCAGATATTCAGGGGGACAGTGATAAAGGTTCCCCACCCAATATTACCTGCTTAATACAGGAGGAAGTACAGCTACGTCTGAACAAATAAAATATTGATAAATCCATTGGCCCAGACTCCATTCATCCATGATTATTAACCCCTTAATGACCAGGCCATTTTGTGCGTTAATGACCAAGGATTATTTTTTGTTTTCTCACGGTCGCATTCCAAAAGTCATAACTTTTTTTTTATTCCTTCAACATAGCTGTATAAGGGCTTGTTTTTTACGAAATGAGCTGTATTTTTTAATTGCACCATTTTTGGGTGCATATAACATATAGATTATTTCTTATTAACTTTATTTTAGGAGAGAATTTAAAATAAGCAGCTATTGCAGCATTGATTTTCACGTTATAAATTTATGCGGTTTACTATGCAGCGTAAATAAAATGTTACCTTAATTCTATGGCTCGGGACGATTACGGGGATACCAAATATGTAAAGGTTTTAAGTTTTCCTACGTTTGCACAATAAAAACCCTTTTAGAAAAAAATTACTTATTTTTGCATCGCCGCATTCCAAGAGCTGTAACTTTTTTATTTTTTCGTCAATGTCGCCGTATGTGGGCTTGATTTTTGCGGGCCAAGATGTGGTTTTCATTAGTACTATTCTGGGGTACATGGGACTTATTAATTAACTTTTATTTTATTATTATGTGGGAATGGGAGAAAAGAAAGAATTTTGCCTTTGTTTTTTGCGTTTTTTTGGACGCCGTTCATCCGGCGGTTTAAATTTATTTTATTGTTCGAGTCATTACGATTGTGGGTATATTATATATGTATACGTGTTATTTGTTTTGACACTTTTACTAAATAAAACCGCTTTTTGCGGAAAAAAAGTGGTTTTATTTAATAATTTTTTTTTAATTTTTTTTTTGGTCCCACCAAAGCATTATTGCCTGTCAGTGTAAATCTGACAGGCAATCTATTAGGCCAGGCCTCTGGCAGTTGCTGAAAGCAGACCTGTGGGCCTGTGTTAGGCCCACGGCTGCCGTGGTAACCCAACTCCGCCCCACGATTTCTTTGACAGCGGCATCTAATGGGTTAAACTGCCGGAATTGGAGCACGCTTTTCCTGCAGTTGGGGCAGGAGCAAGGCTGTATATAACAGCCATGCTACTACCGCTGATCACGTAAGTTCAGCGGCAGTACCCAAGCGATCAGAGGACGGATATAGCCGTCATTATGCGGGATCTAGCTCCTGCATAGGACGGATATATCCATCCTTTGTCGTAAAGGAGTTAAGGGAATTAAGATCAGTATTGGACACACCATTGTATCTCATCTTCTTAGACTCTCTTGTAACAGGATCAGTGCCACAGGATTGGAGGAGGGCTGATGTTGTACCAATATTTAAGAAGTGGATTAGGTACGTATCTTCATATAGTGGGAGGTGTAAAACACTTCCACCCAAAATTTGTCACACTATAACTTCCTATCACTGATGTATTAGCGTGAAGTAAACGGGGATCATCTATATGTCATATAGATAATACAGAAAAGTAATAGGTGTTGGTTAGCCAGCAACCTATCTTCCAGTAGGCTATGATTCATTACACGCAATAAGGACAATTATCGCTCCTTCCCAGTAGGTGCATCTACCGGTGTTGTCAATATGTCTGGGTCCCCAGTGTTCTAACACCTGACAATCTTACGTCAAGTAAGCATGAAGCGTTCTCAGAAATATTGGTGGATAGTATCCCCAGTGGGCCATATAAATGTTGTGGTAACTACTAGGGTATGAGTCAACTGTGTATCCCATAAGTATACTATGTAGTGAATTCTTCTGTCACGGTGTAGTGCAAGTTGGGTTATATGGGAGGTAATCTGTAAGCATATCAATTTACAGTTATCTATACATGAGAGGAAATCAACAGGTAATAGTGAGAGCTGAGGGGTTCAGGCGACTCATCTGAAATCTCCATGATGTCCAATAATGCAGCAGATCGGATCAAAGTCCAAACAGTTATGCAACAGTATTGTTCGGTAGAAGTCACAAGGGGGGGATCTTCCAATAGAGCCATTCCTTCCATTCCTTTCATTCATCGACCACAGCAGGTGAATAAAAAGCACAGTCTTGTCCTGGTGAATAATCCGTAGGCGAGCCAGAAACTACATAAGGTAGGTGATTTGGAGTTTGCGTAGACGTCTTTTTACTTGCACGAAGGAAGCTCTGTTTTTTTATAGAGCCGCAGAGAAATCCAGGAACAATAGTATAGTTGCAATCTGGTAACGGAGTTCCCCCCTTTTCCGAGCGGCCTGCAAAATGGAGTCTCGATCCCGGCTACTGAGTAACCACGCCAGCCTAGATCTCGAAGGGGCTCCCAGTGAGGGAGGACGGGCCGGTACCTGGTGTGCTCTCTCTATATTGTATGAAGGTAATAGCACTGCATCCGGCAGTAAGTCTTTAAGCCAGGAATCAATGAAGGAGCATGGATCTTTGCCATCCGCCCTTTCTGGTAAGTCCAGGATTCTTATATTATTTCGGCATAAGCGGTTTTCAAGATCGTCTGTTCGCTGCACCAACTGGTTAGATGCTTTTTCCAGCAAGGTCCGTTTAGCCGTTTATGGCATTTACACATCCTCCAGCCTGGAGATTCGGTCTTCCGTCTCCCTGACTCGGTCTCTCAGGTTTTGCATGACCTGTCTGAGGAGACCCACGTCAGTCTTTACCTCTGCTATTTTGACCTTCAAGAAGAACGTGGATTGCGGGATTGCGTCTAGGAGTTTGGACAATACCTGTGTCAGGGTAGGTTCTGTCCCTGCCTCAGGAGAGTTCAGCTCTCCCTCGTATGAGGGAGCTGGGGAGGGTGCCTGACCGTCGGCGCCATCTTGGGGAACAGCCCAGGCAAACTCTTTAAGTTACTCAGCCGCCAGGGATTGCCGGGTGTGGTTCATCCTCCGTTGGCTTCGTCTGTGACTTATCTTATTGTTCAGTTGAGATATTTTTGTGGTGAATATCGGCAGGAAAATAGTCGGAAAACTTAGCTGGTAACGGAGCTCTCAAAGCTTGCGACTGATCATGCGGGCAGTTGGCTACGCCCCCAAGTTGTGTCTTTCTTAACATGATGCATATGTCATGATTGAAAAATATAACTACTACACAGAAAAGTCACAAAAAAGTAATTTTATAACAGTTTATGTAAATAAAAAAGCAAAATATACATACTTTTTTTTCAAATATAGTTGAAAAGCTGTTCCGGTGTGAACGTTGGGTTCGCCAACACTGATATGCAGGCCCTTACTAAGACATCATTCAAAGTAAAAAGGATTTTTCACTTGATTTGTTTTTCTACTTATGTTGTCTTATGTATGTGTGTATGTTTTGCAATGTCTTATATAGTTTGCCAAACAAAATCAAAAACAAACGTCTTCTATTAGATGCTTTTGTACTAGTGTTTGTGAAATCTTTCTATGCTGAAAGATTAATCTAATTTTCTGGTCCTTTAAAACAATGTTTGCCTGTTGTGGCCCTAACCCTTAAGAGGTATGTTTCCATTAAAGTTATCAGATAATTCCATACCAAATATATGAGGGAAAGTGGGCAAGCTGTCAATTGAGCTTGGCACCAGTTCATTAGCTAATAAAGACAATGTAAGATAAAACATAATGTTAAACATGTAATGTAATAGAATGTCATATTTTGTGGTTGTGCTAAGTAATATGGTTGTAATAAATAAGCTTCATTTTCATCATCAAAATTGATGAATTAAAACTTTTTATGTACAGTATATTACTGAGCATTAACATTTCAATCTTGGTTTGGCCTCAAATAACACATTTCTACTGACTAATGTCTCATATAATATAGTGTACTTCTTCTCTACAGCACTGGCAGGAAGGCCAACCACCTGTTCTTTTGAAAGATTAATGAGCAAGATGTTAAATTCTCCCACAGTCTAGTATTGTCTGCATTTCTAAATCCTCTACAGTTTTCTTTTTTTTTTAATTTTGAATTTTTTTTATCAATTCAATTACATGCTGTATTTCTCCACATGTCATATAAAAAATGTACTAGTTTTTCACGTGTATAATTGTTAATGCAGTACTTCAGTATTAATGATGAAGCCATATTTCTTTAAATTTATACTGTCCTTATCAGATTAAGGCCTCGTGCACACTTACATCACCGTTTTCACGGCCGCTTTTGACGGGTCCGTGAACCCGTTTTAGCGGCCGTGTTATTTCCGTGTGCACTCCCGTGTGCACTCCGTGTTTCAGTTTCCGTGCGCCGAGCATGGTACTGTCCAGGGTGCTGAAAGAGTTAATGGGCTGCACTGATCGGCGGTAACTCTTTCAGCACCCTGGACAGTACCATGCTCAGCGCGCGGAAAATAAAATTTTAATGTAATAAAAAAATTTAAAAAAATAAGTTCATACTTACATTCCTCCTGTCCGGCCTCCAGCGATGACGTTCAATCCATGTCGCCGCTGCAGCCAATCACAGGCTGTAGTGGCGGTCACGCACGTCAGGATGACGTTAGAAGGCCGGCCTCCAGGGATGACGCTTCAACCCACGTGACCACCTCTGCAGCCAATCACAGGCAGCAGCAGCGTCTGCAGCCAATCACAGGCTGCCGCGTCACAAAAGAAGGTCGGACTGGAGGAAGAAGAGGAACTTGTCGCCAAGACCAACGACCTCTTTTCTCTATCAGTTATTGATAGAGACAAGTGGCTGCCGATTAGTGTAATATTTTTCTAATGTTTTTCTGCCCGCCCGGCGGTTGCTAGGCAACGGCTCCGTCACACACGGATGGCACACGGATGCCTTCCGTGTGCCTTCAGTTTTTTTGACGGCCCCATTGACTTGCATGGGCCTCACGGTCACGGAATCCCGGACCAAAGTAGGACATGCTCTACTTTGGATCGGAAAGGAGCGACGGACCGTCAAAAAACCTGTAGTGTGCATGGCCCCATTGAAATGAATGGGTTCAGGGTGCTATCAGTGACAAAAACGGATAGCACCCTGAAGGAAAAAACTGAATTGTGCATGAGGCCTAAGGATCCGTTGTTCCGTTCCGTGCAAAGTAGAGCATGTCCTACTTTGCTCAGTGATTCAGTGACCGTGTGGCCCATAGAAGTCAATGGGTCCGTTAAAAAACGGATGGCACACGGAAGGCTTCAGTGTGCCGTCCATTTTTGACGGATCCATTGCCATAGCAACGACTGGGTGGGCCAAAGTTCACAGACTCACAATCTACAGTAGCCAGTCAGTTCTGAAGATGGATGTGGAAAGACTGATAGCATTGGTGCAGGATCACCCAGAACTGTGGGATATGCGCACAGAATGCTACCACGACCGTTATAAAAAGGACACCGCGTGGGAGGAACTAGCCAAGGAGCTTTTGACACGCAGATGGCAGAAGGGAACTAGTGCCCAGCATCACAAAATAAGTAAGTAAATGCACACATTGCACTGCTTGTTTTCTGAGCATGCTTTTCTTTTGTTCCATTGTATGTAATTCTCAGTAGGTTAAACTTTACACACCCATCAGCGGGGACACAGCGATCGGTCCCCGCTGTAGGAGCTGTGACAGCTGCTGAACAAGACAGCAGCGTCACAGCTCCTGTATGTGTCGGGAGGACGGCCGAAACGGCCGTTACTCCCGAGACGTACTATTACGGCATGGAGCGCGAACGATACAGCTGCCATGACGTAATAGTACGTCAAGGAGCGGGAAGGGGTTAATTTCAAGTTAACATATTCATGTCATACTAAAATATTCTACATGACGTAGGCATATTATTAATTGTTATTTCAAATTGTATGCATATTTAGTTTTTTTGTGACAGCTGCTCTTGTACGAGAGCTGCTTACCATTTTTTTTTATAACAACTTCCCTCCAAGTTTCGGAAAATGACCATCCAAACCAGTTATACACGGTTGTGGTCATAAAAACCGTAGGTCCGAGCACTATGCCCTGTTCCTAACAGCTGATAGTCGTGGGTTCATGTAGTCGCAACACCCACCAATTTGATGTACAGTAGATGGCCTACTATGTGGGTATAATATTTTAATAATGCAAAAAGTAATACTTTCCACACACAAATTGTATTGTACTAAAAATTTCTGTTTTCCTTCACAATATCGAAGAACACTTGACAATCTGGAGGAGGCACAGGAGGAGGACAGCGATGTCCAAGAACAGGAGGAGCCAGAGGCAGTCTACTCCCAACGAATCAATGTGTCCCACAGACGACTCGATGCAGGAGTCTACCAGTTCGACGATGGCTTCTGGTGAAGTAACTGCCCGGGGTGCAAGGCGCAAAACGCGGGTCTGTTGCAGTGGACAATAGAGCTGTTATGGAGTCCCACGTTATAGATTACGTTAAAAAAAGTAGTGCAGAGAGCCCTGAGGAGACCTTCCTCCGCAGCCTCACCCCACATCTTACATGTCTCCCTGAAGACCGGCGTCTACGTGTCCAGGGAGCAATTATGGCGCTGCTCGAGGCAGCCAAAACACCAAATGATCCAAGGCCCATATTTAGGGCAGTTGACATGTGGCGGATGCATAACAATGAGCTGTTAGATGTTGGTGCACAGTGAGGGCATGAATCCCGACCACAATTCCAACAGCATCATTTTAGGCCCTCTTTGGACTCCTCCCAATCTTTATTCTCACAAGACAGAGGCCTACACACACATCCAGATTTTTATGGCCCCTCGAGTAGCATGCAAAGCTAGCAGGCAGGTAGCGGACCAAGCTACCTGCCATCAAGCGGCCAAACATACCAGGGGAACGTGGGTCACCCCTACCAAGGGCACCATCATGGGCCTGAATCACAGGAGAGACATGCCCCCGCTCGACCGCCATCCTCTCCTGCAGGAGCAAGTGGACCAGAGGTTTTCAACTTGTAATCAGTGTTTAATGTTTATATTGTTATTCACCATGTTGGTGATTTTGAACCATGTTGGTTTTATTTTGTTGTTCTGCAATAAAAGTTTTATAGTTTGACTAAAAATGTTATTCTTTTCTATAACTTTGTATGATGAAATTATGTGGCATTTTTGGGTAAGATAATCTGCAGACAGCTCATTTCACACATAATGAGGTATTTGTTTATATTTTAGCAAATTACATTTTTGTCATAGACAAAGTTTTAGGCCTTGCCCAAATACTATTTTTGGTTAAGTTTTGAAATTTAGGTTCCAACATCAAAAATGACATTTGCAAAAATATGTAAGCTCACAAGCCCAGGTCAAAGGCCCTCATTGCCTTGTGAGTCCCTACACTAACTAACGAAACATGTATTAACTTTGAAACAGACTAAATAACAACAAAAAACATTCTAGCAAATTACATGTTTAACGAGCAGGAGAAATAAAGTCCTGCTGCCAGGGAACTGCTCCCTCTGTGGTCAGGAAATATGCGGCATAAATGTCACGGATAGCCAGGCCAGCTGATCCAGGTCTTCTATGTGACGTCAGATCAAGAGGGACCTCTGCGGAAGTGGCGTATTGATCAATATCCGTGTCCAAACAGGTATCTTGAACCCTGAAGTTGTGTAATAGGACACACGCTTGTGTCACCAGGGTCACATTGTCTGCATCCATGTGTATGGCGTACATCAGCACTCTCCATTTATGGGTTAAAATTCCAAAGGCGCACTCGACAAACCGACGTGCACGTTTTAGGCGGTAATTGAAAATGTGCCTCCTGTTGTCCAAACTTCTACGAGGGAATGGACGCATGACATGGGGAGAAAGTGCAAATCCTTCGTCCGCCACAATGACAAATGGGGTTGGCGGTTCTGATGATCCCGGTAGTGGTCTGGGTTCCGGGAGGGAGAGCTGATTGGATTGGAGCCGCTCACCCATTCGGGAAGCCCTGAAAATGCGAGCATCCGCAGTACTCCCATAGGTCCCAATATCTACAATTATAAACCTGTAGTTGCTGTCAGCCAAGGTCAACAGTACTACAGAGAAATACCGCTTATAATTGTACTATTGGGACCCTGAGTGAGGCGGCTTCCGCAAACGAATGTGCTTCTCATCAAGTGCCCCAATGCAGTTTGGAAATTGTGTGGTTTCCAGGAAGCCATCGGCAATTCGTAGCCAATCTTCTGCTGTTGGCTGTGGCATCACCGGCTCCCTGAGTATACGCCAGATTGCCTTGCATGTCAACCGGATAATACAAGATATGGTGCTGTTCCCCAGCAGAAACTCGAAGTGAAGAGAGGCAATGGAGTTGCCAGTTGCCAGAAATCTGAAAAACAATGTTAAACAAAAAATTATTTAAAACAAGAGACATGTATCAGGGGGACATGGCGGCTTTTTTGAAAGGGAGCATTTACCTTAAGGTGACGAGCATTCGTTCCTCAGGAGAAATACAGCTCCTCATATATGTGTCCTGGAGAGTGATTCCAGGACGCACAGCCTCCAGCAGACAATCAAATGTGCAAACTGACATACGACAGAAATTGACAAATTTTTCAGGGTGTTCTCGCAGGTCATGGTAGAGGGTATGGAAATGCCCTTCAGAAGTCCGTTGGGAGACAATGGGATGAACCCAATACCTCATACTCCTCCTCGGTTCTTCTTCGAACCTAGCAGATTGCTGTCCAAAGGATCGATAAAGAAGCCAGGCAAAAAGGACACGGTCAACAGGTTTGGAGCTCATATTTTCACTCCAAAAATCCCAAAAATCCAAAGTAAGCCAAGCAGAGTAATCTCAAACTGTTCTCTATGCTCTGAAAGCTAAGAAAACAGCACCAAAAACTTCTTGTAACCTTTCTATGGGTGTTTCCTGGGACATGTGAAAAGTTCAAATCAAGTTCACATCCGTTTTGTAAACGAAAAAACTGAAGCAAAACGGAAGCACAACGTCCGTGTAAAACGGAAACACGGAATGGAAACGGAGTGCACACGGAAACAAAAACGGACACACGGATGCGTCAAAAACGGCCGCTAAAACGGTGATGGAAGTGTGCATGAGGCCTAATATATTGAGTAAATATGCAAAACCACTTTACAAGTTATTTTAAAGTTCTGCTAGTTACCTGACAGACACAAAACGGTGTAACTGTCATTTAAACTCCCACAATGCACTGCTCTCTGGTAACAGGAAATCAACAGAATATTAAATGTATCTTTGTATCTGAATATAACAGAGACTTCAAGTAAAATAACTACAAGAGAAGTAAACAAGGTATTTTCAAAGTTACTAAAGTTTAAAAAGTGTGCCAGATCCACTGGCAATCGTCAGTTATCGCTGGGTCAGCTGCAGGTACAGTAGCTGCATAATTTTATTGCAGTGGCCACTGCAGGTGAAGCGTAGTACTACATGGCACCCATATATTTTAAACAATTCACAGTATAGATCTGTGTAAAACCTTGAACAACTTTGAAAATACTTTTCATTATTCCTCTTGCACTGATTCTAATTTTCTAAGTTTCTGTTATATTTAGATAAGAAGATAATTCTGATGATGTCCTGTTACTAGTCACTTAAATAGGAACCTTCAGAGAATGAAAATCTGTCCTGGTCGTGTTATCATCACACAGGTTCATGGCTTGTTACAGTTGCAGTACAGTTATCAGAATTCTCGTGCACCTGTGTGATCTTCGCATGACCAGAACATATTTTTATGCTCTAGAAATAAACAATGAATGTTCCCATTCAATGACAGCAGGCAGAAATCTTGAAAACCATGGGGAAGTTAAACAAACTTATTAGAAAATTGCAGGACTTTTCATTATACAAGGAATAATATTTATTTGCGGAAACTTTTAAACTGAGGAGAGCAGACAACATAAAGATCAGACAACATACAAATCTCGAAAAAGTTTGCAGTTTGGAGGCCTCCCTCAATTGCTACCTATCAAATGACACTGTGGACTTAATGCATACAAGTATTCTAATAAAAATTGCCGGGTTGTCCATAACAACCAGCCAGATTCTAGCTTTTATTTGTAACTGGATTTTAAAAATGTATATTCTTATGGTGACAATGCCACAAGACCAAAACATCAAGGAAAATAAAATAGTAAACAGTAAATACAAAACTTATGTGGACATGCTATTCTCTACATTACTGCACCGTATACCACTACTCCTTTTCTGCTTAAAGAAGTTGTCCAACATCTGGAACATTTTCCAATTACAAAATCAATTTTACTATACATATTACTTAAAATGTTGTTGTGGTTTAAAACTCTTTGAATGAAAGACAACACTCCAATTTTCAATGCTTTAGTGGGGTACTTTATTCCAGCCAAATGTGCACCATGATATTTAAGCAATGTTTCAGGCTAATACAGTAAAGCCCTATATCAAGCCTAAACATATATACATAAACATAAGTACATATCAAAAATTTATTTCTGAAGACATAAAGTAGAGTAATCACTCTTAGTAGAATAAGTGGAATACATAATACATAATTAGCAAAAAATACTGTACAACAAGTTACAAATTAATAGTATAAGATGCAAAAGCGACCCTATAGGAAGGAAATGGCACAAACCAACTCAGATACAGTATATACTCTGCAATACATTTATATTGACAAAACATTTTCCTTATTCAAGACTATTTCCTATTATGGGATACACATAGAATGCCTATTCTAGTCATCCTGAATAGTTCAGGTTGTGGATACAATGCTATAGAGATGCACTAACAATCTTTTCCAATTTTATACAGTAGTGTAGGGTGCAAAAGAAGTGGTAAAAACCATCTGACCACCTACCTGTTAAATGGAAGTAAGGAGTGAAGTGCTCTAAACGGTGTAGCAGGGGTTTAACTAGAGTAAGCAGCTGATAGTTATCCGATCCGCCTCAGGGGTCAACCTCCTTGTGGCCAATGAAGGCCTAAGCACTGTTTTCCAGGCCTCAAGTGATATGTAAACCATAGCGTCATCCGTAGTGTGGTGCGCCTGGAAGTAAAGAGCTCGCCAAAAGGCGTGTGGTGTCAACTGTTGCTAGACAACTACAGGGTCATCTGGCAGTAAGTATGTGGCATGCCAATTGTGTGCTTCTCTGGTATCTCATGCCCGGTACTGGACAGATGCGGCCCTAAAAGTGTAAATAAGAGAAGACAGTTAGTAGGCTAAACAAACAACATTTATATAAACCAGTAATTTTCGTTGAGACCAACCGCAAAAGTGTATAGAGACATTTGATCCATTCCATTTCCCTTTAAAGGGAAGATGTCGCTAGACATTTTTTTTAATTATTTTTTTTAGTTAAACAGTTAGTATATAAATGATTACACATTGTTTTAATTTTTTACATTTTTTCACAAGTCTTGAAATATTATAAATTAGATTCTAATTTATAACATTTCCATGTGCTGGTCACTAGAGGGAGCAATTCCCAAAATTGCAGCATTGGCATGTAGTAAAGCAACCTCATTGCTTTATGCTGCAAAATTGGAGAAGACACACTCGCTCTAGTGTTCTCACACAATCTCCCCTCCTTTCTCCAGGCTAGTGCCAGGAGAAAGGAGGGGGTTGAATGTTCAAACCTCCTACACTGTGTGCCGCCATTTTTTGAACGAATGCACAGTGTAGGAGGATTAGATACAGTGGTAATCACACAGTATAACACGAACATACACACACATCACATACACAAACATAACTTACCTACTCCTGCCGCCGCTGCCACCGCCGCTCCTAGACCTTACGTCTGACCATATGGCCGGAAGCCGCGACCGGAAGTTGTCATCTTACTGTCTGGCCACACATCCTCTGGTATGGATGCTACATAGACAATATATTGATTGTCTCTAATGGCCCTGTGGCCCCCCATACCAGAGTTTGTTAACTATATCAACAGTAATGCAGACAATTTTTTTTTACTTTTGATGTTAGTTCAGCATCTATTGCTCTTCTAGATCTCCTTTTAAATGGTGATAACTCACGTGGAGGTGTTTTTTGTAGTTTATGTAGTTTATATAGGAAACCCTTAGCCAGGAATTCTGTTCTTCATGCTTGTAGTTCCCACCCTAAGCATGTTGTTAAAAACATACCAATAGGAGAATACATACGTGCGAAATGCAGTTGCACTGATCATCAGTGTTATTTACTTGAGTGTGACACTATAGAAAGCAGACTAAAGGCTAGAGGTTACACACCACCCATTTTGAATAAAGCGAAGACAATTACTAACACTAAAAACAGGCAACAATATCTCTATTCAAATAAACCCAGACAAAATGCTAGTCTGTCTCAAAATAATAAGCAGGTTTTCCCTACTCAATTTAGTGGCAATTACCATCAGGTAGTAGATAGTGTAAAAAAAAATATCTTTCAGTCTTGTATAAGGATGATTCATTAAAGCAAATCCTTAGTACAGGATGCAAATTTGTAGCCGAAAGTTCTATTACACCGGATTATCTTCTTTCCCCAAGTAATTTTTGTAAGATGCATACCAGAGATAATTTCACCTGGTGTAGCGTCAAAGGTTTATATAAGTGTAGGTTCACATGCTGCTGTTTGTGTCCTGCCATGTTCAAAGCAAGTAGTTTCCAGTCTTCCTCGATTCAAAAAACCTGAATATTCGGTCATTTATAAATTGTAATACTACCCATGTAGTGTATACAATAAAGTGCAACATATGCAATATACAATATATAGGGTGTACTGCCAGACCTTTTAAAAAACCCATAGGGGAATATTCGACTGATATTCACAACCCCAGCAGGTGCAATGTGTCTGGAGCTGCCCCACTTTTTGCATGCCCATCAGGAGTATACTAAGTTCCTCAAAGTTTTTGCGATAGGAAAAGTCTCTAAACCTAAAGAGGAGGAGGAACTGGCGCAAATTATTGCTTAATAGGGAAGCCCCAGAGTATTTGTCCAGAGCGCCGCATTCGATTTCAAGCATGGTGTCTACATAGTACCTGGTGCATGGTGAGAGGACTAATATTTTTTTTTTATCTCTGGACATGTTGTTTACCCAGGTTAGATGTTCTGTTTAGATTAATGTGGGGAAACCTTGTGATTGAATCTTATTGGATATTTCATTAAGTCAAAGATTACTTTTGCTGGGATGGGGTCAGCACTATGTGCTTCACCCGCATGAAATCCCGACTTCCCTCTCCATAGACTTGTATGGACAGCATATTTTTGTCTCTCTCTCTCTCTGCTCCCTCCTCCTGCTCCCCCTCTCCATAGACTTCTATGGCATAGTGTCTGTATCACTTTCTCTCACTGCTCCCTCCTCCTGCTCCCCCTCCCCTCTCCATAGACTTCTATTGGCACCGTGTCTGTGTCTCTTTTTATCTTTTTCCTCCTCCTGCTCCCCCTTTTCTCTATATAGGCTTGTATAGACAGGCAGTGAAAAGCCCCACTTTCTGCAGTCCATATATTCTGGTCTGTAACGAGGGACTGATTTTGTTTGACAACAGAGGGTGGACAGCAGATTACAGGAGGGGAGACACAGAGTGGCAGTAACTTCACACAGAATTTGCATGTATAAAACATCTAAATTGTAATTGTAAGTAAATTACAAAGTTGAACTATATCAGGTATATTATTAGATTAAAATAAGTTGTTAGAAAAATTAGTGTCCATTTCACTTAATATGTACTTTTTTGTTTTCATCTATTAATGCCTCTATTTCTTCTTTCTGATTTTAGATTTTGAACAATTTCCTTTCTATCTATATATTAATAAGTAATTATTTTTCCATTTTGACCCACAGTTGTATTAAGGTTATTAAATGATGGTATTTTTACAACCTGCCAACAATCTTTCCACGCTGAGTAATCCTTAAAAATAGTGAAACCTAGTAAGCCAGGACTAGTTCAAATTCACATTCAAACAGAAGACTACACTCTAGGCTGTACTTTTATAAGGATTTAACGGGTCTGTTTTCTGTCTTAGAATCTAAATATTAATATCCAAACATAACCAAAGCCTTAGTTAATTTATACACCGCTTAAAAGCATACATAATAAAGTCATGTCAAACAGATATTGTGAACAGAACCCAGACAATTATTTATGATGCACGACAGGACAGTTTTATTATCTGCATTTCTCTTGGTTTGTATATACAGTTTTCATCACTTCCACAAATTTTATTACTTTCTTTAAACCTACAGGTTAGTTACAACTATTATTTTGTTATTTTTTTTAAGTGGGAGAATACTATCTCATTTGCTATGGGAAACACATGAAAATTGGCTGGAGTAAACAACATGCTTGTCTAATTTGGGTATTATGTAATACAGATGTAACTATCTCTAACTTGACTTTTAACGCATTAAATACACAGTGTCAAGAAACTTCAACTTGAGTTATTCACTGGCTTTTCAATGGCTTTTGTTGTGTGATATCACGTTGCAACAAGTTATCAGAGTCAAGATAAACTTGGCTACATCTGCTTTACTAAAGGGAGCCATACAAACACAGGGTGCATGGGGTGCAGACGTTGTAGTCGCCCTGGATGTTGTAGGGCCCTAGGGCCTGGGGGTGGAATGATCACTCTGCCACATAAGGGAAACCAGTGTTTATTATCCCTACACTGTGACATCACTTTGGTCATTATTCCAATTATGTGACATCAAAGAATATGGTAGGATAACAACAGACCTAAGCAATACAAGGATGCAGGTATTGAAAATATTGAAAGACCTACACTCCCAATATGATATTCAAAACAGTAGTAGAAGCACTCAATTTGGTAGTCAAAAATTTATTGTGCTCAATTAGTCATACAGAAGAAAAAACAATGTTTCGCCCTGTAGTAGTGATTGGGTCCTTTGCTATGATTTCACAGTGTTTATAACCTATGCAGTGTGACATCATTGTGTGCATCATCATTATAGCATACCTCCAGATATATAGAAAAGCTATTATAGTTCAGGATTTTTCAAAATAAAAAATATTTTCTTATTTTTCTTATTATTCAAAGTGTACATGTACTTTCAAAAATATTTTGACATGTCATAGTAACATGTCAGAAGTTTTGATCGGTAGGGGCTCCGAGAACTGAGACCTCCCTCAGATCTCCCTACTCAGCCTCGTATGCTCATTTCTTAAGAATGGAAGCTGGTGTTGTAAGACTGTGGCCTGTCCGTGCTGCTATTTAGATGCAGAATTATCTAGGCAAAGTGTACCTATACTTTCAAAAGACTTTTGATACGTCATAGTCAGATGCTTTGATCGGTGGGGGTCCGGACACTGAGACCCCCACCGATCGCTAAAACGAAGTGCCAGAAGCGCTCAGATGAGCGCTGAGCCACTTTGTTTCTGCTCGGCTCTGCTTGGCTTTCCTCAGAAAGCCAAGTGAGCAGTGTACGGGCTCAATAGAAGTCTATGAGTCCGTAGACTGCTCACTCGGCTTTCCGAGGAACGCCAAGCAGAGCTGAGCAGAAGCAAAGCGGTACAGCGCTCATATGTGCGCTTCTCCCGCTGCATTTTAGCGATCGGTGAGGTTCTCAGTGTTCGGACCCACACCGATCAAAACTTCTGACACCGCACTATAACGTGTCAAAAGTCTTTTGAAAGTATAGGTAGACAGTCTTACAACACCAGATTCCGTTCTGAAGAAATGAGCCGACGAGGCAGAGTAGGGAGCCCTATCTTCTATTGTATAAGCCTGCTGTACAGATTTGTGATTATGGTCCTTCAGTGTAAAGGGGCATTTATATGTGCAAAACGAGGTTGAGGTTTGTTAGATGAACTAAGAATATGATAAGAAACATGCTAAATTATTAAATGCTGCAAGAAAGAGAAGTGAAACATGCGCTACATACAACAGGGGCATGGCTATAGGATGTGCAGATGTAGCAATTGCACCTATACCCTGGTGCCTGAGGGGGCACAGGGCGCCTCTGCCACGTTGAAAAACACCAGTATTATAAATTACACATGGTAAGTTGGAGGCTCTGTTACAGATTTTGCATTGGGGTGGTCCAGGAGCAGCAAGTTACGCCGTTGACATACAATATCATACAAAGTCTCATCAAACATGATTACTTCACCTCTGCTTCTGCTCAAAGTTGGAAACTGCCATAGTTCTTATTAGTCAAATTGCTTTGAAATTTGAGCTGGTTATCCCCTTGGTTTTGGGAGCTCTGATGCTCTTCAATGAAATATCACTATTCTGCCTTTATTAGATGTGTTTGGAGGTGTTCTCTGGTTTCGGAGAAATGAAATGAGCAGGACAGTGCTATTTATATACAAAACTCGGCAAAAACGGCCCGAAAATGCCTCCCATTGATTTCAATGGGAGGCGTCGACGTCTTTTCCCCGCGAGCAGTACAGTAAAACCGCCTCGCGGGAGAAAGAAGGGACATGCCCTATCTTCGGGCGTTTCTGCCTCTGACCTCCCATTGACTTCAATGGGAGGCAGAGAAAGCGTATTTTGCAGTGTTTTATGCCCGCGGCGCTCAATGGCCGCGGGCGAAAAATTACGCAAAAAACTCTGCGAAAATCAGCATGCAGGGAGAGGAAAATCTGCCTCAAACTTCCAAACTGAATTTTGAGGCAGATATTCCTCCTGCAAAATTCTCTGTGTGAACATAGCCTAAAAGTGTAGTATTTCTCATACACTGATTTACAAAACTGAGGAGCAATATTTTGGAATTAAAAGAAAGATTGTGTTTAATCTATGCTTTTTCTATTCTTCATATTCTTTTTTTTTAAATATATTTTTATTTGAGATTTAAACATTTACAGAAAAGGGAAAAGAAAAACACTACAATCACAGTGCCTGCCATATGTTAGCACATCTTCAGGAAAAAAATCTTGTGTGTAGTTAGATGAATTTATCATGACTGAGAAGTTTTACTATTTGTGGACCACTCCAACCTCCACTTATTTCTTATGCTTTGTTTGGTCCTGGGTGGAAGTATATCAATGAAGCTCCCCTAGGTATCATAGAGCTGCTTCACTTGCACCTCTGTGTGCAGTAACATATCTACCAAATCCATTTTAAAGCTAAAGGACAGTTTTTTTCTGAGAAAAGTGTGAGGAATGTGATCAGCCACAAGATTAAGTAGTTTCCTGGAATCTGGGTGGCTATGACATTTCTTAGGAAAAATGTATCCTAAGATCATCCATAGGAGGTTCCAGGGAACAATTTTAGCGAGATTCGTGAATGTAATGGTGCATCTCCAGGTGCCTGGCTGCGGGTATTTGCCATTTTGTTAGAGCAGAGTGTGAGGTGGTGTAGTCAATTGTGGTATGAAGTAGTTCGCAGTTCCTAGTGATGATGAGATATTTGGCATTATTGGGTTGAGAGTACCAAGCTCTGATTAATGTGTTCCTTTCAAGTATAACTTGTGTTAGAGGATACTACAGAAGAAACATTGGTTCCTGGGGAAGAGTTGGAAAGGAGCAGGGTCTAGTGTATGGGATTCAGTGAGACATTGTGTGGAGCGCAGCATGTTAGCTGCAGAGTCCGGCGTGACACAAAACTACTGGCAGGAGCCAAAGCATAAAGTGAAGTGGCAGGGAGCCGCAGAAAAAGAGCTGGTGCCAAGCTTCTATGTAAAGTTCGAGTTAGTAGCAGCGAGCACGTGGTGTACCAATGGTACACTTAAATAGGAGATACAAGAGACTGTGTTATTTTATGTGCTTAAGAGACTGAATTTCATAAGAAACAGAAAGAAACTACCAGCATTAACCTGCTTGCTCTATTATTCACTGTTCAGAGACTGTGCATGCTGTAACGCTGACAGACACCCACCACCGCCATCCTATCTCACCTGGTGGCCATCAGCATATCCAGTATTTGTGCCTAGTTCTAGTGCCAAACCGAGTGTCCAAGATGACTTCACCATCTGTGTCAGGTTCCCGTGCCAAACTGAGTGTACAAGACAACTTCACCATCTGTGTCCGGTGTCCTAGCCAAGTCACGTTTCCAAGATGACTCCACTACTCCAGTCCTGTCTCCTAGCCAAGTCCAGTGTCCAAAACGACTGCACTACTCCAGTCCGGTGTCCTAGCCAAACTCCATTATCCTGCACAGGCCTGCTTCCCCCTGACCGTCTGGCATATATCCATTTTTGGCCTTCCTGGTACTTCCTCATTACTGATTCTCATAGACTCTGTTGATCAGCAACCGCTCCGTAACGGTGGAGTGGCCCGGTGGGTCCACATACCTGCCAGTTGTTACACATGCTATCAGATATGTTATATCTGTAATTTCTCTGCAACCTATTGATTTATTGTTTTTGACCAAAATACTTCAGTAAATAAGAAAACGAGTTCATCAAACCAGTCTGTTCTTTGAGTGGTCATCCCGCATTACACGTCTTATATTAGGAGAATATCTTGGTGATGTGGCTTTGTGCTTAAGTGTATGGGAAAAATTACATGAAGAAGTGTTGGCTTTGTAACTCTTGCATGGTCGATATACATTTTTTAAAGTATTGGATTAGCTTGCCAATTGTATCAATACCCTGAGAGTGCCATTGTGGCCATGCTAAAAGGCAGAAGTGAGAGATGTAGTAAGGTTCTGGGGATATGCTACAGAAGGCGCCTTAGTCTATGCCATGCCTTCCGGGCTGTCATTAGTATAGGATACATTTTGGCGTCGGTAAGAAGGGTGGTATAAATGCAAAAAGTTGGTCAGCGATATACCAGGTAAGAATGTAGATTCTATATTCATATTAGCGAACATAGACATACCATGCAGCCAGTGAATTATGATCATTAGCAGTGCTGCAAGGTAATATGTGCCAATATTTGAAAAATGAATGCCCATGTTTAGTTTAGGCTGTTGCAGTAGTCTGTACGCTATGCGTCAATTCTTTCTTCTCCAGCTAAATTTTCTATATTCTGTAAGTTGTTAATAGATTTTTTTGTCTTTGGGTTTAACTTTTTTAATGCCAGGGGTTTTTGGACATTTTGTATCCCTAGTAGCCGGAACAGTTTACACACTTTTGAGATGTACACATAAAACCTAAATTACAAAATAAAAAAATCATGCTAAACCCCCATACCCATATATTTTCATATTGTCAAAAGCCCACTCAGCACTTAATACACAATTGAACAGCCATGCAATTTTGTGTTATAGTGTCTTTTTTCATAAAAAATGCATAAAAATGTATATTTGTGAAATTAGATGCCCCACACATCCTAAAAATAAAGAATATTACTACTTAGTACAATATACTACTTAGGCCTATGTCTACATGCACATACCATAAACTGGAGAGACCAACAATCTCTTTTTGTTCTGGAAATTTTAAAAGAGTAACAACCCTTAAAATAAAGTGCACCCCAAAACCCTATATATTTCCTTAAAGCAGGCAACCTTACGATTGCAGTTGTCTTGACATGCTGTTGGCAGCCATATAAATTTGTGACCTAACAGGAATTTTTCTTTTTAAAAGTGCATTAAAATATACATTTGCACCTGAAACTCACATACAAGTAAATGTTTAACCACAAAAACAATGTATAAATAATGGGTCAATATGTGCAATGTTCATATATACCACAAAAGTCTTCATCAACAAGGGCTTGTGCTCTAAAAAAATGGCGATAAATTAAGAATTGTCATTTTTAAGTGGTTTGCCTTACCAAGATATGAGTGCTTCCATGTATTGAAGATGGTCCATCATGTGGAGGACAGCACTTGTCGCAGGACCTGGGTGAGCGGTAGGATTTATGTGGTCCAGAAGGAGATATTAAATGTTATTAAAGACCCTGCCTATTATTAAGTTAGAATTGGTGTGTTGAAGCAGGGTGTTGGGCAATGTAGGAAAGAAAGTTACTTGGGCTTGGTAAAAGGCATAGAGATTTACCATGGTATATTTTGCAGAATCCAAGACAATATTTAGGATGATGTAGCGGCCTTAGGGGGTGCATGAACTCTGAATCAATGGAATATGCAGGCCTTGAGAGAGTTGCAAACTGTAAACCTCCTATGAGTCTCTTGCAGAAAGTTAATATTAGGTTTACAGTGTTTGAGGTGGGTTAACACCTTTTTCCATTTTATAGGTATTTGTAGGCCTGCCATATTCTATGATAGTAGTTTTAATGTAATGTATGTTCGGTAAGTGTCTGAGTTGTGTGGAATAGAAGTGCTATGCTCAGATGACCATTGAAGAACTTGGTATCAGCAGAAAAATGGTATGTCGACCCACCCTACCCCAGTGAGCGGTGTGGGCAACTTATGAAGAGCGGGGTCACATCTGCATTCTGCAAAGCCTACAATATGCAAAAATATACACGGTTAGACAAGTTAACATTAACAGAACAAACAAGAAACAGTAATGCAAATAGCATAATGTTGTTAGGGTAGAGATCCTGGATGGTTATGAAAAAATAAAAGAAAAGCATGATGGACAGGGCCAAAATAATTATTTTAGGAGGAGATAACACTCCTCACAAAGGGGGAGAGTTCTTCAGTCAATGTCTGCAATTTGGAAGTGTATTCTTGCCTCTGTGAGATTATCAAACATGAGGGTGCAATAACCATCTTGGACCTTCGGTTTGGCCGGGAATAGGAAATAAAACCTTTTGTTGGGTTTATCGAGTTTTGACCTATTGGAACGAAGGCCTATCTTTATTGGGTTACTGCCACTTAAAAGATCAGGACTGGTTTCCTCAATTCGCAGTTTCCTTTGCTGGTGATAAGCTTTTTGACCGTCCATGGCATGTATTTGGCTATCACCAGGCATGGTCTCTGTTGTCTCGGGATGGTCCAATATAATGAGTTTGTTCGATCATCATGGGGTAAGGCAGAATGTCAAGATGTAAAGCAGCTGACAGGTCTGGCCTCTTCATCTTGGATTTTGTTCACAGAGGTCTTTATTGAAGTCAGTGCTGTTTAAAATATTGACAGGCCACTCTTGTTTCCATTTCGACAATTTTTTGGAGAGTTGGCAGGGATTTGAGGCAGGACACAGTTGATAGAGCGGTGCATCATGTCAATTCTGTCAAATAGCGGTTAGAAAATTTTGTAGAATTCCTGCGCTACCAAAGCTAAGAGTGATGTATCTGGAGGTGTGATGTAGGGCTCGATTGGGGAGACAATGTCACCTCCGTTAAAGAACTCTGGTGACAGTGTAATTTTTCTTGGAGTAGTGCGGCTGGTGGTGATTTTTTTTTTTTTTGTGACATATGGTGATTGTCCTGAAATGTTTTATTCACTTGGTTTGGCGTGTACTAGCAAATGCCTCCAGCATGGCCTAATAGGCATTTGCTCAAGGCAGACCTGGGGGCCTTTGTTAGGCCCCCGCTTGCCATGGAAACCCGACGGCGCCCCGTGATTTCTTTGCTGGGGCGTCGATGGGGTGACAGAGGGAGCTCCCTCCCTCTGTCAAACACATTAGATGTTGCTGTCGCTATTGACAGCGGCATCTAATGGGTTAAACTGCCGGAATCGGAGCACACTTCGATTCCTGCAGTTGCGGCAGGAGCCTGGCTGTGTATAACAGCCGTGTTCCTGCCGCTGATCGCGTGGGTACACTGGCAGTACCCACACGATCCGAAAATGGATATATCCGTCATTTTGCGGGAACTAACACCTGCACAGGACAGGGATATATTCGTCCTTCGTCGTAAAGGGGTTAACGAATCTCTCGAATTAATGAATTTTAGCTGCCATTTTACAGATCAGAAGAAGACAAAAAGACAGATAAAAAGGATCACATGACCTCAGGCACCTTTCTGGCAGTCCTCTCCCTAGCACAGCCAATAATGAGGGGTATAAGTGTGAGTCACTGATGACTCAGTGGATGTCAGTCATATGAGTCATAACCACTATGTAGCATCCATGGCCACGGACCGCAGTTCCTACTCACCCCTCGGCGGCCACGGCCATGGATCTGTGAGTTCTGACCGGCATCTCCTTCCTAGGAGATGCCAGCACTTACTTCCGCTCCACTCGGCACTGTCCTGTGTGGTGCGCACACACACACACACGCTTGTGCCTGGCCTTAAAGGGCCAGCGTGCGCACATGAATTATATTTTAAATTAGCCCCGATCACTCTGGACTATTTAAGGGGTCCTGACCCTTCACTCCCTGCCAGAGCGTTGTTAGTAATTCCCATGTTAGTCTTTGCAAATGGTCCCTCGGTGTTATCCTGTTCTCAGTGTTCCCGTGTCCTGCTACCTGTATCCTGTATCCCATTCCGTGTTTTGTTCCTGAGCCTGTCTAGTGTTGGAGTCGTGTCCTGCTGCACCTACTGCCATCTGGCGCAACCTGCCGCAGCTACTGTCGTCCGCCACTTCTGGCGCAACCTTCTGCATCTGCTGTCATCCACCACATCTGGTGCAACCTGCCCAATCCGTGCTAAAGCCTCTGCCACTGTCTGGACTATTTTTGTACCCTTGTGCTGGACTTTGTATTGATTGGGTGCTCTGTTGTTTGGCCAGCTGCCGACCCGCTACGGCGGTGCAGCCTAGTGGGTCCACATAACCACAGACCGTGACACACTATAAACAGCCCAACCAGGAATTGCTGCTGCTTTGTGGGGAGGGAGAAAGAGAGAGGACGTCAGACAGAGAATGAGAGATTGTAAAACACAGAATATAGATAGTGGATTAGTGTCAGTAAGTATGTTTCATAGTGAGGAGAAGGGAATAGATAGTTAGATTTACCAAAAATTAAAAGAGAGAAAGATTTTAGAGAGGGATAAGAGTCAGCCACTGTCAGTGTGTTAGTTTGGCTTAACATATATATATATATATATATATATATATATATATATATATATGGACAGGGCCATATGTATATATATATATATTCCCCAAACCTGTTCTCTACAAGATGGTATCATTTTTGGAGCGCTTTTTAAAGAGCCATGGCTTCTTCCGATACCACCATATGTATAAATACCGGCAGGGATCTGCCCAAATATGGGGTCATTTTTGGACCTCTTGTTAAAAAGCCATTGCTTCTTCCAATACCCCCGTATGTGTATAAACACCGGCAGGCATATGCCACCAAAAAGAAATAATTTTTTGACCGTTTTTTTATTTGAGAAAAGTATAAAAAAATCCGACATTGCATTGTGTTTTTAAACAGGCTGTTTATTACCACCGACTTTCATCCGTTTACCCATAGCCATATATGTTAGGCTGGGTTCACACGACCTATTTTCAGACGTAAACGAGGCGTATTATGCCTCGTTTTACGTCTGAAAATAGGGCTACAATACGTTGGCAAACATCTGCCCATTCATTTGAATGGGTTTGCCGACGTACTGTGCAGACAACCTGTCATTTACGCGCCGTCATTTGACAGCTGTCAAACGACGACGCGTAAAAATACAGCCTCATCAAAAGAAGTGCAGGACACTTCTTTCAGACGTAATTTGAGCCGTTCTTCATTGAACTCAATGAAGCACAGCTCAAAATTTACGGCTGCCAGAGAAGCCTCGCAAAATGCGAGGAGGAGCAATTACGTGTGAAACGAGGCAGCTGTTTTCTCCTGAAAACAGTCTGTCATTTCAGACGTAAAAGCCTGCTATCGTGTGCACATACCCTTACTGTCACTTTGACATTACTAATGCTGTCTTGGCGATAAAGAGCTTGAAAGGGATTGGATACAGTCTTAGAAGACCTCAGAGCGTCATACATGACTTTTCGGGGCAATCGGGACCCTTTCAAATCGGAACAAAATTTTTTCGGACCAAATCGACTCTGACCTCAAACGAATTTCGGGACATTTGCTCATCTTTTTCTTTGTACTAGTTTTGATAAATCTTCCCCAATGTAGTAAATGAGACACACATTCAAAAAAGGCACACAGCTCAAACAGTACCGAAATAATGAGGACAGGACTTTCTTAACCCCTTGAGTACCCAGCTCATTTTGGCCTTGAGGACCAGACCCATTTTTTCAAATCTGACATGTATCACTTTATGTGGTAATAACTCCGGAATGCTTTTACCTATCCAATTGATTCTGAGATTGTTTTCTCGTGACATATTGTACTTTACTTTAGTGCAAAAATTTGGTCGATAAATTCATTGCTTATTTGTGAAAAACACCAACATTTAGCGAAAATATGAAGAAATTATGATTTTTCCAATTTTAAATGCATCTGCTTGTAAAACAGATGGTAATACCACACAAAATAGTTACCAATTAACATCTCCCATATGTCTACTTTATGTTTGCATCGTTTTTTGAACATCCTTTTATTTTTCTATGACCTCACAAGGCTTAGAACTTTAGCAGCAATTTCTCATATTTTTAAGAAAATTTAAAAAAGCGATTTTTTCATGGACCAGTTCAGTTCTGAAGTGGTTTTGAGGGCCCTATATATTAGAAACCCCCATAAAACACCCCATTTTGAAAACTGCACCCCTCAAAGTATCCAAAACAGCATTCAGAAAGTGTTTCAACCCTTTAGGCGTTTTACAGGAATTGAAGGAAAGTAGAGGTGAAATTTACAAATTTCATTTTTTTTTACAAAATTCATATGTAATACATTTTCTTCTGTACCACAGAAGGTTTTACCTGAGAAACGCAACTCAATATTTATTGCCCAGATTCTGCAGTTTTTAGAAATATCCCACACGTGGCCCTAGTGCGCTAATGGACTGAAACACAGGCCTCAGAAGCAAAGGAGCACCTCTTTGATTTTGGGGCCTCCTTTTTTCAGAATATATTTTAGGCACCATGTCAGGTTTGAAGAGGTCTTGTGGTGCCAAAACAGTGGAAACCCCCAAAAGTGACCCCCATTTTTTAAACTACACCCCTCAGGGAATTTATCTAGGGGTATAGTTAGCATTTTGACCCCACAGGTATTTTGCTATATTTTCTGGAGTTAGTCTGTGAAAATGAAAATCTACTTTTTTTCTGGAAAAACGTAAAAATTTCTAATTTTTGCAAGAAATAAAGGAGAGAAAGCACCCCAACATTTGTAAAGCAATTTCTCGCGATTACGGAAATACCCTATATGTGGTAATAAACTGCTGTTTGGACCCACAGCAGGGCTCAGAAGGGAAGGACCCCCATTTGGATTTTGGAGCTCTGATTTTACTGGAATGGTTTTCAGTGCCGTGTCACGTTTGCAACGCCCTGGAGGGACTTAAACAGTGGAATCCCCCCAAAAGTGACCCCATTTTGGAAACTATACACCTCAAGGAATTTTTCTAGTGGTATAGTTATCATTTTGACCCCACAGGTTTTTTGCTGAATTTATTGGAATTAGTCTGTGAAGATGAAAAGAGACTTTTTTTTTGAAAAAACACAGAATTTTCTAATTTTTATAAGGAATAAAGGAGAAAAAGCACCTCAAAATTTGTAAAGCAATTTCTCCTGATTACGGAAATACCCCATATGTGGTAATAAACTGCTGTTTGGACCCATGGCAGGGCTCAGAAGGGACGGAGCACCATTTGGATTTTGCAGCTCAGATTTTGCTGAATTGGTTTCTGGGGGCCATGTCGCATTTGCAGAGTCCCTGAAGTACCAGTACAGTAGAAATTCCCCAGATGTGATCCCAATTTGGAGACTATACCCCTGAAAGAATTAAATTAGAGGTGTAGTGAGCATTTTGAGCCCTCAGGTGTTTTATAGATTTTATTAGAATTGGTCCGTGAA
The DNA here is from genome assembly GCF_050947455.1 of Rhinoderma darwinii. Classification (NCBI taxonomy): domain Eukaryota; kingdom Metazoa; phylum Chordata; class Amphibia; order Anura; family Rhinodermatidae; genus Rhinoderma; species Rhinoderma darwinii. Next base: position 144,772,347 of record NC_134689.1, read on the forward strand.
AATGAAAACATTTTTTTTTTTCCAATAACCTGTAGCTTTAGCTCAGAATTTTTCATTTCCACAAGGAATACAGGAGAAAAGACACCCCAAAATGTGTTACACAGTTTCTCCTGATTACGGAAATACCCCATATGTGGTTGTAAACGGCTATTTGGACATACGGCAAGGGTCTAAACGGAAAAAGTGCAATTTCGTTTTTGGAGTGGAGATTTTACAAAATTTGTTTTTGATGCCATGTTGCATTGCGCTGAGGTACCAGTACAGTGAAAACTCCTGAGAAGTGACCCCATTTAGGAAACTACACCCCTCAAGGAATTCATCTAGAAGTGTAGTGAGCATTTTGACCCCCAAAGGTTTTTCAGAAATTAGTGCACAGTGGATGTTGCAGATATAAAATTGACATTTTCCACATATATGCTACTTCAGTGCCCAATGCGTTGGGCCCAGCTTGTACCACCGGAGACATACGCCCCATAAATTGTTAAGCGGTTCTCCAGAGTACGGTAATACCCCATATGTGGTCATAAACCGCTGTTTGGGCACACTGCCAGGCCCAGAAGGAGCGCCATTTGGCTTTTGGAGCGCAGATTTTGCTTGGTAGTAGTTTTGTTTAGTGTTTTACTGGTGTTTCAGTTTATAATGTGGGGGCATATGTAATCTGTGCGGAGTACATACATTTTTTGCGTGACACACTATCGTTTTTATTGGTACCATGTTTGGCTACGCGCGACTTTTTGATCACTTTTTATTCAATTTTTTTGGAAACAACGTGACCAAAAAAGGAAATTCTGCCATTGTTTTTTATGGTATTTTTTTTACGGTGTTCACCGTGCGGGATAAATAATATGATATTTTTTTAGGTCAGGCCGATACGAACGCGGCAATACCTATTATGTCTAGTTTTTGTCTTTTTTTTCATTTTTTTTCTAATTATAAAGGGCTTGGTCAGGGAAACAAGGCGATTATTGTTTTTATTACGTAAAACTTGTATTTATTTATTTATCTAAAACTTTTTTTTTACTTTTTTTTCACTTTTTATTTTACACATACTAGGGGACTGGAAGATCTGATCTTCTGATCCCCTGCACAATACACTGCACTACTTCTGTATGTACTGATGTAGTGCAGTCTATTGTAACGGTCACTTTACAACTGACAGTTGAGCCTATTATGTCCTGCCTTGGGCAGGACCTAATAGGCTCCCGTACCTGGCAACCAGGAAGCCGTTGCTAGGCTTCCTGGTTGCCATTGCAACCATCAGAACCACGCGATTTTTCGCGGGGGGGGGGGGGCAATGGGGTGCAGAGGGAGCCCCCTCCCTCTGTATCAATCACTTAAATGCCGCTGTCGCTATTGACAGCGGCATTTAAGGGGTTAAACTACAGCGATCGGAGAGGACAGTGATCGCTGTAGTTGCAGTGGGATGTCGGCTGTATATTACAGCCGACATCCGATGAAGATGGAGCGAGCACAGCTCCTGTGCCCGCTTCATCCTCAGGGTGTTACTATACGCCCATTTTCAGGAAGGGGTTAATAAAAATAGTGTTTTTTTTTTTTACACTGCTTTCTCTCATCTCCTCACGTATCTCACAGAAGTGAGGAGATCAGAGAAAGTGACAGGAGCTTTCTCCTGCAGAAAACGTCACAGACGGCTGTGATTGGTCAGTCTTCAGAGACTGACCAATCACAGCAATCGCCGGCATTGGGGACTGCTAATTGGTCCCCAGGCCAGTAGCAGAGACGGTTAGCTGTCAATGACAGCTACCGCCGCTGTTCTGTCACTATGTGATTTCACATAGTGACAGTTTATTCCTGCGCCGTAATAGTACGTCGAAGGTACGCTGGAATAAGCGGCCAGCGACGTACTATTACGTCGAAGGTACGCAAGGGGTTAAGGTAATGATTAGCCAAACATTATAGACAATTTAGAGTCCTGGATCAGTCACGATTAAGTTAAATTTGTTTTAACTGAGGAAAAAGGGATTTCTCAGCATAAAAATTGCAATTTAAAAAGAGAAGAAACCACAATGTCAGAATAAATTATGTTAAAAATCCTAACCACTGGATTGCAGAATGAGTAGTTGAGAATACTTTATGTTCTATTTGCCATTCTGCACCAACAGCATGTCACAGTTCATTTTAGATCTTCCCCACTCATACAGAGGACCTCAATATTGTTTAGACACGCTCATAGGATGCAGCCTGTGATCTATAGTAAATAGAAAAGAAGCTCAGCTCACGTGGCTCCAGTAACTTGATGTTCTGTGGCTCACAGTTCGACATTCACAGGTACACTTATAACCTCCATAGGTGCAGATATCCAGAAAAGATATCTGGGAAAGAGCAGTCCTGCACAAATATTCTTTTATTATGTGTAACTCCAATAAAAAAAACTCACAGGACAAATTTAAAAACCAACCACTGTGATCTATGGTCCCAATAATATACTGCATGGACTAATGTTGTATCAGTATGTTTTACTGTAGGTGTATCATGCTCAGTTGGTTTGAATAACTCTTATTTTCCAGTCTCTGCTAACACTCGCTTTGGCCATCCACAGGACAAGTGACAAATGTGTGATTGTTGGTGTGCCCACCACTGGACCCCCACCTATCACTAAAACAGGAGTCCAGAGAGTACTTTTAATGGAGTGGCTATAGTGGCTATTAAGAATGCACTGTGCCGCTCTATTCAAAGTCTATGGAACTGACGGAGACAGCTGAGTTCAGCGCTTGGCTGTTTAAGTTAACACCATAGACATTGACTGCAGCGGCAGGGTGCATGCTTGGCTGCTGCTATAATCAAGTTCCTCCTTACTGCGAGGGCTGCAGTGAGGAGGAACAGGTGATAGGGACCCCCGTTCTAGGGATCATCAGGGTCCCATTGGTGTGACACCCCAGAAATTAGACATTTATCCCCTATCCTGTAGATAGGTGATAAATGTCTATTGTGGGACAACCTTTTTAATAGAGTGGGTTACCCCAATCAGAGTTTTTATCTATTAGCCAGAATACAGAGTGGTTTCAAATATTGTCTTTTACACTGGAGGACCCAATGTATATCCGCTTTTTATTTATATAATGTATTTATTTATAGAGAACGAAATGATACAGTTATCTAATATGCATGTATTTAAAATTCTACTCGCAAAGATTTATTTTAGCAGCGCAGTAGGCCTGTCTAAAAAAAAGTGGTTATAGCCCACAGATTAATCCATAGTAATTTATGGGCTAATTAAATGGTCAGAACATGGTGTCAGTCATGTGACCCACCAGCCACACATCACGTGACCACTGGTAGTCAGTTAATATTGTTGAGATGTGTAACAGATGAATAATACTTTATTGAGGAGCAGAACTTATGGACTGTTTCTACCTACAGCAGCGTCTCATTATGACTGCCAGTCACTGTGCAGAAACATTTCTTACATTGTAGTCCCCGATAAATAAATGCATTGTTATGTAAAAAAAAGTATATAGAAAAAAAAGTACACAAAAACTTACCCCTATGGTTTGCTTAAAGTGGTACAAGATTTATTAATTCAATTCATTAAAAAAAAAAAAAAAAATGGTATCGCCTTAAAGTTGCTGACCCACAGAGTGAAGTTAACAAGTCATTTATGCTGCACTGTAAATGCTGTAAAAACAAAACCCCAAACATAATGCCAGAACTGGTTTTTTTTTTCAACCCCCTTTCGAGAAGTAGCCACATTTTTAACATACTTTAAAGTATATAAATGTATTCTTTGTTTTAGAATGACTTCTATTTTTCTTATAAATTCCATTCTTGTTTGATTTGAAATTCTTTATGCCAAGAATGTAACAAGGGGCACAGGATTGAACTTTTTGAATTTATGGATCATGTACCACTATGAGCAAAACATAAGGACAGTTAAATGTAATAATGGTATGTATCATTCAAAACAATTAAATTGTAGCTACAACATTTGACTTATTAAGGGCTTGGTTCACGCTTGCATTGGGAGACTATGTCAGGGGTTCCATCCGCTGGTATTTTTTGCAACAAAAATAGTGCAGTCTGTAGCGCCTTATTTGCGATAAAAAACGAATGAAACCTTGTCAGACCCTATAAATAGTTGGTGGGAAAAGATTTGTCATGGCCATAAACAAAAGCAGTGGTGCTAGTGTGAACAGAGCCTAATGTATTTATTCATGCAGAATACGCATGGAATCTTTTCTTTAATATTCATTTCATGTCAGTACCATAGCACTAATAAGTATATTATTTTATTTTAATGCACATCTAATAGTTATTTTCATGGTTTAAAAGTATCATAGAAGAAACGTTGGCTTATTATTGGAGCAGCTGCTGTTATAGTGGCCATTATCTTTATTCAGAACAATAACAGAAATTAAAGGATGAACATGCACTGTGACTCATAGTCAGCCTGCTGCTGCTACTGTGACTGCCAATACGATCATGCTTTTAATGGCACAGCTTGAAAAAGTAGTCATTTTCTTTTATATTTCATGTATTCCACAATACATAATATTACTGAGAGCAATACAATTCCATTTGGTATTTATTTATTCTCTCTTTCTTATTACTTCGCTCATTTACCTACTGGGATGATGTAGTGACATCACACTGCCACTAAATCCCACTAATGTCACTAAAACGCCGTCACATGTGAGCTACAGAAAAGTAAGCTTTCACCATGTCATCAATTGCTGCGGTGTTGCACTCAGAGACCAAAGGTCTGTCGGAGGGCTAAAGAGGGATAAAAAGAGATTGACGAGAGACCAGGTCTGACATGCTCTAGGTTTCCATTATTCGCATATATTTCACTAGAAAGATGGCAGTGCAAGTGAAACAAGTGGAAACAAGGGCTGGGATCTATATGTTAAAGACTTTGTTGTAAGTTACAGCCTTTTAGAACTCCATTAAATCTGACTTTATGACATGTAAGAAGCTACACAAATGGAAAATCCTCTCTGCTTTTAAAGGGTATGTAAAACATTACAACAATTTTATTGCTCCAATGCATCTAAAATAAAAAATGAAGCCGCTTCGCAAATAATCTTTCATTAAAAATCTCCTACTGTTTTATGCCTACAGCTTCTAAGTAGATCTGTGTTTCTCCATTGTTAGATGCTTTCAACAAACCCTGTGCAGTATAATCCTACAGTCATACTAACTTCCATCTGTCTCTTACGTCTGGCTAACCTACCCAGTTTACGTTAGCAAAAAGTAGGAAGAAAGATGGAAGGGACAATGCTTGCAGTTTGTGTTTTGTAACCATGGGGGCACAAAGATCTGCATAGAAGCTGTAGACACAAAACCGTAATAGATTATTAATCATAACCTTTATGTAGCTCTGTCATCAAGCATCAACTTCCCCCTGAATCTCCCCACTCACCAGAGATGAAGAGCGTAGAGGAGAGCCCTCTACTATAGTCATTATCACCCACTTATAGTCATTGGCACCCACTATTTAAAAAGATTCCAGTAATACATAATGCTGCACTATATGTCAATATACACTATATAATGACGATCTGTTCCAGTACGTATGTAAAAAAAAGAAAGCCATTAAATAGGCAATATAAATTCCACTTTCCACAAAAAAACCTTGTTAATTGTAAAAAGCATGAATTTGCAGAAATGTAATAATCCATTGGAATTCATTTGTATGCCTTACAAAAGAACAGATGGATGTCTGAGCTGTGCGTTGTTATTCTGTTTTAATCATATCTTCTTCTAGTGGCTATGGCTCTGTTTTTCTGTCATGATGTACCGCTAGAAAAGACACAACAGGTTGCGTAGGGAAGCAACAACCCGTGACTGAACAGCATTTTACTGGCATGGAAGAGCTCCGGTATAGTTGAATCCATCTGCTGATGTTTGTTTTTAGTTCCTAAAGCTCTGATCGTTCACCAATAGGTATACAGTAAATTCTATTCAATGTGTGGTACAGATGAGGCAAACATTATTGCACATGCACTAACGTGCTAAGTGCATTTCTTTTCTTATTAAGATAGTACGTTTGTAAAGTTGTACCTTACTTTCTGCAAAATATAAGTTGGTTGAGGTTTGCGATTGCAGTTCAAGAAGTACAGATTTTGGAGCTTTAGGCCCTGTTCACACAGTTTTTTGCAGGCAGAAAAATCTGCCTTCAGTCTCTTAGCCAGGTTTTTGCTGCGTTTTTCGGTCATCGTCAATGGTAGGTCACAGACGGAAAGGCCAGAAGTAAGGGCTTGTTGCTTGTATTTCCCGCAAGCGTTTTCCGCTCGCTGGGAAAAAAACACCTCTGCCTTCCTATGAAATCAATGGGAGGCGATTTCGGACGTTTTTTGCTGCGGTTTCCGTGGCAAAAACCGCAGCAAAAAACTCACTGTGAACAGGGCCTTACAATGAGTAGAGCCTATTCCTTGCTGAATGCACCCAAGGTGCTTCCCTATCATTCTGCTAACCACATTCCTTTGTAGCAAGGGATCAGGGTTGAAGTTTATTCAAAAGGTTATTCCTCTTGATTTACCAGTTGATCTCTGACAAACTTACTGGTAGGCCACCACTAAATGCTGTCTACTGACTGTCTCTGTAATACTATCTGCGATCTGGCAGCTGGGTCTACCATTATCTCATATTTCTCCCTTATCACAGACACAGGCAGTAAAGACAAAGGAATGATACTGGAGCTTCAACAAGACATTATTGTATGGATTGCACTACTGTAAGGAACTGCTCTGGGTAGAAAAACTATATGAGCATTTATATGGTTGGCATCACTCTACGGAGACTGCTATGGATGGCACTAGTAGGCACCTATTACAATGTATTAACATTAATAATATATGGCTGGGATTACTACATGTGCATTGATATGAACTATGACAGTGCCTGTCCTCTGCTATGGGGCTAGCACTACTGCATTCTATTGCATCGATGCATCTATAGTTCTACATGGTACTATAAATGGTTTGCACTACTGGTTTGCGTAACTCCCATAGAAATCTGTTTAGGACTTTCAAAACTGGTATCACAAAGTTGTCCGGAGTATTATTCATGGTCTTGTGATATTGGTGTTGTGATATTTGCCAGAAGTCAGGTGAGGGATAGTATGGGGGGGCGTAATAACCAAGGGTTGCTCCAAGGCGTCATCTCCAATGCTAGAGGCAAGCAGCAGCTTGTATTGAAAAAAATATTATTGACTCTTCACCTTTTCCATTGGACGTAGCTCCATGGAGATGCCCTTGTTTCTTACGGTCCTGTACGGTCTCTCAACCGACTTCCAGTTTGTACCGGAATCTCGCATACATTCGATTAGTGGGTTTAAGTACGCCGGCAGCATCTCTTTATTAAAAGCTCATTATAGTACTGTGCATGCACAACCATTTAGTGTTACCTTTTAATCCCTTACCCCTATCTATACATTTTTACAATACGAAGGGTCTTACTTTGTGGTCACTTTGTTGTCAGGTGGGACTGATGGGCTTATTAAAGGATCCCCTGGACATACAGTGGATCAATACGAGTCTGTATTTATGTAAGTATCTTTTCTATTACTAGTTTATTTGTTAACATAAGGAACAAAGAAATCACCATTCTTCTCTTTTTGCATTAAGTTAGGAATAAGTCGTCAGCGGATTATCCTACAGCCTGCCTTCATTTAAAAATACCACAATATTCCACCCCCAGCAAGTATCTCTAATGTTTTAAATAGGGAAACAAATTGTATACCCCTCTCTAAAGTCATGTCGAAATCCCACCAAACAAATCCCCATATCTCATCTTCCTGGGCCCCTGTCAGCAGGGCATTGAATGGATTGAGCTGGGTTTAATAATCTTCAGAATTCTAGATGCGGCTCTATTTTGTTGGCTAGTTGCTAATACATTATATATGCTGTAAGTAAAGAAGTAGACAGATGTATTAAAATGTCATCATTGTTTCTTCTTTGTGACTTTAGCTTCATGGAAGAAACAATATCCAATAAAAATATCCAGTTGTTTGGCTAGTTACTAATACATTATATATAAGAATTGGACAAATATATTGAAATGTCACCATTGTTTCTTCTTTGTGACATTTGCTTCATGGAAGACAAAATGTACAGTGCACTTTATAGAGCACATGGTAATATGGGATGAGAAGGATGTGAAGACAATTACAGCTTTGTGTGAGGATATCTGAAATAATCCCGTGATCAATATGGAGATTAATTACGTTAAATAAATGTGTTTACATGAGCAAAGCTGGTAAACCCATGAATTACTCCACCTTAATATGTCATTGGATAAGCCATAGAAAACAAAGAATCGATTCAGTGCGTTCTGTAATATAATATATTTTTATTATTCAGCTTTATCAGTAGTGTTGAGTTATTTGCTCAAGTATGTATGTGTAACATAAAGGGTTCTACGAAGCCTAGCAATAAAGACAAATAAAACAATTAACATCCAGTCTTATTGGGTGAGCCAACTAGTGGCCATGTAACATTGCTTTACACTTTGCTAAATCATACATAACCTACACATTTCTTTTTTGAATTATTGGCCTTATAACCAGGGCTTGCCAAAGACTGTTTTGTGCTCTCTATGGAAACAGATCACTATAGTTACATTGGGTATATAGCAGATTAAATAAAGACAAATAAATTAAAAAAAGGGGGAAGATTCGATGACATACAGTATTTTGTGAAGTTTTGATATTCCACTCATTTAGACATAGTTGGTGATAGCACAAGATTAGAGGAACATTCATAGATGATTCAGTAGGAGAATTTACTTTACCATTCAATCTTTCATGGTCATATTCAGGATCCCTGTGGCATGGATCTTGAGGGTCTATTGAGATCTATCAGCTCATACTGTACTTCTGTATACTTCAGATTTTACAGTATTTCTTCAAGAGGAGAGTAAATGGTGTCTCATGGAGGCACCACATAGAGTGCCTACGGGTCCACATTTCGAACCTATACTGCAGTCCATGCAACCCTTGTACAGGACCATGCACACAGAATATCCTTCTCCCAGAGGAAGCACATAGTGAAACCCATATTGGAGGGTGAGATTGTCAGGCTTATATTTATCATGACTAATCTGGATCAGTATGAGATTCTCTACACATTGCGGTAGATGTTGCTGTTGTAACGATATAGGTGTACTCGGTTTATAGGTGCATCCTATAAGGATATTGCATACATCATATGTGGTGTCTGTATTTAGACATTTTTAATCATATGTACTTATTGGATTGTAATGTTACATAGTTACATAGTTAGTACGGTTGAAAAAAGACACATGTCCATCAAGTTCAACCAAGGGATGGGAAAAGGGAAGGGAAACATTTCTACACATAGGAGCTAATGTTTTTTTGTTCTAGGAAATTATCTAAGCTTTTTTTTAAAGCCATACCGTATAATGCCCCCCATAGCTGTCCCATACAGTATAATGCCCACATACAGTATAATGCCCTCCATAGCTGCCACATACAGTATAATGCTCCCCATACAGTATAATGCCCCACACCTAGTATAATGCCCCCATATGTACCTAATAGAAAAATAATAACATAATTATTTACCTCCCCCCGTTCCTACGACATGTGGAGGATCCTTCTCCTCCTCTGCACTGTGTTGTGAGTGACTCGTCGCAGACAGGCGAGATGTAGTGACGTCACTACATTGCGCCTGCCTGTACCGAACTGCTAACGGACGCCAAGTGGACGCCCAAACACTTAGTTTGTTTAAATCCGCTTGCAATTCACGAAGATCTTCCATAGACTGAACATTAGCTAGGTGTCATCTGCAAAAAATAGAAATAGTGTTATTAATCCCATCCTTTATATCATTAATAAATAAGTGGAATAATAGTGGTCCCAGCACGGGACCCTGGGGTACACCACTTATAACCGGTGACCATTCAGAGTAGGAATCATTGACCACAACTCTCTGGATACGGTCCTTGAGCCAATTCTCAATCCAATTACAAACTATATTTTCTAAACCTATAGTCCTTAATTTACCCATCAGACGTCTATGAGGGATAGTGTCAAATGCCTTTGCAAAGTTCAAAAACACTATATCCACAGCGGCCCCTCTGTCTAGGCTGCTGCTCACCTATCATAAAAACAAATCAGGTTGGTTTGACAACTTCTGTCCTTAGTAAAACTGTGCTGGCTGTCACTTATAATACTATTTTTTGTCACATAATCCTGTATATAGTCCCTCAATAGCCCCTCAAACATTTTCCCCATGATGGATGTTAAGCTTACTGGTCTATAATTACCAGTGAAAGACCTAGAGCCCTTTTTAAAAATAGGCACCACATTTGCCCTGCGACAGTCCCTTGGCACTATACCAGTCACTAGAGAATCTCTAAATATTATGAAGAGGGGGACAGAAATAACTGAACTAAGCTCTTTAAGAACTCTAGGGTGTAACCCATCTGGTCCCGGGACCTTGTGTACATTTGCTCTTTCTTCTGTTGTACATACAGAGCTAAAGAACCCATTTAATTACTCTGCCTTCTCTTGATCCCCTGTGACCAACTCCCCATTACCACTATCTAGGGGTCCTACATGTTCAGACCTTGGCTTTTTTGCATTTACATACTTGAAGAAATGTTTTGGGGATTTGTTTAACTATCCTTGGCCACCTGCCTTTCATTTTGTATTTTTGCTGATTTTATTACCTTTTTACAGATTTTATTAAGCTCTTTATAATTTAAAAAGGCTACAGATGTACCCTCAAATTTGTATTTTTCAAATGCCCTTTTTTTTTGTCATGTGTTGCCCTTTTTACAGAAGGTGTAAGCCATGTGGGGTTTCATTTTATTTGTTTATACTTGTTACCTATAGGAATAAATTTTGCACTATAATTACCCATAGTAGATTTGAAAATTTCCCATTTATCGTTTGTCCCATTATTTAACATTAGTTCTTCCCAGTCTATATCCTGAATTGCAGCCCTCATCCTGGGTAAATTGGCCTTCTTAAAATTAAGTGTTTTTGCCCTCCCAGCCTGTTTTTGTTTTTTACAGTATAGGTAAAATGTAACTATATTGTGATCACTGATTTTGAGGTTTTCATGAACATTGACATTCCTAACAAGCTCTGCATTATAAGAAATGACCAGATCCAACAGAGCTTCACCTCTAGTCGGGTCTTCCACAAAATGGCCTATAAAACTTTCCTGCAACAGGTTGAGGAAATGTATCCCCTTTGCATTTGAAGCCGAACCATGACACCAACTAATATCCAGGTAATTAAAATCTCCCATTATCACTACAGTACCCGCCTGTGCAGCCCGCCGCATCGTTTTATATTGCTGACCTTCCATCTCCTCAGTTATATTCCGGGGTCTATAGATTACACCAAAAGTAATTTTTTTCAGTGTTTACCTCCCTTTCTAGTTCCACCCACAAGGTTTCAACCTCCTCACAATCTTCACCCACTATTGTCTCTTTCACACTCGCCTTCATATAATTTCTCACATACAGACATACACCACCACCTTTCCTATTTGTCCTGTCTTTCCGAAACAGTGTAAAACCCTGTAGATTTACAACCCAGTCATGTGAAGAGTCCAGCCATGTTTCAGCAACACCAACTATATCTATATTTTCCTCCAGTACCAAGGCCTCCAGCTCCCCCATTTTGCTTGCTAGACTTCTGGCATTTGTGAACATACACTTTAACTTGACTTACATTTTTTTCACTTTCAGTTTCAGAAATGTGATTATTTGACATTATTTGGCTATTTTTATTTTCATTGCTGTTTTGTAACAAAAGGATCTCCCTATCCTGTTGTCTAGTTCTCTCCCCACAGTCTGTTTCTCCCACCACCAATATAGTCTGACCTCTCTCTAACCTGACTACCCCTTTATTTTCTACATTGACCTCCCTCATCAGCCCTAGTTTAAATACTCCGCCACCCCAGCTAGAATTCTCTCCCCCAGCACAGCGGACCCCCTTCCATTTAGGTGCAAATCATCTGCAGAATACAGTTTGCACACCAATGAAAAGTCAGCCCAGTCCAATGTATCTATGCCTGTCATATTTCTCCATGCTTTACTGTGATTTTAAATGTTTGCATGTATTTTTTAGCAATTTTTTTAGCCATGCATTAATAAAATTAATGCTATGCTCTTTTTATGTAGAAGATTTATTTATTACCAATGCTGGGTAGCAGTAATGCTGCCATCTTGGCTCTATGTGATTTATGTCATGTATTCCTTAACCTAATATCCTCCCTTTCCAGGTAATATTGCCATAGGTTCTGTATATGTTGACCATAAGCATAAGCAATTATTTAAAGTGGCTAATAATTTTAGTTTTATTTTTGCATTTCAGGGTGGACAAGCAGTGAGCTTTGTGTCACAATAAAAAAAAAATATGTCAGAGTCCAAATTATATTTGGTGAACTGCACAGGAAGATTTAAATGTGACTGGCTGCTTTGGTTAGTAACGCTACCTTAGTCTCAGGTAATTTCGAGCCATATGTGATATGTTCATTACAAATCATATATTTGTGTGTTAATGACTCACCTGAATTGTAAAGAACCTTTTCACTGTTCTAGATAGATATTCTTAGTTTCTTTATGTGTATGGCGTCCTCTTTGCACATATCCTCATTATTTATTTGGTAAACTTACTAAGGAAATATTTGTTCTTCACAGTTTTTCTGTGTGTTGTTTGTTCACAGTTATCCTTTTACATTTCAGGTTTAAAGTAGATGTAAGTAGAAATGAGCAGCTGGATTTAAAAAAAAAATCAAACAGAATACGACAGTCTTGGACTTTTAAAAGGTATATCTGAGCCAAAATTGTTTTCTTGATAGGTGGAGCACAATGCTGACTGCTCTTTCTCTCTCTTCCCTAAGGCCTCTGATGACATCTCAAACCATCCGGCATCAGTGTGCTGTGCAGGCCTGATAAATCCTCCATCACTGTCTACTGGTGAGTACTTGAAGGGGGCACGGGAAACTCAATAGCATTATAGTGCTTTTTTTCTTAAGTACAAAGCACGATTCCTCTGTTATCTCACACAGATACAGTATATACTATGTAAAAATCACAGCTACCTGTTCCTTTATGTATCTCATATTCGAGTCTATGGGACTCTACACAGTTGTATGCAGAATGCCCCTCAATGGTTGCCGCAGACAGCAGAGATTTTTAGGTGTAAACAAGTGTGTACGTGAAAAGGGGAACAGTGCCCTTTAGAGTGCTCGGTCCTAAGGGAAAATAGCATCACAGTCTTAATAAGCATATTAGAACAATATTCAAGATCATTTATTCTACCGTTTTTTTCGAGAATATAGAATATATTATAGAATATAGTAGGTGCACTATTACGTTTAAGTTTAACATGACAAGATATATTTCTCAGCCAGATATGTTAAGACGGAATTCACACGACAGGGTTTCCGGGCCGGGTGCCGGCCGTTCATAAATCGGCCGGCACCCGGCTGCATTAAGAACAATAGGCCCCTAATGAGGCTATTCACACGACCGATTTTTTGACGGGCCGGGAAAACCGGCCGTCAAAAAATGGGACATGCCCTATTTTCGGCCGGGTGCCCGGCCGCCCGGCTCCCATAGAAGTCTATGGGGCCGGGTAATACACGGCCATCACCGGAATGTGTCCCGAGTGATGGCCGGGTCTACCGTCGCTCGCGCTCTCTCTCCTCCTCCTCCTTCTCACAGTGCAGGGTGCATGTGAGGAGGAGGAGGGTCTTTTTTTGCTCCCTGTAGGAGTCGGAGTCCCCAATCCCCGGCCGGGGATTGGGGATTCCGCTACAGGAGAAGTGAGTGACTACACTGTCCATAAATGGACAATGCGAAGTCACTCACTTCTGCAGCGGAATCCCTGACTCTATGGCCGGGGATGCCGCTACAGGAAAAGTGAGTGACCTCACTGTCCATATATGGACACAGCGATGTCACTCACTTCTGCAGCGGAATCCCCGACTCTATGGCCGGGGATGCCGCTACAGGAGAAGTGAGTGACTACACTGTCCATATATGGACACAGTGACGTCACTCACTTCTGAAGCGGAATTCCCGACCTGTGGCAGGGAATTTATCTCCAGGAGAAGTCAGTGACTACACTGTCCATATATGGACATTGAAGTCAGTGACTTCTCCTGGAAAGGGGGGGGATGGGTGCAACCTACAGGGGGCTGGGTGGCATCACCTACAGGGGACAGGGTGGCATCACCTACAGGGGACAGGGTGGCATCACCTACAGGGGACTGGGTGGCATCACCTACAGGGGGCTGGGTGGAATCACCTACAAGGGGTAGGGTGGCATTACCTACAAGGGGCAGGATGGCATTACCTACAGGGGGCTGGGTGGCATCACCTACAGGGGGCTGTGTGGCATAACCTACAGGAGGTTGTGTGGCATTACCTACAGGGGACTTGGTGGCATTACCTACAGGGGACTTGGTGGCATTACCTACAGGGTGCTGGGTGGCATTACCTGCAGGGTGCTGGGTGGCATTACCTGCAGGGTGCTGGGTGGCATTACCTGCAGGGTGCTGGGTGGCATTACCTGCAGGGTGCTGGGTGGCATTACCTGCAGAGGGCTGGGTGGCATTACCTGCAGGGAGCTGGGTGGAATTACCTGCAGGGGGCTGGGTGGCATTACCTGCAGGGGGCTGGGTGGCATTACCAGCAGGGGGCTGTGTGTGGCAACAAATTTAAATTAAATTCATCCGATTTTAAAACGGACAGGGAAAAAAACGGATGCAAATCGGGTCCAAATCGGCTGGTAAAAACGGCAACGCGGCCCGGAATAGAATCGGAACGGATGCAAACCGGCCGGGAAAATCGGCCAAAAACGTCCGATTTTCCCGGCCGACACTCGGACCCTGTCATGTGAATGAGGCCTTACTTATTAAACAGTTAAAAGCATTTTGTTTCTTTATTCCTTTTAGACTATCATATTATATTGAATTATATGGCCAATGAACCTATGGTAAAAAGTTGGAAAATAAAGATGCATGCATGTTATCATTCGGGAAGTCTTCAGAACTTGAGATATGTGGGATAAAGGAAATTGAAAGGTAGATATTATTTTTTCCTGTCAGTAATTTTATTAAGGAACACTACAGTAGTCCCCTCTCCAGCTTGGAATGGCTGCTTATAGAGAATAATATATAATGTTCAACTTGCACTTGTTTTATTTTCCAAGCGTCTTATTAACCTTTTGAAGCTCTAAATAGCCAGTTTACTCTAATATTTAAAATTTAGGCTCAGTTCATATAGACTCATATGGACCTATTTCATTACTTAATACTGGTATAAGAAAACTCACTAAAATTTTGGCAGGGCGATTAGCAAAAGTAATAGTGGAATTAATTAATGAGGACCAAACTGGATTTATCCGGAGAGGAGCCTATATTCAAATGCTAGAAGGATATTCACTAATTTATCTGCTATTGTTGAAGACGGAGATGATAGAGGGCTATATTATCTTTGGATACCACTAAGGCATTCGATTGTGTGGAGTGGCAGTATTTGTGGGAAGTATTAGATTGTTTTGGGTTTTGCAGTACATTTTTGGGAAGGATTAAACTTCTTTAGGCTAACTCGCGGGCAAGGGTGGCGGTGGATAGGTGGATGTCCCTGCCTTTTGCCCTCTCTAGGGGCACTAGGCAGCTCTGTCACTTATGCTACTCTCTGCACTGGCAATAGCCATTGGTCATAGAATATGGGAGAGTACACTTGAGGGATTTAAATATGTAGCAGTGGAAGAAAAAGTGGCATTATATGCCGAAGATATTCTGCTGTTCTTGGGGATGTAAGCTCAGACTTGGGAGCTGTGATGGGGTTGATTAAAGGATTTGGATATTTCTCAGGGGTAAAGATAAATTGGGAGAAGTCTAATTTGATGATGTTAGGGGGAGGTAATATTAAGGGGAATGTAGGGCTATGAGTCTTAAAAAAGGAATTACGTTTTAAATAGGTGTGTATATTTCACTGAAAGTAGAGGATTATATAATGTTAAATGTCTCACCCCTGTTTTGTAGGATGAGGAGGAATGTGAAGATCTGGCGTAGACTACACACATATATATGGTAGAAATAATTTGATCAAGATGATTTCCCTTCCCCAGATTTCATTTGTGTTGCAGAATTTCCCAATATGGATACCAAGTAATGTATTTAAGCCTTTGGATTCAGTAATAGGAGAAGTTTTTTTTTCTTTTGTTTTGAGGTGGGGGGACCTCCGAAAATCAGAAGTGAAGTTTTGCAACTTATAGACGAGAAAGGTGGATTGGCACTTCCAAATTGGTTTATGCACGTTATAGCTTCTCAACTTAGATATTTTGTCCCCGGTGATTTTATTTAGTTTAATGCTGGTTCCTACCATCCCCAGATAAATGTAGGTTTTATTCCCAGTTCTGGGTGTATGTGCAGCGTAGAGACCCACCTTATAGAGTACGCTTTGTCGTGGCAGATGGGCTCACACAATTTGATCAAAATGTGCGCTAAGAACCTCATTATTGTAAGTAGATTCAGCAATAATGCATATTTATTTATATTTAGTGGTTTAGGTGCCATTAGTTTTCGTAGTGTGTTGTCATTTTCTTGTGTGGTATCTATCTAGATATCTATCTATCTATCTATCTATCTATCTATCTATCTATCTATCTATCTATCTATCTATCTATCTATCTATCTATCTATCTATCTATCTATCTATCTATCTATCTATCTATCTATCTATCTATCTCTCAATCTATCCATGTATCTGTAATCTATTCAATTTCTTGATTTGTATAACTTTAGCAAATAACACATGATGTATAGTGTAGGTTTCCTTGTACAGCTTAATAATTACAATAATTATGTGTAATTATAGTTTGCGTAAAACTCAGGCATTTATAATTGTAAATTACATAAATACTGTATATTAATCATCAGAATTTTATGTGCAAGCATTATACATAATACATATTAATGTTTTTTTTTTTTGCTAGCTAAGCAAGCTTTGAAACTGATATGTATATAAATAGAAATGTTTAAGCACTTCTGAAACTGTCTATATTCCTACGTTATGTGTATATTGAAAAAATACATTTCAGAATATCTACATAATGATGTCAAAGCAGAAGAGACTGAAATCTGTTTCTGGCAGATTGTTCTTCTAAAAATACCCAGTTAACTTTCGAATTTAAACAATACCACTAATTTTGCCACTTTTTTTTAGAAACAGATTAGGTCATCATATAATGAAGTGGTTGTCCAGTTTATAAAATGTGCTATTAATATCATGTGATGAAATATTTTGCCACTTGCTTAAATAATTTAAATTTTGCTCACAGGTGCTGAATCCCCGCTCTGTATATAGGAGAAAAAGGCAAAAAAACCCCGGCGCCACTTGGTGTGGATCAAAGAAGGTGGAGGTGAGAAAAAGGAAGATAATAAATGCTCACCGTGAGGTTAGGAGAGTTGAATTTGAAGTGGTCCACAAGATAGCTGCTGCCAGATCCGGGCCGGTTACCGAGGTGACCGCTTGGGTATGCTGAATGTGCGGAGGAAAAATAAGGATCTGTATTGGCGCTGCTGAGTGGTGAAGATAGGATAAATCCAGAAGTCGGGTAAAGTAAAATTATTGGTATTTATTGCTATGCAACGCGTTTCAACGCCGAACTGGCGTTTTCGTCAGGCATGGGGAACACAGAAGAAAGGGGACATGTATATATACACACAGAAGGGACCATCTGATTGGAGCCCATTCAGACTGGGCAAAAAAACCGCCAAAAACTCAAGGAGGTCAGAGTTCAAACGGTGCAGTCAATTACAAAGACATTTCATAGTAATTTACACAATAAAACATATTTAAAAACCATAGGAAGGTAAAAAGTGAGTTGTCACTGTAGGGAACTCTCAGTTTATTCATAAATAAAAGATGTGTGTAAAATATCGGGTGATACGTAAGGGGCGGCAATGCATAGTAAACTGATGATATCGGAAGGGAAATAAAGGGTGAACAAGTGCTGTATGTTTTGTTTTAGGTGGTTTGTTAATTTCTTTATTTATTTCTTATATTTGTATAACTAAGAAAAGTTACGTGTGCAGATTAGGTTTGTGACCGGTTGTCACGGAGACCACCTACGCTACGGTGGCCGATGCGGTCCAAAACGAGATGGAACGCACGGTGAACCGCAAAACGCCAGAGGGGGCCGGTCCATGCAGCACGAACAGTGGGACAGGAGAAGAGAATGTATTGCCGAAAAGGGATAGGTAGATATTGAAACATAATGTGAGCAAAGAGATCTAATGCTTCCAATGACACAGTGTAACGGTAGTTTGTTTCAATGATTGTTTAAATCATTAGAATTGGTTTACGTCTCTTGTGACAAATGGAGGGTAAGGGGGGGGGGAGGGGGGAGAGGGGAGGGTGGTGGGGGTTTTGAGGGGGGGTGGGTGTGAAGTTGGCATAGATGCGTGTTATTGGGGGCAATGTCTAAAAGGGTGATATTTTGGCCTGAATGAACAATGCATAACATATATATTATATTAATAATAATTTATATTAATATTAATATTGACTCTTATGATTGCTGCGAGGGGAAGACGCCCTAACAGCAAAAGTTGGTACCTTGTGGGTGGGAAATACGGCAAAAAAATTTTTTTTGTATCAGGTCTTATAGATACAAATTTGGATCGTTGTACTGTACTGTATTTTAGAGAGGTCCATGGGTATCCCGAGGTTTGTCTAAGGGATATTTGAGAATTAGTCTAAAGATGACTCTGTGATGTCGTTTAGACCAAGTGGGTGTAGAGTGTTCATTTTAAAAATCCAGAAATTTTCTCTTTGTTTTAGTTTGTTAAATCTGTTTGGGACGTCAGGGTGAATGTGTTCAATGGGTGTTATTGTAATTTTATTGGCCTGGCATTCATGTGTCTGGGAAAAGTGACGAGATACACTATGTTTGAGGTACCCAGTGTTGATGTTGAAACGGTGATTATTGACTCGGGTTCTTAGGCATTGGGTGGTTCTACCAATATACTGTAGTTGGCACGGGCATTCTAAGAGGTAAATGACATATGAGCTGCCGCAGTTAAGGAGTGTTTGAATTGTGAATGTCTCGTTGGTGACAGAGGAAGTGTAGTTGTATTTTTTGTGGCTTATGGAGTTACAGCAAAGGCAGCGTGAATGTCCACATTTGAAGGAGCCTTTGAGGTTAGAAAGAAAGTTTGTATGTGTTGTCAGATATTTCTTTGTTCTGCTGGGAGCAAGTATATTTTTGAGGGTTAGGGAGCGTCGGAATGTAATATTAGGTTTGTCTGATAGCGTGTCTTTTAAGTGCGGGTCATTCTTTAGGATGTGCCAATGTTTGGAGAGAATGTTTCTGATCATTTTATTGCCTCTATTGTAGGTGGTGATGAAGTTGATTTTGGAGTTGCTGGGGCCAGACATGGGTTTCACTGTGGGGGGATTTAGACAGGAGTTTTGTGTGAGTTCAGAGGCTTTGGTTTTAGCGCCTTTTATAAGATTTATTGGAAAATATTTGTCTTTAAATCTTTTTTCTAAGATTGCGCATTCTTTGTTGAATTCCGTATCTGTGCTGCAGTTCTTCCTAATTCTCCTAAATTGGCCAAAAGGGATGTTCTTAAGCCAGGGGCGGTGGTGGGCGCTTCTGAAATCAATATAACTATTGACGTCTACTAGTTTAAAGTGTGTACTTGTCGTGAATTTGTTGATGTCATTGTCATAATTGATGGTGAGATCCAAAAAATCTATGGAGGTGGCGGAAAAAATGTGAGTAAATGATAGGTCGTAGTTATTATTGTTTAGGGTTCCCATGAAGCGGGCGGCTTCCTCTTCAGTACCTTTCCATACTATAAACAGGTCGTCAATGTACCGTTTGTAGAGCAATATGTTGTTTTTATAGGGGTGTTTACCGTTTATGTATGTTTTTTCGAAGGATCCCATGTAGAGATTGGCGTAGGAGGGCGCAAAGCGGGTGCCCATAGCACATCCTTTGATCTGATGGTAAAAATTATTATTAAAGCTGAAGATGTTATGTTTGAGGATGAAATCAATGCAGTTGGTTAGAAAATCCAACTGGGATTGGGGGATTGTGTTGGTGGATGAGAGGAAGGAATGGGCTACTTCTATGCCTTTATTATGGGGAATGTTACTAAACAATAATAACTACGACCTATCATTTACTCACATTTTTTCCGCCACCTCCATAGATTTTTTGGATCTCACCATCAATTATGACAATGACATCAACAAATTCACGACAAGTACACACTTTAAACTAGTAGACGTCAATAGTTATATTGATTTCAGAAGCGCCCACCACCGCCCCTGGCTTAAGAACATCCCTTTTGGCCAATTTAGGAGAATTAGGAAGAACTGCAGCACAGATACGGAATTCAACAAAGAATGCGCAATCTTAGAAAAAAGATTTAAAGACAAATATTTTCCAATAAATCTTATAAAAGGCGCTAAAACCAAAGCCTCTGAACTCACACAAAACTCCTGTCTAAATCCCCCCACAGTGAAACCCATGTCTGGCCCCAGCAACTCCAAAATCAACTTCATCACCACCTACAATAGAGGCAATAAAATGATCAGAAACATTCTCTCCAAACATTGGCACATCCTAAAGAATGACCCGCACTTAAAAGACACGCTATCAGACAAACCTAATATTACATTCCGACGCTCCCTAACCCTCAAAAATATACTTGCTCCCAGCAGAACAAAGAAATATCTGACAACACATACAAACTTTCTTTCTAACCTCAAAGGCTCCTTCAAATGTGGACATTCACGCTGCCTTTGCTGTAACTCCATAAGCCACAAAAAATACAACTACACTTCCTCTGTCACCAACGAGACATTCACAATTCAAACACTCCTTAACTGCGGCAGCTCATATGTCATTTACCTCTTAGAATGCCCGTGCCAACTACAGTATATTGGTAGAACCACCCAATGCCTAAGAACCCGAGTCAATAATCACCGTTTCAACATCAACACTGGGTACCTCAAACATAGTGTATCTCGTCACTTTTCCCAGACACATGAATGCCAGGCCAATAAAATTACAATAACACCCATTGAACACATTCACCCTGACGTCCCAAACAGATTTAACAAACTAAAACAAAGAGAAAATTTCTGGATTTTTAAAATGAACACTCTACACCCACTTGGTCTAAACGACATCACAGAGTCATCTTTAGACTAATTCTCAAATATCCCTTAGACAAACCTCGGGATACCCATGGACCTCTCTAAAATACAGTACAGTACAACGATCCAAATTTGTATCTATGAGACCTGATACAAAAAAAATTTTTTTGCCGTATTTCCCACCCACAAGGTACCAACTTTTGCTGTTAGGGCGTCTTCCCCTCGCAGCAATCATAAGAGTCAATATTAATATTAATATAAATTATTATTAATATAATATATATGTTATGCATTGTTCATTCAGGCCAAAATATCACCCTTTTAGACATTGCCCCCAATAACACGCATCTATGCCAACTTCACACCCACCCCCCCCCAAAAACCCCCACCACCCTCCCCTCTCCCCCCTCCCCCCCCCCTTACCCTCCATTTGTCACAAGAGACGTAAACCAATTCTAATGATTTAAACAATCATTGAAACAAACTACCGTTACACTGTGTCATTGGAAGCATTAGATCTCTTTGCTCACATTATGTTTCAATATCTACCTATCCCTTTTCGGCAATACATTCTCTTCTCCTGTCCCACTGTTCGTGCTGCATGGACCGGCCCCCTCTGGCGTTTTGCGGTTCACCGTGCGTTCCATCTCGTTTTGGACCGCATCGGCCACCGTAGCGTAGGTGGTCTCCGTGACAACCGGTCACAAACCTAATCTGCACACGTAACTTTTCTTAGTTATACAAATATAAGAAATAAATAAAGAAATTAACAAACCACCTAAAAAAAAACATACAGCACTTGTTCACCCTTTATTTCCCTTCCGATATCATCAGTTTACTATGCATTGCCGCCCCTTACGTATCACCCGATATTTTACACACATCTTTTATTTATGAATAAACTGAGAGTTCCCTACAGTGACAACTCACTTTTTACCTTCCTATGGTTTTTAAATATGTTTTATTGTGTAAATTACTATGAAATGTCTTTGTAATTGACTGCACCGTTTGAACTCTGACCT
Source organism: Rhinoderma darwinii (assembly GCF_050947455.1). Classification (NCBI taxonomy): domain Eukaryota; kingdom Metazoa; phylum Chordata; class Amphibia; order Anura; family Rhinodermatidae; genus Rhinoderma; species Rhinoderma darwinii. The sequence goes on from NC_134689.1 coordinate 144,794,501, forward strand.
CCTTGAGTTTTTGGCGGTTTTTTTGCCCAGTCTGAATGGGCTCCAATCAGATGGTCCCTTCTGTGTGTATATATACATGTCCCCTTTCTTCTGTGTTCCCCATGCCTGACGAAAACGCCAGTTCGGCGTTGAAACGCGTTGCATAGCAATAAATACCAATAATTTTACTTTACCCGACTTCTGGATTTATCCTATCTTCACCACTCAGCAGCGCCAATACAGATCCTTATTTTTCCTCCGCACATTCAGCGCTCTGTATATAAAAATTTTTGCTGAAGGAAATGTGGGGAAAAGGGGTTCAGGGGGTGGAGCACATCCAGTAGGCATACTTTATTAGTAGTCACATCAGGCCAGACTGACCATTTGGATTGATTGCTGGGGTCCCAGCAAGAGGACAATTTGTGATAATTTTTTAAATTCACACCCCCTTTTAAAATGGTTTGCCCAGATAATTGCAATGGGTTCAGCTTTGGGAATCTGTAGTCGGCCACACATTTTTCCACTGTTCTCCAAAGAGTGGCCCTCTTTGAAATTTCTCTCCACTATAGGGTACCGAGTTGGGGACCTCCCTATGGGTTGACCCTATGCCCTAATATGGCATATGGATAGGTACTGTCCTAATGGGACCACCTCTTTAAGGTTGATAACAAAATAAAAAGGAAGTAAACTAATACCACTTCAGAACTTATGTTTCAGTGGTAAATTAGGTGTCCGAAAATTTTAAACCGAGGCACTGAGAGCAATTAATAACACATATGGTGTCTACGCATTTATAGAGACCACATGTGTTATTGATTGGATGAAACCCATAGGGGAGATCATTTAGGGTACAACTAGGGCTTACTTTACGGTTAGCTACTGAATATGGGCTGCCCCTTTTAGGGCTGGTGCTCTAAACTCTCTTCATCCATTAGGGCTTAGACGTTTGTTAGGGTATATAGGGACATCTCTCCCTACCCTACTTACAAGTCCCGTAATCCACTCTGCAGATGGCAATAACTGAAATAAGATGGCGGACAGGATAAGCCTCTTCCGATTACTAATCCTTTCCGTACTATTGTACTATTGATGTCCTGGCTCTAAAGCTGGTTATGATTGCATGGCATACTGCAGGAATTGTATCATACTGTCCCATGACGTTGAATTTTATGATACTGTCCCATGTTGAATTTTATCGTACTGTACCATGAATTGGGAGAAGTTATTTGTTTGTTCGTTGTAGTTTTTGAACGTATACCTTTAAAGAAAATAATTAAAAGCTCTATTTTAATATTTACGACAACATTTTCTGTGAATTGATTTTGGAATTGTTTGTTGTATCCTATTGTGCGTTTATTGGGCAATTGCTGTGAATTTATTTGATGAGTAATCATATCTCAAACAAATCTCATATGTACAAACAATATGGATGTTTTTAAAGAATGACTGTTATTATTACCACAGAGATGAAAGATGGCACCAGTAAAAACACAGAAATAAAGTGGAGTCAAAAAATAGGGCACAAATGAGGCCAATAGAAGACTGAGCAAAACTAAATCTATATTATATAAAATAAACATACAAACAGCTCTATAGCAACATGATAACTACATGTTTCTGCATGCTCCAGCCAGTCATTCACCAAGCATAAAACCCTGAATAGAAAAGGCATCTGAACAGAAACAATGATAAAGTATGTAAATGAAATAAGTAGAAATTAAGATAAAGAAGATGACTATAATGCTGTAAACCATAGTCATCCAAAATTAATGGGCATCTACTTATCTGGTTACTTACAGTAGGAGTAGCAATTTTGAATCAGTCTCAGTGACTGAAACATTTATAATAGTAGGACTCAAACATGTTATTTGATATATACACTATTTTTTATATTCTACAAACAATGGAAGACTTTAGAAACTTTGGAAGAAAGTTAGAGCTACATTAGAAAAATATCTTTCTGTGTGGGGAATGGAAAGACATCTATAATTAGACAAACATCACATGAGTGCATAAGGGGAACTGGAAAATGTTTTCAGAAAGTGGAGGAACAGATCTTGTGACGATCAGCAGTTAAAACCAGGAGACACAAACCAATATTCCTAAGACCATTCCTGAACAAAGAGTTGAAGGTGTTAACGTGGCCTTTAAATTCCCCAGATCTCAATGCGATCGAGCACCTGTGCGATATCCTGGAAAACCAAATCCGATTCATGAAAGCCCACCTCACAACTTACAGGACTTAAAGGTTCATCTTGGTGCCAGATACGACAGGACACCTTCAGAGATCTTGTGTAGTCCATGGCTTGATGGGTCAAAACTGTTGGCACAAGGGGGACCTACACAATACTAGGCAGGTGGTTGTGGCTGGAGGGTAACTGATATTTTCCCGTGTATTAAAATAAAAAGTCAAAGAAAATAGAAAAAAAATGATATAAATACATAATTTATATAAATGCTAAATAGACTATATTATGTTGTTACTAAATGTATGTGTATATAATATGTAGATATACATAGGTATATATGTATATATAGTACATGAATAAGCATATAATTTGTATTTACAAAGTGTTAGTATAAAGACAACTTGTGTAAAGGTAAAGTTTAGTCAGTTATTTACATTGACGATAAATATTTTAATAGGGCTGTAAACGTGTTTGTATATTCCTTTTTATAATGGAAAATCTTGAAGTACCATTAGCATTTTCTATTTCAAAGGTCAAACTATCAAATAACATTTTATAGGACTGATAAGCTAGTTTTATTGATGTTGTATAGTATCAGAGCCAGCGTGTTTTGCAAAAACAAGCTTAGTGAACATAAAAACTCCCCAAACAGAACCTTAATGTGGCAGAAAGTATACTATTGACAATTCAGAGCTAATATACATGTGTAACCAGCAGGAAAGGTATAAAGAGAGGACTTTAAATATATTGGCAAGTATTACAGTATATACTGTATATGCATATAGAGTAAGCAAGCGGCTATTCCAGGGTTTTTCTGCAGGCTACAAACCTAGAAACCGGTTTTCGATTGCCGTCCAAGGTCTAGTGATTTTCCATCTCATGTATTTTTGTTATTTTATGACCCAGTGAAATAAATGAAGAATTGTTTATTTTTGTAGCAAATGTGGGCCTCATCTTCTCCACAGGATTTAAGTAGCAGCAGGCCAGGATTATACTTCAGTTAATAATTTCTTGTCACTATAGTTCATATTAAAAGACTTCAGCCACAATCATTAACATAGTGAGGCATTCATGTCGGAAAATTGTCATGCAAAGTGTTGCAATGATGCAACAAAAAGGCCTATTTTGGGAAAGCCTAATTTTGTTTGTGGTCACCAAAGCACCAAAGATTTCAGGTAAAGGACATCTACTAGATTCCCAAGGCAAATATACACTATATGGCCAAAATGATGTCTATACCCCTCCTAATTATTTAGTTACATAGTTGATTAGGTTAAAAAAAGACACAGGTCCATCGACGCCAACCTTTAATCCTATTATGAGTTCAGCCACACATTGCAAACAGGTGCATAAAATCAAGCACACAGCCTGGCAATAGACCATAGACAAATATTGGTAATAGTATAACTGCTAGCAGTAGTATTTACTGAAGAGCTCAGTGACTTAAAACGTGGCACTGTCAGAGGATGCCACCTTTGCCACAAGTCAGTTTGTCAAATTTCTGATCTGCTAGAGATACCTCAGTAGATTGTAAGAGCTATTATTGCTATTATAAGTTGAAGCGTCTACGAATACCGGCATCTCAGTCAAGAAGCAGTAGACCACACCAACTAACAGAGCGAGGCCGCTAAGTGCTGAAGCACATGGCATGTAAAAATAATCTATCCTCTGTTGTATCACTCACTACAGAGCTGGGAGCTTCATGAAATGGGTTTCCATGGTCAAGCAGCTGTGATCACCATGCGCAATGTGAATCATTGGCTGTAGTGCTGTAATAGACATCATCACTGGATTCTGAATCAGGACAAACATGTTTCCTGGAATGATAAATAACGTTTCACTATCTGTCAGTGTGATGGACAAATCTGTGCTTGGCAGGTGCCAGAAGAATGCTACAGATCTGTCCTTCCTTACCTTTTCTCATATTTCAACATATTCTGAGATGTGTGGCACAGGAAGACCAGCTTTGAAAAAACATGGTTTTGCGATACTGTGTCACGCGATGTCTATGCTATATATGTCTATGTCTGGCCACCCACTGGTTGTGATGTGAATTTCAACCTGACAAGTGTTTTTTTAGCATGCAATGATACTGTATTGAATTTATTTAATTTGGATTTGGAGTCCTCCACCAAATTCAATCAAGGTTAAAGATAGACACACAACTGTACCTAGTTGAAAGCATAGTGTCTACTATAAAATTGGTTGGTGGAGGAATAATGGTATTTGGCTGTTTTTCAGGGCTTGGGCTAGACCCATTATTTCCAGTGCAGGGTAATGTTAATGCTGCAACACCCAAAGATATTTTAGACAATTGTATACCTCAAACATTGTGGCAGCATTTCGGGGAAGGCCGTTTCCTATTTCAGCATCACTGTCTTCTTGAGCACAAAGTGAGGTCTATAAACACATGGTGTGTTGAGTTTGGTGTGAAGGATGTCGAGTGGCCTGCTCGGAGCCCTGACCTGAACCTCATCAAACACCTTTGGAATTGTAACATCTATAGTGAAGCTCGTCCAAAATCTAGTGGCCTTCTCGTCCAAAATCTTGTGCCTTCCCAAAAGAGAAGAGGGTGTCATAAGGGGGCCAAACTCCATATTATTGCTGACGGTTTTGGAATTTGATGTTTAACAAGCTCATATATTATAGATATGATGGTCAGGTGTAATATAGGCTGTCTACACAAAAAGATAAATGATTGGCAAGTGCTATTAAAGAATGAAAACTATCATTACATAATATGGTGATTCTTTTTTATGAACATACAATGATATAAAATAATTTTATGAGAGGGGTTACTTTATATTTTACCTTAATTTTGAAGCATACCTTGTTTTAAGTTGACAATAATTTTTTCGCAACTAGATATTGTACTTTGGGATGGGCTTAATTTAATTTCTAAACATAATGGATGAACATCAATGATATTGCCTGGTTTTTAAAGCTGGTTATACAGATTAGTTCAAAATCAGAAGAACCAACCGATTTCAACAGAATTGGCAGATGATGTAATGCGTATGAGGGCCTCTTGACAGTCTCCGGCCAGAAAATGTTGGGGAAATAAGGATCAAGCATGTTGAAATCCTACAGCTTATGTCCTTCTACCCATTAATATAAACATGAGTGCTCAGCCGAGAAGAAATCTGCATGTTTATGGGGCAGTTGGGTGAGATAGCTGTCAGACGAATGCTTAGCTAAGTACAGTTGCAGCCATCTTTATCTTGTCTCTTAACACATTAAATACACAGTGGCAAGAAAATTTGACTTTTTCAATGAGTTTTTAATGTCTTTTGTTGTGTGATATAACGCTGCAGCAAGTTATCAGAGTCAAGATAAACTTGGCTACATCTGTAATCTTTGTGGCCACCTTAAAGCAACAAATATACTATATTCAGAGCACATTGCTTTAGTATAGAGGTCATAGATTTTATGATAATAATTGAATGTAATAAGTTACCGTCGCCAGCAAGTGATGGGATAGACACAAATAAGATATAACGTGTTTTCGGACTAAAAGACGCAGTTTTTAGCAAGAATAAATCTTGCTAAAAAGTCCCTGCATCTTATAGTCCGCAGTCAAGGGGCCCGGCATCGCCGGGCTCCATGACCGCTTCATTACTTAACCCCTTCCCGACCCATGATGTGCCGGCACATCATGGAGCTGGAGGGGGTGATGTATGGAGCGGGCTCAAGCTCTGAGCCCGCTCCATACACTGCAGGTGTCAGCTTCTGACACGCTGCTGTAACGGCCAGGAACAGCAATTTAGCTGTTCCTGGCAGTTTAAAGGGGTTGTGCCATAAAACACATGTATCCCCTATCCACATACATGAGTGATCGATAATGAGAATGGTGACCAAAAGTTACCAAGACCGCTGCATGAGAAGCTGTGACTTCCGCGTTCTGTGTCTGGCAGCTTCATAGGGATCAATGGGATTCTTCTGCGCATGCGCGAGCGGCTCTCCATTGACATCTATGGAGCTGCAAAACAGATAAGCCGGACACAGAACCCGGAAGTTCAGGCTTCTCATGTAGCATTTTGGGTGACTTTCGCTCCCCTGTTCTCCTTACTGCTGGGGGTCCTGTGGATAGGGGATACATGTGTTTTATGGCAAACCCCTTTAACTAGTTAAATGCCCTGGTCAATAGCGACCGTGGCATTTATAGGGGTTTTTCTATGAAGGAGATTTATGACATATCCACAGGATATGTCATAAATGTCAGATAGATGCAAGTTCCACCTCTAGGACCCGCACGTATCTCTAGAACGGGGCCCCCTAAACCCTATTCTAGCTTTCTGTGCTCTCCCGGCTACTTGATTACATGTGGCAGGGGCGTAGCTAGGGGGGGGCAAGCGGGGCATATGCCCCGGGCGCAGTTCGGAGGGGGGCGCCAGCGCCACCTCCTCCTGCACTATAATTGTACCTGTGTCGCAAGGACACAGGTACAATTAGAAGCAATTTCCGTGCCCGGCCATTCAGCGCCTCTCCACGAATGAAGCGACTGGTACCTTTTGGACCAGTGACGCTTCCGTCGATGAAAGGCGCTGACTGACTGGCAGGGAAAGTCATCCTGCCCAGCCAATCAGCGCCTTTCATAGACGCTGCATTCAACCCCCTGGAGACCTGCGCAGAAGAGAGCAGATCTCCATGGCTGCCGGACGGCGTGGGAGCGGGAATAAGGTGAGTTTGAATTTTTTTTTTTAAATTGTAATAGACGTGTGTCTGTATCTGCGGGGGGGGGGGACTTTGTCTACGGGGGGTGTCTATCTACAGGGGGACTATATCTACAGGGCCGGGCTATATACAGGGGGACTATATCTACAGGGCTGGGCTATATACAGGGGGACTATATCTGCTGGGCTATATACAGGGGGACTATATATGCAGGGGGACTATATATACAGGGGGACTATATATACAGGGGGACTATATCTGCTGGGCTATATACAGGGGGACTATATCTGCTGGGCTATATACAGGGGGACTATATATACAGGGGGCTATATACAGGGGACTATATCTGCTGGGCTATATACAGGGGGACTATATCTACAGGGGGACTATATACAGGGGGACTATATCTGCTGGGCTATATACAGGGGGACTATATCTACAGGGGGACTATATACAGGGGGACTATATCTGCTGGGCTATATACAGGGGGACTATATCTACAGGGCTGGGCTATATACAGGGGGACTATATCTGCTGGGCTATATACAGGGAGACTATATCTACAGGGCTGGGCTATATACAGGGGGACTATATCTGCTGGGCTATATACAGGGGGACTATATCTACAGGGCTGGGCTATATACAGGGGGACTATATCTACAGGGGGGCTATATACTGGAGTGGGCTGTCTATAGAGCACCATATACAGGGGTGGGCTATATAGTATATGGTGCTCCATAGATAGCCCACCCCAGTATATAGCCCCCCTGTAGATATAGTCGCCCTGTAGATATAGCCCAGCCCTGTAGATATAGCCCCCTGTAGATATATTCCCCCTGTATATAGCCCCCCTATGTATAGCCCACCCCTGTAGATATAGCCCCCCTGTGTATAGCCCACCCCTGTAGATATAGCCCCCCTGTGTATAGCCCAGCCCTGTAGATATGGTCCCCCTGTAGATATGGTCCCCCTGTAGATATAGTCCCCCTGTAGCTATAGTCCCCCTGTAGATATAGTCCCCCTGTAGATATAGCCCACCCCTGTATATAGTCCCCCTGTAGATATAGCCCACCCCTGTATATAGTATCCCACAAATAGCTCCCCCTATAGTGCTCCACAGAAAGTCCACCCCTGTATATAGCCCCCTTGTACATATAGTCCACCCCTGTATATAGTGCTCCACAGATAGCCCACCCTTGTATATAGTATATACAGGGGTGGGCTATCTGTGGAGCACTATATACAGGGGTGGACTATCTAGTGGAGCACTATATACAGGGGTGGACTATATGTACAAGGGGGGGCTATATACAGGGTTGAGCTATCTGTGAAACACTATATGTGGAGCACTATATACAGGGGTGGGCTATATCTACAGGGGGGCTACATACATGGTTGGGCTATCTGTAGAGCTCTATATACAGGGGTGGGCTATCTGTAGAGCACTATAGGGGGAGTTATTTGTGGGACACTATATACAGGGGTGGTCTATATGGGGGCACTATCTACAGGGGGCTCTATGGCAGGCACTATCTACAGGGGGCTCTATGGCAGGCACTATCTACAGGGGGCTCTATGGCAGGCACTATCTACAGGGGGTGCAGTGTGTGTGTGTGTGTGTGTGTGTGTGTGTGTGTGTGTGACACGGTGTATGGTGCTATTATAATTAGAGGTGCAGTGTTTGGCGCTATTATATTTAGGGGCGTAGTGTGTGGTATAATGATAACTTTATATTTATTTATAGGTGCAGAAATGTTGGAAAAGTGAGAAGCTGAAGACATGTGAGCGGCAAACTGCAGAAATGGACCAGGAGAAGTCATCATATAGGTCTGTACCAAATGGAGAAAAATAACTAGAATCTGAGACGTCACCGGTGAGTCACTTAATGTAAATGTGTATTCTGCCTCTAATCAGTACTGTAGTCACTGTATGATTTGCAGTGAGATGATGGGTGGTATGATTATGATAGGATTTATTTTTTGTGAAACGGCATCTCCCAGCATATCCTTACCATTGTTCAGGCTATGCTGGGAGCTGTCGTTTTACGCCGTACAAACCTATACGGCAGGGGTTGCACTAAATTGAGCTGTATTTGTGCTGGGGCTGTATATATGTACCGAGCTTGGTTCTGAACCATATTGCTTGTGAAATGTACAAATAATTTTATGCTCGCGTTACATAAAAATAAATGACACGTCGATTGGTAGAGAAAACAAACACGGCGAGGGGGAAGGAGATGTCGGGAAAGAGGTTGGGGGGGGCGCCAAACTGAATCTTTGCCCCGGGTGCAGGAGAACCTAGCTACGCCTCTGCATGTGGAGTTACTGAAACAGCGTAACTCGCTGAGCTGCGCTGTTTCCGTAACTCCCATAGAACTGAACAGTAGTTACGGAAACAGTGTAGCTCGCATGCTACGCTGCTTCCGTAACTGCCATTCACTACTATGGGAGTTAGGGAAACAGCTTAGTTACGCTGTTTCAGTAACTCCACATGTAACCAAGTGGCTGCTGGTTCAAGTCCCATAGGGGAACTAATAAAATGTGTAAAACTAAAAACCTTTACCCATTTTTCCCCAAGCACAATGTAAAAAATAAAATAATTTTGTCCCGCAACAAAATAAGCCCTCACGCCGCTCAATCGATAAAAAAAATATAAAAAAAGTTTAGGCTCTCAGAATGTGGTGAAACAGAATAAATTATTTTTTAACAAATTATTTTTTTCCTATTTTCTCTTGTCTAAAACCTGGGTGCGTCTTATAGTCAGGTGCGTCTTATAGTCCGAAAAATACGGTAGTACATGTTTGCTGAAAAATTACAAGGTTCTTATGAAAAAAGGATAAAGATTCCGGACAGGCAGATAGCCTGTATAATATCATTAGAGAGAATGCTAAGAAATACTATATATGGAAAGTGCAAAAGAAACACAAAGGAAACAGGCCAGACAGCATTTTAACATGAGAACATCTGCATAGCATTAAATGACAGAATGACAATTTTCTCTATATGCAAATATGAGAGCCTTTATTAGAGGTTACATGGGACATGAGCAATGAAGTATGCTTAGTCTCAAATCCTATATTATGGCAATAATTCTTTATGTGCATCCTGACCTGGTCACTTTATTTATAAACAATGCATACTTTAACTTTCTTTTGGTTTGTTGTTAGCCCATTTTTCCTTCAATGTTCCTTAAATTATTTTCCTTTAGCCAGGATTGCGTCATTTCATTTATTGGACTGCATTTCCCTTACTAATATGCGTAAGGTCGAATTCATATGAACATAGAGTACGTCCGTGTATTAACGGCCGTCAGACGGACGCATGTATTTCAATGGGGCCGTTCACATGGCTGTTGTTTCAACGAGCGTGTGAAGGGCCCGTTGAAAAATAGAACATGTCCTATTTTGTTCCAAAATCACTCAAGTCTTTGGGGATCCGTGAAAATGGAACCCGCACGGGGGCACCTCGGATGTAAAAAGAGGCAAGCTTTTCACGTCTGAGTTTCCCCACGTTCGTGTGAATCTGGCTATGTCGCAGGAAACAAATTAACAATGTAGCTAACCCTGGAATATAGTTTACATTTAAAGCTGAACTAACCATTTGCACACTCTGCCCATATTTTCTGCAAATTGAGAAGCATTGTTCTATCGAACAGAATATTAATTTTGGCTGATACTTCTCATACCCCTACTACATAATAAAAAATGTACCGAAATCACACAATCACAGCTTTTACTTACAGCGATGCCGCTGTTTTTATCCCATTGTTAGTTGTCAAGTTTAATGATAAGCAAAACTGTACAAAATATTTCACCAACAAATTTCCCATTTCTCTTAAATAAGTAAACGGAGGTTTTAATACTTTAATACAAATCCTTATTTCAGCCTCCATATTCATATAGAAATAATCAGAAATTTGTCTGTTGGCTTAACAGATGATGTGGTATAAAAGAGATGAAGCTCACACTTAAAAATAACATGTTTTTTTACAACATTCGGTGGACAAGATCGCATTCACGGAAATGTAACATCTGGCCACTGATGTATTATACAAAACAACCACTGCATGTAAAGTAAGTGACCTGGCAATGACTAATCTCACAGCAGACAGTTCAGTTCTTAAACTTCATTAGTTTGAGGAATAGTATCCACAATACTTGGTATATTTAGATCAACGGCATGGAAACTATCTAAACCGTTTTTATTTTTATTTTCTATTTTTTTCCTATGAAACATTGCTGAAAATTGAGCAGCGCCCAGCAGCTGATCCTGAATATGTAAATGCCGAACTGTACTGGTGAACTTCTTTGTACTCCAATACACTAAGGCTATGTTCACAGGGAGTATTTTGGGGGAGGAATATCTGCCTCAAAATTCCGTTTGGAACTTTGAGGCAGATTTTCCTCTCCCTGCACGCCGATTTTCGCGGCGATATTCGCACCGTTTTTCGCCCGCGGCCATTGAGCGCCGCGGGCATAAAACAGCGCGAAATACGCTTTCTCTGCCTCCCATTGAAGTCAATGGGAGGTCAGAGGCGGAAGCGCCCGAAGATAGGGCATGTCGCTTCATTTTCCCGCGAGGCAGTTTTACTGCTCGCGGGAAAAAGACGCCGACGCCTCCCATTGAAATCAATGGGAGGCGTTCTCGGGCTGTTTTTGCCGAGTTTTGCGACGCGGTTTCCGCGTCAAAAAACTCGGCAAAATACTCCATGTGAACATCCCCTTAAATCTGTTTATGAACTTCAAGAGCTCAAATATAGCTTTATCTTATACAATGTTTCTGTTCTGTATACAGAAATACAATCAACATCTATATATAGATACATAATTTTTCATCAACATTAAATCCTATTTTCAGGTCTGAATGTGGCAATGTAAGGACTTCAAGCAGCACCTAGCATAACCAGACAGCTGTGAACCCTGCTTCCTTATTTACTCTTATGGGGAGGTAGCCTAGCGAGAACAGTTTGACGCCTTTGTTGGTCTCCAATGGTACATCACGCATTTTGTGGGACCCACCCTTTAACTGCAATTGCACCCACTACATGAAATACTCTTTTTGTTAGAAGTATTTACATTCATTTTTTGTGAATATTATTGAAATATTACTTATTACCTGTGCACATGAACACTATACTTCTCCTCAGCCGAGCTCTCGCCTGATATATCGTGTTACTTTAATGTTTGACAATTTAGTAATTGTATTTTTATTTTTAATAACATAGTAAGGTTGAATATAGACACAAGTCCATCAAGTTGAAGCCTTTATTCTGAAGTGCTGGTCCAAGAAAGGCAAATGCCCCCATGACATAGTTAAGAAATTACTCATATTTGAAGTTAACTTCTTTCCCAACTCTAAATATGGCAACAAGTACAAATCCTTGAAAATTGATCTGGACACTTTAAACTGTTAACTCAATGAATTAACCTTCATATCATACTGTGGCCGCGATTTCCATAATCTCACTGATCTTACCGTAAAGAAGCCCTGTCTATGATGATGTAATAACCTTCTGTCCTCTAGACGTGTCATGGTTAGACACCTAGGTATACAGATCTCTGTAATGTCCATTTATATATTTGTGCATAGTTAAAGGGTAACTAAACGTTCAACAAACTTCTGACATGTCATAGTGACATGTCAGAAGTTTTGTTTGGTCGAGGTCCGAGCACTGAGACCCCCACCAATCACTAAAATGAAGCAGCAGAAGTGTTCGTCTGAGCGCTCACCTGCTTCGTTTCTGTTTGGCATTTTCCGGAAAGCTGATGTATCGGAGTACAGACTTTCTATTGAGTCCGTACACCGCTACATCAATTTTTGGAAAAAGCCGAACAGAAACTAAGCACCTGAGCGCTCACACGAGCACTTCTGCTGCTTTGTTTTAGCAATTGGTGGGGGTCTCAGTGCTCGGACCCCACCAATCAAAACTTCTGACATGTCACTATGACATGTCAGAAGTTTGTCAAACGTTTAGTTACCCTTTAATAGGAAGTCTTTTTCCAAACTAACGTTTGATCATCTTTCTAGGTTTTGCAGTCCGCTCATTCCTTACATTACATTACTCACCCTTCTCTTATCTGTTTTCTACATTGTATAGCGCTATAGAAGAAAATGAAATAATATATACCAACGAATAATAATAATAATAATAGGAAATCACCAGAAAATGGTCACACAAAGTGCAGGATGTTAAATGCTTCCGTATTATAGTTTTCAGATGCAAACTTATTAAAAGGGTATCATGATTGAAGGTTACTAGTATTTCAAAGACATGCATTGCAGAAGGAATCTTTCCTTCAACAAGTGCAAAGAGGTTCAAAGGAAAATTGCAGTAGTTGGCCAAAGCAATCAATCAGATTTCTTCTTTTATTTTCAAAAGGACCTTTGAATAATGAAAGCTGGAAAACTAAATGGTTGCTACAAGCAACTGTTTCACTTTTCCTATGCACCAGTTTTCATAAATCAACCAAAATATGTTGAAAGACAAATTGGTCTTCCTCTCCAGTATGCCTCTTTATTGCTGAGTTCTCACTTGTTCATGCAATGTAAAATAATGGGATGTGTTTTGAGGGTTCACTGATTATTGATGAGTTAAATCAGCAATAAATGTGTAGTTTAAGGTGTTTTCACACGTTCTAAATTGCCCGTCTTTTTGCCATGTGTCAAAACATGCATATTCTACTACAAATTGCTGAGGTTTTTCTATGTGTTCTTTGGCGAAAGGCTTCTACAGATGAAAGAACTTGTTTCACCTATGGAAGTTGCGCAGCAAAAATTTGCATCACAAAACCACAGTCATGCGGTATAACGGGCACGCTTTTGCCAATCTATAATTGGCTGCACAAAAAAAAGACAGTGCAATTCGGCACGTGTGGAAGCACCCTTAAACTATAACTGTGGATAGTAATAGTGCCATCAAGCAATTGCAGCATAACGAACCTAAGCGATTAGCTAAGACCTGCCAACAATTTGCTGGATTGCAGAAACATGAGCATGGGTGATTGCCATTATTTCACTATGTTCTCGCTGCAGTTAAAGGTTTTTGTTTTTTTTTCTGTTACAGCAAGAGATCTTCTCTAAAGGTTTTATATAGGATTTTATTTTTCACTTACAGCAAACGTGTTACATTTTCCTGTTAATAATAAGAAGCGTTGAAACTGTCTACATTTGATGTAGATCTAGAATATTCATTCTTAGCATATATCTTGACACAGTTCAACAGATGCTGAATTATTTGATATTGTTTTTCAGGTATCACTGTAGATGGTCTCTAAATGTCCTTGGCTTGGCAGAACAGCATCACCCTGTGGAACTATCTTATAATACAACCTTGTATAGGAGTATGACCAAAGCTACAAATAGTCTAGTGCTTGACCTGAATGCACACCTTTTGTCAGCATGTACTAGTCCTTCTCAATGAATTAGAATATCATCAAAAAGTTAATTTTGGCAGTGTGGGCAGGTGCCAAGTCCTGCTGGAAAATGAAATCAGCATCTCCATAAAGCTTGTGGGCAGAGGGAAGCATGAAGTGCTCGAAAATTTCCTGGTAGACGCTGAGCTGACTCTGGACTTGATATAACAGTGCACCAACACGGCTGCTCAGTGGTCCAAAGTCCTGTTTTCAGATGAAAGTGAATTTAGCATTTTATTTGGAAATCAAGGTCCCAGAGTCTGAAGGAAGAGTGGAGAGGCGTCAATCCAAGTTTCTTGCGGTACAGTGTGAAGTCTTCATAGTCAGTGATGGTTTGTGGGCCATGTCATCTGCTGGTGTTGGTCCACTGTTATATCAAGTCCAGAGTCAACGCAGCCGTCTACCAGGAAATGTTAGAGCACTTCATGCTTCCCTCTGCTGACAAGCTTTATGGAGATGCTGATTTCATTTTCCAGCAGGACTTGGCACCTGCCCACACTGCCAAAAGTACCAATACCTGGTGTAATAACCACAGTATCACTGTGCTTGATTGGCCAGCAAACTCGTCTGACCTAAACTCCATAGAGAATCTATAGGGTATTGTCAAGAGGAAGATGAGAGACACCAGAACCAACAATGCAGATGAGCTGAGGGTCGCTATCAAAGCAACCTGGGCTTCCATAACACCTCAGCAGGGCCACAGGCTGATCGCCTCCATGCCACGCCACATTGATGCAGCAATTCATGCAAAAGGAGCCCCGACCAAGTATTGAGTGCATATACTGTACATACTTTTCAGTAGGACAACATTTCGGTATTAAAAATCATTTTTGAAATTGGGCTTATATAATATTCTAACTTTCTGAGACACTAAATTTGGGGTTTTCATTAACTGTTAGCCATAATCATCAACATTAAAAGAAAAAAATCCTGGAAATAGATCACTCTGTGTGTAATGAATTCATATAATAGAGGAGTTTCACTTTTTGAATTGAATTACTGAAATGAATTAACTTTTTGATGATATTCTAATTCATTGAGAAGGACCAGAACTTTTCTTTATATTAGTGACTATATTAGTATAATACATGAAAAAGGGAGCTGTTAAACATCTTGTTTTGTATTATAAATCCATATTTCTGTGTGTGCCTCATATTAGCATTTTGCTATAGGACTTTATACAGTTTCTAAAATGATTGTATTAAAGGGGTTTTCCCACGAGGGACGTTTATGACATATCTGCAGGATAGTTCATAAATGTCAGATAGATGCGGGTCCCACCTCTGGGACCCGAACCTATCTATAGAACGGGGCCCCCTAAACCCTGTTCTAGCTATGTCTGCTATCGCTGACTCCCGGGCCACTTCCTGACTTTATGGTCGGGAGTTACGAAAACAGCGTAGCTCGCTGAGCTATGCTGTTTCTGTAACTCCCATAGTAGTGAATAGCAGTCATGGAAGCAGCGTAGCATGCCAGCTACGCTGTTTCTGTAACAACCATTCAGTTCTATGGGGCTTACGAAAACAGCGTATCTCAGCGAGCTACGCTGTTTTTACCTTCATGGTCGGAAATCAGCCGACACACAGAGGTAGCACGGGGTTTAGGGGGCCCCGTTCTAGAGATAGGTGCGGATCCCAGAGGTGGGACCCTCATCTATCTGACATTTATGACATATCCTTCGGATATGTCATAAATGTCCCTCTTTTGGAAAACCCCTTTAATCCTGTTGATAATGCATGTAGCAAAAAAAAAAAGAAAAAAAATTCCCAGTGATGTGATATGGCTGGTTTGCCCTCCCCCCCTGATTTGGTTGTTAAACTCAACCATATCTCACAAGCACTTGTTGGCCAAACTCCAATCTAATTCCTTACTGCTGTCAAACACTCACAACAGAAAGGGATATTTGAAACTTTGGAATTCTGGTGGAAAGTGTTGCATTGGAGAAGAAATAAAAAAGTAGTTTTGTTTTGGGGAGCAACTGGTCACTGTATGGCCTGAGACACTCAAGTATTACACTCATCAGAACATTGTGTCACACTCTTCATTAGGGCATTGTATGGCACCATTCATCAGTGCACTGTATGGCACTATTCATTAGGGCACTGTATGGCACTATTCATCAGGGCACTGTATGGCACTATTCATCCAGGCACTGTATAGCACTATTTATCAGGGCAACGTATAGCACTATTAATGAGGGCACTGTATGGCACTATTCATCAGGGCACATTATGGTACTATTCATCACGGCACTGTATGGTACTATTTATCAGAGCACTGTATGGAACTATACTACCATAGGTGACAACACAGGATCACTAGTGGAGAATATTCCTGACTTGTCACCAGTACACTTAGGGCTTGTCCACACATAACGGAATTTCTCCAGAAAATTTCTGCAGCAATTCCATTGAAAGTAGCAGACAAAAAGCCCACAATTTCTTGCAATTTTTATTGTAGAAAATGGTGCGTATTTTGCTGCGTTTTTCTCAATGTTGGGAGATGGCGACATCTCCTTTGAAAAACGCAGCAATTCAGTCCACTTTCCACAGCAGGAATGGACTTGCTGCTGTCCGAAAAATACGCACCGCAGGTACATTTCTGGTCGGAATTCTTACGCAGCGTGTGGATGAGATTTGTAAATTCTCACCCACTTTGCTGCTACGGTATTCTGCTGCGCATTTTCCATCTGCAATTCCGAACGGAAAACACGCAGCAATTCCTTTACGTGTGAACAAGCCCTTGCTCTCTGTATTTTTCAGAACTAGGGATGGAAGTGTGGCAGAGGTAAGAAAAGTGGACTTTCAAGAGAGATATTGGGCTTCATTGTTATTGAAAAATGAAAGCTGAAATCAAATTGTTTTTTCTGGGTAGAACCTTCACCTTTGCCCACACTAGTTTTTCTAAATAAAGTCCAATATCTCCGTGTCAGTTGTTTTCTTTCATGGGCTTGTCTGCTTTAGACCAAACCTTATTACCCATTTTAAGTCTATAAGTAAGAAAAAAAGCCAACATATAAAAAAGTAATTTACATTTATAATACATAAATAATGACATAAAACGTAAAGCGAAGTATAACGGTAACATAATTCCCACTAAGAAATGTATTTCCAGACCAAAAGTATATTTTTATATAGTAGAGAATGATACCAAGGCAGAGCACACACTTTACACACTTTAGTTAAAAGAAAATGATCTGAAACCATCTTTCTACATGGAAGTGTTTTACTTCTACTCATGTTTGCCCATGACATAAGACAAAGATAACATCACGCCATTAATACAATCTCCATGATAAAAAAAATAAATATATATATATATATATATATATAAATATATACATTCAGAGCGGACGTGAGAGCAAATGACATTGCATAAGCATTCTTAAGTTGTTTAAGGCTCCATGTATATACTAGTATATTCCTAAATAACATTGTTTTTTCTTCCAAATATTCCTAAAAATGGTTTCTAATTTGCTGTTCAGATTATAAGCTGACAAACTTTGCAAGTGTAGAAGGAGAGTAACACTTGGCAACAGTGGCAGCAGATAATTACTATCCTTTGTCAAGGGCTCTATATAACCAAGCATTGTGAAGACTGAAGATGATTACAGTACTCAGACACTCGCTCAATGAGCATTTCACTTTGTTAGGTAAATACTTCTTATTTTTTTCTTTTCTTTCTGGTTTACTACATGAATTATTTGCAGACCTCAACATTTGCAGCGCTTTCCAAGTTCCACAGTTACTACTCAATAAACTGAAAATATTAATAAAACGCCCAGTACGTGTTTCCTTTTAACTGTCTCTCATGGTTCCATGACTTATAATACAACAATTTCTTCCTCTTTTCATCATGCTGTTAGGTCTCTTTAACGCGGCTCTAATACTGGTGCTTTTTAGTGATCATAATCTGACAATGACTCCTGGACAGGCTGTGGTTCAACTTAAACGAATCAATGTAGAGCTCTATGATGAGGTAATTTCAGTTCAGTTGAACCATGGATCGAACGGTCAATTCAAGGGGCAGGTTTGCACATGGGCCTGTGGATCAAAATTGTGTAGACATAGTTTCCAAGAAGGAAACCTTAGATATTAGACATTGCATTCTATTTATTAGATTATACGTTTAGAATCTTTTACAGTACTAGTTTTGGATGGTATGTCCGACACAATGTAGAAAGGTTGAATGAGCATTCCCACATTGTCGCTTTTCAAAACCCCTTTAGAGCATGTGAATTTTCGTGGAACTTTTTTTGATATCTTCCTTGAGCAACATGAGGTAAGTGTCACTGTAACAGTGTTTCTATCCGGATGATCCCGCTGCCCAGCGTTGTGATCAGTATCACTAAGTAGTGTTGTTTTGTATGCAAATACTGATGAAGATGTTTAGTGGGGGCAAGCAACGTCAATAGAATATATAGTTTGTTTTTTAGAGTGGGCAGCATAAACGGGCCAAGAGGTTCGTTTTAACCTGTGTTTAGTATCCTTGCCTCAAGCGATGCGGGACTGCCCAGTTTTCTGCTGCGATGAAAGTAAACAACAGCACCACAAGAAAGTGGAGCAGACTAGAATATTTGAGAAAAAAAGTACAGGAGAGGACACTGGAGGCAAATGTGAGTATAGATACAAGAAGCGAAAAAAAAAAAATTTGGGTAACCATTTTAAGCTGGAGACAAACTAGAATGGACCACAATGTTAAAATAGATTAGCTGTTTTTTTTAATAAGCAAGAATCATAGAGAAGCAGAGTCAGATAGTCCATGAGTCCGAATCGGATGAGAAATGTCAAAATAAAAAACTTAAAAGAACACCAGAACATTAGCAGGACATCATCCCAAAGCGGGAAAAAAATCTAGAATTAGTAATCAAAAGGACGGGAATGCTGGAGCTTGCATGTAACATGTACATCTTGTTGTTTATGTGAGGATATGCCTGACTGAGACAAGGAGAAGCAATAGTTTGATAAGCCACACAGAAAACACAGATGTCAACACTAAGAAATCAGGCTCCCCAGGGAGATCACAGAGTGCACATGAGGTTGAGCATATATGAACCTGTGGCTAAGCAGCAAGACAGCTGCTTAAGTACAGAGAGACCAGGGATAGAAATGTAAAACACTAAGTTGTGCATTAATGACACGCATCACAGTGGGCCAGGAAAGGTTACTGATATGTTACAATGTGTTCATGAGAGTTCCCACTTTGGGAAATTTAAAGGATACTTTCGATGAGTGTACACCACTAAAATTTTGCTAGAATGAGAATACCAGTGATAATGTAAAAAGAGTTAATAACACATACAGTATTTACAATAACATAGTGGTTATGTTCAAAGACTACTACTTTGAACTAAAATGGTCAGCGATATTAATTTTGAATTAGTATTTGTAAAAATAATAATATTGAATTGAATATATTACCTGAAGACTATTACCTTAGGCTAAATATTATGCAAATATAGTGTATGGAACAGGAGTGAACAATATACAAGGATGAGCATAAAGTAAAATGAGTATCACACCCTATTAATGTGTGCCCCCAGTTGGCTACATAAGTGCTTGCCAACTCCACTTTCCCCTCCACTCCACTTCCATTAAACAGGCAGTACTGTAGATCTGGAGGAAACAAAGGCCGAAGGTGGTGCCTTCCCACTGTGACATGTCCCACCTTTCCTTCCAACTGATTTTAGAATGGGAAACAGGAATTTTTGGAAGCTTGCTTTGTTTGGCCTGCCTCTTTGGTAGTTATATCACTAGTTCTGAAGAAAGACCATACCATCAATAATTATACAGCTGGTCAAGTATTAGATATATTAAAGGTTTTTGGAAAGAGATCTGATTGTAATAATGCAAATGTATTGTTCCATATTTTGCAGATATTGACTGCCATGAACAGTTTCCAAATAACTTTAACATGGTATCTGTAAGCAGTTTGCAACGTTCTGTTGATTTAGAGCCTGTTCATTATTAGCGGCTAACGTCTTCCAAGAAATAGGTTTGACCTTAAGACTTCCAATGTTTTTTTTTACATGACACAACTGATAAAAAGCAAAGTCGGTCATTAAATGATCTAATGGTAATTAACAGTACCCTTGGTGTGTGCAGCACTTCCGATATTCCTCTGTTCCTCTCTCTGTGGAGTATGATGATGGATGGCAATGTGCTATGTTCCCACAAGATGTTCAGAGACATCTGAAAAGATGTCAGGGAAGAATTTTGACATGAGGCAAACAAATGTACGCACTGCAGAATTATAATGAAATTGCTAGTTCTATTGTGGCAGATTTATTTTCATTTGAAATAAAATTAGTCACCAAGAACTTTTGTGACCTTATAAAAGCACAAAGCCAAAGGCCATAGGCAAGGTCATAGAACTCCAAGGAAAGGGTTGTTTTGATAAGAAATTCATTTTTGAATATTAGTATACATTATTATTTATAGTCCATTGATAGATACTTAGGTCAGCCTGCAGTATTTTCATATGCCACTATTGTAATGTCGGGGTAGGGAGACAGACAGGTGAGCCCTAATCTACCCGCCACTCAGTCCCTGCCTACTTGCACGGCGCATCCTAGGCGACGGCGTACAACTGGGCGACGGTCCCTACGCTGAATAAGTGCACGACAGACAAACAGACAAGGGTACACAGAAGCTAAGTGAAATAGGGCAGTTGCCCACGGCAACACCGTGCGCAACTAGAGTAGTAAACGAGCAGAGTCAAACCAGGAGTGTACGAGGTACCAAACGCAGAGCAGGAGAGTAGTCAGTAAAGCCAGGGTCAATTTGAAGCAGAGGTCAATAGTACTAGCAGGAACAGCAGAGCCAGGAAACCAAACAGAATCACAGGCAAAGGAAGAGCAGGAAATTAAGGTATAAATAGACCGGGGGTGGGAGCTAGCGCCGTCTGGCCAGGCTGTGATAGATTCTCCCTGAGTGGTAGCAGATCGAGTCACTCTATCAGACCTAGGAGCAGATGCAGACTGATTAACCACGGGTGTCGACACAGAAGCTGTGTCTGGCAGATCCATTACAGTACCCCCCCTTTGATGAGGGGCCACTGGACCCTTCCTAGGTGGACCTGCTTTATTGGGGAACCGAAGATGGAACCTCCTGAGCAATACCCCATCATGAACATCCCGGGCGGGTACCCAAGTCCTCTCCTCAGGCCCGTAACCTCTCCAATGGACCAGGTACTGGAGGAAGCCTTGGACCATCTTGCCATCCACAATCTTGGCCACCTCGAATTCTACCCTTTCAGGGGTGAGAACAGGGACCGGAGGTTTCCTCAAGGTAGCCAAGGACGGGGAGCAGCGTTTCAGTAGGGAGGCATGAAACACGATGTGTATTTGAAAAGACGGGGTAACTCCAGCCGGAAAAAGACAGGGTTAAGGACCTCAATGACCTTGTACGGCCCTATATGCCGGGGAGCAAATTTTTTGGACGGGACTTTAAGACGCAAATTTTTAGAAGATAGCCACACCAGATCCCCGACCACAAACAATGGGTTAGCAGAACGTCTTCTATCTGCCTGAGTCTTTTGTATGCTCTGGGACGCCTCTAGGTTCTTCTGAACCTTGGCCCAGACTGTGCACAGTTCCCGATGAACTACATCTACCTCGGGATTGTTGGAACCACCAGGTGAAACGGAGGAGAACCGTGGATTAAACCCAAAATTACAGAAAAAGGGGGAGACCCCTGACGAGTTACTGACCCGGTTATTAAGGGAAAATTCGGCGAGGGGTATGAAGGAGACCCAATCATATTGACAGTCGGAGATAAAACACCTTAAATAATGTTCTAGAGACTGATTAGTCCTCTCAGTTTGGCCATTAGTTTCAGGATGAAAGGCCGAGGAGAAGGACAGATCAATCTCCAACTTTTTACAGAAAGCTCTCCAAAACAATGAAACAAATTGTACCCCTCTGTCAGAAACAATATTGACAGGAACCCCATGGAGACGCAGGATGTGTGTAAAGGATCTGCCAGACACATCTTCTGGGTCGACGCCCGTGGGTAATCAGTCTGCACCTGCTCCTATTTCTATGAGACTGACTCCATCTTCCACCACTCAGAATGGCAGGCTTAGGAGTGGGAGAGCCTATCACAGCCTGGTCAGACGGAGCTAGCTCCCGCCCACTGTCTATTTATACCTGCCTTTCCTGTTCCTCCTTTGAATGTGATTCTGCTCTGCTTGTTTCCTGGCTCTGCTGCTGCTGCTTGAACTACTGATCCTCTGCTTGTTATTGACCTTGGCTTACTGACCACTCTCCTGCTCAGCGTTTTGTACCTCATGCACTCCTGGTTTGACTCGGCTCGTTCACCACTCTCGTTGCTCACGGTGTCTCTGTGGGCAGCTGCCCCGTTTCCCTAGCTTCTGTGTGCCCTTGTCTGTTTGTCTGTCGTGCACTTACTGAGCGTAGGGACCGTCGCCCAGTTGTACCCCCTCGCCTAGGACGGGTCGTTGCAAGTAGGCAGGGACTGAGTGGCGGGTAGATTAGGGCTCACCTGTCTGTCTCCCTACCCCGGCATTACAATGTGTTTGACAAACAAGGTAGCTAACGCCTTGGCATTGGGTAGTTTCTTGAGGGGCACAAAGTGGCACATCTTACTGAAGCGGTCTACTACAACCCACACTACCGACTTGCCTTGAGATGGAGGCAGATCGGTGATAAAATCCATGCAGATATGGGTCCAAGGTCTCTGGGCAATGGGCAAAGAACATAGTAAGCCCGCTGGTCGGGACCTGGGAGTCTTGGACCTAGCACAAATTTCACAAGCGGCGACGTAGGCCTTAACGTCTTTAGGAAACCCAGGCCACCAATAGTTTCTAGCAATGAGGTGTTTGGTACCCAAGATGCCTAGATGGCCAGATAGTGCAGAGTCATGATTTTCCCTGAGTACTCTTAGCCGGAATTGCAGGGGAACAAACTGCTTATTTTCAGGAAGGTTCCCGGGAGCTGAACCTTGATCAGCCGCAATTTCGGAGACTAAGTCAGAATCAACAGAGGATATTATAATACCAGGGGGCAAAACACAAGCAGGATCTTCCTCCAAAGGAGGACTGGCCATGAAGCTATGCGACAGTGCATCAGCTTTAATATTTTTAGACCCAGCCCTATAGGTGACCACAAAGTTGAATCTAGTAAAAAACAACGCCCATCGAGCTTGTCTCGGGTTTAGCCTCCGGGCAGATTCTAGGAAAACCAGATTCTTGTGGTCGGTAAGGACAGTTACCTGGTGCCTAGCCCCCTCCAAGAAGTGGCGCCACTCTTCAAATGCCCATTTAATGGATAAGAGTTTGCGGTTGCCCACGTCATTGTAACTCTCAGTGGGCGAGAACTTCCTGGAGAAGTAGGCACAGGGACGGAGATGGGTGAGGGGCCTGGTTCCCTAGGACAAGACAGCACCCACTCCCACCTCGGAGGCATCAACCTCCACGATGAATTGCTCCATTTGGTTAGGCTGAATCAGCACTGGGGCCGAGATAAAGCACTTCTTAAGGATCTCAAAAGCCTGGACCACCTCCGGAGGCCAGTGGAGGAGATCAGCACCTTTGCGAGTAAGATCCGTAAGGGGCTTAGCGATGACCGAGTAGTTAGCAATAAATTTCCTGTAATTATTAGCAAACCCCAGGAAGCACTGTAACGCCTTCAGGGAGGCAGGTTGGACCCATTCAGCCACAGCCTGAACCTTGGCAGGGTCCATGCGGAATTCATGAGGAGTGAGGATTTGACCCAAAAATGGAATCTCCTGCACCCCAAACACACATTTTTCGGATTTAGCAAAGAGTTTGTTTTCCCGAAGGGCCTGGAGCACCTTCCTGACATGCTCAATGTGGGAGGACCAGTCCTTGGAAAACACAAGTATGTCATCAAGGTACACTACAAGAAATATCCCCAGGTAGTTTCTTAAAATCTAATTTATGAAATTCTGGAAGAACGCAGGAGCATTACACAACCCAAAGGGCATGACGAGGTATTCGAAATAACCTTCGGGCATGATAAACGCTGTCTTCTACTCATCCCCTTCTCTGATTCGGATAAGGTTATAAGCCCCCCGAAAATCAAATTTAGAGAACCATTGGGCCCCCCTGAACCTGATTGAAGAGATCAGGAATCAAAGAAAGGGGATACTGGTTCCTTACAGTGACCTTATTCAAGTATCGGAAATCGATGCACGGCCTAAGACCACCATCCTTCTTCCCTACGAAGAAGAAGAAGCCAGCACCTACCGGAGAAGTAGAGGGGCGAATGTAACCCTTGGCCAGGCTTTCCTGGATATATTCTCTCATGGCCTCACGTTCGGGACAAGAGAGATTAAAAATCCTACCCTTAGGGAGCTTAGTTCCTGGTACCAAATTGATTGCGCAATCGTATTCTCTATGAGGAGATAACACTTCGGAGGCCTTTTTAGAAAAAACATCAGCGAAGTCCTGAACAAACTCAGGTAGAGAGTTCACCTCCTTAGAGAGAGAAATAAAACGAAAAAACAGGACGTCATGCATTCATTACCCCATTTGGTAAGATCCCCAGTATTCCAGTTAAACGTGGGATTATGCATCTGCAACCAGGGAAGGCCTAGAACCAAATCGGACGATAATCCCTGCATCACCAGTACAGAGCACTGCTCCAAATGAATGGAGCCAACAATGAGTTAAAAAACCGGGGTATGCTGCGTAAAATAACCATTAGCAAGTGGAGTGGAGTCGATACCCACTACCGGGACAGGTTTAGGCAAATCAATCAATGGCATAGCTAGAGACATAGCAAATTCCACAGACATAATATTAGCAGAAGACCCTGAATCCACGAAGGCACTGCCGGTGTCAGACCTACCCTCAAAAGAGACCTGAAAGGGAAGCAAGATTATTATTATTAGGTTTCATATTTACGGGAAATACTTGTGCGCCCAAGCGACCTCCCCGATGGTCACTTAGGCACAGTAGTTTTCCGGCTGCTTATTCTTACGCCTTGGACAGTTGTTCACTTGTTGCTTGTCATCCCCACAGTAGAAGCAGAGACCATTCTTCCTGCGGAGCTCTCTACGTTGTTGGGGAGACACGGAGGCCCCGAGTTGCATTGGTTCATCCGAGATTGCCGTGGAAGAACAAAGCAACGGAACCTCAGGAGCCATCATGGGGGAGCCAGAGGAGAAGGTACGAGAACGTTCAAGTCGTCATTCCCTGAGACGTCGGTCAAGACGTAACGCTAAAGCCATAACCTGATCTAGAGAGTTAGAAGAGGGATAGCTAACTAATAGGTCTTTCAGAGCGTTCGACAGACCCAATCTAAACTGGCACCTCAAGGCAGGGTCATTCCACCGAGAAGCTACGCACCACTTCCTAAAGTCAGAACAGTACTCCTCAACGGGTCTCTTAACCTGATGTAAGGTCACCAGCTGACTCTCGGCAAAAGCAGTCTTGTCAGTCTCGTCATAGGTGAGCCCGAGAGAAGAAAAATAAAAAGGTAAACAGAGGAAAGTTCAGGGGCGTCAGGAGCCAAGGAGAAGGCCCATTCTTGGGGGCCGTCCTGGAGCCGGGACATAATTATACAAACTCGCTGGCTCTTTGAGAACCTGAGGAGTGGGGTCTTAATCGGAACTAGAGCCTACAACTCTCCTGAAAGGAGAAAAAATCTTCCGGTCCCCTGAGAACCGGTCAGGCAACTTGTGGTGGGGTTCAAGAGGTGAGGTAGAGGGCACTACCTGGTTAGCATCACGCTGGTTGCACCTCTGAGCCAGGTCTTGGACCTGTAGGGAGAGACCCTGCATTTGCTGAGCCAGGGTCTCAAGGGGGTCCATAGTTGTGTAGGAACCAGGGTAGAAAAGGTATATGGGCCTGTGATTATGTAATGTCGGGGAAGGGGGACAGACAGGTGAGCCCTAATCAATCCGCCACTCAGTCCCTGCCTACTTGCACGGCCCGTCCTAGGCGGCGGCGTACAACTGGGCGACGGTCCCTACGCTCAATAGGTGCACGACAGACAAGCAGACAAGGGTACACAGAAACTAAGGGAAATGGGGCAGTCGCCCACGGCAACACTGTGTACAACAAGAGTAGTGAACGAGCCGAGTCAAACCAGTAGTGTACGAGGTACCAAACGCAGAGCAGGAGAGTAGTCAGTAAAGCCAGGGTCAATTTGAAGCAGAGGTCAATAGTACTAGCAGTAACAGCAGAGCCAGGAAACCAGACAGAATCATAGGCAAAGGAAGAGTAGGAAATGAAGGTATAAATAGACCGAGGGCGGGAGCTAGCTCCGTCTGGCCAGGCTGTGATAGGTTCTCCCACTCCTCAGCCTACCAGCCTGAGTGGTAGCAGATCAAGTCACTCTATCAGACCTAGGAGCAGATGCAGACTGATTAACCATGGGCGTCGACACAGAAGCTGTGTCTGGCAGATCCTTTACAACTATATCAAGGAATAGGTATTTAATCAGTTCTTAATAATAATAATAATAATAATAATAATAATAATAGTAATAATAATGTCTCAGTTAAATAGTTAAATGTTATATATTTATATACAAATACGTTTTTATATATATATATATATATATCTATCTATATATATATATATATATATATATATATATATACACACATACACACACACACACACACACACACACACACGCATATTTGAATAATATATTAACTTTTTACACTGTTAAGAATTTTTAGAGAGTGACAAAAATTCTTAGATATAAGTCCATCCCTAACTGTACCCATTATTATTACTGGACAATGTTGTCAAACTCAATATAAATAAATGTACTGACAAATAATGCTAAATATTTGCAAAATATTTTTTTTCAATAGTGAGCATGTGTTTCAGTATATATATTTTTTTAAGTGACATTTTAAATCTTTGTTATAACATTGTCGCTAGAATACATGATAAAGGTTAGATACGATGGAGTCCTGTCACTGGGATCCCCATGTTCATAAAAATAGGGGTTCATGTCCCCATTTCTTTATAATCAAAATCGTAGGAGATGCATGGATCGTGTGCCTTCCTGCGACTTGCAGCATAGAAGTATATGGGAGATGTGAAAACATCTGAGAATTGTTGTCTTGCTATCTCTGCGTCTCCTAATTACTACAATGGAGCTGGCCGTGTAGTATAGAATAGGGGGGCACAGACTCTTATTCTCATAAACCTTGACTGCCTTTCTCATGACGGTGCGAGTCCAAGAGTTTACTATGTACCATTTATGGATAGGTGATAACTTTAAGATGTAAAACCCCTTTTCTTCTTTTCAGTTAACACTTATATGATGCAACCCTATCTATCTATCTATCTATCTATCTATCTATCTATCTATCTATCTATCTATCTATCTATCTATCTATCTATCTATCTATCTATCTATCTATCTATCTATCTATCTATCTATCTATCTATCTATCTCATATCTATCTATCTATCTATCTATCTCATATCTATCTATCTATCTATCTATCTATCTATCTATCTATCTATCTATCTATCTATCTATCTATCTATCTATCTATCTATCTATCTATCTATCTATCTATATCTTCTCAAACATAATTGTTGGAAGTTTGTTTCCCACTATCCCTTTATTCCTAGATGAACTGGTTTTCTAATGTTATAACTCTGTCCTTTCAGTACACTAAGTATCTCTTTGACTCTTTATTTCATTCTACAATGATGTACAGTAAAAAATAGTGTAGTACCGTGTTAGCCAGAGACAATATGAAATGTAAAATACTTTTGTGTCAAAAAAGACAAAAGTATAATAGGTATGATACCTTTATTGGCTAACCATAAAAGTTCTATATGCGGCTTTCAGAGCACACAGGCTCCTTCTTCAGGCAGTTTACAAATGAATGACTTAGAAAAAAGCACAACATTTAGATGTTACACAAAGACAATTAGTACATGAAGTGATACATCATTAAGATAAGCCGGGGCAATAAAACTGAGGTTATAGGGGTGATGACTTAGGAGTTAAGGCATCTGGAGTCAGTCTGATGGGGGACGTGACGTGTGTCCATGTAGTGGCTCATAAATCCTGGTGTTAGATTGAGGCCTTGTGTCAATGACTGGAATTTTATCATCATCTTGAATTCCCAAATTTTTCTTTCTCTGTTGTTTTTAAAATGACCCTTCAGAATGAGTACCTTTAAATCTGCCAAACTGTGATCAGGTCCAGAGAAGTGTTTTCCCACGGGTGTATCCACCTCCTGTTTTATTGTATGTCTGTGAAGATTCATCCTGGTTTGTAGTTTTTGTATTGTTTCTCCAATGTAGATTCCTTTATCGATGCACCTTGTACACAGGATCATGTACACTACATTGGAGGATGTACAGGAGAACGTGCCACTGATTTTATAGTCCTGCTGCGTGTTTGGTATCTGGATGGTGTTTGATGACCAGATGTTGGTACAGGTCTTGCATTTTCTACTGTTGCAAGGAAAAGTGCCAGTCTCTGATGGTGGTGAGAGGGCACTTCTGACCAGGAGATTCCTTTGGTTTGGTGGCTGTTTGTAGGCAAGGAGTGGTAAATCTGGGAATATTTCCTTCAGTTTATTGTCTTTGTTAAATATGGGTTGGAGATCAGCAGCAATTTTCCTCAAGATGTTCATTTGGGGGTTGTATATGACCACTAGGGGAACCCTGCTGTTGTCTTCCTTCTTTTTGTACTCCAGAAGATTGCTCCTTGGAATTCTTGTTGCTCTGTAGATCTGATCATCTATAATCCTTGGATGGTATCCCTGTTGTAAGAATGTATTCCTCAGTGATAGCAGGTGTTGTTTTGTGTCTTCACAGTCTGAACAGATCCGTATGTATCGCAGAGCCTGGCTGTAGATGATGGATTTCTTTATGTGTCTCG
This sequence comes from Rhinoderma darwinii, assembly GCF_050947455.1. Taxonomy (NCBI): domain Eukaryota; kingdom Metazoa; phylum Chordata; class Amphibia; order Anura; family Rhinodermatidae; genus Rhinoderma; species Rhinoderma darwinii. The sequence goes on from NC_134689.1 coordinate 144,823,611, forward strand.
GATGGAAGCTGTTCCATCTCAGATATGCTGGACGGCCTGTAGGTTTATGGTAGATTGTTGTTTGTATGGTATTGTCTCTCATGTATATGGTCATGTCCAGAAAATGTATTTGAGATGTAGAGTAGTTGAGAGTGAGTTTGATGGTAGGATGGAACTTGTTGAAGTTTTTGTGGAAAGAAAGCAGTTCATGTTCAGAGCCTGTCCAGATTATCAGCAGGTCATCAATGTACCGGAAATATGCTAGAGGTTTAGTTGCGCAGGTTGATAAAAACTCTTCCTCTAGTTTGGCCATGAACAGGTTAGCATATTGTGGTGACATTTTGCTACCCATAGCGCTTCCCATACATTGCAGATATATGTCTTTGTCAAATAAAAAATAATTGTGATGGAGTACGAACCTGATGAGTTGTAGGGCTGGCTCTGTCGCTAGATTGTTCTTTTGAAGAAAGTGTTGGCATGCGGCTATGCCATCCTCATGGGGGATGTTAGAATATAAAGATTCCACATCCATAGTTGCCAATATTGTTCCCTCTGGTAGTGGACCTAGGGCTGAGAGTTTGCAGAGGACGTCTGTGGTGTCCTGAACATAACTGGGTGTGCACCTCACCAAGGGCTTTAGAAGATTTTCCACCCAGCCAGAAATATTCTCAGTTAAAGTCCCAACACCTGAAATGATTGGTCTCCCTGGATTGCCTTCTTTATGTATTTTAGGTAACATGTAGAATGTTCCCATTCTGGGATTGTCCGGTATAAGGTTCATTAAACTGTCTGATACAGCGTTGAAATTATTGATGATACGGACAAGTTCTACTGTGTATTGTTTGGTGGGGTCTTCATTAAGCATGAAAAGTGAGTGTTGTAGGTATATTCCGTTGGGTTCTTGATCATGAGGCCTTTGGGGATAAGATTCTCCTTTTTGCATCTGGTTAGGAAGAATATGTCGCTATTCAGTAGAAACTGAAGAAACTGGCCTCATGATCAAGAATGCAACAAAATCACTAAAATCCAACAGAGACATCATCATCAAACCAGCAGATAAAGGAGGCACTGTAGTGATTCTGAATACATCCGATTATATCCAGGAGGCACACAGACAACTCTCAGACAGAAAATACTACACCCTGCTTAATGAAGACCCCACCAAACAATACACAGTAGAACTTGTCCGTATCATCAATAATTTCAACGCTGTATCAGACAGTTTAATGGACCTTATACCGGACAATCCCAGAATGGGAACATTCTACATGTTACCTAAAATACATAAAGAAGGCAATCCAGGGAGACCAATCATTTCAGGTGTTGGGACTTTAACTGAGAATATTTCTGGCTGGGTGGAAAATCTTCTAAAGCCCTTGGTGAGGTGCACACCCAGTTATGTCCAGGAAACCACAGACGTTCTCTGCAAACTCTCAGCTCTAGGTCCACTACCAGAGGGAACAATATTGGCAACTATGGATGTGGAATCTTTATATTCTAACATCCCCCATGAGGATGGCATAGCCGCATGCCAACACTTTCTTCAAAAGAACAATCTAGCGACAGAGCCAGCCCTACAACTCATCAGGTTCGTACTCCATCACAATTATTTTTTATTTGACAAAGACATATATCTGCAATGTATGGGAAGCGCTATGGGTAGCAAAATGTCACCACAATATGCTAACCTGTTCATGGCCAAACTAGAGGAAGAGTTTTTATCAACCTGCGCAACTAAACCTCTAGCATATTTCCGGTACATTGATGACCTGCTGATAATCTGGACAGGCTCTGAACATGAACTGCTTTCTTTCCACAAAAACTTCAACAAGTTCCATCCTACCATCAAACTCACTCTCAACTACTCTACATCTCAAATACATTTTCTGGACATGACCATATACATGAGAGACAATACCATACAAACAACAATCTACCATAAACCTACAGGCCGTCCAGCATATCTGAGATGGAACAGCTTCCATCCGAGACACATAAAGAAATCCATCATCTACAGCCAGGCTCTGCGATACATACGGATCTGTTCAGACTGTGAAGACACAAAACAACACCTGCTATCACTGAGGAATACATTCTTACAACAGGGATACCATCCAAGGATTATAGATGATCAGATCTACAGAGCAACAAGAATTCCAAGGAGCAATCTTCTGGAGTACAAAAAGAAGGAAGACAACAGCAGGGTTCCCCTAGTGGTCATATACAACCCCCAAATGAACATCTTGAGGAAAATTGCTGCTGATCTCCAACCCATATTTAACAAAGACAATAAACTGAAGGAAATATTCCCAGATTTACCAGTCCTTGCCTACAAACAGCCACCAAACCTAAGGAATCTCCTGGTCAGAAGTGCCCTCTCACCACCATCAGAGACTGGCACTTTTCCTTGCAACAGTAGAAAATGCAAGACCTGTACCAACATCTGGTCATCAAACACCATCCAGATACCAAACACGCAGCAGGACTATAAAATCACTGGCACGTTCTCCTGTACATCCTCCAATGTAGTGTACATGATCCTGTGTACAAGGTGCATCAATAAAGGAATCTACATTGGAGAAACAATACAAAAACTACAAACCAGGATGAATCTTCACAGACATACAATAAAACAGGAGGTGGATACACCCGTGGGAAAACACTTCTCTGGACCAGACCACAGTTTGGCAGATTTAAAGGTACTCATTCTGAAGGGTCATTTTAAAAACAACAGAGAAAGAAAAATTTGGGAATTCAAGATGATGATAAAATTCCAGTCATTGACACAAGGCCTCAATCTAACACCAGGATTTATGAGCCACTACATGGACACACGTCACGTCCCCCATCAGACTGACTCCAGATGCCTTACCTCCTAAGTCATCACCCCTATAACCTCAGTTTTATTGCCCCGGCTTATCTTAATGATGTATCACCTCATGTACTAATTGTCTTTGTGTAACATCTAAATGTTGTGCTTTTTTCTAAGTCATTCATTTGTAAATAGCCTGAAGAAGGGGCCTCTGTGCTCTGAAAGCTTGCATATAGAACTTTTATGGTTAGCCAATAAAGGTATCATACCTATTATACTTTTGTCTTTTTTGACACAAAAGTATTTTACATTTCATATTCTACAATGATGAAACCTAAAAAAAACTGCAATTCTGATAAAGCATTTTAACACCTTTTAAACTCAGCCTTCATATGTATATTCTCTCAAAACACATAACAAAAGCAATCTAGTCTTCCTGTTCTATTCTCTCAGTTGCTAAGGTACTGTCAGGTGCATCGACTAAAGTAGTGGAAATTTCTGTTCAACTCATAAAAAATTGAAGAGCTGGACTTGGTGAAATGTAAAACGAGTAAATATTCCATCTTATCCTGGAGGGCAGATCGAGATTCAGTCTATAATGTTGTCATGTCAACAGTGGCACTTCTGCTGTTCATGATGCCATACTATAAGTTATTCATGTGAACATAGCAAACAAAAGGTCTAGCTTAACCAAATGCTGAATGTTTCTCTAACTGAAGTGTTCAACCTACTTTAAAGAGGAGGACTTAAAGGTCACACCATCCAATTAATATACACTGCAGACTCTAGGGTCACCGTTGCTTTTGAAGCCAACATATATATGCTGATGGCTTGGCTAGCAGGTGTAGTTTGGTGTAATAGAGACTAAATTTGAAACAGTTTGCAATAGTTTGGTCTCAAAAATATCGAATTTTTCATCATTTATGAGAATGAGTTATTTCTACAGAAGAATAATATATATACTATATAAAAAAAATACTTCCAGGTTCTACAGAATGTTTCTGGTGTCATATCAGCAATAGCAGCTACTGCTTTCTAAGATTTTAAAAATAAAAATGTGTGCAAATGATATGGATTGTTAAGTTGGGCATCATATAAATTATAATAATAATAATAATCATCATCATCTGTATTTATATAGTGCCAACATATTCTGCAGTACTTTAAAGTTGAAGTAACTAACAAGTAAAATGACAAATAATCAAAACAAATAAACAAACAATGCGACAAAAGAAGAGAGAGGACATTGTGCCCATAAGGCGGGATTCACACGAACGGGTTGCGCCCGAGCCCGAGTGCCGGCCGGTAAAATCGGCCATTCTGCCCGGCCGGTTTGCATAAAGTTTTGCATCCGTGCCGGGCCGGGCAGATCTGGACAGTGACATCAGCGGCAACTCCTGAAGGGGAATCCCCATGTGTTCGGGGATTCCGCTTCAGGAGTTTCCCCTGATGTCACTGCCCAGATATGGACAGAGACATCAAGCTCTCTGTCCAGGAGCGGAATCCCCGAAAACACGGGGATTCCGCTCCTTCAAGGAGCTAAAGTGCGGCTAGCACATAGCAGAGCGGGGAGATACCTCCCTGCTCTGCTATAGTGGCGTCGCTGCAGTAGTGGCAGCTGCTGCTGCTGCTGCTGCTAGCGGCGCCATCAAAGGTGTCGCCGGGCCAGGGCGCTTTTAAAACAAGCAGGGGAAGGGAGCCAGCGCAGCGCTCCCTTCCACCTGCTGTACACCCTGGCCCTGCCACACAGTGTACAGCGATGCCATTCGTCAGAATGGCATCAACTCCTCCTCCTCACATGCACTCTGCACTGTGAGGAGGAGGAGATAGAGCGCAAGCGCCGGAAAACCCGGCCATCACTCGGGACACATCCCGGTGATGGCCGTGTATTACCCGGCCCCATAGACTTCTATGGGAGCCGGGCGGCCAGGTACCCGGCCGAAGATAGAGCATGCCCTATTTTTTGACGGCCGGTTTTCCCGGCCGTCAAAAAATCGGTCGTGTGAATAGCCCCATTAGGGGTCTATTATTCCTAATGCAGCCGGGTGCCGGCCGATTTATGAACGGCCGGCACCCGGCCGGGAAACCCTGCCGTGTGAATGAGGCCTAAGAGTGCACAATCTAAATGTACTTGGAGGTGTGACACAATAGTTATATTAAGTGTTTATTTTATTTCTAGAGACCTGTTCTTGTGTTGTGAATAAAGCTGCATGAATCTGTCAACCAGCCGGTAAGTAATCCAACATGGATATAAAGTGCAGAATGATGCAATAAGAGTAGTAAAATGTGGAAATAGCAGTAAGGTGTAGATATTTCTGACCAGGTCGGGTTGTGTATTGGCAATATGCAATTCGAGAAAAACGGGAATAAGTACGGTGCTGCTACTCAATGATGATACAAAGGCTGTAAAATGATGAAGTTTATTGATCAAGGCTACGCGTTTCAATGCACCTGAGGAAGATGCCGGTGCGGCATTGAAACGCGTAGCCTTGATCAATAAACGTCATCATTTTACAGCCTTTGTATCATTATTGAGTAGCAGTGCCGTACTTATTCCCGTTTTTCTCGAATTGCATATTGCCTTTATTACGGTGGCCAATAGGCCTGACCGGCTCGGATTTCGGCAGCAGCACTCACTTCTATCCACCTGTTCAACGCGATTGATCTACGGTCCTGTGGTAAGCATTCAATTGTCATACACTGACTGCTACTTCTGGGCTTACTCACACCATGTGGCGCCGTGTTTTTTCCTTGTATTTCTTTACCTGGGTTGTGTATTGGGCCATGGACTATGGCTATGTGGCATATGTCTTCTTGAAGAAATGAGTTTTCAAGGCATCTTAAAACTAGGAGCAACTCTCATGGTCCAAAGCAGTGAGTTCCACAGAATGCGTGCAGACAAGAGTGAGAAAATACATAAAGGAGGATGAGAGTAGTAGGTCATTTGCTGAGCAAAGAGCATGGTAGGTTGGTAAACAGAGATGAGAGCAGAACTTTGTACACTAGGTAGGGAGTTTTGAATTGAATTCTGCGAGAAACGGGTAACCAGTGTAATGAGCGACAGAGAGTAGAGGTGTTATTATAACTCCTCGACATATAGAGCATCCTCGCTGCTACGCTTATGATAAATTGAGACAGAGCCAGTCTGTTTAGTGGAGTGCCAGTTAGTAGCAAGTTACAGTAGTCTAGATGAGAAATAATTAGGGGCTGCGTAAGTGTTTTAGCAGTGTCAGTAGTGAGGTAGGTAGAGATGTTTTTTACATGAAGGTAATAGGATTTGTCAATGGATTGAATATGAGGAAGAAAGGACAGGTCAGAGTCAAGTATAACTACAAGACATCAAGCCTGATGGCTAGAAGGATGCCGGTGTGAGGCTTCGTTCACAACTGCGTCAGGGTCCCGTTCTGACATTCCGTCGAAGCTTCCCATCAGAACGGGACCCTGACTGACACAAACAGAAAGGAATGAATACACAACCTAAACAAGCTCTTCAAAGCAAAACATGAAGGGGCCTTTCATCTACATATATAAAAAGCTACAATAGTATCCTAAAAACAGTAGGATAGCACGCCTGAGTAATAGTACAAATTTAACTTTAATAGAAAAAATTGTCAAAGTACATAAAATCACAAGTAAAGTTAAAAGATGGGAGAGCAAGATATAAGACACAGAAAATAGGTGCCTATACAATATCCAGTACAGAATAAGTATGTGCCTGAACCACAATGTACACGGGCAATTGATAATACCATTTATAACATAGCCATGCCCAGGTTTTAGGTATACATAAAAAAATGGAACATAGCACTATTGCATACCAACAAATGACAGACAACATATAACTAGGTATAGCAAATGGGGAAATAGCCCCACTATATGTAAGATGGAGATATCCTAAACAAAGAAACACCTAATCAAAGATAGTGTAGTCTAGAACGCAGAAGGTAAGGTATATAACTAGGTATAGCGCGTGGGGAAATAGCCCCACTAGATGTAGAATAAATACGCCCTAGATACAGATGTCTAATCAGAGAGAATACAGTCTGAGATTAGACATAGATCTGGAAAATCAAAACATACCCTTAGTCATAATGAATGTAGAGAGATACAGGATAAAGCTGGACAGGATAGGAACACCCCAGGAGATGCCTCGATGCGCGTTTCGCCTGCGGCTTGGCTGTTATATCAAGTCCAGAGTCAATGCAGCCGTCTACCAGGAAATTTTCGAGCACTTCATGCTTCCCTCTGCTGACAAGCTTTATGGAGATGCTGATTTCATTTTCCAGCAGGACTTGGCACCTGCCTACACTGCCAAAAGTACCAATATCTGGTTTAATAACCACAGTATCAATGTGCTTGATTGGCCATCAAACTCGCCTGACCTAAACCCCATAGAGAGTCTATGGGGTATTGGCAAGAGGAAGATGAGAGACACCAGACCCAACAATGCAGACGAGCCGAAGGCTGCTATCAAAGCAACCTGGGCTTCCATAACACCTCAGCAGTGCCACAGGCTGATCGCCTCCATGCCACGCTGCATTGATGCAGTAATTCATACAAAAGCCCCCTCCCCCCGACCAAGTATTGAGTGCATATACTGTACACACTTTCAGTAGGCCAACAATTCGGTATTAACATTTTTTGGGGAAATTGGGTTTATATAATATTCTAACTTTCTGAGACACTAAATCTTGGGTTTTCATTAACTGTTAGCCATAATCTTCAACATTAAAATAAAAAAATGCTGGAAATATATCAATCTGTGTGTAATTAATCTATATAATATATGAGTTTCACTTTTTGAATTGAATTACTGAAATAAATAACATTTTTGAAGATATTCTAATTCATTGAGAAGGACTAGTATATATAAAACATGATTACAGTACGGGACAGTTGTCCGGCAGTGAGGCAGGGACTCCTAGCATCGTACGTAACTATGATGCTAGGAGCCCGGCTCCCTGCAGTGTGTTCAGTCCGGGACTTCTGGCCGAAATACGTCCGTCTATTATGGACGTAATGTGCCCGTGTGTATCCAGCCTTTCAGAGTAAAATAAACAATAAAAACTTCAATCAAGACCTAAAGATAAAATGTATCATGGCCCTTATAAGCAAGGATTACCCAAACTGCAAAACCATATGTTACAAAATAAATACAGATGTGGCCGTCTTTACCTTGACTTTTAACGCATTAAATAAACAATGGCTAGATCCCTTATCTTGACTTTTTCAATGACTTTTCAATGGCTTTTGTTGTGTGATATCACGCTGCAGCAGGTTATCAGGATCAAGTTAAAGATGGCTACATCTGTACACAAAATATTTAATTTTGTTACAGATACAGGTTATATAGATAGAGTTTCCTTTTAGGCTATAATAAGGATACCAAAAAAATTAGCAGTTGTATTAACCCCTTCCCGACATACGCCGTATATATACGGCGCTGTCGGGAGGTGGTTCCCGCAAAGCGCCGTATATATACGGCGCAGTGATGGTGCGGGCTCAGAAGCAGAGCCGGCACCATCACCGCGGGGTGACAGCTGTATTATACAGCTGGCACCCTCCTGTAACTGCCAGGACCGGAGCTACTCTCCGATCCGGCAGATTAACCCCTCAGATGCTGCGCTCAATAGAGCGCAGCATCTGATAGGTTTTCACCCGATCGGCAACCCAGTGATGCAATCGCTGGGTTGCTGTGGCAATCGGACGCCAGAAAATGGCGTCCGAGTCTGCCTTGTACGGGAGCCGATGAGGACCCGCCTGCGGCGAGTCCTCATAGGCTTGCTGTCAGTGAATAACTGACAGCGCTAATACACTGCACTACGTATGTAGTGCAGTGTACTAGAGTAGCGATCGGGGCATCAGGCCCTCATGTCCCCTAGTGGGACAAGTAAAAAAAGTAAAAAAAAGTAAATAAAAATGTGGTAAAACAATAAAAACACACACATTTCAAATAAAAATAAAGCTAAACTGACTTTTTTCCCATAGTAAGTCTTTTATTATGGGAAAAACCGTAAAAATAAAAAAAACTATACATAATTGGTATCGCCGCGTCCGTAACGACCCAAACTACAAAACTATTATGTAATTTATCCCGCACGGTGAACGTGGTAAAAAAAAAACATGAAAAACAGCGCCAGAATCTTTGTTTTTAGGTCACATCTCCTTCCAAAAAATGCTATAAAAAGTGATCAAAAAGTCACATTTACTCCAAAATAGTACTAATAAAAAACGCCAATCCGTGCCGCAAAAAATAATCCCTGACACCGCTTTGTGCACGCAAAAATAATAAAGTTATGGGTCTTAGAATGTCGACAGAGAAAACAAATGATTTTATAAAAAAAGTGATTTTATTGTGCAAAAGCTGCAATACATAAAAAAAACTATATAAATTTGGTATCGCCGTAATCGTATCGACCCGCAGAATAAAGCTAACATGTAATTTAGGGCGCACTGTGGATGCAGAGAAAAAAAACCAATAAAAAACTATTCCAGAATTGCTTGTTTTTGGTAATTTCCTTTACCAAAAAATGAAATAAAAAGTGATCAAAAAGTCGTATGTGTTCTAAAATGGTACCAATAAAATCTACAGCCCGTCTCGCAAAAAACAAGCCCGCACACCGCTCAATCAACTGAAAAATAAAAAAGTTACGGCACTAGTAATGCGGTGATGAAAAAACATCTCAATGCGCAGGCCGGAGGGGAACATTCCTGCAGTTTTAGGGCCCTAGTATTTAGGAACTAGGAAAGGGAATGGACATAGCACATCCGCTGGAAGCGAGGGCGCCCGTATTATACCAGCGCAAAACTTTCCCAGCAATATTTCCCAAACTACGAAGGAGAAAATGTCCCCAAAAGGTGCAGAGCCTTACAAAAGGGGGATAAGAAAGAAAACCGTTTATCAGTGTGACGCCGGCCTGTGCATAACGGATCGCTTCACAGCGTAACACACATCTATGGATAATTGTATTATTTACCCCATGATTATACCCTCCTATTATGCCCTGATATACTCCGCACAGATTACATATACCCCGATATACTCCGCACAGATTACATATACCCTGATATACTCCGCACAGATTACATATACCCCTGATATACTCCGCACAGATTACATATATCCTGATGTTCTCCGCACAGATTACATATATCCTGATGTTCTCCGCACAGATTACATATATCCTGATGTTCTCCGCACAGATTACATATGCCACCACATTATAAGCTGAAATACCAGCAAAACCCCAAACAGAACTATTACCAAGCAAAATCCATGCTCAAAATGGCGGTCTTTCCCTTCTTAGCCCTACAGTGTGCCCAAACAGCAATTTATGGCCACAAGTAAGGCATTACCATGCCCGGGAGAACCCGCTTAACAATTTATGGGGTAAGATTCTCTAGGGGCACAACATCTTGTGCGGTGAATGGGCAGATCAGTGGAGAAATTGCAATTTTCACTTTGCACCATCCACTGCGTATTCATTTCTGAAAAACACCTGTGGAGTCTAAATTGTCACTACATCCCTTGATAAATGCCTTTAGGGGTGTAGTTTCTAAAACGGGGTCACTTTTGTTTGGTACATCAGGGGTTTTGCAAATGCAACATGGCGTCCGCAAACCATTCCAGAAAAATCTACGCTCCAAAAGATAAATACCGCTCCTTTTCTTCTGAATGCTCCCATATATGTAAACAGTCGATTATAACCACATATGGGGTGTTACCGTACTCGGGAGAAATTACTTTACAAATGTTGGGGTGCTTTTTCTTCTCTATTCCTTGTAAAAATGAAAAATGTGTATCTAAAACTACATCTTGTTGGAAAAAAAAAATATTTTTCATTTTCATGGCTTAATTCTAATTAATTCATCAAAAAACCTTTGGGATCAAAATTTTCACTATACCCCTAGATGATTCCTCAGGGGGTGCAGTTTCCCAAATGGTGTCACTTTTGGGGTGTTTCCACTGTACTAGTACTACAGGGGCTCAGCAAATATGACATGACACCCAGAAACCATTCCAAAATCCAAATGGTGCTCCTTCCATTCTGAGCCCTACCGTGTGTCCAAACAGATGTTTGTGACCACATGTGGGGTATTATTTTACTCGGGAGAAGTTGCTTTACAAATGTTGTGGTGCTTTTTCTCCTTCAGTCCTTGTGGAAATGAAAAAAAAATACCTAAACCTACATTTTCTTTGAAAAAATGTAGATTTTCATTTTTACGGCCTAGTTACAATAAGTTCTGTAAAAAACCTGTGGGGTAAAACTGCTCACTCTACCCCTAGATAATTCCCTCATGGGGTGTAGTTTCCAAAATGGGGTCACTTGTTGGGGGTTTCCACTGTTTTGTCCCCTCAGGAGCTTTGCAAATGCGACATGGCCTCCGCAAACCATTCCTGCTAAATTTGAGTTCCAAAAGCCAAATGGCGCACTTTCCCTTCTCAGCCTCGCCGTGTGTCCAAACAGCCGTTTATTACTACATGTGGGGTATTGTTTTACTCGGGAGAAATTTCTTTACAAATTTTATGGTGCTTTTTCTCCTTTAGTCCTTGTGGAAATGAAAAAAAATTAGCTAAACCTACATTTTATTTGAAAAAATGTAGATTTTCATTTTCACAGCCTACTTGCAAAAATTTCTGCAAAAAACCTGTGGGGTCAAAATGCTCACTATACCCTAGATAATTTCCTCAAAGGGTATAGTTTCCAAAATGGGGTCACTTGTTGGGGGTTTCCACTGTTTTGTCACCTCTGGGGCTTTGCAAATGCGACATGGCCTCCGCAAACCATTCCTGCTAAATTTGAGCTCCAAGAGCCAAATGGCGCTCTTTCCCTTCTAAGCCCTGCCGTGTGTCCAAACAACTGTTTATTACCACATGTGGGGTATTGTTTTACTCGGGAGAAATTGCTCTACAAATGTTGTGGTGCTTTTTCTACTTTAGTTCTCTTGGAAATGAAAAAAAATTAGCTAAACCTACATTTTATTTGAAAAAATGTAGATTATCATTTTCATGACCTAGTTCCAAAAATTTTTGCAAAAAAACTGGCCGGTCAAAATGCTTGCTACACCCCTAGATAAATTCCTCGAGGGGTATAGTTTCCAAAATGGGGTCACTTGTTGGGGGTTTCCACTGTTTTGTCACCTCAGGGGCTTTGCAAATGTGACATGGCCTCCGCAAACCATTTCTGCTAAATTTGAGCTCCAAGAGCCAAATGGCGCACTTTCCATTCTAAGCCCTGCCGTGTGTCCAAACAACTGTTTATTACCACATGTGGGATACTGTTTTACTCGGGAGAAATTGCTCTACAAATGCTGTGGTGCTTTTTCTACTTTAGTTCTTTTGGAAATGAAAAAAAATTAGCTAAACCTACATTTTATTTGAAAAAATGTAGATTTTCATTTTCATGGCCTAGTTCCAAAAATTTTTGCAAAAAAACTGGCCGGTCAAAATGCTTGCTACACCCCTAGATAAATTCTTCGAGGGGTGTAGTTTCCCAAATGGGGTCACTTTTGGGGGGTTTCCACTGTTTTAGTTCCCCTAGACCTGTTCAAAGCTGACATGGTGCCTAAAATATATTCTAATAAAAAGGAGGCCCAAAATCCACTAGGTGCTCCTTTGCTTCTGAGGCCGGTGCTTCAGTCCAGTAGCACGCTACGGCCACATGTGGGATATTTCCTAAAACTGCAGAACCTGGGCAATAAATATTGAGTTGCATTTCTTGGGTAAAACCTTCTGTGGTACAAAAAAAATGGATCCAAAATGAATTTCTGGAAAAAATAATGAACTTTGTAAATTTCACCTCTACTTTGCCTTAATTCCTGCGCAATGTCTAAAGGGTTAAGAAACTTTCTAAATGCTGTTTTGAATACTTTGAGGGGTGCAGTTTTTAAAATGGGGTGACTTATTGGCGGTTTCTAATATCTAAGGACCTCAAAGCCACTTCACAACTGAACTGGCCCCTGTAAAAATAGCATTTTGAAATTTTCTTGAAAATGTGAGAAATTGCTGCTAAAGTTCTAAGCCTTGTAACGTCCTAGAAAAATAAAATGATGATCAAAAAACGATGCCAATCTAAAGTAGACATATGGGGGATGTTAGTTAGCAACATTTTTGTGTGGTATAACTGCCTGTCTTACAAGCAGATGCATTTAAATTGAGAAAAATGTTAATTTTTGCAATTTTTCGCTAAATTTTGGTGTTTTTCACAATAAATACTGAATGTATCGGGCAAATTTTGCCAGTAACATAAAGTCCAATGTGTCACGAGAAAACAATCTCAGAATCGCTTGGATAGGTAAAAGCATTCCGGAGTTATTACCACATAAATTGAAACATGTCAGATTTGAAAAATGAGGCTCTGTCAGGAAGGTCAAAAGTGGCCAAAGAGGGAAGGGGTTAATGTCCATCAAGTTCAATCTTTCTATGCTCTAGATGGCAAAACAAAAAACTCCAGTGTTATAGGAGCCAAGATTATCCCCTAGTCATTTGTATAGCTCTTGGTATTAAAGGGGGTACGTGGGGCCGAAAAGTATTAGCAGTGTACTCACCACAGTATGTGAGTACACTCTCTAATATATATTTCAGTCCCCTGTCACGCTGACTATGAGATTTTAATAGATTTTTAGCTCTGGTGGGGACCGAAAGTCTAGTTGCACAGTCTTCCTTCATGACAACATGACTTCGTCATGTGACCAGCTGCGCCGTAATCTATGTGCAAGCAGTAACTGCTACCTCCATTATTTAACTGCCATAATAACCTATTTTAGACATTATCATTCAGCCTGGCCACTTCTAAAGCTCAGCCTGTTCACCATCATTTGTAAGACATAATTATTCCACCATAACTTGCCTGCAACTGCCCCCTGACACCGAATTTGCAATGTTATAGCTGTGACAAGTTATAAAAAGACCAAATGCATTGCGAAGTACACTTTTTTTGCTTAGTGCATAACTTCGAATAAGAAGTTGGACCAAAAGCTATAAAAAATTCACGAAAATGACAAACCTCTGACTTTGAAAGATTATCTTTCGGAGCTCAAAAGAAAAAGGACCCTGTGGTGGAAACCTTTAGGTATCAACCCTACTGTTTTCTCCAACGTAAGCAGTGCCAGAAGTGTTTACCATCTACTTATCTCCCTGCATCCACAGACATAACAGGCTTGAATGCCAAGGCAAATGTGTATGTTTAAAGGAGATTATCAGGAAAAATAGCTGTTTATGGCCAGCTTAACCCCTTAACGACTAGTGACGGATATATCCATCACAAGCAGGAGCTAGTTGTAACGGCTGCTGTGCCGTTCCCCGTCTTCCCCATGGCCTCTGCCCCAGTTCCTGCGCCCTCCATTACCTCATGCTCATCCCGAGCTCCACTTACCAGATCCGGACGCTCTGCTGGCCCTGGGCAGCGTCAGGTAAGTGCATCTCTTACCTCCCTCCGCGGCCGTCATCCTCGATGTGCGGCTGCAGTCACTAGAGGGCGTGCGCGCCTTAATTCAAAAGACTTCCTCTTTAAGGATCCTCCTCCCTCTAATCCATGCTTGTTCAACCAAGTTCCCCGTGAGTTTCCCTGTACCCTGGTTCTCTGTTTCCTTCCCTTCTGCCTTTGTCTGGATTTGCCGTTGTTGACCTCTGCCTGAACTTGATTATCCTTGCCTGCCACCTGCCTTGGTGCCATCATCGCCTAATGTCAGCGGTGAATTACAGCTGACATCCGACTGTAATGGCGGGGACCTAAATTAGCTTCAAACCCCGCCATTAACCCCTTAATTGCAGTGGTCAAAAGCGATCACTGCATATAAGTTGTTTGCAACTCATCAGCAGCCCAGCAATAAAATTGCTGGGGGTTCCGGTGGCTGCATTGGTAACCAGAGGCCTAATACTGGCCTCCCAGTCTGCCTAGCATGGAAACCTTCTAGGCCCTGCCCGGAGGCGGAGCCTTAAAGGCTTCTGTAGCTGACGGCAAGATGGCGCCGGCCCAGGAGCTGAGTCGGTGTCATCAGTGGTGGATGTCAGCTGTATGTTATTCCTGCCATTAACCCCTTAGATCCAGCGAACGAAAGCGATCGCTGCATCTTAGAGGTTGGCAGCAGATCAGCAGCCCTGTCATGCAATTAGGGCTGATGACTGCTGCTATGGCAACAGGAGACCTAACATGTTATTTATTCCACGCGGTGAACAGCGAAAAACAAAAATGGAAAAAACGATACCAGAATTTTAGTTTTTTGGTCACTGTGCCCTACAAATATTGGAATAAAAAGTGATCAAAAAGTCGCATGCATCCAAAAATGATACCTATATAAGCTATAGCTCGTCTCTCAAAAAACAAGCCCTCATACAGCTCAGTAGACGAAAAAATTAAAACATTATGGTTCTCACAACTTGGTGACAGAAAAAATGCATTCTTTTTACAAAAGTAATTTTATTGTGCAAATAGTTGTAAAACATAAAAAGGTGCTATAAATTAGGTATCGTCGGAATCAAACTGACCCGCAGAATTATGTTAACATGTAGTTTATAACGCTTGGTGAACGCTGTATAAAAAAAACCTAAAAAAAATATGCCAGAATTGCTGTTGTTTGGTCACCTTGCCTCCCAACAAATAGGATAAAAAGTGATCAAAAAGTGGCATGTACCCCAAAATGGTAGCAATAAAACTATAGCTGCTCCCGCAAAAAAAAAAAAAAAGAAACAGCCCTCATACCACTATGGCTATGAACAAATAAAATTAGTTAAGGCTCCAATAAGTCAGGAAATAAAATATATGCAGTTGTGCAGGCCTGACGGGAACATTTCTTCTGTTTTAAGAGGTGAATTATCAAGGCCCTAAAATTAGGGAACCAGGAAAGGGAGGTCCTAAACATATCTGCTGGAAGCGAGGGTGCCCGTATTATACCAGGACAACACTTCCCAGCAAAATTCCCCAAACTGCAAAGGTGCGGAGTGTGGACCAAAAGGGGGATAAGGACAGACATTTGTTAGTGCGACACCGGCCTGTGCAGAAAGGATTGTGTCACAGCGTAACACAGATCTATGGATTATTTTATTGTTTTTAAATAACTCAATTGTTAGACCACAAGACTATGCCCCTGATGTACTCTGCCCAGCTTACATATGCCCCACATTAAAAACGGAAACACCAGCAATACTCAAACAAATCTACTACCAAGCAAATCCATGCTCCAAAAGCCAAATGGTGCTCCCTCCCCTCTGAACCCTACAGCGTGCCCAAACAGCAGTTTACTTCCACATATATGGCATCGCAATACCCAAGAGAACCCTTTTAACAATTTTTGGGATGTGTGTCTCCAGTGGCACAAGCTGGGCACGACATATTTGCCACTGAAATAGCATATCTGGGGAAAATTTAAATTTTTACTTTGCACCATCCGCAGCCCAGTCATTTACGGGAAAGTCCTGTAGGGTGAAAATGCTCACTACCCCCCTTAATAAATGCCTTGAGGGTTGCAGTTTCCAAAATCGGGTCACTTCTTAGGGGTTTCTTTTATTATTTCACATCAGAGCCTCTGCAATTGTGAACCAATACTTTGTAAATCAACAACTTAGCCCTCAATTTTACATGGTACTCTTTCACTCCTGAGCCCTGTCAAATGTCCAGGCAAAAGATTAGGGCCACATGTAGGGTGTTTCTAAAACCAGGAAACACAGCATAATAATTAGAAAACTGTCTTCTTATGGTGGCACAAGCTGGGCACCACATATTGGCATATTTATGGAAAAAATTCCCATTTTCACTCTGCAACATCGACTGCACACTATTTTTTCCAAAACACCTGCGGGGTTAACATGCTTACTACGCCCCCTAGGTGAATACCTTGAGGGGTGTCGTTTCCAAAATGTGGTCATTTCTGGGGGTTTCCACTGTTTTGGTCACACAGGGGCTTTGCAAATTCGATATAGCACCCAGAAACCAATCCAGCAAAATCTGCACTCCAAAAGCCGCTCCTTCCCTTCTGAGCCCTGTCGTGTGCCCAAACAGCAGTTTATGACCACATATGGGGTATTGCTGTACTCTGGAGAAATTGCTTTACAAATGTTGGGGTTCTTTTTTTCCTTCATTTGTTGAGAAAATGAAAAGTTTTGAGCGAAAGCTACACTTTCTTGAAGAAAAGGGATTGTTTTTATTTTCACTGCCCAATTCTAATAAATTCTATGAAACACCTTTCGTGTCAAAATGCTCACTACTTCCCTAGATTAATTCCTCAAGGGGTGTAGTTTCCTAAATGGAGTCACTTTTTGGGCGTTTTCACTGTTTTATCCCCTCAGGGGCTTTGCAAATGTGACATGGCCTCCGCAAACCATTCCTGCTAAATGTGAGCTTCAAAAGCCAAATAGAACTCTTTCTCTTCTAAGCCCTGCGTGTGTCCAAACAGCTGTTTATGAACACATGTGGGGTATTGTTTTACTTGGGAGAAATTGCTTTACAAATTGAGCCGTGCTTTTTTCCCTTTAGTCTTTGTGGAAATGAAAAAAATTAGCTAAACCTACAATTTCCTTAGATTTTAATTTTTACGACCTATTTCTAATAATTTCTGCAATAAAACTGTGGGGTCAAAATGCTCACTATACCCCTAGATAATTTCCTTGCGATGTGTAGTTTCCCAAATGGGGTCACTTTTGGGGGATTTCCACTGTTTTGGCACTGCAAGAGTCCTTCAAACCTGACATGGTGCCTAAAATATATTTTATTAAAAAGAAGCCCCTAAAACCCTCTAGGTACTCCTTTCCTTCTTAAAGAGGCTCTGTCACCAGATTTTGCAACCCCTATCTGCTATTGCAGCAGATAGGCGCTGCAATGTAGATTACAGTAACGTTTTTATTTTTAAAAAACGAGAATTTTTGGCCAAGTTATGACCATTTTTGTAGTTATGCAAATGAGGCTTGCAAAAGTCCAAGTGGGTGTGTTTAAAAGTAAAAGTCCAAGTGGGCGTGTATTAGGTGCGTACATCGGGGCGTTTTTAATACTTTTACTAGCTGGGCGCTCTGATGAGAAGTATCATCCACTTCTCTTCAGAACGCCCAGCTTCTGGCAGTGCAGACACAGCGTGTTCTCGAGAGATCACGCTGTGACGTCACTCACAGGTCCTGCATCGCGTCAGACGAGCGAGGACACCGGCACCAGAGGCTTCAGTTGATTCTGCAGCAGCATCGGCGTTAGCAGGTAAGTCGATGTAGCTACTTACCTGCAAACGCTGATGCTGCTGCAGAATCAACTGAAGCCTCTGGTGCCGGTGTCCTCGCTCGACTGACACGATGCAGGACCTGTGAGTGACGTCACAGCGTGATCTCACGAGAACACGGCTGTGTCTGCACTGCCAGAAGCTGGGCGTTCTGAAGAGAAGTGGATGATACTTCTCATCAGAGCGCCCAGCTAGTAAAAGTATTAAACTCATTTACCCACTTGGACTTTTGCAAGCCTCATTTGCATAACTACAAAAATGGTCATAACTTGGCCAAAAATGCTCGTTTTTTAAAAATAAAAACGTTACTGTAATCTACATTGCAGCGCCTATCTGCTGCAATAGCAGATAGGGGTTGCAAAATCTGGTGACAGAGCCTCTTTAAGCCTGTGCTTCAGTACATTACCACACTAGGGCCACATGTGGGATATTTCCTACATCTGCAGAACCTGGGCAATAAATATTGAGTTGCATTTCCCTGGTAAAGCTTCCTGTGTTACAAAAAAATGGATTAAAATTAATTTCTGCAAAAGAAAATGAAATTTGTAAATTCCACCTCTATTTTGCTTTCATTTCTGTGAAACATCTAAAGGGTTAAGAAGCTTTCTAAATGCTGTTTTGAATACTTTGAGGGGTTCAGTTTTTAAAATGGGGTGACTTATTGGGGGTTTCTAATATATAAGGCCCTCAAAGCCACTTCACAACTGAACTGGCCCCTGCAAAAATAGCCTTTTGACATTTTCTTGAAAATGTGAGAAATTGCTGCTAAAGTTCTAAGCCTTGTAACGTCTTAGAAAAATAAAAGAATGTTCAAAAAACGATGCCAATCTAAAGTAGACACATGAAGAATGTTAATTAGCAACAATTTTGTGTGTTATAACTGCCTGTCTTACAAGCAGATACATTTAATTTTAGAAAAATGCACATTTGTGCAATTTTTCGTTATATTTTAGTGTTTTTCACCATTAAATACTGAATATATTGAGCAAATTTTGGCAGTAACATAAAGTCCAATGTGTCACGAGAAAACAATCTCAGAATCGCTTGGATAGGTAAAAGCATTCCGGAGTTATTACCACATAAATTGAAACATGTCAGATTTGAAAAATGAGGCTCTGTCGGGAAGGTCAAAAGTGGCCAAAGAGGGAAGGGGTTAATAAAAGTTAATCAATATATTATATGCATCCAAAAATGAGGCAATTGAAAAAAAAAACTTGTCCCGCAAAAAACAAATCCTTATATCGCTTTTTCGACCAAAAAGGCCTGGTTATTAATGGGTTAAAATCAATGGCGGAACATAATAGGAGCGAATTGCGGCAACATCTGTGACAGAACTGCATTGTCTATGTACTGCAAAAGGACCTGCAGACATAAGGTCAAATAACTTATGTCTGCACTTTCTGTTACTGTTTAAAGACCTGCAGGTCACATGACCGCAGGTCTTAGAACAGCAGCAAGAGAGAAGAATGAGCTGCTATGTGAGTATAAGGGGATGGATTAGTTTAAGGGGTCTGTATTTAGGAAGTCTGTTCTAGGGTTTGTATTAGTTTAAGGGGTCTGGGGTCTGTATTTAGGCGGTCTGGACTTGGGTCTGTATATTGGAAGTCTTGTCTGGGTGATCTGTATTAGTTTAAGGGGTCTTGGGTCTGTATTTATGGGGTCTGTTCTGGGATCTGTATTTAGGGGGTTGGTCTTGGGTCAGTATTTAAGGGGTCTGGTCTGGGGTCTGTATTTAGGGGGTCTTGTCTGGGTGATCTGTATTCGTTTTAGGGATCTGGGGTCTGTATTTAAGGAATCTGTTCAGAGGTCTGTATTTAGGGGTTCTGGTCTCGGGTCTGTATTTAGGGGGTCTGGTCTGGGGTCTCTATTAGTTCAAGGGGTCTGGGGTCAGTATTTAGGGAGTATGGTCTGGGGTCTGTATTTAGGGGTCTGGTCTGGGGTCTTTATTAGTTTAAGGAGTCAGGTCTGGGTTCTGTATTTAGGGGGTCTGTATTTAGGGTAGTCTGGTCTGGGGTCTGTATTAGTTTAGGAAGTCAGATCTGGGGTCATTATTATTTGTTTAGGGGCTCAGGTCTGGGGACTGTGTTTAGGAGGTCTATATTTAGGAGTCTGTATTTAGGGGGTCTGGGGTCTGTATTAGTTTAGTAAAATGATGTTGAGCCCAACCAGTGGTTATTATTAGTTTAGGAAGTCAGTTCTGGAGTCTGTATTTAGGGTTTTATTTAAGGTTCTATATTTAGGGGGTCTGTATTAGTTTAAGGGGTCAAATCTGGGGTCTGTATTAGTTTAAGGGGCCAGGTCTGGGTTCGGTACTTAGGGGTCTGGTCTAAGCCAAGGTCTATATTTAGGGTGTCTTGTGAAGGGTCTGTATTTATTTAGGGTGCTTGTTCTGGGGTCTGTATTGTTTTAGGGGTATTCTGGTCTGGGGACTGCAATAGTTTAGAAGGTCTGGGTCTGTATGTTTTCTAGGGTCTGGTCTGGGGTCCGAACTTATTAGTCTAAGTAAAAGGGGTTGTCCAGGCCTGTATCGTTTTTTCATACTGATGACCTATCCACCAGATAAGTCATCAGTATATGATCAGTGGGGGTCTGACACTCAGACCCTGCAACGATCAGCTGCTCCATATGCCTTTGTGCACCGGATGTCCGTGCTGGAAGCAGATGGCTCTGGTCACAGTATAGTGGGTGTGCTGCAATACTGCAGCTCTGCTGCTGTTCAAGTGAATAGAAGCAGAGTTAAAGTTCTGCAGCACAGCCGCTATGCAGTGTATGGAGCCATCTGCTACCAGCACTACGGGCACTGAACACTGCATAGCATCTGGTGCCCGGAGGCAGCCACAACAGCTGATAGTGCGGGGTCTGGGTGTTGGACCCGCACCGATCATATAATCATAAACAATCCTGTGGATAGGTCATCAGTATGAAAAACTGGTCCGTGCCCGGAAAACCCCTTTAATGCATGGGCCAGGGCCTTGGTGTCTGATTTTTTGTGTTTCTATAGAGGCTGGAAATGGCTGCAGAAGCGAGGGGCAAAGATTTCTCATCAGGAAACTCTGCAGTCA
This sequence comes from Rhinoderma darwinii, assembly GCF_050947455.1. Taxonomy (NCBI): domain Eukaryota; kingdom Metazoa; phylum Chordata; class Amphibia; order Anura; family Rhinodermatidae; genus Rhinoderma; species Rhinoderma darwinii. Next base: position 144,844,662 of record NC_134689.1, read on the forward strand.
TCAGGAGAAGTTGTCATAATGGTCTGTGTCAGATGGAGAAGAAAAGAAAAGAGAACAACTCCCTTCAAAGAAGACATCACTTGTGAGTCACTGGATTTATAAAGGATCTGTCCCCTCTTCTGACATGTCTGTTATAGGAAATTCTTGTATTCCACATAAAATCTTTGAGTAGTCCAGGACTAATAGACAAATGCGTATTACCAATCCCATTGTCGAGAGTATCTGTCCCTACGCAGCTAGATACTGTCAGCTATTATTGGAGACTGTCAATATGTAGGGAAACAGCCCTTTGACAAGGGGAATCGTAACACCCATTTGTCAATGCTCGCACAGACAGGTGGTGTTCACTGTGGACACGACAGAGCGGCGGTGGGAAAGGGGGGGGCACAAGTTTGGTCAACTGTCCAGGGCATTATAGTCTACTTAATCCACCACTGGTTAAAATACCACAGTCACGAGGAGCTACATACTGTTCATAAGTCCAACTGAAAAATACATTTGGGTTGGAGCTTGCAGCCAGTTGGAATGACTGAGAACTTTTCCAGCAATGAAGAATGGTTGTGAGCACCTTTTACAATGTTCCAACCAAGTTCCGTTTTTTATCTGGATACGGGCTTAGTATTGCTTCAAGACCATACAATAAACCAATAAACAATTTAAATCCCCCCATTCCCTTGCTTAGTATACTGAGTAGCCTTAAATATTGAAGTATTTGTACTTTTATAACCTGTTTCAGCAATGGATCAGTTTAAGGCTTAGTATCTAAAAATACATGTGTGGATAATTTCTTAGAAGAAATAATGTATGGTATCTTGCTTCCCACCCTCTATGGAATTGTCTTTACTTCTTATTTGGTTTGAATAGATTCACTATGTTCTAGATTTGCTGTAAATCAGAGCATTTCACACTTTGAAGAATCAATTGGTTTCCTAAGAAATTGGCACTAGAATGTGTGTGTCTTAGATAGGGAATTTAGACAGGGACTGACAGGAGTAATGACAATCTTTGTACAGCGCTGAGGAATATGTTGGTGCTATGACAGCAACAAGGAATATATAAATAAAATAAATAAATGGAGAAGAACATTTTAAAGATTTGCTGATATCTGTTCCCAACCTTCAAAAAAAAAAAAAAAAAAAGGAAGACGTTTCTGAGAGGGTATGTTCACATGCACTGTTTTCAGACGTAATTCGGGCGTGTTACGCCTCGAATTATGCCTGAAAAAACGGCTCCATTAAGCCTACAAACATCTGCCCATTGCTTGCAATGAGATTTACGGTGTTCTGTTCCCACGAGGTGTAATTTTACGCGTCGCTGTCAAAAGAGGGAATAAAAAGACACCCGTGTCAAAGAAGTGCATGTCACTTCTTGGGACGTTTTTGGAGCCGTTTTTCATTGACTCCATTGAAAAACAGCTCCAATAACGTCCGTAAAATACGCAGCGAAAAACGCAAGTTTTCAGACGAAAACAGCTCCGTAATTTCAGACGTATTTTGCTACTGCGTGTGAACATACCTTGTTTCGTTTTTTCTGTGCTTTCTATGTCATATTTTCTAACAATATCATTCTTAATTTGTCATTTCAGTTTATTTTAGCAGTGGAAAATATAGTCATTTGAACCTTCTAACATTAATCTTGTGCTGAGATTGTGACATTTTCCATTTAAATTTTGCAAGCTCTAGGAAAAAGCTTTGACACAGTCACCCTGTTGTTGATGGACACACATAACTTACTAACCAGTTTCACTTTGTTGTAATTATTTTGGCTAACAATTGCATAGCTCAGCATGTTTTTCGTAGTTGTGTTCAGTGCAGATGTAACCGGTAATAACTAACTTCTGTTACACTCTCTGTAGTTGTAAAATGATCATTGAACGGCAGAACCTTTCTTTATGTAAGGCCCCATGCACACGACCATAGAATTAATTCGGAATTACAGTCCGTAACTATGGACCCATTCATTTCCATTGCCCACTGACACCTTTCCTTATATTTACAGAAAGGTGTCTGTGCCATAGAAAGTCTCCTCAAAAGATAGGACATGTCCTATTTTTTGCTTTCTACGGAATGTGCTCCCATACAGGTGGCTGTCTGCGGCCGGTCGTGCCTCTAATCATGGACCATGATTACGAGCACTGTCGTGTGCAGGGGACCTTACATGTCTTATCCACTAATATCATAACTTTTATGTCTTTTGTGTGTCATTAATGATTAGAGCTAGAAATTACTCTATAAACCTTTCTGCAGGGGGTTTCTCTGACAAATTAGATTAGGTATTTTATGTTCTTCTGTAAAACAATTTCATAGTAGCATTCTACAAAGTGAATTTGAACGCTTATTGATTAATCCCTTTTTCACTTGTCCTCTGTATATCAGCATTCTCATGGGAAGCGCAGCAAGAAGATGATTATTTAATTACAGGGTTTGATGGCAGACCGCATTTGTGCTGTAATATCACTATAATAGCCTCGTTCAATAATATAGTCAATAATGTTCAATTATGTGATAGGGAACTGAAATTATTGAATTGGATTGGTCGCACACAGACAATAAAATGCTGTGTCCGTTGATGCAGAAACATGGCTTCAGCAGTATTTTCATTTTAGAGATACCGGTGTTCACAGGGGATCGTCATGTTTAAGTCTGATTTGTAGGTCCGGTCTAATAAGGTCAGACTTATTATAAGGCTTTATAGACCTGTAATTGTTGGACGCAGTGAGTTGTGGATAATGAACATTGCAAAGACAAACTCATTTTGTTATAAGATATTTGCTTTTATTTCTATTCTGGTTTTGTGAGTGCAGAGCGTCAGGCGGTTAACCTGGAAGATTGGTGCTTATTGTGAGGGAAACCAATATTTACTTATGATGGGAGGGGCTTAAAGGACATTAGGTGTTTCATTAAATAGAAAGTGAGGTTTAGAAACGTTGCAAAGCATATGAGCAAACATATATTATCCATGTGCTGTTCAGGTGACTCAAGAATAACTAATGTTTTCCTTACCAACTCACTATTATATTACATTTACAGCAATTCTCTAAGATTGTCTAATTATCTATTTTTTTCAGAAAGGGAGTTCTATATAAATCCGATTTTCTGTAGTTTCCCTGCAGCGTGTCAGCAGACATAAGCTGCCCATACACTTACAATGACTGTAGGCCGGCACCTATTCCTCCAAAATCCCAAATATGCATGCTCAGCATGTGTTATACTAGGGAGAGGGGACTAATCAGCTGCAAGTCTCCTCTGGCACCAGCTTATCTTCTGCAGGATCGTGCATGTTGAAATCCAGCATTCCCGATCCTTCTTTCCTCCGACATCTACCATTGAGGGATGGTCATGACAGCCTCATACACATTAGCTTGTCGGCACATCCTCATGAAAATTAGCAGGTTCGGATAACTTTCCTTTTAATGTGAATGGGCAGCCATAGTCTGAATCTGCTGTACTGTAGCAGAATACTGGCTGCCATGATCCGCAAGCAGAATATATTCCGGTCCTGACATGGAAGTTTGCCATGCTCTATTATAAAATATTTTGATTATAGATATACATTATGGATTGCTGTAAATCTATTTAACTAACATACAAGTGTAAGTTTACCAAAGTATATCCATACTGCAGAAACACAAAATAAACACACTGCAGAAATTCAAAATATACAAAAAAAAAACTCCTGCGTCGCTGTGTTCCGTTGTTCTGCTCCGTCAGAAGAACAGAACAAGGGAATAATGGAAGCAATGGTTCCATTACACAATGTACACCGCCGGCGGCTGATGGAACCTATTGACTTGAATGGGTTCCGTCGAATTTCCATCGGGGTAATCCGTGATATTACTGGAGACAATAGCGCAGCATGCTCCGGTAATCTCGGCCAGATCTTTGACGGTGGCCCCTAACGGAGTCTCCAACGCAGATGTGAACGATGCCTTATTAAGTAAAATTCGGCAAAGTCTACTTGTACCTCTACCGTTTTAAAAGCATTAAGAGAAAGGGGAATTGATAAGAAGAGTAGAAAAAGTGATAATAAATGAACACTATTTCTTTTGGATCACTTCATTGGTCTAAAAATAAGGAAGGGAAATGTGTCCAACATGTCTAGCGATATGTGCCAAATATATTATGCCACATACACCATTTTGATACATTTAACACACACTTATGTAGAACCTGGTAGTTGGTGTGTAGAAATGAACACTTATATTATCTAATTGCCAAAAGGCAAAAAAAGCCCTATGTTTTATTAAAATGTAACCTTTATTCAATAACAATACCACACCACACAATTGTTAAAAGCATCAATGTAAACTGGCAAAAAGGTGACTTGCAGACACTAAATGTCTGATTAATACTCTGCTGCCATAATTCACAGAAATTTTTATTACTGTCTAAATAAGCGGCTTGACTAATAGTAAATTCTATGACTGCCAGAGAATTGCATTGCATTTAATACATGTTTATCCACCCCCCGCCCCAGACATGTTTCACTACAAAAGTAGCGTCTTCAGGGGTTTAGGGGCCAATGTCAGCAACCATCAAACAAATCATTATGAAGGGTCAAACCTCTTTCCAAAATGATGGAATTAGATCTCGTCCAATCAAAAGCAACTCTGTTTATCCAATAAAGTGATTAATCCGGGCGCATGCGTTTTAAAGATAAGCAGAAGCCAAGTTTGGTTATGTATCTGCGCATGTCAGTTGACTTAGATTTTGATATGTCCGTTTAGTCGCGCATGCCCGGGCACTTAGTCTCCCAAAGATTATTGCGTTAATGAATTTACTTAACAGCGCATGTCAATGGACTTAGATTTTGAAATGTCCACTTAATTGTGCATGCTCAATCTCCAGAAGACTATTACTATCAATACAGCAATGATTGGAGAGCTCAAATATGTCTGTACAGAAACGTAGGCATAAGTTCTATCAATTAATTTTATGGCATATATGTACAGACTCATAGTCCACAGTGTACGGGCTGATAGACTTTCTATAGAGCCCGTACACCACTCACTTGGCTTTCCGAGGAAAGCCGAGCAGAGCCGATCAGAAACTAAACAGCACAACACTCACCTGAGCGCTTCTGCCACTTCCTTTTAGCTATCGGAAGGTGTCTCCGTGCTCGAACTCCCACTGATTAAAACTTCTGACATATCACTATGACATGTCAGAAGTTTTTTCAAAAAGTATAGGTACTCTTTAAAACTGGTTGATCATTCCAGGATCTATAGAGCTAAGTGAATCTTTTAGAATTCTTTTTTCTACTGAATAATTCTGATTTACTGTAAATCTTGAACTAGGCAAATCAGTTCTACAATTTCTACTTGGTAGTTTTTCAAAGTACAAAATTCTGGTTAACCCCTTCCCTCTTTGGCCACTTTTGACCTTCAGGACAGAACCTAATTTTTCAAATCTGACATGTTTCACTTTATGTGGTAATAACTTCGGAATGCTTTTACCTATCCAAGCGATTCTGAGATTGTTTTCTTGTGACACATAGGACTTTATGTTACTGGCAAAATTTGCTCGATGCATTCAGTATTTAATTGTGAAAAACACCAACATTTTGCAAAAAAAATTGCAAAAATTAGTATTTTTCTAAATTTCAATGTATCTGCTTGTAAGACAGGCAGTAATATCTTCTTGCGAATTAACATCCCCCATATGTCTACTTTAGATTGGCATTGTTTTTTGAACATCCTTTTATTTTTCTAGGATATTACAAGGCTTAGAACTTTAGCAGCAATTTCTCATATTTTCAAGAAAAAAATCAAAAGGCTATTTTTACAGGGGCCAGTTCAGTTGTGAAGTGGTTTTTAGGGCCTTATACATTAGAAACCCCCAATAAGTCACCCCATTTTTGAAAACTTCACCCCTCAAAGTATTCAAAACAGCATTTAGAAAGTTTCTAAACCCTTTAGACGTTTCACAGGAGTTAAAGCAAAGTAGAGGTGAAATTTTCAAATTTCACTTTTTTTTTGCAGAAATTCATTTTTAATCTATTTTTTTTGTAACACAGAAAGTTTTACCAGAGAAATACAACTCAATATTTATTGCCCAGATTCTGCAGTTTTTAGAAATATCCCACATGTGGTATTAGTGTGCTAATGGACTGAAGCACTGGCCTCAGAATCAAAGGAGCACCTAGAGGATTTTGGGGCCTCCATTTTATTAGAAAATATTTTAGGCACCATTTCAGGTTTGAAGGGCTCTAGTGGTGCCAAAACAGTAGAAATCCCCCCAAAAGTGAAAATGAAAATCTACAATCTTTCAAAGAAAATGTAAGTTTAGCTAATTTTTTTAATTTCCACAAGGACTAAAGGAGAAAAAGCACCACAACATTTGTAAAGCAATTTCTCCTGAGTAAAACAGTACCCGACATGTGGTCATAAACGACTTTTGGAGCTCAAATTTAGCAGGAATGCTTTGCGGAGGCCATGTCACATTTGCAAAGCCCCTCAGGGGACAAAACAGTGGAAACGCCAAAAACGTTACTCCATTTAGGAAACTACACCCCTTGAAGAATCCATCTAGGGGTGTAGTGAGCATTTTGACCCCACAGGTGTTTCATAGATTTTATTAGAATTTGGCAGTGAAAATAAAAAAAATCCTTTTTCTTCAATAAGATGTAGTTTTAGCTCAAAAATTTTCATTTTCTCAACAAATGAAGGAAAAAAAGAACCCCAACAATTGTAAAGCAATTTCTCCCGAGTATGGCAATACCCCATATGTGGTCATAAACTGCTATTTGGGCACACGACAGGGCTCAGAAGAGAAGGAGCGGCATTTGGCTTTTGGAGTGTAGATTTAGCTGGATTGGTTTCTGGTCGCCATGTCGCATTTGCAAACCCCCTGTGGGACCAAAACAGTGGAAACCCCCAGAAGTGACCACATTTTGGAAACTACACCCCTCAAGGTACTCACCTAGGGTTGTAGTAAGCATGTTAACTGCGGAGGTGTTTTGCAGAAAATAGTGTGCACTCGATGTTGCAGAGTGAAAATTGAATTTTTTCCATAAATATGCCAATATGTGGTGCCCAGCTTGTGCCACCATAACAAGTCAACTCTCTAATTATTATGCTGTGTTTCCCGGTTTTAGAAACACTCTACATGTGGCCCTAATCTTTTGCCTGGACATTCGACCTGGTTCAGGAGTGGAAGAGTACCATGTAAAATTGAGACCTAATTTGGTGACTTACACAGTATTGGTTCACAATTGCAGGGCTCAGATGTGAAATAATAAAATAAACCCCTGAGAAGTGACCCCATTTTGGAAACTGCACCCCTCAAGGCATTTATTAAGGGGTGTAGTGAGCATTTTCATCCCACATGTCTTTTCCATAAATGATTGCGCTGCGGAATGTGCAAAGTAAAAATTTCCATTATTCCCTAGATATGCCCTTTCAGTGGCAAATATGTCGTGCTCAGCTTATGCCACTGGAGACACACACCCCAAAAAATTGTTAAAAGGATTCTCCTGGGTTTGGCGATGACATATATGTGGAAGTAAACTGCTGTTTGGGCACGCTGTAGGGTTCAGAAGAGAGGGAGCGCCATTTGGCTTTTGGAACGCGGATTTTGCTTGGTAGTAGTTTTGTTTGGAGTCTTACTGGCGTAGCTGTGTCTTAAGCTGTGACACAATCCTTTATGCACAGGCCAGTGTCGCACTGATAAATGTCCTTCCTTATCCCCCTTTTGGTCCACATTCCGCACAATTGCAGTTTGGGGAATTTTGCTGGGAAGTGTTGGTAAGTGTTGTCCTGGTATAATACGGGCACCCTAGCTTCCAGCAGATATGTTTAGGCCCTCCCCTTCCTGGTTCCCTAATTTTAGTGCCTTGATAATTTGCCTCTTGAAACAGAAGAAATGTTCCCCTCGGGCTGCACAACTGGATATTTTTCTTTCCTGACTTATTCGAGCCTTAACTTATTTTATTTCTTCATAGATGTAGTGGTATGACAGCTGTTTTTTTTTTGCGGGACGAGCTGTAGTTATTATTAGTACCACTTTAGGGTACATGAGATTTTTTGATCACTTTTTATCCTTTTTTTTGGGAGGCAAGGTGACAAAAAAACAGCCATTCTGGCATCTTTTTTTAGTTCTTTTTATACAGCGTTCACCACGCATAATAAATTACTTGTTAACTTTATTCTGCGGGTCAGTCCGATTCCGGCCATACCTAATTTATAGCACCTTTTTATGTTTTACAACTTTTTTCACAATAAAATTACTTTTGTAAAGACAATGTATTTTTTCTGTCACCATGTTGTGAGAGCCATAACTTTTAACATTTTTTTGTCTATGGAGCTGTATGAGGGCTTGATTTTTGCTAGACGAGTTATAGTTTTTATAGGTACCATTTTTGGATACATGCGACTTTTTGATCACTTTTTATTTCACATAACATAACACACCAGCTCCCATCACGTAACTGTACGTGATTTTGCGGGAAGGGGTTAAAGAAGCACTCCCGATTTTTATTTTTCCACCAACCTCCACCCCCCTCCATTTACAAATATGGAGTCACATGATCATAAGTCTGACGCTCAGTATCCTACAGCGTCTGCTCTAGGGATTGGAAGTCAAGCTCTCAATACAAGTCTATAAGAGCCTTAATGTGAATCTCATAGACTAGCATTGAGGGATTGACCTCCATTTTCCATAGTAGATGCTGTAGGATTTGGATTATCAGAGTACAGCTCACATGACCACATGGCGTCCTGGAACGGTGCAGCGTCCCGAGAAATACAGCACCAAGTAAGTCAATATACATCACTACATTACACTGTATTGCATTTGAAAATAGAGGTACAGAAAAATGGGGCAGAAAAAAAAATCTGGAGTGATTCTTTAACAGTTTATAGGCACAGTATCATATGGACCTTTGGATATATGTTTAGATTAATTTTATATATTTTTTTATTACAATATTACACATATGTTTGACATTATATTAACCCCCATACCACCCCACCCATATTCCCCTGGAGAAGGGGAAAAGAGGAAAAAAAAACAAAAAAAACACAAAAACAAAACCATCACTACTACTTAATTCATGTTTACAAACCTAAATAAACTCTCCAAGGGGTCCATGGATCACATACAGTTCTCATGTTATTTCTTTCCACTTTATAACACACCGCTGCCCTATTTATTAATTTCTTCCATGCATTCACTTATGGGGTCTTAGATGATTTCCAACTTGAGGCAATTACTCTACGAGCCAGAAAAAAAGCTTTCAAGCAGACTCATTTCAGTTGTAAATCGCCCTCCAGTCCCGAATCAGTACCCAACATACTGTTTTCAATATTTAGCAGAAACGGATTCCCAAAAACTGCTCCCAAAGCCTGACCCACTTTTTCCCAGTATCTTATTAATCTTGGACATCGCCAGAACATATGTATCATATCTGCTCTAATTCTAAGACACCTCGGACATTTATAAGGTTCCCCCTTGGAAAATTTACTCACAATCTTTTGGGTATAGTACAACATATGTATTGTATACCACTGCAAAATTGTCGGATTTCTTAATACCAAAGGGGCCAAATGCAAGGCTCTCACCCATTGCTCTTCCTCCAAATCACCCAAATCCTTCTTCCACTTATAACTGGGCTTCAGATACTCATCAGCTCTAATCGTATTTAACATGCCATATGTTCTTGATATAAATCTCTTTCTAATTTCTGCCAAAGTAACATAACTAAAAAAGGGGGGAAACTCCCTCCTAAATTCCTCCAATCCCAACTGCACACTAATAGCGTGTTCTAACTGCATATAATACAAAATAAATCTAGATTCAATGTAAAACTCTTGCTGCATCTCAGCAAAGGTTTTAATTCTATTGCCATTCAATACTTGTGAGATATAATATATTCTGTGTTTCCACCAAAGCTCCTTATTCTCTAAAATGTTTAATTCATCCCAATTATTACTCCAAATTGGTGTAAAACCAAAATATCCTCTAAGATAACTCATATCTTTTACCTTCTCCCATATTTTCTGTAACATTACCATTGTGACCAATTTAGTATCAACATTTTTAGTAAATACCCTTGCTTCAAGAATTGAAAAAATATCGTACGATTTGTGACATAACATGTGATCCTTCTTCAATGAACTCTTTAACAATTCTATATTACTTCCCCTCAATTGTTGCAGTTGAGACATAAAATAATATAATCTAAAGTCTGGTAATCCGAGTCCCCCTTGATTATTCAGCAATCTTAACAACTGTAATTTTGCTCATGGTTGCAACCCCTTCCATACGAATTCTCTTATTATTCTATGTTGGGTTATGAACACTTTATCAAAAATTCAAACAGGTGAATTCTGCAAATAATACAGTATTTGTGGAAGCCAGATCATCTTTATCAATGAGATTCTAGCCGCCATTGAAATGGGTAATTTACTCCATATCTTGGCCTTATTTCTCATTCTTTTTAACAGAGGGATAAAGTTTAATATCTCAAACTCCTCCACTCACCCCGATATCTCTATACCCAGATATTTAAATGAGGTAGAGCAAGGCATGGAGAGATTTGCTAATGTATCTCAAGTAGCATCCAAAGGAAGAAAAGCAGATTTCCCCCAATTTATCCTTACTCCTGAGTACTGCCCAAATTATTTTATAATCTTAATCAATTTATTCAACGAGAACTTTACCTCACCCAACATTAACAGAATATCATCAGCATATAAGCAAATTTTTCCTCTACAGACCCATACATTATACACTTAATGTCAGATTTAATTATTATAACATGAGCCATTGGCTCCATTATCAGGGCAAACAAAAAGGGTGAGATAGGACATCCCTGTCTTGTCCCTCCATGTAGATTGAATCTCTCAGATGCCAACCCATTTATCCCCATCCTTGCTCCAGCCCCCTCATACAACTCCATGAGCAAAAATTCAAACCAAAACCAAACTTAATTAAGATGGCCGAGATGTAAGTCCACTCAACCTGGTCAAAAGCTTTAACCACATCAAGCAAAACCACAGCCCGACCGCCCACTTCCGGCTGTCAATGCAAATTCCAATATAATCTATGCAAATTCCAAGAGGTGGTCCTACCGGGCATAAAGCCCAACTTTTTGGGGGTGAATCAATGAACCATAAACCCCAGCCAATCTATTAGCCAATACACTAGCAATCAACTTATAATCGGCATTGAGAAGTGATATGGGTCTATAAGAACCCATATGCAAGGGATCTTTTTGGCTTGAGAACCAATATTATCAATACCTTATTCATACTATCTGGTAATTCACCCTGATCAAACAAGCGAGCACAAATATCCATCAGCATTGGAAACAAGACTTTTGGAAACTAGAGTAGAACCTCTATCAGTAGGCCATCTGGTCCAGGGGCCTTCTTTCTCGCCATTCCCCGCGCAACTCTTTGTATCTCCTCAATATCTATCAGGGCCTCCAAACGTTCTACCTGCCCCGCACTCAGTTTGGGAAGTGCAATTCGCGCCAAAAATTCAACACAATCCTCCATAGTTTTCATTGATTCAGAGGTATAAACTTCACTATAATAATTGACAAATTCTTCCATCATTTCCTCAGTATCACACGTAATTGAGCTATCTACCCTCCTAATTGTCTCCAATGATGAGTTACCCGAATTCCCAAGTGCCAACTATTTTGGAGATGTATCCCCAACCTGAAAATGGGTTTGTTTTTAAAAATGTAATTGACTTTTTGCTTTTTCACACATAAAACAGATCAAGTTTTTCTTGTGCCTCATCCCACTACCTTCTATTAACCTTCATTGGTGACCCCAAAAACATTGACTCCATCTCCCCTACTTCCTTATTTAGCTTAATAATCTTTTCTCGAGATGTTTTTGTAAAATTTTTTTTTTTTTTGGACAATAAGCACCGTATCAACAGTATCCCATGCCACATAAATATCAGAGGACTCAAGATTGAGCTAAAAAAACGAGGTAGTCTCCAGTAGCAAATCACTACTCTCTATCAACATCAACCAATAGGGATTAATTTTCAAGAAACTAAGCCCCACTTGCATCCCAGTCTCAATCTCTATACATAAGGGCACATGATCTGATGGGCCTGTATAGCCATACTTCACCCTTCTAACAGCTATTTTATTGCATAATGCAAGGTCAATTCTAGACATTGCCCTATATCTTGAAAAACAAGAATACTTTCTCAGCCCTGGATTCCTCAACCTCCATACATCAATTCAATTTAACTCTTCTATAAAGTGCTTAAATTGAGTACTACCACCCCCTAAAGGGGATGCTACCATAGACCCAGGATCCAGTCCTTCTTCCAATATTCTATTGAAATCACCAAGTATGAATACAGGGCATAGCGGTTTACCTAAAACATAATCCTGCAGTTTAACTAAGTGTGCAAGCGGGGCCATAGGCGGGAGATACACTGTCATTATAATAATCAGCCCTTCCAACAACCTATATAAGCAAATAGATCTACCTTGATCATCAATTATCGTAGATGAATTAATTCTTTAAGAACAATTATGCCATCTAACTTCTTAAAAACTGAACTCATGGTATTATTTCTGCCTCTATTTTTAATAACATTGCTTTGCTTGTTTCTGGTAGGATGAGTGTAATCTATATTGCCTAATGTTTGGGGAAGTAGAATCTGTTAACAATATAAAACAGATACTAATTTTAGTTTGCAGCTCAGCAATCTGGAAAAGTTTAGAAATTGCAAAATAGTACAAACCAAAAAAACAAGTTTTTCTTCTTTTTTTTTCTCTCACAAAAGCTGTTTTGTTTTCTGGCTTATAATTTAAGATTATTCACTTTGCAACAAAACTATTAACATTTATCGCTTGTTTCTTTGTAAGGAGTGATATGGTCTAGGTTCTTAACCTGTAGTACATGTACCCCAGTGGTACATGACATGTATCTAGGGGGCACTCTCACTGTGCTCATGCTGTGGTCTTAATGTGCAGCACAGCATATGATCATGGGTTGTGGATAATGTGGTGTCATTTGTTTGGACTGTGGGTACTTGGCTTAGTAACGTTAAAACTAGAGATAAGTGAATTACCCAAAATTAGTTTCGGGGCCGTTTCTATCAATTCGGCTGTCCTTTTCTATGTGTGCAGTTTATAGAAGACATGATAGCAGTTAGTCTCCAGATACTATCTCAGTGAAAACTGAGAATTAGAAATAGAATCTGCAGAGGGGAAAACTGTTAAAAAAAAAAAAAAGAAATATTGTTATTCCTCATGTACACACATATGATCGCATATTCTGAAAAGTCACCTGAAAAGTTAGGTACCCTTTAAAGTCAGCTCTACCTCTTACTCTATTGTCACTTGTCACCCTAGCCAATTGAGAATGAATGGCTGGTACATTAGCAGCAATCAGCATAAATACAGAGCTTTTTTTGTAACTACAGAATAAACTAAATAAATATGAAGCTTTTAAATTATCTAAAATTCTTGAAGGTCTGCACATTAGAGTTTTGGTAAACCATCTGTAGTTCTGGAACATATAAGAGACCATATCTAGATATATGAAACATGATGCAAACTTAAATGAGGGCTTTAAACTGTTCCAAACCCTCAATCTCCTATTTCCTTTTCTGCAGGTATGACAAACCCTTCAGACCCAGTTTGATAAACCACTATTGCCCTCTTTCTAACATCCCAATCTCCAAATTAGTACTCAATACCTCTCTGACAGGCCTCACCTCGTTTTTCTATTAAACTTTTCTTGATATGCGTGTTAATCCCCCACCCCACCCCTACCAGAACACCAAACTTCAATTGGAGACAGGTATTGGAGACTTGACTGATGAACAGTAAACCTTAGCCTTGGAGACACCAAGGTTGGCTTCCCCTAATTATTTAGAGACAGCCACCCAGATATTTATCCTTCACCGGGCCTATTACGCCATGGCCAGGTTACATAAATTTCAGCCAAACAATCCAGGCCTATGTCCTAAATGTTGTAGAGCTCCTGGTACATTCTTTCACTTGCTCTGGGATTGCCTGGAACTGAGGGGCTTTTGGTCCAAAATTGTCAAAGTCCTTCATGACACAATGGGAATGCCAATCATGGAAGACCCTAAAACGTGCCTTCTATTTAGTTCCGGAAAGATACCTAAATAAGATATAAGCGATCCTTAGACGATACATACTTAAATAACATTACATACACAGTATTGGTACTTTGGTTAACTGTTTTTTTTCAAAACTTGCTTCTACAGTATCTTTATTAAGTTATGAGCTACAATCGATATCCACTTCGACCTTGGACCTTGTCCTCTATTTTTTAATCTTCTATTGACGCAAAAGTCATGGAAAGTACTTTTTATTCTGCATTATAGTATTATTTTATGCACCATGACATCGATTTTGTTTCTCCTGTATTCACCTTTCATATAAACACTTTATTGTGCTGTCCATATTTCACTGTACTGCTTCGTTGTGATCTCATCATGCTGTATTAACTGGATCTTGTTATTCTTCTCTGATTTTGCTGTTGTTTCTTTGCTGTATACCGTCAGTGATATCCGGCTGTGAAATAAATATCATTTATTCAACACATTTGTGAATAACCTGGTTGTCTATTCTTTTAAAAATGGACCCATGGTGTACGGCTGATGGATGAGGGGATATTCTAATGAGGTATGTTCACACATAGCAGATTTGCTTCAGAAATTTCTGTTACTGAAAATCCGACTGGGTTTGTTTCTGCAGTATGTGCAGGGAATTTTACAAAGTCTATTCAGGTGTATGAAACTGTCACAATTTTTTTGGGAACATACTCTTAGGGTATGTTCACACGCACAAGTAAAAACAGCTGAAAATTACAGAGCTGTTTTCAAGAGGCTTTTTTTTTTAGATGTTTTTGGAGCTGTTTTTCAACTGAGCCTATGAAAAACATATCCAAAAATGGCCCAAGAAGTGACATGCTCATGTGTGTGCTTTTAAGTAGCATTTTTCAAGGAGTATTTTGAGGTGTTTACGCCCTGAAATAGGCCTGAAAACGCTGCATGTGAACGTACCCTAATTGTTAGGTTTCTGGTGGGGAAAAAAAAGTTCACACGTAGTGTAAATACTGAAGATTTTCCATCTCATTCACACACTACGTAAATGCTGAACGGAAAAAGTGCTCAGAAATTGACCTGCAGTGCTTTTTTTTCATCCACAGCACGTCAATTGTATTTGCGTAAGCGCTGCTTATGTGTTGCAGGTTTTCCCCATTGAATTCAATGAGGAGGTAAAACCTGCAACAAATAGCAGATGTGATTGACTGTAGCAGTCACGTGGGATGAAACATCATCCCAGGAGGCCGGGCTGCAGGACGGCGGAGGGACACGTCGCCAAGGCTTGCGTAAGTTTGAAAGATGTTGCATTTTTTGCTGCGGAAAAGCAGCGGATTCCGCCTCAAAAAACGCAACTCAGAAAACAAAATCTTATACTTACCCAGAATTCTGTGTTTCTTTGTCCAAGCCAGCCTCCTGGGATGATGTTTCATCTCATGTAACCGCAGCAGCCAATCACAAGCTGCAGCGGTCTCATGGGATGAAACGTCATCCCATTAAGCCGGGTTGCAGGACAGCGGAGGGACGTGTTGCCAGGGCTTGCATAAGTATGATGAATCCCATCTGAAGACCCCGATAGATCTCTGGAATAATGAGGATCAGGTAATTGTAACTTTGGGTGCGAGGTGAGTGCATGCCCTCCGGGCAAAAGCAGCATTTTTTGTTTTTTGCCAGAGGGTTCCTTTGGCATAAATCCCCAATTTTTTTTCCATTTGTGCAGTGAATTTAATTAAGCTTGTGTATTACATTCCATATCTTTACCTTAAAGTGTAGCTAAACATTCGGCAAACTTCTGACATGTCATAGTGACATGTTAGATGTTTGAATTGGTGGGGGTCCGAACACTGAGACCCCCACCAATCGCTAGAATGAAGCAGCTGAAATGCTCGTGTGAGCGCTCAGCCGCTTCATGTCTGTTCGGCTTTTTCTGGAAATGAATGTATCGTGTACGGACTCAATAGAAAGTCTATGAGCCCGTACTCCGATACATCGGCTTTCTTGAAAAAGCCGAACAGAATCTAAGCAGCTGAGCGCTCATGTTACTGTGACATGTCAGAAGTTTGTCGAACGTTTAGCTACACTTTAACTTACAAAACCAGTTACGCCAGTACTGAAAGAACATTTGTGATTTTGCCACCTTTGCCAAATTTTCTATGTAAATATAAAATAACTTAATTTGCAAGATACACATATATTAAGCTTTAAATTGTTCTGCTGTATAGAATTACTTGTTTGCTTGTGCAGTCATTTTGCAAATGTTTCCTAAAATAAATGTTAGCAAAGCTACCAAGTAAAAGATAAATTGCATGGATAAGACAATGATCATTAAGTGCCAGAAGCAAGAAAGCTATTAACATAAATAACGAGTGAACCTAAGTTCATTAATGGAACATACGATTAATACTAAAGCTAGAACATCTGGTGGGCATTGATACGTGGCAGGCGCTATGTTTGAAGACTAGCATTGTCTCATTCAATGCGTGCCATATAAGTTGCAACTAAATAAAGGTGACAAAAACTTTATATGACTATCACATTTTGAACAGTTTAACACTGGTGGATGACATCTGCATTCTACATAAGTCAATCTACTCAGTAAAACATTTCCATTGGTTTCAGTGGGAGTAAAATCAAACAGAAATGGTATCATGCACCTCAATCTCTGGCATTGATCATTCTACAATACAAGTAACCATGTAGTCACACATTGTTATAGAAATGTCCCTTGTTGTTGTTTAAACATTTTTAAATGTATCATTGTTAAAGAGATTGTCTGTTTTAGAAAATCCATTTTAAAATAATCTGTTAGAATTAAGAATTTTATATACACACATAGTAAAAGATCATATTACATTATATGTATAATAATATAAGAGTAATAATGAAAATTATTGAATCGTAAAAAAAGAAATAAAAAAACAAACAACCCTGACAGTTACTTGAAATGGGTTGTCTGATTTGAACAATCCCATTTTGTTAGCAGGGTCCTATAAAAAAACATAAACCTGATAACAAGTTGTCCCATGCCTGGGAACCCAGCTATTAGAATAGTTAAAGAATCATTACATGAAAATCAATGGGCTGTCTGTGTAATGCACAGACCTCCAGAGAGAGTGATATTCCTTTGTAGCCACTCTCTGCTCTGGCTAATGGATGGAATCCAAAATGAGGGTCGCCCCTCTATTAAAGGAGCACACCCTCAAAATGTTTTATTCGAGAGGCACATTATGTAAATTGTGGTGAAGGTAATTTTCTTACCCGTGGCTGTATTTGTAAGTTATCCACTCTCTTCTGGTCCCCAGCTGTGTCATGTGACCAGAAATAAGACTCTCCAACTGCCACCGTGTCTCATGTGTGGACATGAAGTCAGTTTCTCCATCCATTACTATCTCAGCCTCGATGTGAGTCTTATAGGAATGAATGGAGAAACTGACTTCCTGTCCACAAATGAGACCCTGTGGCAGTTGGAGAGTCGTATTGCTGGCCACATGTCACAGCTGACGACCAGAAGAGAGTGAATAACTCACAAATACTGCCACCGGTAAAAAAAAATGACCTTCGCCACAATTTACAGAATGCGCCTTTCCAGCGGGCCAGAGAATAAAAAATGTTTTGGGAGTGCTTCTTTAAGTATTTGTAAATTGATTTTCTAACATAACTAACCCTAGTTTAAATAGGACATATGTAAACATGTTTACTAGAAGGAAACAGGGAAAAATGGTAGGATCCAGCGCTGTGGTGCGTTTAAAATGGAAACGACGTTTCCAAGTTTAATGTCCTTGGTTAAAAAGAAAGTCCAGTGATATGGTCCAGGGTGTGCATGAAGTGGGAAGAGGGTATCCTCTATGGCCTACGCGTTTCGGGCGTCGCTGCGTCCTTAGACTTGGCTGTGGTTAGTTTTCAAACAGAGCGCCCTGTCTAATATAGGTCATGAAGGAAACAAACAGCTGATGAGTGAGGACGTAATTGCGTTCCACGGTTGTATTGTGGTGGAACGCAAACTTCGAGCGTATATATTCTAGTGCCGTGAAAAAATCTTCAGTGAGTAACAACAATTATATTTTCTGGCTTTAATCATAATGTAAATGGTATAACTATTTATTCCTTGGTTGAATTATTTTGTAAAACTGTGTGTTTAATTGATTGAAAGACTTCTCAGATAACATCTTTGTCTTTTGTTAAAGTTCTATTTGTTTTATTTGCGTTCCAGGACTCATTCTGGAAATAGTGTCGACATGTGTGTTTGTCTTGTGTATTAAAGTTTTGATTTGGTTTGGTTGCGTTCCAGGCCTCACTTTGGGAGACGTCTCCGGGACACTATCTACAATCCAGCTTCTTATCGTATCCAGAGATATCATCACATATCGGTAAGTAAATTAATTTATTAAAAGCTGTAATTTTTTATTGTGGTGATGATTAATTAGTAAGTCCTGTTTTTCATTGTTAGATAATGTTATGTGCAAGTGTTGTTTTGTCCTTGTATTTTTATCATTATATTACTTGGAATAAAACTTAAAGTGTACTGTCTCTCGAAGTATATATATTTATTATTGTTTCTATTTTTTGGTATATATTGGTTTTTTTGTATTATTTTCTTAAATTTCATTTATTATTAAGGAAAGTCGAAAAAATATTTTGATTGTCCTCAATTGGGATATGGAGCTGTGTATATTCCTACATTTGATTTGACGACCGTAAGAATGGGGCTCAAGTTTGTCATTATCGAGGATGGGATGTGGGGAAGTGTAGTTTGAACCACAACTGTTCTGGTATCGTGGGGGAACTTACATTCACATAAAAATAAAAAATAAGTGATGGTTTGTGTGTACCAGGCAAATAGCATATGTTATGTCTGTACATGTGGGGGAATGTTTAAAATTCCATAGTTGGAATCGTACAAATACCTCTGGTTGGTTTTGGAAATATTGGCTTCGTCTTACTTTCAGAGCATAATGTCATGTTGCAACCCCTTTGGGTATGAATAGATTAATAAAGATACATCAATTCTTTCCTTAAATTGAGGCCTTCTGGGTATCTTGTGTTTAGCCTATATATCCAATACGCTTCTCTCAGAAGAGTTTTGTGTTTGATATCTCCGCCTCGCTTTGGTAGCTGTATTTTTTCAATGGCATAACACCGGAAAGTTTTGGTAGATCTGTTGTGATGGGAAATAAAATGCTTGGCCGCATTTGATATATTGATAATGTTCATATTTCTTATATAGCTCAGATGTTCTAAGATTCTCGTCTTGAATTTTCTAATTGTGCAACCAACATATTTGAGTCTACATTCTGTACATTCTATTATATAAATGACTGATTCAGAATCAGTCATTTATATAATAGAATGTACAGAATGTAGACTCAAATATGTTGGTTGCACAATTAGAAAATTCAAGACGAG
This sequence comes from Rhinoderma darwinii, assembly GCF_050947455.1. Lineage (NCBI taxonomy): Eukaryota > Metazoa > Chordata > Amphibia > Anura > Rhinodermatidae > Rhinoderma > Rhinoderma darwinii. The sequence goes on from NC_134689.1 coordinate 144,864,122, forward strand.
AATCTTAGAACATCTGAGCTATATAAGAAATATGAACATTATCAATATATCAAATGCGGCCAAGCATTTTATTTCCCATCACAACAGATCTACCAAAACTTTCCGGTGTTATGCCATTGAAAAAATACAGCTACCAAAGCGAGGCGGAGATATCAAACACAAAACTCTTCTGAGAGAAGCGTATTGGATATATAGGCTAAACACAAGATACCCAGAAGGCCTCAATTTAAAGGGGTTGTCCGAGATCCCAACATTTTTTCAAAAACTCTGTCATACATTACCCCTTATACAGACAACCTAAATAAAGCATTATTTTTAAAAAAAATTCTACTTAACACATTTCTTCTTTGAATTCAGCAGTTTGTTTACATGCAGTTCAGCTCTGGTTTGTTGATCTTTCCTTGTGATGAAACTTTTTTCACGTGCACGCTCATTGCAGGCTGCAATGAGCGTGCACGTACCTTCCAAGAGTTCATGTGAGCTGTCCTTGCTCCTCCCCGCTGACCTCCTTCACTGGACTTGTCTTCTTGCTGACATTCTTGAAGGATGATGAGCAAATGTTACCCCCCCCCCATTATGTTTTTCACATTTATGTTTTATTTCTCTTTTCACCTCTTCGTGTCTACCCTAAGGGTATGTTCACACGCACTAATTACGGACATAATTCGGGCGTTTTTGCCCCGAATTACGTCCGAAAATAGCGCCTCAATAGCGTTGACAAACATCTGCCCATTGAAAGCAATGGGCAGACGTTTGTCTGTTCACACGAGGCGTAATTTACGCGCCGCTGTCAAATGACGGCGCGTAAATAGACGCCCGCGTCAAAGAAGTGACCTGTCACTTCTTTGGCCGTAATTGGAGCCGTTACTCATTGACTCCAATGAATAGCAGCGCCAATTACGCCCCTAATGGACGCGGCGTTCAAGCGCCTGCACATGCCGGTACGGCTGAAATTACGGTGATGTTTTCAGGCTGAAACATCCCCGTAATTTCAGCCGTTACGGACGCCCTCGTGTGAACATACCCTAACCCTTGTCCGCCCTCCTCTATCTCATGTCTCTCTCCACTAAGGCTTTGTTCACACAGAGTTTTTTGGCAGGAACAATATCTGCCTCAAAATTCCGTCTTGAAGTTTGCGGCAGATTTACCTCTCCCTGCACGTTGTTTTTTGCGTCGTTTTTCCCGGCGTTTTTTGTGCGCTGTTTGCGTTTTTCTTTGCCGATTTTTTCCGGGGCGTTTTTCCCTTACTTTATCTTGGCGTTTTTTGCTTGTTTGTTTGCGTCTTTTTTTGCGATGTTTTTGAATGTGTTTTTCGTTTCGTTTATCGTATCCTTTTTTTCGCGTCGTTTATCATTGCGTCTTTCGTGTGGTTTTCCCCGTTTTTTTTCGCAGCCTTCTTTGCCTCTTTGTTTGCGGCCTTTTTCGCGTCATTTTCCACTATATTTTTTTCGTCGTTTTGCGTGTCGTTTATCATAGCCTTTTTTTCAACGCTTTTCGCGTATTTTTTTGGGGTTTTTTTTTTCTGCATTTTTCATTGCGTCTTTCGTGGCGTTTTCCCTGTCGTTTTTCGTGGCGTTCTTTGCCTCTTTGTTTGCTGTTTTTTTCACGTTTTTTTTTTTATGTTTTTCCCCGCGTTTATCGTAGCCTTTTTGGCGTTGTTTTTTTATTGTTTTTTGCGGCGTTGTTTGCGGCTTTTTTTGCGTTCGTCCAGCCCCGTCTTATGCCTCATGCACACTTGCGTGTAAGATTGACGCCCGTGAGAAACGCATATGAAAACAGGCCAATTTAAAATAATGGGTCGCGTGTGCTGTGCGTGGTTTTCACGATCAGCACACGGGCGAGATTCACCCTGTTGAGAATGGGGCCTTAGGCACGATTTACACAAGCGTGAATCACGTCCGTGTGCTGTGCTTTGAAAAAACGCACAACACACGCGACCCATTTATTTCAATGGGGCCGTTGACACATGCGTGACTTTTCACGCAGCGAGAGTCCGCTGCGTGAAACATACTGCATGTCCTCTATTGGTGCGTTATCCTGCACCTACACTCACATTGAAGTCAATGCCTGCGTGAAAACCACGCACCGCACACACGTGTTTGGTGCGTGATTTACACAATTTGTTAGATGAAAAAAATGTGCTGGCTTTGTGAGTGCGTGAATAACACATGACAATCGAAAAGCACACTGATGCATAAGGGCGGATTTACACGAGCGTGTGCGTTTTGCGCATGCAAATACAGTGGCGTTTTGCGTGCACAAAATGCACTTGACAGCTCCGTGTCATGTTCACATGGATGCGCGGCTGCGTGCTTTTCGCGCAGCCGCCATCATTATGACACTACGTTTGGATGTTTGTAAACAGAAAAGCACGTGGTGCTTTCCTGTTTACATTCATACTTTTTACTGCTGTTGCGCGAATCACTCACGTCCCACGGAAGTGCTTCTGTGTGGTGCGCGTGATTTTTACGCACCCATTGACTTCAATGGGTGCGTGATGCTCGAAAAACGCAGAAATATAGAACATGTCGCGAGTTTTACGCAGCGTACTTACGCTGGGTAAAACTCACGGACAGTCTGCATGCCCCCATAGACTTGCATAGGTCCGTGCGACCCGCGTGAAAACCACGCGGGTTGCACGGACGTATAGCACGTTCGTGTAAATCCGCCGTAACGCACACACACAGACATGATTGACGCAAGTTTTTCACGCGTGTAAAATACACACGCTCGTGTGCATGAAGCCTTACTAATGGACGCTGTTAGACAGTAATGAACCAGTAATACATTTTAAAATAAATGAGGACATAGAAAAAATATTGTAATGAAATAACACACACAACACTGGTTAACGATTTTATTAAAAATAAAAAAGGGTGACATTGAAGTAGTCCTTGACCTGTAAAAAACACATAACTAAGAAAAAAAAAGTGATGCTTAGATACACTGCTCATGTGTGATACTGTCTGTTTGACCATGTATCTAAGCCTACCACAAGGTAGCCTTAGATACATTACCCAAGCAGACAGTGTCACACATGGGCCATGTATCTAAGAATACATGTTAGGCTTAGATACAGGGCCCCAAAACACAAATCTTATACAGGAATAAAAAGAATGTCATCTGGGGTCCTGTATCTAAGCATACATTGTGTTAGGCTTAGATACAGGCTCCATGTGTGACAATTTTTTTTAGCCACTGTATCTAAGCCTAACAATGTAGGCTTAGATACAGGACCCCAGAAGATCTTTTACAGTTTAATATTATACGCTCTGCTCCGGGACTCCTGACATCGTAGCAGAGCCTATAATAGCGTAGTGCGGCTCCTCCTTGGGCCTGCTCGGTGCTACGGCGCAACGGTGTCCCGCGGGCCGCAGATAACAGCCTCAAGGGCTGCATGCGACCCGTGTGCTGCATCGAGTTGTCTGATCCCCTATCAAAGCCTACTATGTGTAGGCTTTGATAGGGGAAGAACTAAAAGTACAGAGGTCACTGTACCTCTCTAGTCCGCGGGTGCCGTCCCTCTTCACTTTTTTCACTGTGAACACGCATAGGCGCGCTCACAGTGAAAAAAAGCTGCATAGGCTGGGCGGGCACCCGCAGAAACGACACATCTCCAGTGACGTGTCGTGTCCCATCCGAGGTCTCGCTGGGGCGAGACCATGTGATCGGGACACGACACGACAGTGGAGGAGGAAGAAAACGTGACGTCAGAAGACAGGTGATCTGAAGAAAAGAGCTGCCAGAACGGAGAACAGAAGCAAGATTGCACAGGTAAGTATATTAGGGAATAGTTAATGTGTGTATTGTGTGTTTAACTTTTAAATAAAAATTTATCTCGGACAACCCCTTTAAGGAAAGAATTGATGTATCTTTATTAATCTATTCATACCCAAAGGGGTTGCAACATGACATTATGCTCTGAAAGTAAGACGAAGCCAATATTTCCAAAACCAACCAGAGGTATTTGTACGATTCCAACTATGGAATTTTAAACATTCCCCCACATGTACAGACATAACATATGCTATTTGCCTGGTACACACAAACCATCACTTATTTTTTATTTTTATGTGAATGTAAGTTCCCCCACGATACCAGAACAGTTGTGGTTCAAACTACACTTCCCCACATCCCATCCTCGATAATGACAAACTTGAGCCCCATTCTTACGGTCGTCAAATCAAATGTAGGAATATACACAGCTCCATATCCCAATTGAGGACAATCAAAATATTTTTTCGACTTTCCTTAATAATAAATGAAATTTAAGAAAATAATACAAAAAAACCAATATATACCAAAAAATAGAAACAATAATAAATATATATACTTCGAGAGACAGTACACTTTAAGTTTTATTCCAAGTAATATAATGATAAAAATACAAGGACAAAACAACACTTGCACATAACATTATCTAACAATGAAAAACAGGACTTACTAATTAATCATCACCACAATAAAAAATTACAGCTTTTAATAAATTAATTTACTTACCGATATGTGATGATATCTCTGGATACGATAAGAAGCTGGATTGTAGATAGTGTCCCGGAGACGTCTCCCAAAGTGAGGCCTGGAACGCAACCAAACCAAATCAAAACTTTAATACACAAGACAAACACACATGTCGACACTATTTCCAGAATGAGTCCTGGAACGCAAATAAAACAAATAGAACTTTAACAAAAGACAAAGATGTTATCTGAGAAGTCTTTCAATCAATTAAACACACAGTTTTACAAAATAATTCAACCAAGGAATAAATAGTTATACCATTTACATTATGATTAAAGCCAGAAAATATAATTGTTGTTACTCACTGAAGATTTTTTCACGGCACTAGAATATATACGCTCGAAGTTTGCGTTCCACCACAATACAACCGTGGAACGCAATTACGTCCTCACTCATCAGCTGTTTGTTTCCTTCATGACCTATATTAGACAGGGCGCTCTGTTTGAAAACTAACCACAGCCAAGTCTAAGGACGCAGCGACGCCCGAAACGCGTAGGCCATAGAGGATACCCTCTTCCCACTTCATGCACACCCTGGACCATATCACTGGACTTTCTTTTTAACCAAGGACATTAAACTTGGAAACGTCGTTTCCATTTTAAACGCACCACAGCGCTGGATCCTACCATTTTTCCCTGTTTCCTTCTTGCAACCCGTGTGCCGACACGAGGAACCGGGCGCTTTCAACGACACACAGGAGTGTGTCAGGTGAGCTGGAGGATTCCTCCACATTCTTTTCTTTGGAAACATGTTTACTGTTGCACAAGAAGTCCTAAATTCATCCAAAAGTTAATACCATGTATATAAATGTCAACAATATAACAAACACTTTAATGCAAGTGCCTAAAATAGGAAAAAGTTCTAGCAGAAAAATCAAAACCGTGCAGACAATTATTTATGTCTGATTATTGCGGCAAAAATAACTGTCATGAAGAAATTAAAACCATGGATATAATAACTGAATTTCTTCACAAATCAGTAGCAGTTACATAATAACCTCACTGTGAAATGCACACGCATTGCAAGGGCACACAACCAGAATAGCCCTTTCAGCAAACAAACAAATGCACATGCTGAGTCTCACTTATGAAGAGAATGTTATGAGAGAATAACCTGACAGCTGCAGGGATTACTGTAGGAAATAGAGGTTCCCCATAGATCATGCAGAAACTTCCTGTCCTTTATACAAGAGACTATTACTGGCATACACCTGCTAACAGTTAATTCTTGTAAAGAATAAATAGACCAGAAACAATTAACTCAACATGTGAATCATGAAGATTAAAATTGAAAACTAGCACCAGTCATATGCTCGATTGCAGCCAATGGAACAAATAGGGAATGACTGTACTGACACTAGTAATTATTATGTATACAAGGCTGGTGCGTTCCACAATAGTTCTGAATCAATATTTATATATAAAGCAAGTTCAAACAGAAAATTGCAAACTTGTTGATACTTTTTGATTTTAAACAATCTATTAAGTTTGGCAGTGTATCTTTCAGATTTCCATGTTAAGCTTGGATTACATTTAAAAAATGGAATTGGAATTGGGTTAGGAATAGTTATGGTATATTTACACAGATTCGTTGCAGAAATTCCTCCACCTAAAAGTCATTTCCATACATGTGAAAATAGTTATTTCGGCAGCATGTGAATGGATTTTTGCAAGCCCCATTCATGAGAGTGGGACAGTGAGGGTATGTTCACACGGCCAAATTTCAGACGTATACGAGGCGTATTATGCCTCGTTTTACGTCTGAAAATATGGCTACAATACGTCGGCAAACATCTGCCCATTCATTTGAATGGGTTTGCCGACGTACTGTGCAGACGACCTGTTATTTACGCGTCGTCGTTTGACAGCTGTCAAACGACGACTCGTAAAAATACAGCCTCGTCAAAAGAAGTGCAGGACACTTCTTTCAGACGTTTTTGGAGCTGTTTTCTCATAGACTCCAATGAAAACAGCTCCAAAAACGAGTTGGTAAAAAAATGAGTTGGTAAAAATGCGAGTTGGTAAAAAACGTCTGAAAAGCAGGGTCTGTTTTCCCTTGAAAACAGCTCTGGATTTTCAGACGTTTTGGTTGACTACGTGTGAACATACCCTCACAGTAATTTCTGCAAGAAATCTTCTGCATGTGAATATACCCTCACGTCACTTTCACTTGGGTGTATTTCGGCCAAGCTTTTGCATTAGTATTTGAAAGCCAAAACCAGGAGTGAAATATATGTATAATAAAAAAAATAATAAAAAAATGTGCACCTCCTCCGTGCTTTAGCTTTCAAATACTGATGCAAAATACTGATGAAATGAAACCTGTGAAAGTGGCCAAAGTCTATGCTATCTCCTACCTAATCTAATAAACGCTTTGTTGTAGATAACTACGGTTTTGTTTTTTTTTAAATAATGTTTGCTAGTGACAAAGTTCTGATAATTTTTACATTTATGCAAATTTTATATAAAAGTCCAACTGGGTGTTTTTTTTAGTCTCACGAAGTGGGCGTTGTAAAGAAAAGTGTATGACACTGACCAATCAGCATCATACACTTCTCTTCATTCATGCCCAGATTTATTCACAGCACGATCTCCGCTAGAATCGCGAGATCACGCTGTGACGTCACTTACTCCCGCAGTTCCTTTACCGGTGCGACGGGACAATGATCAGACATCGGCTCTTGCCGTGCCAGGATGGTTATCCTCCTCAGCAGCAGTCCTGGCACGGCTGGAGGTGATGCCTAGTAATTCTTCCATCGCTCCAGTGAAGGAACTGTGGGAGTAAGTCACGTCACAGCGTGATCTCACGAGATCACGCTGTGCTGTGAATAAAGCTGGAATGAAGTGAAGTGTATGACGCTGATTATTTGGCATCATACACTTTTCTTTACAACGCTCACTTGGTGAAATTAAAAAAAAACGCCCAGTTGGGCTTTTACAAAAAATTTGTATAAATGTAAAAATTATCAGAACTTTGTCACTAATAAACTTTTTTTTAAAAAACAAAAACAAAACAGTAGTTATCTTCAACAAAGCATTTATTAGATTAGGTAGGAGATAGGGAAATATTAAACTGGAAACAGAGCCTCTTTAGTTCAATTTAGATGTTAGATGCCAATGAAAAATGACAACCTATGTCATATAAGCCCACAAACAGATGACCACTGACATTTATGCATTGGGATCCTAACTAAAGGCCGGTTCCATGCGGCTGCATTTTAGGGTCCGTAATAAGACCACAACACTTGAAACTTCTGTGCTTCCAATTTACATCGCCCTAGGGTCCTATCGTGATCTCAGTTCAGTAGAACTGCAGGTCTGGGTGTTGCAGCCGTAAAATAGACCTTAAAGTGTGGCTATATTATGGACATGTGAAATCAGCCTTGGACTTGAGAAACCTAGATCATGGGTGGGGAATCTTTTTTCTGCCAAAAGGCCATGTGGATATTTATAACATCATTTGCGGGCCATACAAATTTATCAACTTAAAATGTAGCCTGCTATATTTGGTCAAACATTTAATTAACTCACCCCAAATGTAAAATATGCAGTGTGTGTTGCCAGCCACACGATTATTGTGCTTTGCGGTGGCAGTCTGAGTAGGCCGCGTCTCGCGGCAAATGCATTTAGGTCCTAACCCCACATGAGGCCTCTATTAAATTTCTACATTTTTGGAGCAGGAAGAGGGCAGATGGAACCAAGTAATGTCTAGTGAATGAATCGCCGGCGATCTGAGTGAGGTCGGTGCGTGCTTTCCCGGGAAAGGACCTGTCCAGTGACCAGACCTGAGTCACCTGAACAATTAACGTGAAGTCAGGTGACTGGACTGGTCCACTCCCGGGCCAATACGCACCGACCTCACTCAGACCGCCGCCGCCTCATTCACTAGTAGTAAATGACACTACTTGGCTTAGCCCGCCCTCCTCATGCTCCTAAATGTGAGTGACGTCACTCACATTTATGAGCAGAAGGAAGGCGGACGGAGCTAAGTAGTGTCATCCACTGTAACGTCCGTGGTCGCTGACCACGAACTCCTCCCATCCTGTAGGTGCACTTCCCTCCAGAGATGTCTGCACTTGCGGCCGTCCTGTTCCGCAGTGACCATTAGGGTGCGCTCGCGAGCTCAGTCCAGCCTTAAGAAGCCAGAGCGCACACATGTGTGAGATTGAACTGATTGCTCCCAGATCACCCTGGACTATAAGAAGGGCTCTGCCCCTCCCTGCATTGCCTGAGCGTGTTTGTATTTACCTGTGTCTGTCTTGCAAATGGTTCCTTGAGTGTTTTCCAGTTCAAGTGTTCCCGTTCCTGCTACCTTTATCCTGTTTCCCGTCCTACCGTGTTCCTGTGCTATACTGAGTTGGAGTCGTGTTGTGTCACCTACTACACCCGCTGTGTTTCTCCGCACCTGTTGTCTGCCTGCAGCCAGATGTCCATCCGAGCCTAAACCATCGCTACTGTCTGAATTGCCACAGGTACCTTTGTCCGAACAATAGACATTGACTTTGTACCCTGTTTGGCCAGCTGCTATACCGCCACGGCGGTACGGCTCAGTGGGTCCATATACCCACAGATCGTGACATCCACTACTAGTGAATAAGGCAGCTGTCTCAGTTAGGTCGGTGCATGTTAGCAGGGGCCAGACCAAATGATTTTGTGGCCTTATATCGCCAGCAGACCTGACGTCCCCCCCCCCCCCCCCCTGGCTTAGATAAACTTAAATCTGTGGGTTTGGAAATTGATATTTGCTGGACATTTCATAACTGAAGTCCATGTTATTTACATAGTGTCATATAATCTGTTTGTATTAAGATAACACCTGACTGCATAATGAGAAGGTAATTCCCACAAACGTGCACAGACATGGGGAGCAGAAAACATCCAATTGAGCTGCTTAAGATATTTACAAACCTAGAACATTTTCAATACTATAGAGGATCCTACTGTATAGCTTTATACCAGAGACTTGTGCTAATTGTACAGGTAATCCAAAATTCTACTTACCTATAGGCAGAAATATCAGTAATACATGACACAGCTAGGAAATTATATCACACGTATTACAACATAGAGATGAAATGAATATATATGTAATCTAATTACTCCACTTGTCTGTATACAACTGATATGTCTCCCTACAGAAAATTATGTAGTATATCTAACTTAAAAACTTAAATGCAGGCAGAATGAGGAAAGGCTTTGGAGAAATGTTAAATAAAATGTATTTTTTTAATGTCTGTGACGCCTTCTTTTTAATATCTCATTGTCTCATGTGTTTAAATAATCTTTTATATCAGTTTTAAATGTACAAGGCTTTGATATGTTGATAAATGAGCTATGTTTTAATAATATATCTCTTCAGTATAGTGTTCAAATACTGCGCATACCTGTGATTTTGTGAACGAAAACATTTCTATTCTTAGTCTCCCTGATGTCTACTGTTTGGAGTACATGGCAGATTATTGATGGCAAACTGGTCTCACAGTTTTGATGCAGTTTCATTATGTGATTGTTTTTTGTTTTTAAAAACAAAAAACAAACAGGGATTAAATCCAGATAATAGTACTGCACCAAAGACTGTATTGTATGAACACGGGCCAAGTTTGACTAAACTCTATAACTACTTGATTATCCAGTTACTCATGTCCCTGCAAATGTAAGAGTTGTAACCAGTATCAACAGTGCCACCATCAGGCATAGGAATATGTTCAGAACAAGTTCTACTCAGAAAACCAGGGAACTCCCTCACTGTACAGATTCAAATAACTCGAAGGTACGGGGGAGGTGCAATTTCATGGCATTTTAGTAACATTTTGCATAAATTGCTGTCAGGTTATTTGTTGACGGACAGTAATGGAGAATATGAGTGCAGAATATGACTTGTTAATGTTACAAATGTATTCTATTAAAGGTTGTACATCCAAAGCAAAGAAGATTCATTGGGTCTCATTCATGAAAACTGGGAAAAAAACTATCATTATTGCTCATAGTAACCAATCACAGTGCAGCATTCCCTTTTCCAGGGCCGTTCAGGAAAGGAAAGCTGAGCTTTTATTAATTCTTCTGGGTAACAATGCAAGTTTTCACTTAAATGATTTTGATAAATGAGGCCAAATGAATGTTCTATTCTTTGGATATACAACCTCTAGTAGAAGGTTGTAGATCTAGACTGGCTGGACTTATCTTTTTGGTATGCTTTCCCATATGGGTTTTGATTAAACTCTTCTCGCAACTCTTTGCACATTATATTTAACTTTTAGAGCATATCTTAAGCTTTCTACCAGATCCCCTGAACCTATTTCCAGCATGGAACCCCTAGCAATAACCATTAGAACTAATAATAATAATAATAATAATAATAATAATAATAATAATAATAATAATAAAAAATGTACAATGTGTTTAGGCAATGTAGAAAATAAGTCAAGCCTTTTCGCAGATTACCTTTTTCTAACCCTGGATTTGACCCTAACACAGAGGCCCCATGCACACGAACGTGCTTTTGCGGCCACAATTTCCCCGAAAATCGACAGGAGAATTGCGGCCCCATTCATTCCTATGGCGCCATGCACACGACCGTGATTTCCAGGGCCAGGAGCTTGGACCACAGAAAGAACGGACATGTCTTATTACGGCCGTGTGCTGCGGTCCAGGCTCATAGCAAATAATAGCCGCGGCCATGTGCACGGCCTGTGATTTGCGGGCAATTTGCGGGTGACACTCCGCCCCGGCCGACTCGAAAGTCACGGCCGTGCACATGGCTATGGTCGTGTGCATGAGGCCTTAACCTCTCTACCTAACCTGATTCAGCTGCTAGATACGTTTTCCACCCTCTCGGTTCTCTGTATTAATGTTAATAAGTTAAAGGTATTATATTTTATAGACACTGTGAAATTGCTCCATTTGAATGTTGGTTTCTAGTTATGCCCACTGGGTATCTTTCTAACTCCCCATCTCGCTTCCATCTCTTACTCTAACTACCCTCAACTTCACAAGGCTCTATTGGGAAGATTTTCAAAAATGGGATAAAATTTACTTGTCCTGGGTGGGAAAAATACAAGCAGTCAAGGTGTTTGTTCTTCCGCAACTGCTATATTTATTAAGAACCCTACCCCTCCCACTAACAATGAAGGATATAGAATCCTTGCAAAAAGATATGTTTGCTTTTATTTGGTCATGCAAAAGACCTAGAATTAATAAATCGGTAAGACCCCATGCACACGGCCATGCCCGTAATCATGGCCCTCGATTGCAAAAGAACGGACATGTTCCAGAATTTTCGGAACATTTCTACGGAACATTTCTTTCTCGTAGTTATACGGAAAGGTGCCCGCGGCCAATAGAGCTGAATGGGTTCGTAATTGCGGACCGTATTACGGTCCGCAATTATGGAGAGTTTTTTACGGTCGTGTGCATGGGCCCTTATGTTTTTAAATAAACGGTTAGGTGTGCATTCAGTTCTGAATCTTGTAAAATATTATCGGGCTGCTTGACGGCACGTCTTACCTTTGTTAATGAGGGTGGGACTGGACCTCTTTGGGTCTCCTTGAAATCTTTCCTTATAGCTCATCATTTCTGGCCGGCCCTGATGTGGGTCACTCCCCAGAGTTCTGCATGTACAAGCTAAACTACCATAATATGCCCTATTCCTATAGAGAATGGTCTGGTTTAAGCTGATGTTTCAATTCACAATATTTCCTGCCTTTCTATTTTTCAGAATCCCTCCTTTCCACCCAGAAAAGATCCATGCCCTTTTAAATGATGGCTTCACCAAAAACTGACAAAATTACACTACTTTATTTCAGGGAGTTGGCTGATATCTATTGATAATTTTTACTCCATCTATAGTCCTTCTGTTGAAAAAGGGTTTGGAATTAACCAGGTGTTTTCTTTCCTATGGTTCTTTATTCGACAAGTTCAGACGTTGGACTATACTATTTATGAACACTTCGTAATATATTCCCCGTTTAGAGTGGGGCTTTTGTCTTTGCTCCACAGTCAAATGAATACACCAAGGAGTGACAGTAAACTCCCGTTTATGTTAAACTGGAAGGAGGATCTCGTGTGCATCTCTCTACCTCGTCTTTGTATTCAATGTGTGAAACATTGCACAACCCTTATGGAATCATTGATACAAAATTCTTCATAGGACTTACATGGTACTGGAAAGAATTCATAAGATATCAGCTGCTGTCCCTCCTACGGATGTACCCAAGTTTATCTGGACTCTGATAACTTGCTGCATCGTGATATTAAACAACAAATGTAAATTGAAAAACCATTGAAAAGCCATTGAAAAAGTTCATTTAATGTTTCTTGCCACTCTGTATTTAATGCTTTAAAATTAAAGATAAAGATGGCTATATTTGTAGGTGTTTTCGTAGTTGCACTTCTGTTGGCTCTGCATACCATATATGATGGGCTTGTCCCACAGTTAACACATGAGATCTGCTTATTAGGGTCTGTTTTTTTACAAGTGTCATTCCATACCACCCCAACTATATTCTTATTAGGGGCAACACCCTCTAACCTAAATTACGCTCAATTCAAGATAGCACAATTTATGTTACTAGTGATTCCCAGATTTTCATCTTAATATGGTTATAACCCGTATTAATCGGATTAGGATCTTTGAAAATTTGCATGCGATTGTAACAGATATAATGGAGCGTTCTATAAAGATATGGCAGTCCAGAATACCCTCATTTTATGTTCAATATGCTGTACCATATTGCTTTATAATTAAGCAAAACATTATTCATATATGACTATTGTTTATATCAGTCTGATCCCTTTTATGAAGTTGAGAAATCGATGGGGAAATTAATCTGGCATACCATCTTCATAATGCTTGAAATCTGATAGTTCACTTTTCTTTAACATAACCTCGGGAAAATATGGAGCACAACTAGCCAAAGTTAATTATACAGGGTGGGCCATTTATATGGATACACCTAAATAAAATGGGAACGGTTGGTGATATTAACTTGCTGTTTGTGGCACATTAGTATATGGGAAGGGGGAACCTTTTCAAGCTGGGTGTTGACCATGGCGGCCATTTTGAAATCGGCCATTTTGTATCCAACTTTAGTTTTTTCAATGGGAAGAGGGTCATGTGACACATCAAACTTATCAAGAATTTCACAAGAAAAACAATGGTGTTGTAATGGCAGGAAGGAGGTGAAGGGAACAATTGAGCCCTAATCTACCCACCGCCCTGTCCCTGCCTACTTGCAACGACCCGCCCTAGGCGACGGGGTACAACTTGGCGGCGGTCCCTACGCTGTCTAAGTGCAAGGGAGACAAACAGGGAACACGCAAGGGAATACAGTAGCCCACGGAACGCTGCGAGGAAATGGAGCGGTGAATGAGCCAGTCAGGATCAGGAAGTAGTGGAGTATACAAACGGGAGCACGGAGCAGAAGCAACCCGAAGCAAGCCAGGGGCAGAGCAACGCAGGATAAACGGAACTGAAGCAAGGCAGAAGCACGGCAGAAGCAGGCTGGAGCAAGGCAGCAGTGGGGCCAGGAATCCAAGAAGAATAACAAGCAAGGAGGAAGAGAAAACGGCAGGTATAAATGGACAGGGGGCGGAGCTAACTCTGACTGACCAGGCCGCGATAGGCTCTCCCACTCCTGAGCCTGCCACCCTGATTGGTGGGAGCAGGTGTCAGTCTCAGAGGTCTGGCCTCAGGTGTCGACTGATTAATCCTGGGAGTATACCCAGACGTAGTGCCTGGCAGATCCTTTACAGTACTCCCCCTTTTATGAGGGGCCACCGGACCCTTACTAAGAGGACCCGGTTTAGTGGGGAAGAGAAGGTGGAACCTCCTTATCAATACCCCAGCGTGAACATCTCGAGCAGGTACCCATGTCCTCTCCTCCGGCCCGTATCCTCTCCAATGGACCAGGTACTGGAGGGAGCCCTGGATCATCCTACTGTCCACAATCTTGGCCACCTCGAATTCCACCCCCTCAGGGGTGAGAACGGGAACAGGAGGTTTCCTCGAGGGGGACCAGGACGGGGAGCAGCGTTTCAGGAGGGAGGCATGGAAGACGTCGTGTATGCGAAAGGATGGGGGCAGCTCCAGACGGAAGGATACAGGGTTGAGGACTTCAATGACCTTATAAGGTCCAATAAATCGGGGAGCAAACTTCCTGGACGGGACTTTAAAGGCAATGTGTTGCCAGAAAAACATGTTTTTTTTTTTAATTAAACATTTAGTGTGTGGGTGATTAAACATTGTTAAAAAATTTTTTATTTTTTTCACGAGTCAGGAAATATTATAAATTGGATTCAATTGGATTCAAATTTATAGTATTTACCATTTCTGGTCACTAGATGGAGCCATTCCCAAAAATATGTGGTAAAGCAACCACATAGCTTTTCTGCTGAAAAATTGTGTAAAAAGCCCTCGCTCTAGTGAGCTCTCAGCATCCCCCCCTCCTTTATCCTGGCTAGTGCCGGGATAAACGAGGGGTTTGAACGGTGTAACCTCCTACACTGTGTGTCGCCATTTTTTGAGCTAACACACAGTGTAGTAGGTTTACATACAGTAGTAAACACACACAAACACGAACATACATTGAAATCTCTTACCTGCTCCTGCCGCCGCGACTCCCTCCGGCCCGTCCGCTCCGTCTGCTGCCGCTGGTCCAAGTGCACAAGTCCGGAAGCCGCGACCGGAAGTAGTAATATTACTGTCCGGCCGCGACTTCCGGTCCACAGGAAAATGGCGCCGGACGGCGCCAATTTCGAATTGGACTGTGTGGGAGTGGCGCATGCGCAGTTCCCACACAGACGCCGTACACTGAAGTCAATGGGACGGGAGCCGTCCGCAGTCCCTATGGGACTGTGGCTGCCGTATTCCATGTCTGTATGTGTCGTTAATCGACACAGACAGAAATGGAACAAAAAATGGCAGCCCCCATAGGGAAGAAAAAGTGTAAAAATAAGAAAAAGTAAAACACAAACACACAAATGAATATAAACGTTTTTAATAAAGCACTAACATCTTTAACATATAAAAAAATAATTTGTGATGACACTGTTCCTTTAAGGCGCAAGTTCCTCGACGACAACCACACCAGATCCCCGACGACAAACCGGGGTTTAGCAGAACGTCTACAATCAGCCTGAATCTTTTGTACGCTCTGGGACGCCTCTAGGTTCTTCTGAACCTGGGCCCAGACTGTGCACAGTTCCCGATGAACGTCCTCTACCTCGGGATTATTGGAACAACCAGGGGAAACGGAGGAGAACCTAGGATTAAACCTGAAATTACAGAAAAACGGGGAGACCCCTGACGAGTTACTGACCCGGTTATTCAGGGAAAATTCGGCGAGGGGAAGGAATGAGACCCAATCAAATTGACAGTCAGAAATGAAACACCTTAAATATTGTTCCAGGGATTGGTTAGTCCTTTCCGTTTGGCCATTAGTTTCGGGATGGAAGGCGGAGGAGAAGGATAGATCAATCTCCAACTTTTTACAAAAAGCTCTCCAAAATAAGGAAACAAATTGTACCCCTCTGTCCGAAACTATATTGACCGGGGCCCCGTGGAGACGCAGAATGTGTTTCACAAACAAAGAAGCTAACGTCTTGGCGTTAGGTAGTTTCTTAAGGGGCACAAAGTGGCACATCTTGCTGAAGTGGTCTACTACAACCCACACCACCGACTTGCCCTGAGATGGAGGCAAATCGGTGATAAAATCCATGGAGATATGGGTCCAAGGTCTCTGGGGAATGGGCAAGGAACGTAGTAAGCCCGCAGGTCGGGACCTAGGGGTCTTGGACCTAGCACAGACCTCACAAGCGGCGACGTAAGCCCTAACGTCTTTAGGCAACCCAGGCCACCAATAGTTTCTGGTAATGAGGAGTTTGGTACCCAAGATGCCAGGATGACCAGATAGAGCGGAGTCATGGTTTTCCCTGAGTACCCTTAGCCGGTATTGCAGGGGGACAAACAGTTTGTCCCCAGGGAGGTTCCCGGGAGCTGAACCTTGATCAGCCGCGATGTCAGAGGCTAAGTCAGAATCAGTGGCAGAAACAATTATACCAGGGAGTAAAATACAAGCAGGATCCTTCTCAGAAGGAGGATTAGCCATGAAACTACGTGACAGTGCATCAGCCTTAATATTTTTGGACCCTATAGGTAACCAAGAAATTAAATCTGGTAAAGAACAGTGCCCAACGAGCTTGTCTAGGATTAAGCCTCCGGGCAGATTCTAGGAAAACCAGATTCTTGTGGTCAGTAAGGACCGTTACCTGGTGTCTGGCCCCCTCCAAGAAGTGACGCCACTCTTCAAAAGCCCATTTAATGGCTAAAAGTTCGCGGTTGCCAATATCATAGTTACACTCCGTGGGCGAAAACTTCCTAGAGAAGTAGGCACAGGGGCGGAGATGGGTGAGGGAGCTGGTACCCTGGGACAAGACTGCCCCCACTCCCACCTCGGACGCGTCAACCTCCACAATAAATGGCTCCCTTTGGTTGGGCTGAACCAGCACGGGGGCCGAGATAAAGCACTTCTTGAGGGTCTCAAAAGCCTGGACGGCCTCAGGGGGCCAATGGAGGACATCAGCAGCCTTGCGAGTGAGGTCCGTAAGAGGCTTAGCGATGACCGAGAAGTTGGCAATAAATCTCCTGTAATAGTTAGCGAACCCCAAAAAACACTGTAGCGCCTTCAGGGAGGCAGGTTGGACCCATTCCGCCACAGCCTGAACCTTGGCAGGGTCCATGCGGAATTCATGAGGAGTGAGGATTTGACCTAAAAATGGTATCTCCTGTACCCCAAACACACATTTTTCGGTCTTCGCAAACAGATTATTTTCCCGAAGGACCTGGAGGACCTTCCTGACATGCTCCACGTGGGAGGACCAGTCCTTGGAAAACACCAGTATGTCATCAAGGTACACTACAAGAAAATTACCCAGGTAATCTCTCAGAATTTCATTAATAAAATTCTGGAAGACGGCAGGGGCATTACACAACCCAAAGGGCATGACTAGGTATTCGAAATGACCTTCGGGCGTGTTGAACACAGTTTTCCACTCATCCCCCTCTTTGATGCGGATAAGGTTATATGCCCCCCGTAGATCGAACTTAGAGAACCATTGGGCCCCCTGAACCTGATTAAAAAGATCCGGAATCAAAGGAAGGGGATACTGGTTCCTTACTGTGACCTTATTCAAGTTCCGATAATCAATGCACGGCCTAAGACCACCATCCTTCTTCCCCACGAAAAAGAAGCCAGCACCTACAGGAGAAGTCGAGGGGCGAATGAAACCCTTGGCCAGGCACTCTTGGATATACTCCCTCATAGCTTTACGTTCAGGACATGAAAGATTAAATATCCTCCCCTTAGGAAGCTTGGCACCAGGCACCAAATCGATGGCGCAATCGTAATCTCTATGAGGGGGCAACACCTCGGAGGCCTCCTTAGAAAACACATCAGCGAAGTCCTGAACAAACTCAGGAAGCGAGTTTACCTCCTCCCGGGGAGAAATAGAGTTAACCGAAAGACATGACATCAGGCAATCACTACCCCATTTGGTGAGATCCCCAGTATTCCAATCAAACGTGGGATTATGCAGCTGCAACCAGGGAAGACCTAATACCAGATCGGACGATAATCCCTGCATCACCAGTACAGAGCACTGCTCCAAATGCATGGAGCCAACACGGAGTTCAAAAACAGGAGTATGCTGAGTAAAATAACCATTAGCAAGAGGAGTGGAGTCGATACCTGCTACAGGGATAGGATAAGGTAAATCAATAAATGGCATTTTTAGAGACATAGCAAATTCCACAGACATGATATTAGCAGATGAGCCCGAATCCACGAAGGCACTGCCAGTGGCAGACCGGCCAGCAAACGAGACCTGAAAGGGAAGCAAAATCTTATTGCGTTTAGTATTAACGGGAAATACCTGTGCGCCCAAGTAACCTCCCCGATGATCACTTAGGCGCGGAAGTTTTCCGGCTGCTTATTCTTGCGCCTGGGACAGGTGTTCAGTAGATGCTTGTCGTCCCCACAATAGAAGCAGAGACCATTCTTCCTGCGAAACTCTCTACGTTGTCGAGGGGACATGGAGGCCCCGAGTTGCATAGGTACCTCCGAGTCCTCCGTGGAAGAGCGAGGAGATGGGACCTCGGGGGGAATCGCAGGGCAGTCAGAGGGGAAAACATTGAAACGTTCAAGCTGACGTTCCCTGAGACGTCGGTCAAGTCGTACTGCTAGGGCCATAACCTGGTCTAGGGAGTCAGAAGAGGGGTAGCTAACCAGCAGATCCTTCAGGGCGTCAGATAATCCTAACCTAAACTGGCACTTTAGGGCCGGGTCGTTCCACCGAGAAGCTACGCACCACTTTCTAAAATCAGAACAGTATTCCTCAACAGGTCTCCCACCCTGACGTAAGGTCACCAGCTGACTCTCGGCTAAGGCAGTCCTGTCAGTCTCGTCGTAAATGAGACCGAGGGCAGAGAAAAACCGATCAACGGAGGAAAGTTCAGGGGCGTCAGGAGCCAAGGAGAAGGCCCACTCTTGGGGCCCTTCCTGGAGTCGGGATATAATGATACCCACCCGCTGGTTCTCGGAACCTGAGGAGTGAGGTCTTAGGCGGAAATAAAGTCTGCAACTCTCCCGGAAGGAGAGAAAAGTCTTACGGTCCCCTGAGAACCGGTCAGGTAACTTGAGGTTGGGTTCTAAAGGTGAGGTGAGGGGTACTACAAAGGCAGCGTCAGACTGATTGACCCTCTGAGCCAGGGCCTGGACCTGTAGGGAGAGGCCCTGCATCTGCTGGGTCAGGGTCTCAAGGGGGTCCATGATAGCGTCAGTGTAGAAGAAATGGTAGACTAGGTAAGGGCTTGTTATTATGTAATGGCAGGAAGGAGGTGAAGGGAACAAGTGAGCCCTAATCTACCCACCGCCCTGTCCCTGCCTACTTGCAACGACCCGCCCTAGGCGACGGGGTACAACTTGGCGGCGGTCCCTACGCTGTCTAAGTGCAAGGGAGACAAACAGGGAACACGCAAGGGAATACAGTAGCCCACGGAACGCTACGAGGAAATGGAGCGGTGAATGAGCCAGTCAGGATCAGGAAGTAGTGGAGTATACAAACGGGAGCACGGAGCAGAAGCAAGCCAGGGGCAGAGCAACGCAGGATAAACGGAACTGAAGCAAGGCAGAAGCACGGCAGAAGCAGGCTGGAGCAAGGCAGCAGTGGGGCCAGGAATCCAAGAAGAATAAGAAGCAAGGAGGAAGAGAAAACGGCAGGTATAAATGGACAGGGGGCGGAGCTAACTCTAACTGACCAGGCCGCGATAGGCTCTCCCACTCCTGAGCCTGCCACCCTGATTGGTGGGAGCAGGTGTCAGTCTCAGAGGTCTGGCCTCAGGTGTCGACTGATTAATCCTGGGAGTATACCCAGACGTAGTGCCTGGCAGATCCTTTACAGGTGTGCTGGGTTTTAATGTTACTTTATTCTTTCATGAGTTATTTACAAGTTTCTGACCACTTATAAAATGTGTTCAAAGTGCTGCCCATTGTGTTGGATTGTCAATGCAACCCTCTTCTCCCACTCTTCACACACTGATAGCAAGACCGCAGAAGAAATGCTAGCACAGGCTTCCAGTATCCGTAGTTTCAGTTGCTGCACATCTCGTATCTTCACAGCATAGACAATTGCCTTCAGATGACCCCAAAGATAAAAGTCTAAGGGGGTCAGATCGGGAGACCTAGGGGGCCATTCAACTGGCCCACGATGACCAATCCACTTTCCAGGAAACTGTTCATCTAGGAATGCTCGGACCTGACACCCATAATGTCACCCATAACTTGTAAAAAAACTCATGAAAAAATAAAGTAACGTTAAAACCAAGAACAGCATTGTTTTTCTTGTGAAATTCTCGATAAGTTTGATGTGTCACATGACCATCTTCCCATTGAAAAAACTAAAGTTGGATACAAAATGGCCGACTTCAAAATGGCCACCATGGTCAACACCCAGCTTGAAAAGTTTCCCCCCTCCCATATACTAATGTGCCACAAACAGGAAGTTAATATCACCAACCATTCCCATTTTATTTAGGTGTATCCATATAAATGGCCCATCCTGTATGTTCATTATTCTTTTTTTATTTTGTTTCTTTTTTTATCATGTCGTGGCAATGCGTCCGGCTTCAAAAAACACCAGCGATCAGCTGTTATCTCCGAATGAAGCTGCCGCTAGCCATAAATGTAGTATTACATGGTGACTTTTCAAATTAATAGCTACAGACACACTGGTTTCACCAGGGTGAGAACTGCTCTTTATGAGAGGCTCTCCACCCTGGCTTATAGGGGGGGGGGGGAGGGTGTCCCGAACAGAGGACCTCCTCTATGATGTCCATGTGCCCTAATAGGCATGTCTTTAGGACACAACCCCCTTAAAGTAAATTATATACATAGACTTACAGTAATTAAGTATAAGGAATCATGCACATAGCTTTACCGTTGCATGGACCCCATAAATAAGGACTTGTAGGGACTCTGTGTGTGGCTGATGGTACCTCTGTGGGATGTATTGCTTCTAGGTGAGGATAACTCTATAATCCCATGTTGCATTCCATGAGTTTTTTCTCACAAATTTTCAAGAAATCCATGATAAAAAAAACAAACATCTATATGTCTCTGCATAAAATCAAAGGGCCACGAAGTTACAGTATGAGCCCATAGCAGGCTATAGGCGCTGTATTACAGATCCGACAACAAGAATCCCTGTGGATGAGCCCTTATACAAAGATGATTTTCCTAATATAATTATATTTTACAAATAATCTCATAGAGAAAAATGTCTCTTATCTAATTACAGTAACTACACTGCAATTTTGGTTAACATTCTTGGTTTTAAACAAAATGTATATGTACTGGATACATATAAACCTATGTCAGAATGTGTAAAAATGATCAACGTCATCATAGGGGGTCACACTTTAAATTTATATAATTTCTGAATGTGTTTTTTTTCTCCTTACTAATCTAGAGCTCTAAATGTAATTGTTGAAATAGGGCTCCCCCTGCAGCCCATGTTAATAATGGTCAAGGTTATTTGTCTCAGAGTAGAGTAAGCTGCATAACATTGACCTTTACTTCCCAGTGACTAAAGATTTTTCTGCTGGTTATAATTGATCTCATTATACCGTTCAATCCATACTTGATAATCTCTCGTTTTTAATCTATTTTGGCCAGGGTTTAAAATACCTTGATCATTGAAAAATGTGTCCATTAGGGATACAATGCCAAATTGTTATTATACAGAAAAATGTTTGCAAACAATATCTATCATCTCAGGTTTTTCTTCTCTAAATCTGAAACTTTGTTTGCATTAAGATCTAAAATAATTTTCAAATTCTACAATTAAAAAAAAAGAGATGTTTCTTAACAAGTTAAAATGTGAACCGAGTATTACGTTTTAAAAGAATACTCTGGTAACCTGCGACGTTTCTGGTAAACTAGGATGGTATAGACAGGGTAGACAGGACATGCAGAGTCTTGCGGTTCCTCTATTGCTGGAAATGTAAATGCAGTCTGTTATTAAGGATGATAATGTGTAACAAGGTCTTTATACCAGCACGCTAAAACTTACAAGTCAACAATTGGGTGTAATGCCAAATTTTTAACAAGAAAGTCTTAAAAACGACTTCAGCTGCCTGCAACCCAAGTAATCCTGGCTCTATTTTTAGTGACTTAAATCCCTAGCTTCAGCAATGCTCTGATGGTCAGAATAAGAAGATTGTGAAAGTGTGGAGGATTAGCCAGTAGCATTGTATGACAAAGCAATACACTTGCCACTGATAAGACAGAGCAGAAGGAAAAGGGATTCATTATTTATACAAATGTTTTATTTGCATAATACATTTTGGGATTATTTTGAAAACATTTCAGCGTCAGTGCATTTTCAGATTATCTGTATTATTTCCATCTGCATTCTTTTATGTTGCTAAAGTAATACAAGTAAACACCATATACAGTATATTTACCACTGTGTGAAAACGAAACATGATATGTTTAAATATATGATGTTATGTAATCGTTACAGATCACTACTGAAAAACAGAAAGATATTACAATATTTTATCGGTACCTCCTCCTTTTTCTCTCTCTTTCTATATATATATATATATATATATATATATATATATATATAGGTTTGTGTCTTAATTATGACTTGTCTCACAGTGACAATGCTGAAAATAAGGAAATAAAAGACCAGGTGGGTACCAAAGAAGACTCTCACAGACCCCCTAACCATTATGGGCCATTTTAAGCACTGGTGTCCTCTTATCATGCAAAGGTCAATTGGGGGTCTATCAGACAGGGCACAGGTGCAACTTCAACCTCTGTACCTCCTATTCTTGTTTCCTGCCACAAGAGCAGACCCGCCATCTGGACAGTATTGGTGGCTCTGCTGTCAGTGGCCCAGAAAAATAAGGGGACACAAATCTAGAGAAATGTTTAATCTAGAGAAAAAAAAAACCGTAGAGCTCCATAGTGCACACTGCATATAAAGATTACATTTTGATGACAGAATGCGCTCATCTGATGATATTGTGCAAGACAGGCTGCACTGAAAGCCTACAAATTGTCTAGATTAACCACCGCTGCACTACCTGATGACCGGGAACATAACCAAATACTGCAGGTATGATTGGCGCTGATGGATCTAGGAGTTTAAATTAATATAATTAGAAATGGAAAAATGTTAATGTTTGTTTATTGGTACTGCGCTTTGTGGCACCAGACCGTTTGTTTTTTTCATCGGATACATAATGAAGGCACCAGTCTCTTGACACAATGCATAGTACTGCTAAAGAATATTATATTTCCCCATTTCTGATTATATCCATTTGGACTCCCGAATCCATCAGTGCCAATCATACCTGCAGTTCATTACACTGTTATAGAAAACCTAACTGTAGGCTGCCACACACCCACTACAGTCACCGCATGGGAGGCACACATTTTCACTTAAAATATTGATAGGGGCCTATTTAATGGGTAATGAGGTGCAAACCTGGTTCCTAGCAGGTTGCCTTTTACTTCACAAGAGTATATATTGCATAGATTCCAATTAGTATTCTGTTCTGCCTCCCCTATGAGCCCACTAAATACATGGTATGGGCATGAGAGGCGGCATATTATTCCCCTTAATTTCAAAATCAGTTGAGATGGAGATTGATGGACCTAATAGGCAGTTCGGAGGCTCTGACCATTTGCCCATATGGGGCCAATATATTTCTGATGGTGACCCTGAACAAGTGGTAAAGACTTTGGTTTATGTGGAATATGCCCAATGTGCATACTGTTCAAGTGGGTTTATCACTAGGGTATATCCCGAAACTGACATTAAAAGCTCCTTGCTGGGAGCTAAAATGAGGCAGATGTCAATTGCTGCCTGTCAGGCTGGGTTCACACGACCTATTTTCAGACGTAAACGAGGTGTATTATGCCTCGTTTTACGTCTGAAAATAGGGCTACAATACGTCAGCAAACATCTGCCCATTCATTTGAATGGGTTTGCCGACGTATTGTGCAGACGACCTGTAATTTACGCGTCGTCGTTTGACAGCTGTCAAGTGACGACGCGTAAATTGACTGCCTCGGCAAAGAAGTGCAGGGCACTTCTTTGCAACGTAATTTGAGCCGTTCTTCATTGAACTCAATGAAGAGCAGCTCAAGACATACGAGCGTCACAGACGCCTCGTATATTACGAGGAGGAGCATTTACGGCTGAAACGACGCAGCTGTTTTCTTCTGAAAACAGGCTGTCATTTCAGCCGTAAAAGCCAGCTAGTGTGTAAACATACCCTCAGTGTGCCCACACCCTGTCAGTGTGCTTTCTAAGCCAGACAAAAGCACTATGATGACTAACAGGACATTTTCATTCTTGCTCTAAGCACTTCCTGCATTAAATGACCATAATGGATGTGGAAATACCATTCTGAGAAACCAACAAAGCTTACTGAGAGACCGGACATGTCATTTGCATATACTGTAGCAAGGACTTCATTTATTCTGCTTAATCAGCATTTTAGTGGGCAAACAATGATCATCATACAGTATACTGCAGCTGTGAGGATTACCTAAAAAGCCTGTTATGGGGTTCCGGAGTTATAACAAGCTTTTTCTTCACCCGGGCAAAGATTAAGATCACTATGCTAGACCTGTGTATAAATATCCTGTCCAAGGCAGAGTGTCTTGTTAGCGCCCCTACTGCCACACAGCACCCAGTGCACGTACCCTGCCACCGGCCACTGTCCTGGAATGGATCCCTACAGAATAGCACTTATATCAGCCTGTATTCCCCTCCCCTATACAACAGATATAGGTCGTCATAAATCAGACTGTGTCTGCTACAATGCTGCAGGAAAATTAGATTTCCACATGGCTTTCGTTATCTATTATTTAATCACTCACTCATAAAGGAAACTATTCTGATAACAGAACTAAATTACAGAATAACGGTGTATGAAATTCCTTAACCCCTTAATGACCAGCCTATTTAAACCTTAAACGGAAGGTGTCATGATTTTTTTTTTATTATTATATTGCTTTTAATATAATAAACAAAAATTTTATTTATTTGTGTTGTCACTTTCTACTTTTTACTGTATTCATACTTTTACTTCTCTATGGGGGCTGCCATTTTTTTTCATCTGAGTATGTGTCGATTAACGACACATACTGAGATTCTATAAGGCACATACAACCCCATAGAGGCATGCGCCGCTCCCACACAGACCAGAAGTAAGCTCGTTCGTAGAGCGAAATCCTGCGCCATTTTCATGTGGAACGGAAGCCGCTGCTAGTCAGTAAGATGATGACTTCCGGCTGCGGTTTCCGGCCATATGTTCAACGAAGCGAAGGCGCAAGGAAGAGGAGCGTAGGCGGCAAGAACTTTGTTAGACCAGCGGAGGCGCGGCAGGAGCAGGTAATTTATCTTCGTGTATGATGTGCATATTATGTTCGTGTATGTTCATGTGTGATACTGTCTGCTGAGAACCTCCTATCACTGTGCAGTCGCTCAGAAAATGGCGGCACATAGTGTAGGAGGTTTGAAGACATTCAAACCCCTCCCTCTCCTGGTACTAGCCAGAAGAAGGGAGGAGAGATTGTGAGAGGCTACTAGAGGAGAGTGTGTCCACCCCGAATTTGCAGCATAAATCAATGAGGTTGCTTTACCACAGTGACCATGCTGCAATTTTGGGAACTGCTCCCTCCAGTGGCCAGCACATGGAAATGTTATAAATTAGAATCTAATTTATAATATTTCCTGACTTGTGAAAAAATAAAAAAAATTAAAACAATGTGTAATCACTTATATACTAATTGTTGAACTGAAAAGAAAAATAATAAAATCTCTAGCGACACATTCCCTTTAATGACCAAGCTATTTTATTAAGTTTTTCCATCGTCGCATTCCAAGAGCTATAACTTTTTTATTTTTGCGCCGACATAGCTGTATAAGGTCTTGTTTTTTTGCGGAACAAGTTGTATTTTTTAGTAGCACTATTTTGGGGTACATATAGTTTATTAATTAACTTTTATTAACTTATTTTGGGGGAAATAGAAAAAAAACGGACATTTTGCTACTCTTTTTTGCGTCCTAAATCTACGCCATTTGCCATGTTAACCTTATTTAGCGGGTTGTTACGATTGCAACGATACCAAATTTATATAGATTTTGTGTGTTTTACTACTTTTACACAGTAAAAACACTTTTCAAAATTATTTGTTTTTGTGTCTCCATATTTGAAGAGCAATTACTGTTTTATTTTTCCGCCGATGCAGCTGTATGAGGGCTTTTTTTTTTTGCAGGACGACCTGTAGTTTTTATTGGTACCCTTTTGGAGTAGATGTGACTTTTTCATCACTATTTATCACATTTTTTTTAAGGCAGGATTCACAGAAAACAGCAATTTTTCCATTGTTTTTTTATATTCTTTTTTACAGCTTTCACCGTGCAGGTTAAATAATGTAATATCTTCATAGGTGGGGTCGTTACGGATGTGGCGATACCAAATATGTGTAACTTTTTAACTTTATTTTGTTTTTTTAATAGTAAAGCATTTCGTAAGGTGAAAAAGTGGGTTTTTCATTTTTTTTTTCACATTTTTTTGAATTAACTTTATTAAACTTTTTTTAAAATATTTTACTAGTCCCACTAGGGGACTTTAATATGCAATTCTACGATCGCTACTATAATACACTGCAATACTTTTGTATTGCAGTGTATTACTGCCTGTCCGTTTAAAACGGACAGGCATCTGCTAGGCCATGCCTCTGGCATGAGCTAGCAAGCATTCACTACAGGTAGACCTGGGGGTCTTTATTAGGCCCCCGGCTGCCATAGAAGACACAGACACTCGGCGATCGTATCGCCGGATTCCGGTTGGATGAGAGAGGGAGCTCCCTCCCTCTCTCCAAAACAACTCAGATGCGGCACACGCTATTGAGCGCTGCTTCTGGTAGCTGAGAACAGGGAGATTTAACGGCTTCTTGCTCTGTTTATTTATCCCGATGCAGCGCCGTGAAAAGGCGTATGCATCAGAATAAAGCCCATCAGTGGCCGCTGTGAAAAGGCGTATTGGCGGTCACTAACGGGTTAAAATACAACCATAGCCAGATGTGTGACAAATTCCCCATTTCTTTTTTACAGCGCCAGCATATTGGGCTTTGGTTGGGATCTATTCTGTTCAGAAGCTTTGGCGTTTTGTACCAACGTGCTATTACTTTCGTTTTTTTTAAATTCGATCCGTCTGTTCCTTAGTGAATGTTTTACCTAATTCTCTTTCCCATTTTGTCATAAATGAGGGTATTTCTGAATTAGCGATGAGAAGTTGGTACATTTTTTAAATTGTTCTTTTTTGTGAATAATCTTAGAGGAATAAAAGTTAGTGAACAAATTAACAGTACTTGTATCTAGAATATCAGGTAAGAAAACCTTAATTGATTCAACAATTAAATAACAGTATCACTTTGACATTAGAACTAGTAATCCTTAACCCTTTCATGCCGACAATCTGTACATACACGTCCTTTTCGCACATACCCCGTACTGCCAGGACGTGTATATACAGATCTCTGTTCCAGCCAGCATAGCGCTGTGAAAAGCGCTCGGACGAAAGCTGTGTCAGTGTCCGCGGCTCCTCAGCAACCTGTTCTCTGACAGCCGAACCGATTGGTTCGGCTACAGAGAATATGATCACCGTCATTAAAGAGACTCTGTCACCAGATTATAAGTGACCTATCTCCTACATAATCTGATCGGCGCTGTAATGTAGATAACAGCAGTGGTTTTTATTTTGAAAAATGATAATTTTTTTTAGCAAGTTATGAGCAATTTTAGATTCATGCTAATTAGTTTCTTAGTAGACAACTGGGCGTGTTCTTACTTTTTACCAACTGGGCGTTGTACAGAGGAGGGTATGACGCTGACCAATCAGTGTCATACACTTCTCATTGTTACAGCCCATTGTTACAGCGTGATTGTGCAGTGAAAGAAGCTGGGCTGGAACAATGAGAAGTGTATGACGCCGATTGGTCACTGATTGGTCAGCGTCATACACTCCTCTGTACAACTCCCAGTTGGTAAGAAGTAAAAACACGCCCTGTTGTCCATTAAGAAACGAATTAGCATAAATCTAAAATTGCTCATAACTTGCTCAAAAATGATGTTTTTCAACATAAAAACCACATTATCTACAGCGCCGATCAGATTATGTAGGAGATAGGGCATTTATAATTTGGTGACAGAGCCTCTTTAACTGCTTCCTGACCACCCACAGTAAATTCACGTCGGCGCTTGCTGGGCTCTGTGCAACGCCAACGTGAATTCACAGTGGTTGTTAAAAGCGCGATCCGGGTGTTTAAGAGTAGTGCTGACACCTGGTTCGCGCTGTTAACCCCTGCCTCTTGTAATGGCAGGAAGGAGGTGAAGGGAAAGTGAGCCCTAATCTACCCACCGCCCTGTCCCTGCCTACTTGCAATGACCCGCCCTAGGCGACGGGGTACAACTGGGCGGCGGTCCCTACGCTGTCTAAGTGCACGGGAGAACAAACAGGGAACACGCAAGGGAAGGGGCAGTAGCCCACGGAACGCCGCGAGGAAACGGAGCGGTGAATGAATAGTCAGGACCAGGATGAAGTGGAGTATACCAACGTGAGCACGGAGAAGGAAGCAAGCCAGGGGCAAAGCGAAGCAGGTTAAGCGGAAATGCAGCAAGGCAGAAGCACGGCAGAAGCAGGCTGGAGCAAGCAGCAGTGGGGCCAGGAATCCAGAAGAATTACAAGCACTGAGGAAGAGAACACGGCAGGTAATAAAGGACAGGGGGCGGAGCTAACTCCGACTGACCAGGCCGCGATAGGCTCTCCCACTCCTGAGCCTGCCACCCTGGTTGGTGGGAGACGGTGTCAGTCTAACAGGTCTGGCCTCAGGTGTGGATTGATTAATCCCAGGAGTATACCTAGACGTAGTACCTGGTAGATCCCTAACAGTACTCCCCCTTTTATGAGGGGCCACCGGACCCTTACTAAGGGGACCCGGTTTAGTAGGGAAGAGAAGGTGGAACCTCCTGATCAATACCCCAGCGTGAACATCACGGGCAGGTACCCAAGTCCTCTCCTCCGGCCCGTATCCTCTCCAATGGACCAGGTACTGGAGGGAGCCCTGGACCATCCTACTGTCCATAATCTTGGCCACCTCGAATTCCACCCCCTCAGGGGTGAGAGCGGGAACAGGAGGTTTCCTCGAGGGGGACCAGGACGGGGAGCAGCGTTTGAGGAGGGAGGCATGGAAGACGTCATGTATGCGAAAGGATGGGGGCAGCTCCAGACGGAAGGATACAGGGTTGAGGACTTCAATGATCTTATAAGGTCCAATAAATCGGGGAGCAAACTTCCTGGACGGGACCTTAAGGCGCAAGTTCCTGGACGACAACCAGACCAAATCCCCGACGACAAACCGGGGGTTAGCAGAACGTCTACTATCAGCCTGAATCTTTTGTGTGCTCTGGGACGCCTCTAGGTTCTTCTGAACCTGGGCCCAGACTGTGCACAGTTCCCGATGAACATCCTCTACCTCAGGATTATTGGAACAACCAGGGGAAACGGAGAAGAACCTTGGGTTAAACCCGAAATTACAGAAAAACGGGGAGACCCCTGACGAGTTACTGACCCGGTTATTCAAGGAAAATTCAGCAAGGGGAAGGAATGAGACCCAATCGAATTGACAGTCAGAGATGAAACACCTTAAATATTGTTCCAGGGATTGGTTAGTCCTTTCCGTTTGGCCATTAGTTTCGGGATGGAAGGCGGAGGAGAAGGACAGATCAATCTCCAACTTTTTACAAAAAGCTCTCCAAAATAAGGAAACAAATTGTACCCCTCTGTCAGAAACAATATTGACTGGGGCCCCATGGAGACGCAGGATGTGTTTCACAAACAAAGAAGCTAACGTCTTGGCGTTAGGTAGCTTCTTAAGGGGCACAAAGTGGCACATCTTGCTGAAGCGGTCTACTACCACCCACACCACCGACTTGCCCTGAGATGGGGGCAAATCGGTGATAAAATCCATGGAGATATGGGTCCAAGGTCTCTGGGGAATGGGCAAGGAACGTAGTAGGCCCACAGGTCGGGACCTAGGGGTTTTGGACCTAGCGCAAACCTCACAAGCGGCGACGTAAGCCCTAACGTCTTTAGGCAACCCAGGCCACCAATAGTTTCTGGTAATGAGGTGTTTGGTGTCCAAGATGCCAGGATGACCAGATAGAGCGGAGTCATGGTTTTCCCTGAGTACCCTTAGCCGGTATTGCAGGGGAACAAACAGTTTGTCCCCAGGGACTTTCCCGGGAGCTGAACCCTGATCAGCCGCAATATCAGAAGCTAAATCAGAATCCGTGGCAGAAACGATTATACCAGGGGGTAAAATACAAGCAGGATCCTTCTCGGAAGGAGGATTGGCCATGAAACTACATGACAGAGCATCAGCCTTAATATTCTTGGACCCAGCCCTATAGGTAACCAAGAAATTAAATCTGGTAAAGAATAGTGCCCACCGAGCTTGTCTAGGATTAAGCCTCCGGGCCGATTCTAGGAAAACCAGATTCTTGTGATCCGTAAGGACCGTTACCTGGTGTCTGGCCCCCTCCAGGAAGTGCCGCCACTCTTCAAAAGCCCATTTAATGGCTAGAAGTTTGCGGTTGCCAATATCATAGTTACTCTCCGTGGGCGAAAACTTCCTAGAGAAGTAAGCACAGGGGCGGAGATGGGTGAGGGAGCTGGTACCCTGGGACAAGACGGCCCCCACTCCCACCTCGGATGCGTCAACCTCCACAATAAATAGCTCCTCTTGGTTGGGCTGAATCAGCACGGGGGCCGAGATAAAGCACTTCTTGAGGGACTCAAAGGCCTGGACGGCCTCAGAGGGCCAATGGAGGACATCAGCACCCTTGCGAGTAAGGTCCGTAAGAGGCTTAGCGACGATCGAGAAGTTGGCAATAAATCTCCTGTAATAGTTGGCGAACCCTAAAAAACACTGTAACGCCTTAAGGGAGGCAGGTTGGACCCATTCCGCCACAGCCTGAACCTTGGCAGGGTCCATGCGGAATTCATGAGGAGTGAGGATTTGCCCTAAAAATGGTATCTCCTGTACCCCAAAGACACATTTTTCAGTCTTAGCAAACAGATTATTCTCCCGAAGGACCTGGAGCACCTTCCTGACATGCTCCATGTGGGAGGACCAGTCCTTGGAAAACACCAGTATGTCATCAAGGTACACAACAAGAAAATTACCCAGGTAATCTCTCAGGATTTCATTAATAAAATTCTGGAAGACAGCAGGGGCATTACACAACCCAAAGGGCATGACCAGGTATTCGAAATGACCCTCGGGTGTGTTGAACGCAGTTTTCCACTCATCCCCCTCTTTGATGCGGATAAGGTTATATGCCCCCCGTAGATCGAACTTAGAAAACCATTGGGCTCCCTGAACCTGATTAAAAAGATCCGGAATCAAAGGAAGTGGGTACTGGTTCCTTACGGTGACCTTATTCAGGTTACGATAATCAATGCACGGCCTAAGACCACCATCCTTCTTCCCCACGAAGAAGAAGCCAGCACCTACAGGAGAAGTCGAGGGGCGAATGAAACCCTTGGCCAGGCATTCTTGGATATACACCCTCATAGCTTCACGTTCAGGACATGAAAGATTAAATATCCTACCCTTAGGAAGCTTGGCACCAGGCACCAAATCGATGGCACAATCGTAATCTCTATGGGGGGGCAACACCTCGGAGGCCTCCTTAGAAAACACATCGGTGAAGTCCTGAACAAACTCCGGAAGCGTGTTTACCTCCTCCCGGGGAGAAATAGAGTTAACAGAAAGACATGACATAAGACATTCATTACCCCATTTGGTAAGCTCCCCAGTATTCCAATCAAACGTGGGATTATGCAACTGCAACCAGGGAAGACCTAATACCAGATCAGACGATAATCCCTGCATCACCAGTACAGAGCACTGCTCCAAATGCATGGAGCCAACCAGGAGTTCAAAAACAGGAGTATGCTGAGTAAAATTACCATTAGCAAGGGGGGTTGAGTCGATACCTACTACAGGGATAGGATAAGGTAAATCAATAAAAGGCATCTTTAGAGACATAGCAAATTCCACAGACATGATATTAGCAGATGAGCCAGAATCCACGAAAGCACTGCCCGTGGCAGACCGGCCAGCAAACGAGACCTGAAAGAGAAGCAAAATTTTATTGCGTTTCACATTAACGGGAAATACCTGTGCGCCCAAGTGACCTCCCCGATGATCACTTTGGCGCGGAAGTTTTCCGGCTTTTTATTCTTGCGCCTGGGACAGGTGTTCAGTAGATGCTTGTCGTCCCCACAGTAGAAGCAGAGACCATTCATTCTGCGAAACTCCCTACGTTGTCGAGGGGACATGGAGGCCCCGAGTTGCATAGGTACCTCCGAGTCCTCCGTGGAGGGGCGAGGGGACGGGACCTCGGGGGGGATCGCAGAAAAGTCAGAGGGGAGCACATTGAAACGTTCAAGCTGACGTTCCCTGAGACGTCGGTCAAGTCATACTGCTAGGGCCATAACCTGGTCAAGGGAGTCAGAAGAGGGGTAGCTAACCAGCAGATCCTTCAGGGCATCAGATAATCCTAACCTAAACTGGCACCTTAGGGCCGGGTCGTTCCACCGAGAAGCTACGCACCACTTTCTAAAATCAGAACAGTATTCCTCAACCGGTCTCCTACCCTGACGTAAGGTCACCAGCTGACTCTCGGCTAAAGCAGTCCTGTCAGTCTCGTCGTAAATGAGTCAGAGGGCAGAGAAAAAACGATCAACAGAGGAAAGTTCAGGGGCGTCAGGAGCCAAGGAGAAGGCCCACTCTTGGGGCCCTTCCTGGAGTCGGGATATGATGATACCCACCCGCTGGTTCTCGGAACCTGAGGAGTGGGGTTTTAGGCGGAAATACAGTCTGCAACTCTCCCGGAAGGAGAGAAACGTCTTACGGTCCCCTGAGAACCGGTCAGGTAACTTGAGGTCGGGTTCTAGAGGTGAGGTGAGGGGTACTACTAAGGCAGTGTCACCCTGGTTGACCCTCTGGGCCAGGGCCTGGACCTGTAGGGAGAGGCCCTGCATCTGCTGGGTCAGGGTCTCAAGGGGGTCCATGATAGCGTCAGTGTAGGAGAATGGTAGACTAGGTATGGGCTTGTAATTATGTAATGGCAGGAAAGAGGTGAAGGGAAAGTGAGCCCTAATCTACCCACCACCCTGTCCCTGCCTACTTGCAACGACCCGCCCTAGGCGACGGGGTACAACTGGGCGGCGGTCCCTACGCTGTCTAAGTGCACGGGAGAACAAACAGGGAACACGCAAGGGAAGGGGCAGTAGCCCACGGAACGCCGCGAGGAAACGGAGCGGTGAATGAATAGTCAGGACCAGGATGAAGTGGAGTATACCAACGTGAGCACGGAGAAGGAAGCAAGCCAGGGGCAAAGCGAAGCAGGTTAAGCGGAACTGCAGCAAGGCAGAAGCACGGCAGAAGCAGGCTGGAGCAAGCAGCAGTGGGGCCAGGAATCCAGAAGAATTACAAGCACTGAGGAAGAGAACACGGCAGGTAATAAAGGACAGAGGGCGGAGCTAACTCCGACTGACCAGGCCGCGATAGGCTCTCCCACTCCTGAGCCTGCCACCCTGGTTGGTGGGAGACGGTGTCAGTCTAACAGGTCTGGCCTCAGGTGTGGATTGATTAATCCCAGGAGTATACCTAAACGTAGTACCTGGCAGATCCCTAACACCTCTGGTCCCAGAGATATGATCGGGACCTGATGTGATCGCAGGGAAAGTTTGTTATAGCAACAAACTGGAAAGTTTGTCGCTACAAAAATCTTTCCCGAGGACCGATTGCGGGTGCTGCCGTCGGTTGCATGGCAAAACCAGAGGCCATACAACAGCCTCCGGTCTGTCATTCATGGAAGCCTATGAGGACCAGCTGGTCCTCATAGGCTTCCTGTCAGTGTGACTGTCAATGTCACACTGACAGTTTATAACACGTTACACTACCTAGGTAGTGTAATGTGTTATAGCAGCCACCAGTGCTGCAGGTTTTCATGTAAAAAAAAAAAAGTAAGAAAAATGTTTTATAAAAGTGTAAAAACAAAAAATGCTTTTTTTTCCTATAATAAGGCTTTTATTATTATAGGAAAAAAAAATGAAACGTTAAAAAAGTACACGTTTGGTATCGTAACGACCAACTATAAAACTATAATATTATTTTTCCCACACGGTGAACACCGCAAAAAATAATTAAAAAAACAATACTAGCATCACTATTTTTTTGGTCATCACCCCTCCCAAAATATAGAATAAAAAGTGATAAAAAATTTGCATGTACCCCAAAATACCAATAAAAACTACAACCCGTCCCGCAAAAAAACAAGCTCTTACACAGCTTTTTATGACTGAAAAATAAAAAAATGATGGCTTTCAGAATATGGTGACACTAATATAAATAATTTTATAGAAAAGTGATTTTATTGCGCAAACGGCACAAAACATGAAAAAAACTAAAAACTATATACATATGGTATCGCCGTAATCATACCGACCAGCAGAATAAAGTAAAATGTCATTTATAGCACACAGTGATTACTGTAAAAATAGGACAAAAAACATTGTCAAAATGTATGTTTTTTTTGTCACTTTGCTTGCCAAAAAAAAATCGAATAAAAAGTAATCAAAAAATCACATGTACCCTAAAATGGTACCAATGAAAACTACAGATTGTAACGTAACAAAGAGGCCCTCGTACGGATCCTTCTCTTCATGTCCGTCATACACGGATACTGGCTGGTGACCGGCTCATGCAGCTTTATGTTACCACCGCATGTGTATAAAAATGGTCGGTCCATTGTACAGAAAAAACTCTATTACACTTTGTGTCTCCCTTATGTCCTCATAGATTGTAAGCTCTTGCGAGCAGGGTCCTCACTCCCCAGGTTTGAATTGTAAATTAACTTTGTCACTATGTAATGTCTGATATTGTTTGTTTCATGTTCCCTCTAAATTGTAAAGTGCTGCGTAATATGTTGGCGCTATATAAATAAAGATTATTATTATTATTATTATTAAAACATTTTTCTGTTGCTGAGAATATAGCGACAGAAATTGTGCAGTGTCCAAAAGCAGATAAGATTGGGCACCATTTATCAGTGCGACACCGGCCACACATCTATGAATTATTTATTTACCCCCTTATTATACCCTCTTATTATGCCCTGATGTACTCTGCCCAGCTTAAATATGCCACCACATTATAAACTGAAATACCAGCAAAACTCCAAACAGAACTATTACCAAGCAAAATCTGCGCTCCAAAAGCCAAATGGCGCTCCTTCCCTTCTGAGCTCTGCCGTGGGTCCAAACAGCAGCTTATTACCACATATGGGGTATTGCCGTAATCGTGAGAAATAGCTTTACAAGTTTTGGGGTGCTTTTTATTCTTTATTCCTTGTAAAAATTAAATTTTTTAAAATTTTTTCAGAAAAAAAGTAGATTTTCATTTTCACAGACATTTTCCTATAAATATGGCAAAAGACCAGTCGGGTCAAGATGCTAACTATACCCCTAGATAAATTCCTTGAGGTGTGTAGTTTACAAAACCACTTTTGGGGAGATTCCACAGTTTTGGCATCACAAGACCTCTTCAAACCTGACATTGTGCCTAAAATATATTCTAAAAAAAGGAGACCCCCAAATCCTCTAGGTGCTCCTTTGCTTCTGAGGCTGGTGCTTCAGTCCATTATCACACTAGAGCCACATGTAGGATATTTCTAAAAACTGAAGTATCTGGGCAATAAATACTGATATGCATTTCTATGGTAAAACCTTCTGTGTTACAGATTTTGTTTTATTACAAATTAATTTCGGCAAAAAAAATGAAATTTGTAAATTTCACCTCTACTTTGCTCTAATTCCTGTGAAACGCCTAAAGGGTTAATAAACTTTCTAAATGATGTTTTGAATTCTTTGAGGGGTGCAGTTATTAAAATGGGGTGATTTATGTGGTCTGTCTAATGCATAAGGCCCTCAAAGCCACTTCAAAGCTGAACTGGTCCTTGACAAAATAGGCTTTTGAAATTTTCTTGAAAATGCGAGAAATTGCTGCTAAAGTCCTAAGCCTTGTAACATCCTAGAAAAATAAAATAATGTTCAAAAAACAATGCAAATATAAAGTAGACATATGGGGGGGGGGGTGTTAATTAGAACAATTTTGTGTGGTATTACTATCTGTTTTACAAGTAGATTAAATTTAAAATTAGAAAAATTATAATTTTTGCAAATTTCCTTTACATTTTGGTGTTTTTCACAAATAAGCTATGAATTTATTGACCACATTTTCCCCACTAACATAAAGTACAATATGTCACGAGAAAACAATCCCTGAATCCAGGGGCGTAACTAGGAAAGACTGGACCCCATAGCAAACTTTTGACTGGGGCCCCCCCTCCCCTGGGTGTCACACAACCCCCCCCTTGTAAAAAAGGCACTATCTACAGCCCCCCCTGTAGATAACGCCATACAGCCCCCTCTGTAGATCGCGCCATACACCCCCTGTAGATAGCGCCATACAGCCCCCTGTAGATAGCGCCATACAGCCCCCTCTGTAGAGAACGCCATGCAGCTCCCCTGTAGATAACACCATACAGACCCCCTGTAGATAGCGCCATACAGCCCCCCTGTAGATAGCGCCATACAGCCCCCTGTAGATAGCGCCATACAGCCCCCCTGTAGATGGCGCCATACAGTCCCCCCTGTAGATAACGCCATACAGTCCCCCTGTAGATAACGCCGTACAGTCCCCTCTGTAGATGGCGCCATACAGTCCCCCCTGTAGATAACGCCGTACAGTTATCTACAGAGGGGGCTGTATGGCGTTATCTACAGGGGGGACTGTATGGCGTTATCTACAGGGGGGACTGTATGGCGTTATCTACAGGGGGGTCTGTATGGTGTTATCTACAGGGGGGACTGTATGGCATTATCTACAGAGGGGGCTGTATGGCGTTATCTACAGGGGGCTGTATGGCGCTATCTACAGGGGGTCTGTATGGCGTTATCTACAGGGGGTGTGTATGGCGTTCCCTACAGGGGGGGTCTGTAGGGAACGCCATACAGCCCCCCCTGTAGGGAATGCCATACAGCTCCCCCCTGTATGGAAAGCCATACAGCCCCCCCTGTAGGGAACGCCATACAGCCCCCCTGTAGGGAACGCCATACAGCCCCCCCGGAGGGAATGCCATACAGCCCCCCCCAGGTAGGGAACGCCATACTGCCCCCCCTGTAGGGAACGCTATACAGCCCCCCCTGTAGGGAACGCTATACAGCCCCCTATGTAGGGAACGCTATACAGCCCCCCTGTAGGGAACGCTATACAGCCCCACTGTAGGGAACGCCATACAGCCCCCCCTGTAGGGAACGCTATACAGCCCCCCCTGTAGGGAACGCTATACAGCGTCCCAACCCCCCAAAAAAAATGCGACCTACAGTGTGAAAAGACAAAAGACATGTATCCCCTATCCACAGGATAGGGGATACATGTGTGATCGCTGGCAGCGATAAGGAGAACGGGGGACCGAAAGTCCCCTGAAGTTCTCCATGACTAACCTCTGACTTCCGGCGTCTGCGCAGCTCAATAAAAATGAAAGGAGCGCTGGTCACGCATGCGCACAAGCGCGACCGGCGCTCCATTCATTTCTACGGAGCTGCCGACACAGACCCCGGAAGTCCGAGGTTTGTGATGGAGAACTTCAGGGGACTTTCAGTCCCTCGTTCTCCCTATCACTGCAAGCGATCACACATGTATCCCCTATCCTGTGGATAGGGGATACATGTCTTTTGTTTAATAGCTGTAGCAGCTATAGCGGCTGCTAGCGGAGCGTCCTGCCATGGTGGGGGCCCGTGCCGGCAGGCGACACGGGCCCCCTCATGCCGCGGGCCCCCGTAGCAGCTGCTACGGCTGCTATAGCGGTAGTTACGCCACTGCCTGAATCGCTTGGATAGGCAAAAGCATTCCAGAGTTATTACCACATAAAATGACACGTCAGATTTGAAACAATGGGGCTGGTCATTGAGGCATCGATGACCCTTGGTCCTGAAAGGGTTAATCTGGACATGTTCTTCCAGATCATAAACCACAAATCCATAATTCCCCATCTTTTAACCCCTTCCCGACCAAACCAACTTTCAGATTTTCATTTTCGTTCTTTCCTCTCCACATTCTAGAAGCCATAGCGTCTTTATTTTTCCATCGATATAGTACTATGAGGGCTTGATTTTTGCGGGACGAGTTGTAGTTTTTCGTAGCATCATTTATTTTGCCATACAATGTACTAGGAAACG
Organism: Rhinoderma darwinii; assembly: GCF_050947455.1. Classification (NCBI taxonomy): domain Eukaryota; kingdom Metazoa; phylum Chordata; class Amphibia; order Anura; family Rhinodermatidae; genus Rhinoderma; species Rhinoderma darwinii. The sequence continues at coordinate 144,902,597 of NC_134689.1, forward strand.
GGAAAAAAAATTATTTGTGGGGTAGAAAATGAAAAAAACAGCGATTCCTCCATGGTTTTTTGCGCGCTGTTTTTACGGAATTCACTGTGCAATTAAAACAACATGTTAACTTTATTCTGCAGGTCAATACGATTACAGTGATACCAGATATGTAGTTTTTTCTATATTTTACTACTTTTACAATTAAAAACCTAAGTGTAAAAAAGAAAATTTATTTTGCGTCGCCAAATTCAGAGAGCCATAACTTTTTATTTTTCCGTCGATTAAGTGCTATGAGGGATTATTTTTTGCGGGATAAACTGTAGTTTTTAATAATACCATTTTGGTGTAAATGCGATGGTTCGATCACTTTTTATTTCATTTTTTTTGTGGGAGATGAGGTGACCAAAAATTAGAGATTCTGGCGTTTACAATTTTTTTTTTTTACAGCGTTCACCGTGCGGGTTAAATAATGATATATTGTAATAGTTCAGACTTTTACGGACGTGGCGATACCAATTATGTATATTTATTTATTTTTTTACTATGCTCTAGGGGGAAAATGGGAAAAGTTTTTTTTTTTTATCTTTTGATTTTTTTTTTCTTTACACAAAAAAAACAACTTTATTTAACTCATTTTTACTTTTTTTTATTAGTCCCCCTAGGGGACTTCAACCAGCGATCGTTAGATCGCTTGAACGATATACTGCAATACTAATGTATTGCAGTATATCGTGATTCTGACAGGCATCTATTAAGCCCTGCCAGAGGAAGGACTTAATGGGTGTAGAAAGATGGCGGACCTGGGGGACTTCATTAGGTCCCCAGGCAGCCATAGCAATCTCCACCCCCCCGCGATTGCGTTGCGGGGGGCGCGATGAGCTGTTAGAGGGGATCGCCCCCCTCTTTCTCACGATTTAAATGCTGCGGTCGGTATTGACCGCAGCATTTAACTAGTTAAACTAGCGGGATCGCTCTCAAGCGAGATGCCGCTAGTTACTCTGAAGTGTCGGCTGTAACAAACAGCCGACACCGGCATCGTATGGAGCGAGCTCACTGCGCGAGCCCGCTCCATATTTCCCCTTCCCGGCTATGACGTAACTGTATGTCATATGTCGGGAAGGGGTTCAATGCGGCAAAACTTATAATTGCTAGACACTGGAGGGAGACAGATACACCATCCACTTCGGAATGGATTGACGAGATCTGTTCGGTAAAGTCATTTCAACAAACAAAATGGTCAATTGAACAAAACTTAGATAAATATCACAGGACGTGGGATAGATGGATAGATGCTCAGAACACAGATACTCTGTCTAACATGATGGGATAGATCTCATTATAAACTATCAAACCTAAATTAAATTGGTGCCAGAAACGAAATGTGCATAACCTGAAGTACATGTAACTTTATATGGAATTTATATATGTTGCTTTAATTTCTTTAATTTTCTAATTTCAATATAATACAGCAGAGACAATTGTTAATTGTTATTTAACTTCTTTGTATCTTATTTATATTGCACTCCTGATCCTCATTACTTCCTTTATGTACCCTCTACCCCTTTCCCCCTCCACATTATATAAGCGCTGCTTTATTGGTTTTATTCTGTGTTTTTATTTTATATAAATACAGTTTGCTAACTATAGTCCCTTTTGTGGTGTCCGGGGTTTCGGTATACAGTTGTACTTTTACCTGTCGTTATTCTTTCCTTGGGATTTAGGAAAACACCAGCGCACTCGTTGCACAATTAGTGAGCTACCCTTTATTATATTGTTGTCCATTCAACTTTTACATTTCCTTTATACTGTAATAAACTACAGCAAAATTGGATGAAATGCGATAATTTTTTGTATGACAGTAGTATATTTAGTTTCCACTTAGCTTACCTCTGATGAAATTATTTTGTCCCCCCACACAAACTTGAAAACATTTGACAGGTTGTAATCTTATGTCTAATTGGTAAACATGAGATTCTTTTATCTATAGCTTGAAGGCATTTTTCTGTGGCTTAATAAAGATTTAGATACTGATAAAACAAATTGAATCACAGCCTGTTCAGTAAAGTACTATGATTTGTAGAGCTCGATGTTCCTACTGCAACTCACTTCGCAACTCACTTTCTGCCAAATGGGTGTTGCCAACTCTAAAACTGCTGGCATCATTGAGCATTCATCCTGCCAGCATTATAAAAGATCAGTTGCAGAATTCTTTCTAGGCTCAGCTAAATAGTTATTAACTGTGGTCTAAGAATTAGCTTAGTCAAAAACATTATAGTCTCAGAGAGCCTGATGTATAATGTCAAGCTGAGCACGCGCTCGGTCTGTTGTGATCATAGAGAATATTAGAAATATCTTCAGTATAATTATTGTCCATTTAAAAAAAAAAAAAAAAAAAGCTTACATGCTAAATGTTTTGCTGTTAGTGATATACAATATATATATATATATATATATATATATATATACACATACATACACACACATACACACACAGTACATACACACATATACTCAGTGAATGTTATTTGTGATTTTTATTCGATGTTATTTTTGAATAAAAAATCACAGAAATGTCAATTATATTTTAGTTTGTATTTTAACGTAGGAAGACAATGACGCAGTGCGCACGAAGTGTTAGATTTTTAGGCACAACATGGGTTATATATATGTTAACGTTTAATTTATATACTTTTTTTTGGGTGGTTGGGGAATTTGTCTTTCCTACAGTACATACATACAAGAAACTGGGGCTGTTTTAGGACAGCTCATTGCCCTGCTTCTAGAGCTTTAACCGCTTCCCGATCACCCACTGTATATTCACGTCGGCACTTGCTGGGCTCTGTGCAGTGCCGACGTGAATTCACGGTGGGTGTTAAAAGCGCGATCCGGGTGTCTCAGAGTAGCGCTGACACCCGGATCGCGCTGTTAACCCCTGCCTCTGGTCCTGGAGACATGACCGGGACCTAATTGGTTCAGGTCCCGGTCATGTGATCGCAGGGAAAGCTTGTTGTAGCAACGAACTGGAAAGTTTGTTGCTACAACAAACTTTCCCGGGGACCGATTGCAGGTGCTGCAATCGGTTATAAGGCAGAACCGGGGGCCACACAATGGCCCCCGGGTCTGCCATGCACAGCAGCCTATGAGAACCAGCCGGAGGCCGGTCCTCATAAGCTTACTGTCAGTGTGACTCTCAGCGTCACACTGACAGTTTATAATACGTTACACTACCTAGGTAGTGTAATGTATTATAGCAGTGATCAGTGCTGCCAGTCTTCAAGTAAAACAAGTAAAAAGTAAAAAATAAAGTAATAAAAATGTTTTATAAAAGTGTAAAAACAAGTTATAAAAATTACAAAAACAAAAAATGCTTTTTTTCCTATTATAAGTCTTTTATTATAGGAAAAAAATGAAAATGTTAAAAAAAGTACACATATTTGGTATCACCGCGTTCGTAACAACCCAAACTATAAAACTATAATATTATTTTTCCCGCACGGTGAACAGCGCAAAAAAAATAAATTAAAAACAATGTCGGAATCACTATTTTTTGGGTCATCAACCCTCCAAAAATATAGAATAAAAAGTGATCAAAGTCGCATGTACCCTAAAATAGTACCAATAAAAACGACAACCCGTCCCGCAAAAAACAAGCCCTTACACAGCTTTTTTGACTGAAAAATAAAAAAGTTATGGCTCTCAGAATATGGTGACACAAAAAATAAATAATTTTATCGAAAAGTGATTTTATTGCGCAAATGCCACAAAACATAAAAGAACTATATACATCTGGTATCGCCGTAATCGTATTGACCCACAGAATAAAGTAAAATGTCATTTATAGCGCACGGTGAAAAGTGTAAAAAAAAAAAGACAAAAAACATTGTCAGAATTTGTTTTTTTGTCACTTTGCTTGCAAAAAAAATCTAATAAAAAGTGATAAAAAAATCACATGTACCCTAAAATGGTACCAATGAAAACTACAGATTGTCCTGCAACAAATAAGTCCTCGCACGGCTAAGGTGAAGAAAAAATAAAAATAGTTCTGGCTCTCAGAATATAGAGACAGAAATTGTGCAGTGTACAAAAGCGGATAAGATCTGGCGCCATTTATCAGCGCGACATCGGCCACATATCTGCGGATTATTATTTATTTATCCCCTCTTATTATGTCCTGATGTACTCTGCCCAATTTACACATACCCCCACATCATAAATTGAAATACCAGCAAAACCCCAAACAGAACAGTTACCAAGCAAACTCTGCGCTCCAAAAGCCAAATGGCGCTCCCTCCCTTCTGAGTCCCACAGCGTGCCCAAACACCAGCTTACGTCCACATATATGATATTTTATATCCGGGAGAACCCGCTCAACATTGTATGAGGTATTTGTCTTCAGTGGCACAAACTGGGCACAACATATTGTGCGTTAAAATGGCATCTCAGTGGAAAATTTTAATTTTCACTTTGCACCATCGGCTGCGCATTAACGCCTTCGCGCACCACGACTTAATAGCATGTCGTGGTGCGGGGGGTTATATATGGAGCGGGCTCATGCGCTGCGCCCGCGCCATATTCTGTAGGTGTCCGCTGTGTATTACAGCTGACACCCGGGACTAATGGACAGGAACAGCGATCGCGCTGTTACAGGAGCCTGTAAAAATGATATTATACTGCAATACATTAGTACTGCAGTGTATTGTACCAGCGACCTAATGATCGCTCGTTCCAGTCCCCTAAAGGGACTTTTGGTAGGTTTCCACTGTTTTGGTACCTCAGGGGCTTTGCAAATGCGTCATGACACCCGAAAACCATTCCAGCTAAATTTGAGCTCCAAAAGCAAAATATTGTTCCTTCCCTTCTGAGTCTTGCCGTGGGTCCAAACAGCAGTTTATTACCACATATGGCGTATTGCTGTAATCAGGACAAATTGCTTTAGAAATTTTGGGGTGATTTTTCTCCATTATTCATTGTAAAAATTAAACATTTCTATGTTTTTTCAGAAAACAAGTAGATTTTCATTTTCGTGGCCTAATTCCACTAAATTCAGCAAAAAAACTGTGGGGTCAAAATGCTAACTATAGCCCTAGAAACATTTCTTGAGGGGTGTAGTCTACAAAATGGGGTCACTTTTGGGGGGTTTCCACCGTTTTGCTCCCTCCAGGGCGTTGCAAACGTGACATGGCACTGAAAACCAATCCAGCAAAATCTGCGCTTCAAAATCCAAATGGCGCTCCCTCCCTTCTGAGCTCTGCCGTGGGTCCAAACAGCAGTTTAGTACCACATGTGGGGTATTGCTGTAATCGGGAGATGTAGCTTTACAAGTTTTGGGGTGCTTTTTATTCTTTATTCCTTGCAAATATCTTTTTTTTTTATATTTTTTCAGAAAAAAAGTAGATTTTCACTTTCACAGGCAAACTCCAATAAATATAGCAGAAGACCTGTGGGGTCAAGATGCTAACTATACCCCTAGAAAAATTCCTGAAGGGGTGCAGTTTCAAAAACCGTGTCACTTTTGGGGGATTTCCACTGTTTTGGCACCACAAGACCTCTTCAAACCCGACATGGAGCCTAAAATATATTCTAAAAAAAGGAGGCCACAAAATCCACTAGGTGCTCCTTTGCTTCTGAAACCGGTATTTCAGTCAATTTTCACACTAGAGCCACATGTGGGATATTTCTAAAAACTGCAGAATCTGGTCAATGTATATTGTGTTGCGTTTCTCTGGTAAAACCTTCTGTGTTACAGAAAAAAATGTATTACAAATGAATTGCAGCAAAAAAAAAAAAAAAACTTGTCAATTTCCCCTCTACATTGCTTTAATTCCTGTGAAACGCCTAAAGGGTTAAGAAACTTTCTGAATGCTGTTTTGAATACTTTGGAGGTGCAGCTTTTAATATGGGGTGATTTATGGGGTCTATCTAGTACATAAGGCCCTCAAAGCCCCTTTAGAACTTAACTGGTCCCTGTAAAAATCGCCTTTTGAAATTTTGTTGAAAATATGAGAAATTGCTGGTAAAGTACTAAGCCTTGTAACGTCCTAGAAAAATAAAATAATTTTCAAAAAACTATGCAAATATAAAGTAGACATATGGAATATGTGAAATAGTAACTATTTTGTGTGGTATTACTATCTGTTTTACAAGCAGATACATTTAAAATTAGAAAAATCATAATTTTTGCTAATTTTCTCTAAATTTTGGTGTTTTTCACAAATAAGCAATGAATTTATTGACCAAATTTTTCCACTAATATAAAGTACAATATGTCACGAGAAAACAATCTCAGAATCGCTTGGATAGGCAAAAGCATTCCGGAGTTATTACCACATAAAGTAACACGTCAGATTTGAAAAAATGGGGCTGGTCCTGAAGGACAAAATGAGCTCGGTCTTGAAAGGGTTAAAGCTTATTTGGACTCATCGCAAATGCAATATTTAATAGACTGGAAAAAGGATATATTTGGAATTATGTAATTGGAAATAATATTTATCATTTACCTGACATTTATACATTATTAGAAAGCTGATCTCTGGTAAAGGAACTTCCGCTGAAAATGTTATCACATTATTGCTGGATGATAGGATGATTATGAATTTTTTTGGTATCAACAGTTTGGTCACCTATTTTGAACAATACTTTATTCACAGAATTTTTGTCCATCCCTAAAAATGTAGTCTCAAAGACCAGGGGTGATATAGGGTTAATAATTTATTTTCACAAGATAATAAAATTTGAACTATTCAGACAAAGGCACAATTTAGGCTTCGTTCATATCTGCGTCAGGTCTCCATTCAGGCGTTCCATCGGAGCTTTCCGTCAGAACGGAACCCTGACTGAAAGAAACGGAAACCACAGATTTCTGTTTGCATCACCATTGATTTCAATGGTGATGGATCCGGTGCCAATGGTTTCTGTTTGTCACCGTTGTGTAAGGGTTCCATTGTATTGACGCAATCAATACCATAGTTGACTACCGTATTGCTATTGTCAAAACGATGGAAATCTTAAACAACTGAGACAAACGGAAACCATTTTCACTGGATCCGTCACCATTGAAATCAATTGTGATGCAAACTGAAACCATTATGTTTCTGTTTGTTTCAGTCAGGGTCCTGTTGTGACGGAAAGCTCAGACGGAACGCCTGAATGGAGACCGGATGCAGATGTGAACGAAGCCTTACCTGTTTACTATCTCTTTTGATATCTTTTAAATAAAACACGTTGTTAGACACCATAAGAATAACTCATATTATAATGTGGGTCACTTATCTATTTCTTACTTTGTTGCAACTTGCAAGAAAATTACAATAATATAATTAATAAAATTACTAATATATTTTCATGGAATGCAAAAAAAAAGTGGGAATATGAGGTTGGTATTATCGCACAACAACAGTCAATATTGAAAAATTCGAAAACTAATAATTTACATAAAGTGATACAATTCCTTATAATGAATAGGTTATACTACATGCCAAAAAGTCTGAGCAAAATGTTAAAAAAAAATACAAATTGTCCTAAGTGTGGGAAAATAAAAGTGTATACACTATAACACATTTTGATCTCGCCCTAATATATCTCTATATTGGCAAGAAATAATACAAAAACTAGAAATATCTTATAATGTCCAAATTCCATACCATTCATCTATATGTGTATTGAGTGAAGAAAAGTCCTGGAATGGTCTAATAACATCTGCTCTATACACCAGCATGTTCACCTGCTGAATCTGGTTGTCAAGCACAGGCAACTTAGAATTCTGTGTGTAACCAATGTTGCTGAAAAGAGCAATTTTGATAATGAAATAATATTGAGGAAATACTATGTGCGCAATTCCCAAGTACATTTAAGATGCCTCCAAAAGTGAAGTATAGTTTTTAATATGACAGACGAGCAATAACTAATAAACAACAACTAATACTATCAATTAAATAATAATAGTGATCATAGAATAAGAGTAGTTTTCATATTATTATTGGTATTAATGGTTCTCCGGTAAGAAGGAGTAGTCTTGTATACAAGCCACTTACGCTATATAGCCAAAAGTATGTGAACACCTGACCATCACAACTCTATGAGATTGTAGGACCTCCCATTCAAAATTTATGGGTGTTAATATGGAGTTGGGCACCCTATTGTGACTGTAACAGTCTTCACTCTTCTGGGAAGGCTTTTCACAAGATTTTGGAGTGAGTCTGTGAGAATTTACACCCATTAAGTCAAAAGAGCAATTATGAGGTCAGGCACTGATGATGGATGAGAAGGTTCATCCCTAAAGGTGTGTTATGTGGTTGAGCTCAGGGTTCTTTGCAGGCTACTCGAGTTCCTCTACACCAAGCTCACAACACCATGTCTTTATGGATCTTTCTTTGTTCACAGTTATGATAGAACAGAAAAGGGCCTTCCCTAAACTGTTGCCACAAGTTTGGAAGCATACAATTGTCTAAAATGTCTTTGTATACTGTAAAATTAGTATTACCCTTCAATGGAAATAAGGGGCCTAGCCACAGAACACATTTCTACTGCTCCAGAGTCCAGCGTTGAAGTGCTTTACACCGCTATAGCTGACACTTGGCATTGCGCACGGTGATCTTAGGCTTGTGTGCAGCTGCTTGACCATAGAAACCCACTTCATGAAGCTCCCAGCGCACAGCGCTTTTGCTTATGTCACTTCTAGAGGCAATGTGGAGCTCTGTGGTGAGTCCTGCAAAAATGATAAACATAAGGTTTTAGCTGATATTTTGGCAAATGTACACAAGCTTGAGACCCGCATCAAGGGTCCCCACACTAACATTAAAAATAAATCACAAAAAATGGCATTAACTCTAATCAAAATCTCTGTTAAAAGCCATACTTACCAATACAAGGGCAGATTCAAACACCAGTTCCCAGCAGGATTCAGACAAACCACAATTTTGCATAGAGGGAGAAAGCACAGGTGCAAAATACTGATGAACATCCACTCACACGCCTGTCCTCCATTAGTATATGATTGCACACTGATAAAGTTTCTATAGCGTGCCAGTCAAAATGCTACAAGTAGTGCACTATGCTTACTTACAGCCTATTGGTTACGCCCATACTATTAGATAATTCGGGCTGCCCAGCACTTTCAAAGTGTACCACACACAGTACTGGCTCCCATTTTTCCCCCAACATCACCAGGCCAGGCTGCATCCTGCAAAAATATATATGATAAACATGAGGTTTTAGTTGTTATTTTGGCCAAAATACGCAAGCTTTTTGGCCTGCAGCTGCCACTAGGTGAAGCTTAGGACTTACAGCATTCTGTTATTATTGTGTTAATTAGTTCCTCCTAGAGCTGGCTGCAGGCAGCAAGAATATTATTATTTAGGGTGTGCTCACACGTGGTTTACTTGCATTGTGTTTCCGTATGTGTGTGACAGTACGCTGCAGAAAACTACAATGTATGCCTATGGGAAAAATATTCTGCAACTCTAGTAGATTTCTCTAGTTCTTATGTTGAGGACTATTTTTCCCATATGCTTACATTGTAAACTTTTCAGCAGCATACCGTATATTTATGCTGCAGAAATACAATGCAGGTAACGCGACGTGTGAACACCCTTAACTTCATATCTATGTTGTGGATTTGGAGCTAGTTCTGTATCATAAAAATGAAGCTCCAATCCCTATAATGCTTTTTATAGAAATATTATCAACTCAATGCTTTGAATGCGGTCATGTATGCTCAGAGGGCGTCATGTAGATACAATATCAGCCACCTGTACTTACTGTAACTTTGTCAAAACTGGTTCCCCAATCTGAAATCTTTGTGGACAATGCTGCAGGATCTTAGCAGTAGCAGTCATCACGCATTTTCCTAGATTGCAAAGTCACCCAGATCCCTCTGTGTCAATTTTTTATCTGGATTACTATTAGAACATGTAGTCTCACATGGTCAGCAACAAAGGTCAGAAGCTATCAGAAAAACACCCTCAAAACCGTAGCATCAGGTTCCTGTTATCTAGAACACTAGCTGTTATACCCGGCGTTGCTCGGGAGGTTGACTTACGGTATAGATAGAGTAAAAGCTCACTATTTTAATACCTCTCAGTATGAATTTAATTGCTACCTCTCAATATGAGTTTAATTGCTTGAGAATGTAAATAATGTTATTGGAAGCATAAAAGAAATGAAATGAAGCAATATATACATTACAGATTTATATAGTGTTGATTTAGGACTGCATGTTTCTATTCCAACTCTTTCTTGTAAACAATGTTTTTTGTCTTTTGATCTGGTGCCAAGATGTAGTGATTCTTTCCAGTGCCGACTCCGGAGCAAGCAACATATAGTTGCCCATGGGAAAAAGAGGGACTTTGAAGGTGTATTCCTGCCACTTAATAAAAAAAAAAAATCACAAAAGGAGGCAAACTTTGTTCAATGTCCAATCAAAAATAGCTATTCCCTGATTTTAAACCAATGAAAAATCGGGCTTCAAACAAAGTTTCGAAAATATATATAAGATGTAGTCTCACATGGTCAGCAACAAAGGTCAGAAGCCATCAGAAGAACAACCTCACAACTGTAGCATCAGGTTCCTGTTATCCTTTATGGTGTACATCTTCTTCTGTCTCAATGAGTTTGCCAACTTGCTGAGAGACCTCATTCTATTAAAGAAAATGTATCATAGAGATACATAAGTAATCATGAAACTTTTAGAACTCCCTTAGGCCCCATTGACATAACGTTTTTGCCCAGTGTTTAGCGTGTAAACTGATATACGTCGGTAGATACTACCTTTTTTTATGGACTAGCATAGCAGTATACTTTTTTTTTAACGTTGGGAGCATATGGGTTACATATGCTACTGAATGGCATACGTAACAGTCGTTAAATGTATACATTATGAGCTTTTCAATAGCTTTTCTTCATGCACACATTAAATGGATGCCATAATAACTTATGGGTGACGGATGCTACTATTAGGAGTCTGTCAAAGTCTCTATTTAACTAATATATCGGGAACTTTTCCTGACATATACGCTAAACATAAAGAAAAAAATGTGATGTGAATGAGGCCTTAATGAATCATCGTAGAGTAGTAGTGGAACTTACACAACTTTGACCACAAAGTACAATTATCTGCAATTCTAGACCCCAGGAACATACAGTACCAGAATCAAAAACTTTGATCCTGAAAAATAGAAACGTTGAAGTGGCTGATCAAAATACATTTAGTAGAGTTAATGTAAGGCCTAACATAACTTTTTAAAAATAACTCAAGAACCACATCTTTTAAATAGGGTCCAGTTGTGAAATATTATTAACCTCAAAGAAGGTATTCTTGTTTGTGAGACTCTTGCTTGAACAGAAAATGAAAAATTGGAGAAATGAAGTTGTCTAACAAAGGGGGTGTCTTTTTTGGTCAGATCATTCTTGAATGGATCAGTCTGCCCTTTCCAAAATGTAATCACTAGTTACTCATTGTTTTAAGTCAATTCTGATAACTGAAGTATATAAGGCTTTATACACACACACACACACACACACACACACTCTTGGTTTGCAGCCACCAAGCCCTAACTCGGACTGCGTACTGACCAACTATGCCTTTTTTTCCCCATCAGCTGACCATTACACCTTTCAGTCCTTTGATGTACAAAATCCATTTTAAAAGTTCACATACAGTAATCATTTTCCTTCTTTCTCTGTATATCTTAATATTAAAGCGAAACATAACTGTACTATTTAACAGCTTAATGTAATTCTGAGAGAGATACTGATAAAGAACAAGAATAGTAAAAGTTCACGCCATTTTTAAATGTCAAAGCTATCTATTATTAATATAGGGAAAATTAATTTACATAAGATTTTGCAGAGTGTTTAAGCTCCAGTGATCATTTTAAAGAGAGTGAATCAATTATACTGACATGAGTTTATGGCTCGTGTTTGTATGTACATTGTAAATTTCTGCTATACAAGAGGGCATATTAATGAGGATAAAATAGATAACATATTTTCCAGAGTGCAATATAACTCAGTAAGACAAAAATGATAATATATTAGAAGTTAACTTGTAGATGCTTCTGTACTTTTGTGTTTTTGCGTTTAATAAAATAAATCTACTCTTTATATTATTAATTAACCATTTTCTGCATTACAAATTAAAAACGGCCATACTGCTGTCTTGTGAACAAGAAAGATTTCACTTCAAAAGGTGCAGTGGCAAATTCTGGGCACTATTTCTAAGCTGTGTCAGTATACAGTAATATCACTTTGCAGTCTTAATTGACTACAACGACCCCTTCACTCCGCTGCCATTTTTCAGATTTTTATTTTCACTTTTTCCTCCCCACCTTTAAAAAAGCCATAACTTCTTTATTTTTCCATCAATATATGAGGGCTTATGTTTTGCAGGACGAGTTTTAGTTTTTCACGGGCCCATTTATTGCACCAAATACTGTACTGGGAAACTGGAAAGAATGTCTTTGTGGGGTAGAATGGGAATAAAACTGTGATTCCTTCATTGTTTTTTGAGTTTTGTTTTTACAGCGTTTACCGTGCTGTAAAAACAACATGTTATCTTTGTTCTGTGGATCAATTTGATTACGGCGATTACCAAATTTCTATAGTTGTTTTCATGTTTAACTACTTTTACAAGGAAAAAAACAATTGTTAAAAATAAAATTTGTTTTGTGTCGCTATATTCTTAGAGCAATAACTTTTTTGTATTTTTCTTTCGATTGAGCGGCGTGAGGGCTTATTTTTGTGGGGTGAGCTGTAGTTTCTATTGGTGTACATTTGGGCACATGAGACTTTTTGATCACTTCTTATTAATATTTTTGTGGGAGATGAGGTAACCCCAAAATTATTTTTTCTTTTTTGTGGATAGTTCAGACTTTTACTGAGGTGATACCAGTTATGTTAATGTTTTTATTTTTTACATTGCTTTTGGAGGAAATTGGGAATAATATTTTCTAACTTTTATTATTTTTATTTTTTATATATTACTTTTGTTTTTACTTAACTGTACTTAATTTTTTTATTACTCCCCCTAAGAGACTTGAACCGGTGATTATTGGATCGCTTGCATGATATACTGCAATACTAATGTATTGCAGTATATCGTAACTCTGACAGGCTACAAAGATAGCAGACCAGGGGTCCTTTATTAGGCCACAGACTGCCATGACATCCATCAGCATCCAGCGTTTGCATCATGGGGGGGGCGATGGAATGTCAGAGGGACCGCCCCTGTGTCTAACGGTTTAGATGTCGCAGTCACTATTGACCGCGGCATCTAAGGGGTTAAATGAGCTGCATCCCGCTTGTTACACTGAAGTGTCGGCTGTAACATACACCCTACATGCTCATCCTATGGAGTGGAGTCTCCACAAGAGCCCGCTCCAAACTCTCCGCCGCCGACCTCCAACGTATATCCAACGGCAGATGTCGGGAAGGAGTTAAGGAAAAAAACGTCCGGATCGTAAAAATTTTTAAAAAATATTGCTCTTGGAATGCAGTGACACAGAGAACAACATTTTTTTGTTGTACAAAATTAGTCATAAAAAAAACACAACATAAATTCGATATTGCTATAATCATAACGACCGGCAGACTAGAGTTAACATAGTAAGGGGAGATTCACACGAGCGTGATTTTCGTGCGTGCAGGCCGCGTTTTTTCCGCGCACCACGCACAGCCCTATAGAAGTCAATGGGGCAGTTCAAACAGTGCGTGATTTTTGCGCAGCGTTTGTTCGCTGCGTACAAAACGCGACAGGTTCAATATCTCCGCGTATTTCGCGCATCACGCACCCATTGAAGTCAATGGGTGCGTGAAAACCACGCAGGTCGCACGGAAGCACTTCCGTGCGAACCGACTGAAACAGCGCACCAGCTGTCAAAAGGATGAATGTAAACAGAAAAGCACCACGTGTTTTTCTGTTTCCAAACATCCAAACGGAGTGTCTTTGAGATGAGCGAACCCGGACAACCGAACCGAACTTCACCGGGTTCGGCCGAACTCGTTTTGGCCGAACCCGGCAAAAAAATTTCCGGTACGCGACGTCAGGAGATAGTCACTGTCCAGGGTGCTGAAAGAGTTAAACTGTTTCAGCACCATGGTCAGTGACTTCCGATCCCAATATACATGAACCTGTAAAAAAAAACGAAGTTCTGACTTACCGATAACTCTCGGCTTCTTCCTCCAGTCTGACCTCCCGGGATGACAATTCAGTCCAAGTGACAGCTCCAGCCAATCACAGGCCAAGCACAGGCTGCAGCGGTCACATGGACTGCCGCGTCATCCAGGGAGATGGGGCCCGATGTCAAGAGAGGCGCGTCACCAAGGACGCGTCACCAAGGCAACGGCCGGGAGGGAAGTTCTCGGTAAGTATGAACTTTTTCTTTTTTTTAACAGGTTTCTCGATATTGTGTCCGCCATTCACTGTCGAGGGTGCTGAAAGAGTTACTGCCGATCAGTTAGCTCTTTCAGCACCTTGGACAGTGACGGGCGTCGACTAGCCTCATCTCTATGATGGCGGCTGCGCGAAAATCACGCAGCCGCGCATCATACACGGATGACACACGCAGCTGTCAAGTGGTTTTTGCGCGCGCAAAAACGCAACGTTCGTCTGAATCTGCCCTTAGTGGCATAAAAACAAATCCCAAAAAACAATGGCGTAAATATAAAAGTTTTGTCTTCCCCACTACAGAGGGAGAATTTGCATCACACATCTTGCAATACCAAGGCCTTTTTGGTGCTCATAATCATAACATTTAATTTCTATTTTGTAAGGAACAAATGTGTTAGAATTTCAACTTATTCAATAAACTACAATAAATATCATATTTACATTTTAGCATGGATTTGACACTATTTAACAGGGTTTTTTTTTCTCTTGTAAAACAGAGAATTCTTCAGAAATGGCTTGAAATGTATTAAAAAATCAACATGAGTGGGTGGGTTGCTTTATGTGAATACTAAATGGGAACACAAATTGGATTTTAAAATGCCAAACCAATTGAGATTGGTTTTTTGACTCTTGGAAGCAATTGCTACTTCACTTGTAAACAGTACTTATTTCTGATTTGCAATGGATGAGCGAGTTCTTTGTGTGGGACTTTTCTTTAAACATTTATTTCTTTTGTTTTTAAGATCTATAAATGCGTCCAAGATCTGTGAACCACTCCCGTAGATTTCTCTGCTGTTCACTAATTTAATGTATGCAGACATCACAATATAGGTTTATATTTATGTATATACATTGTCATATTCAAATGTAAAATTTTCAATAATAATAAAGGCAAATGAAAAATATAAAAAATGGTAACAGGATGTTAATAAAAACACTTCTAATGTGGATATATATCTTCCACTGCTTAAACATAAAAATATGTAAATTATATACAGTATATACACTGATCAGCCATAACATTAAAACCACTGACAAGTGAAGTGAATAGCAGAGATTATCTGGTTACAATGTCACCTGTTAAGGGGTGGGATATATTAGGCAACAAGTGAACAGTCAGTTCTTGGTACGCTGGAAGCAGGAAAAATGGGCAAATGTAAATATCTGAGCGACTTTCACAAAGGCCAAAGCGTGATGGCTAGACGACTTGGTCAGAGCATCTCCAAAACTGCAGGTCTTGTGTGGTGTTCCCGATTTGAAGTGGATAGTACCTACCAGAAGCGGTCCAAGGAAGGACAACCGTTGATCTGGACAGCTGGGTGCGTGTGCGTCGCTTACCTGTGGTAGAGATGGCAGAAGTATGCACTATGGGAAGAAGGCAAAACGGCAGAGGCAGTGTAATGCTCTGGGCAATGTTATGCTGGTAAACCTTGGTCCTGGCATTTATGTGGATGTTACTTTGACACAGACCACCAAGGTAAACACATTGTTGCAGACCAAGTACACTCCTTTATGGCAATGGTATTCTGTAATGATAGTGGCCTTTTTAACAGGATAATTTGCAAAAATTGTTCAAGAACGGTTTGAGGAAAATGGCAAAGACTTCAAGGTATTGAGTTGGCCTTCAAATTCCCTAGAACTCAATCTGATCGAGCATCTGAGGGATATGCTGGAAAAATAGTCCAATCCATGGAAGTGCTAAATTGCAAAAGAAAGGCAAGTTGGGTCCAGCGCTGTGGTTGATATAAAATGGAAACAGGTTCCAAGTTTAATAGTCCTGGTTAAAAGAAATCCAAGTGTTTGGAGTCCTGGTGTGAAAAAGTGGGGGGATGATATCCTCAGAGCCTACGCGTTTCGGACGGCTTCGGCGTCCTTAGACTTGGCTGTAATATTACAGCCAAGTCTAAGGACGCCGAAGCCGTCCGAAACGCGTAGGCTCTGAGGATATCATCCCCCCACTTTTTCACACCAGGACTCCAAACACTTGGATTTCTTTTAACCAGGACTATTAAACTTGGAACCTGTTTCCATTTTATATCAACCACAGCGCTGGACCCAACTTGCCTTTCTTTTGTATTTCCCTATCGTGTGCCGACACGAGGATCCGGGCGCTATCTACGACACGCTCCTAGTGTCAGGTGAGCTGGAGGATTCCTCCCCACTTCTTGTTTTTTGCTAAATTGCAACTTATAGGACTTAAAGGGGTTTTCCCACAATTAACATTTATCTCCTATCCACATTTTTGTCCTGATCCTAGCCGTCGCTACACCTCTGGATTTCGCTATGGTCTTGCTCTGGTTCTGTCACCTGGTACTTATTGCCTGTCCTTCTGGTTATTCACCCATGGCTCGTATCCTGGTTCCGTCTATGTCTCCATTGTTTTTTCGCAGCATTGTACGGTCCCCTGGTGTCGACCTCTGGTTTTGTTCCTGACTGTTTCTGCATCTACGCCAGATGTTCCTAGCAGCGCACATACCACCAATGGTGTGACTACTCTGCAACCTGAAAATCTGCAACCTGAGAATCGGACTGCAACCTGAGAATCTGATCAGGAAAGACCACATTCTCTTGAGGGGATTCTATGGTGAAGAATGGGGAGATTTCGTAGACACTGCACATCAATTTAGCCAGCACCAAAGTTATTACGTTTCAAGGATCCACTATGGTGAGAGTTGAAACAGACTGGTTTTGAAGGAGAATATACATTGAAACTCACTTTACCCATATGGAACACCATAGGGAATTCATGCGGTCAAAAATATGATACCATATGGAATTTTAGAAGTGCAGTTTGCATATCCATACAGAATGTTGTATAGTACCGATTTTTCATACGGTCATGTGCATAAAGCCTATTCAATATTTTAGGAATACTCATGTTTTGCCATAAGGGACAGTAACACAGGATTGAAAGGTCGGACTGAATTTGTTTATTCATTTATTTTGCACCTATTAATTTGTATTTATTCACAAAGATTTGAGACCACACTGGTTGTCGCAAACCAAGTTCCCTGTCTCTGAAACAAACATACTGTACTTAAATGCAAATTTTATGGCCATATGCGTAAATACTGTATTTTGTCTAATGCCTTAGCACGGTAAACCACAAAGTGGCAAAGTCGTGCTTGCTACTTTTCATGTTATACTGTTCTGACCTGGATTTTCATGCAAAAAAAAGTATTTGAAATTGTTAACAGTATTTTAGTTTAAATATTCCATTTATTTCCTGTGAGAAGCTTCCCTCCTGAGCACTGAGATACAGAATAGTTCTGCATAATCTTCATAGATTGTCAAGAGAAACTGTAAAAAAATGAGACATCGATTATGGTAATATATGATGTGCATAAAATTCTTCCTAAATTACTCAACCCATTGTCAATTTCCTAATCAACAATGGAAACATCCAAGCTTCCCAAGGAAGATCAAAATGTGGTCCCAGTTTTGGCGTGGTCTAGTGACTGTACTAAATACCTCTGTAACCTTTGTAAGGGGGCAGCCCACCGGATCGCTGTCTCCTGGGGTAGACAGACACTTTTGGCACAGTAAGAATTGACTACAGTGCAGTCTCAGTGTGGTACTACTGGCCTCAGTCAGTTTTATTAGGTAGAAAAGATGTAGCAGAAAACAAATAAATACATAAAGTAAATCCTAGGCCATCTGGCCACTAACTAACATGCAGTTCCTAACTACAAAGAGCTGAGCCCAGAGCTCCAACTCCCAAACACAACACCACAGTTGCTTTACTCACATCCAGCTTTCCCAGGAGCAGAGAGACTGTGAACTCTTCCTCTGTTTAGAGTACACCTCAGCTGTGCAGGTAATTAGCCACAATGCAATACCTGAAGTGGCTAGTGGAATAGGGATCCTCCCAACTCTCCCTATTCCAACAGCCAGGCCCTTTTACACAGGTTTTCCAGAAAACCTTTGAGCAAGAAAAAACATTTTCCTTCTAGCTCAATTCCCTGGCTGTTTTAAAATGTATAGGTGAGATGTATACTCCGTCCACTACTTTTCCCCTGGTCCTGTCACACCTAATAGATTAGGCTTCGTTCACATCTGCGCTAGGACTCCGTTCCGACGTCTTGTCGAAGCTTTCCGTCGGAACAGAGCCCTGACAGACACAACGGAAACCATAGGTTTATTTTCTCCGTTGTGCAAGGGTTCCGTCATTTTGACGGAATCAATAGCGTTGTCGACTACGCTATTGATTCCATCAAAATAACAGAACCCTTGCACAACGGTGACAAACGGAAACCATTGGCACCGGATCCGTCACCATTGAAGTCAATGGTGATGGAAACAGAAACCTATGGTTTGCGTTTGTGTCTGTCAGGGCTCTGTTCCGACTGAAAGCTCAGACGGAACGTCGGAATGGAGCCCTAGCGCAGAAGTGAACAAAGCCTTAACTGTACATTAGAGAAATTACATGAATATGATTATTTGACAAGCATTTACTTCCAGGTTGCCAAGGCCCTTACTTTGACTGATGACAAATATAATGACTAAAATGTTAGGTCATAAGCACACACAGTATTTAGGTGCTTTATTCTCTGCATTTTTTTCAAAATATTTTTTGAAGGTCAAAAATGTTGCTATAAATACACAATGTTAGAAAGCCAAGGTACTAATGTAAGCTTTTTTAAAGCTGTTTTGTAAATATTTTACTTTATCCTTTTTTCCATGTATTCTGCCATTTCACAGGTAGAAAGAGTGTTGATGTTTTTAGTGACTGAACTTACTATGTGTTCTTCAGCCATTTTGCATATTCTTAGCCATAAGGGTAAAATAAATTCGTAAGATCAAGAAGCAGCTTCTAACCTGCTTGTTAACAGTTTTCAGTTTGAAATACAATATTTTCTTCTACCCTGCTCAAAGTAAGAGTGAGCTGAAAACAAAACAAACATTTTAATATATACTGCTGTGCTGCCACTATAACTAAGTGGATCAATTATTAAACTTTACTTAAAATACAAGATAAACACATACACAATATAAGACAAAGTAATAATTCACCCATAACAAGACAATGATGCAGATTTACTACTGCCGTCTGCATCTAGAATGTGTCAAACAATGTGCCAAACTTTGGCGCGATTTAGCGCATTTAATCTTAGACTAATTTAAGAACAGATGTTTGCACCTCACTAGACACTTTTAAAAGTGTCTAGAAAAGGTGGCGTGGCTTACCAGGGTAGGTGGCATGTCGTAAAATGTGCCAAACTAAAACTAAGCCAACTAAGAATAAAGTGTCTAGCATGTCTCGCAAGATGCACCAATTATATCATACAGCTTGCGCCACTGTGTTAAATTTGGCGCATCTTCAGACTGCCTGGTCTAAATTTATGCTGTCTAAATCTTACACAGCTTAGTAAATCTGCCCCATTGTTTTTGCTTCAATATGAGACCTTTTCAAGCTTGAAGAAAGGCTCATACTAAAGCCAAAACATTGCCTCTAGGCACGCAATGTGTTCTAATTAACGCAGAATTGTAAAATAAAAAAAATTGCAATTTAGTTGAATTTCTGTATTTGGCTTTTTTTCCCTTAGAAAATCTTTATTGCTTTACAGAAGATTTTAGTGTCCAATACTTATGCTTTCTTTTAACAACATGAAATAACTGTTTTCTATTGTGTCATACATTCATCTGTCTTGGGAATTCCTCTTTTTATCTCTGCAGGGAACAGCTAGTATAATTAGCATATAAATAAGCTGCATAAGTCTGTGGTACGTTCAAAGCTTGAAATATATTCGCTCCGGGAATAGTGAAAGGAACGATGTGAAAAATAATTCACCCTGCCACTAATATTACTGGTCCTACTTTGTATTTCAATTATCCTCTCAGGCTGATTATGCATTCTGTTAATTGCTCTAATTTTAAGGAAAATAGATGTTTAATAATACCTTTTGCTCTATGTTGTTTTAGAAATTGCGTTAACCCAACAAGGAAATTTTTGTTACTTATCATTGACATACGCACTTCCTAAATATTGTACAAAATGCCAACAGCAAACTCACAGTCTTTTTTTAAAAAAAGGCTTGTCCTCATACATTGTATTTTTACCAACCCATACTAAAACCAATAGTCTTCTTCCAATCTATACAAGTTATTGCCAAATGTTCACAAAAAAGTTCAAATAAGAGTGGTCATAATTGACAGCCATCTATTTTATTTTAAACATACATATTATGGCTTCAAAATTATATTTTATTAGTGAAATCATAAATAATTCAATTATATCATTCAAAAAAATTCCAATGTGTCTGTCATGAACTTGTAATCAAAATTAGACTGTAACATGCTTACATTTTTAATATTTTGTAAATTCTGATAAAACTATGGAGATGAATATATTTGATATACAAATGTGACTTGTCATTTGATATAAGGACAAATGATTATGCAATGAAATACACTCAGATGAGTAAATATAGCAAGGATTAAGTAGACCATAGGCCCTGTGATGTTACCTAAACTTGGGCCCCCCTTCTCCACCACCAGGCCGTAACTATTGTTAACACTACCTTTTTGTGCAATCCTTAACAAATGGGTGTTGCGATTATTCTTGCCATCGCTGACAGTATCGCACTGTGCAGGGACACATCCTCCTGACAAGGGGAATGGTAGAATCCATTTGTCTACCAGTCCTGGACTGCACAAATAAATTTTGTGAAATACAAGGATTTAATAAACATTTCAGTAGAGGTGACAGATTCTGTATAAATCCAGTAACTCACAGGTGACGACTTCTCAGATTCTAGTAGTTTTTTTCCTCTTTTCTTCTCCATCCAGTACAGACCTCATGACGACTTCTCTCAGGCTATGACCTATTTCTGCAGAATTTGCCACTCAGGTGTCCTCGGCTCCTCGCTTTTCCAACATATCCACACCCATAAACTAAGATAAAATTCTCATGGTGCCACATACCGTGCCCCTAAATATAATAGCACCATACACTGCACCCCTGGATAAAATAGTACCAAACACTGTGCCCCTGAATATAATTGTGTCAAACACTGTAAAGTAAAGCACCACATACACAGTGCCCCCTGTTCATAGCGCTACACACAGCCCCTGTAGATAGTGCCACCCCCCCATAGATAGCACCCCACTGTAGATAGCACCACACACAGCCCCTGTAGATAGCATCACACCCCCCTGTAGAAAGTGCCACACACACACACCCCTGTAAATAGCATGACACACAGCCCACTGTAGATAGCACCACACAGACCCCCTGTAGATAGAGCCCCACACACCCCTGTAGATAGCGCCACAAACAGCTCCCCCTAAAGATAGCACCCCATAGCCTCCTGTAAACAGCGCCACACAGACCACCTATAGATAGTGCCCCACACATCCCCCTGTAGATAGCATCACACACAGCCCCCCTGGGGATGGTGCCATACAGCCCCCCTGTAAATAGTGGCACACCCCCTCAATAGATAGTGCCACACAGCCCACTGTAGATAGCGCCACACAGACCCCCTATAGATAGTGCCCCACACATTCCCCTGTAGATAGCATCACACACAGCCCCCCTGGGGATAGTGCTATACAGCCCCCCTGTAAAAAGTGCCACGCCCCCCTCAATAGATAGCGCCACACAGCCCCTGTAGATAGCGCCACACACACACAGGGGCGGATTATAATGAGCCCAATCTGGGCAAGTGCCCGGGGCTGGAAGCGGGTCCAGTTTGCCCCAGTTCTCCTGTACTGGCTGTTAAAATTACAGGCGGTTCAGGGAACCGGGGTGAAGCGGGACCTCTCACCCAATTGTATCCGCGTCCTTAGGATACGAATACAATTGCTTAATTTAGCTCTGGTGAGACAGGGAACTATCCGTTCCCTTCCTCCCATTTGGAGCTTTACTAGTGACACAGTCGGCGCGATGACATCATAACGCCGACTGCGCCATTACGCTGGATGACGCTGTCTGGTCACTGACCAGTCCTGCGTCGCTGGAGGACGGTGCGGGAACGAGGACAGATGAGAATGGTTTTTTTTTCTGGGCAGCTTTGGAGGCAATATCTACAGAGGGCATTATCTACAGAGGGCAATGTAACTGGCGCTATCTACCAGGGACATTGTCTACAGAGGGCATTGTAATTGGCACTATCTACATGGGGAATTGTGACTGCCGCTATCTACAAGGGGCTTTCTCTACAAAGGGGATTTTATCTGGCACTATCTACAGAGGGCATTGTGACTGTCCACATCTACAAGGGGCATTATCTACAGAGTGCATTGTAACTAGAGATGAGCGAACCGGGACAACCGAACCCGGTTTCGGTCCGAACATCCGGAAAAGTTCGGTTTGCAGCGAATCCGAACTTCACCGGGTTCGGCCGAACCCGTTTTGACCGAACCCGGTCAAAAATATTATACAAATCGGCAGCCACTTATCTCTATCAATCACTGATAGAGAAAAGAGGCTGCTGATTAAAAATAAAATAAAAAGCATTTCATACGTACCCGGTCGTTGTCTTGGTCCCTCTTCTTCCTCCAGTCCGACCTTCTTTTCTGACGCGGCAGCCTGTGATTGGCTGCAGAGGCCTCTGCAGCCTGTGATTGGCTGCAGAGGCCTCTGCAGCCTCTGATTGGCTGCAGCGGTCACATGGGCTGTATCGTCATCCAAGAAGGTTGGGCCGGATGTCGAGAGGGACGCGTCACCAAGGCAACGGCCAGGAGACCGGACTGGAGGAAGCAGAAAGTTCTCGGTAAGTATGAACGTCTTTTTTTTTACAGGTTACTCTATATTGTGATCGGTAGTCACTGTCCAGGGTGCTGAAACAGTTACTGCCGATCAGTTAACTCTTTCAGCACCCTGGACAGTGACTATTTACTGACGTCGCCTAGCAACGCTGCCGTAATGACGGGTGCACACATGTAGCCACCCGTCATTACGGGTAATATATTTTATAATGGGAGCACGGCTCGGAAAAACGACCGTCTGCCCGTGGCCGGCCGTGCCCGGCCGTGCTCATCTCCTTAAATAATCTGTGCTGCCTTAAACTCTGTGGACAAGTCAGGATCCTGTTTCTTTTAAATGCTGCTGGGGAACCCACTCGATCCACTATATAAGGCTGCGCTACAGTGCAGCATTTAAAAGGAACAGGATCCTGACCTGTCCATAGAGTTTAAGGCAGCACAGAGTATTTCAGGAGATGAGCGTGCAGATTCAGTGCTGCTGTGAACTCTGCTCTTACCATTACGTAGCTCAGTTGTACCTCTCCTCCACTCCTGTCCTCAATAACACCTTCACATGATTGGCAAGTCACCACGTAATGGTAAGAGCAGAGTTCACAGCAGCACAGAGTATTTCAGGAGATGAGCGTGCGGATCTTGTGCGGGGTGGTGACTTGCCAATCATGTGAAGGTGTTATTGAGGACAGGAGTGGAGGAGAGGTAACAGACTGAGCTACGTAATGGTAAGAGCAGAGTTCACAGCAGCACAGAGTATTTCAGGAGATGAGCGTGCAGATTCAGTGCTGCTGTGAACTCTGCTCTTACCATTACGTAGCTCAGTTGTACCTCTCCTCTCCTCCACTCCTGTCCTCAATAACACCTTCACATGATTGGCAAGTCACCACGTAATGGTAAGGTCAGAGTTCACAGCAGCACAGAGTATTTCAGGAGATGAGCGTGCAGATTTTGTGCGGGGTGGTGACTTGCCAATCATGTGAAGGTGTTATTGAGGACAGGAGTGGAGGAGAGGTAACAGACTGAGCTACGTAATGGTAAGAGCAGAGTTCACAGCAGCACAAAATCTGCACGCCCCTCTCCTGAAATACTCTGTGCTGCTGTGAACTCTGCTATTACCATTACGTAGCTCAGTCTGTTACCTCTCCTCCACTCCTGTCCTCAATAACACCTTCACATAATTGGCAAGTCACCACCCCACACAAGATCCGCACACTCATCTCCTGAAATACTCTGTGCTGCTGTGAACTGTGTGTGTGTGTGTGTGTGTGTGTGTGTGTGTGTGTGTGTGTGTGTGTGTAGATGTTTGTGTGTGTGTTTTTGCATATGTGTTTGTGTATATGTGTTTGTGTATATGTTTGTGTGTGTTTGTGTGTATATGTGTGTGTTTGTGTATATATGGGTCTGTTTGTGTACATGTGTGTGTTTGTGTATGCGTGTGTTTTTGTGTATATGTGTGTGTTTGTTTATATGTGTGTGTTTGGGTATGTGTGTTTTTGTTTGTATATGTGTTTGTGTATATGTGTTAGTTTGTGTATATGTGTGTGTGTATATGTGTGTGTTTGTCTCTTTGTGTGTGTGTGTGTTTGTGTATATCTTGTTGTTTGTGTATAACTGTGTATATGTGTTTGTGTATGTGTGTGTGTGTGTGTGTGTGTGTGTGTGTGTGTGTGTTTGTGTATATGTGTGTGTTCGTGTATATGTGTGTGTTTGGATATGTGTGTTTTTGTTTGTATATGTGTGAGTTCGTGTATATGTGTGTGTGTTTGTCTGTTTATGTGTGTGTGTGTGTGTGTGTGTGTGTGTGTGTGTGTGTGTGTGTGTGTGTGTATATATCTTGTTGTGTTTGTGTATATATGTGTGTGTTTGTGTATGGTTGTTTGTTTGTTTGTGTGTGCGTGTATATATGTGTGTAGGTGAGTAGAAGTATTGTTATTGTTCACATTGATAACTGTTTTTTTATGTTGTTGCAGATTTTGATGTACCGATTGGACTACATCTTCGATTCGTTGGACTACTGCGTAGATCTACGTTTTTTCAAATTTTAATAAAATGGTTAACGAGGATTTTGGTGGGGATTTCTTATTTCAATAAAAAAGAATTGTCTTTGTGTTTTTTTTTAAACTTTATTAGTGCCTAGATAATGGCAGTTGGCTGATTGACAGCGTCCATTATTAAGGCGGTACTTAGTGTTAGCCGGTGCAGAGGCTAGCACTAACCACCCATTATTACCCCGGTACCCACCACCATCAGGGGTGCTGGGAAGAGCTTGGTACGATCCAGTACCCGACCATCTGTTGTGATGGTCGGGTACTGGGGCGGCGGTAGGCTGGTATTATGAGGCTGGGAAGGGCCAAAAACAGTGGACCTTCCCACCCTTGTAATGCTAGGCTGCTGCTCCTGTGTTGTATCGGGCTGGTTATTTTTTAATTTAACAAATTTAACAATAGACGAGTCCCCCACATTTTTAATAACCAGCCATATACAAGGCCGCAGCAGTCTGGCATTACATGGGTGGGAAGGGCCACTGGTTTTGTCCATTCCCAGGCTAATAACACTGTGTTGTATGTGGCTGGTTATGATAAATTGGGTGGAACCCCATGTCTTTTAAAAAAAATAAAAATAAAAATAAAATAATTTAAAAAAATGACGTGGGGTCCCCCCCACTTTTATAACCAGCCAGATACAACACAGCAGCAGCAGCCTAGCATTACAAGGGTGGGAAGGTCCACTGTTTTTGGTCCTTCCCAGCCTCATAATACCAGCCTGCGGCCGCCCCAGAGCCCGACCATCACAACAGATTTTCGGGTACTGGATCGTACCTGGCTCTTCCCGGCACCCCTGGTGGTGGTGGGTACCGGGGTAATAATGGTGGTTAGTGTTAGCCTCTGCACCGGCTAACACTAAGCCTCGCCTTAGTAATGGATGTTGTCACTCAGACAGCGGCCATTACTAAAGTGGTAGTAATAAAATTTGAAAAAAAAAGACAAAGATATAGATAAAATATTTTATTGAAATAAAGCACCCCCAACACAACCCTCATTAACCATTTTATTGTAGAAAAAAAAACGTCATTAAGTAGTCCTCGAAACCGACGTAGTCCAAACACCAAACCTGTAAAAAAATAAACAAAAGAAAAATGAAATAAAACATGTCGTAGGCTTAGATTCAGTTTAATGTGTGATACTGACTGTTATACCATGTATAGAAGCCTGCAGCGAAGTTGACTTAGATACAGGGCGCCAGCAGACAGTATCATACATGGCCATACAGACATATATACAAACAAACATACATGCATACATACATACATACATACATACATGCATACATACATACATATATACAAACATACATACATACATATATACAAGCATGCACATATATACATGCAAATATACATACATACAAACATACACACATATATACATACATACATGCAAACTATCATACATACATACATACATGCATACACACACACATGAAAACATACATACATACAAACAAACATGCAAAGATAGATACATACATACATATATACAAGCATGCACAAATATACATGCAAACATAAATACATGCAAACATAATTACATACATGCATATATATATATATATATATATAAACATACATGCAAACATACATGCAAAAATAAAAACATGCAAACATACATACATGCACATATATACATACATACATACATACATGCCAACATACATACATGCCAACATACATACATTCAAACATACATACATGCATGCAAACATACGTACATACATGCAAATATATACATGCAAATATACATACAAACATGCACATATATACATACATGCCAACATACATGCAAACATACATGCACATATATACATACATGACAACATACATACATACATGACAACATACATACATGCAAACATACATACATGCAAACATACATACATACATGCAAATATATACATGCAAATATACATACAAACATGCACATATATACATACATGCCAACATACATGCAAACATACATGCACATATATACATACATACATACATGACAACATACATACATACATACATACATACATGACTACATACATGCCAACATACATACATACATGCCAACATACATACATGCCCAAAAAAAATAATAATACGTTCATACTTACTTTCCTCCTGTCCGGCCTCCAGCGATGACGTTTCATCCATGTCGCCGCTGCAGCCTGTGATTGGCTGCAGAGGCGGTCACGTGGGATGAAGCGTCATCCCTGGAGGCCGGCCTTCTGACGTCATCCTGACGTGCGTGACCGCCACTACAGCCTGTGATT
Organism: Rhinoderma darwinii; assembly: GCF_050947455.1. Taxonomy (NCBI): domain Eukaryota; kingdom Metazoa; phylum Chordata; class Amphibia; order Anura; family Rhinodermatidae; genus Rhinoderma; species Rhinoderma darwinii. The sequence goes on from NC_134689.1 coordinate 144,929,979, forward strand.
GGCTGCAGCGGCGACATGGATGAAACGTCATCGCTGGAGGCCGGACAGGAGGAAAGTAAGTATGAACGTATTTTTATTTTATTTTTATTACATTAAAATTTTATTTTCCGCGCGCCGAGCATGTACTGTCAAGGTTGCTGAAAGAGTTAGTGCAGCCCATTAACTCTATCAGCACCCTGGACAGTACTATGCTCGGCGCACGGATATTACAGGTTCGGTCTGAACTAGTTCGGTCCGAATCAAACTTTTTAGTGAAATTCGGCGAATTAGCCGAACCGAACTTTTGATAAGTTCGCTCATCTCTAATTGTAACTGGCGCTATCCACAGGGGGAAAAATCTACAGAGGGCATTGTGACTTCCACTGTCTACAGGGGGCATTGTGACTGATGCCATCTACAAGGGGCATTATCTACACAGGGTAATGTAACTGCCACTATCTACACGGGGCATTGTGACTGGTGCTATCTACAGGAGGCATTGTTAGTTTGTGGTGTTTTACTTTACAGTGTTTGACACAATTTAATTCATGGGCACAGTGTATAATACTATTATATTCAGGGGCGCAATGTATAGTACAGGGTGGGCCATTTATATGGATACACCTAAATAAAATGGGAATGGTTGGTGATATTAACTTCCTGTTTGTGGCACATTAGTATATGGGAGGGGGGAAACTTTTCAAGCTGGGTGTTGACCATGGCGGCCATTTTGAAGTCGGCCATTTTGTATCCAACTTTAGTTTTTTCAATGGGAAGAGGGTCATGTAACACATCAAACTTATCGAGAATTTCACAAGAAAAACAATGGTGTGCTTGGTTTTAACGTTACTTTATTCTTTCATATACTAATGTGCCACAAACAGGAAGTTAATATCACCAACCATTCCCATTTTATTTAGGTGTATCTATATAAATGGCCCACCCTGTACTATTACTGTATATTCATGGGCGCAGTGTATGGTAGTATTATATTCAGTGGAACAGTGTATAATACTATTATATTCAGGGGCGCAGTGTATGTAGTATTATATTCAGGGGCACAGTGTATAATACTATTATATTCAGGGGTGCAGTGTATGGTACTATTGTATTCAGGGGCACAGTGTATAGTACTATTATATACAGGGGCAAAGTGTATAGTACTATTATATTCAGGGGCACAGTGTATAGTACTATTATATTCAGGGGTACAGTGTATGATACTATTATATTCAGGGGCACAGTGTATGATACAATTATATTTAGAAGCATACAGTGTGGCATCATGAGAATTTTATCTTGGTTAATAGGTGTGGAAATGTTGGAAAAGTGAGGAGCCGAAGACATCTGAGCTACAAACTGCAGAAATGGGCCGTGCCCGGGAGAAGTCATCAAAGAGGTCTGGACCAGATGGAGAAGAAAAGAGAAAAAGAACAACAAAAAAAATCTGAGACGTCACCTTTGAGTCTGTGAGATGAGTGCAATGTAAATGTTTATTCTCCCTGTGACTGATCAGTACTGTAGTCACTGTATGATCTGCAGCGAGAAGACGGATGGTAGCATTCTTTTTTGTTAAACAGCAACTCCCAGCATAACCTAACCATTGTTCAGGCTGTACTGCGACCTGTACTGAGCTGGGTTCTGGAGTTATATATATATATATATATATATATATATATATATATATATATAGATATATATATATAGATATAGATATAGATATATATATATATATATATATATATATGTACTGAGCCTGGTTCTGGAGCTATATATATGTAGTAAGCTTGGTTCAGGCACTGTATTTTTGTACTGAGCTTAGTTCTGGCACTGTATTTATGTACTGAGCTTTGTTCTGGTGCTTTATATATGTACTGAGCTTGGTTCTAGGGTTGTATATATGTACTGAGCTTGGTTCTGGGGCTGTACATATGTACTGAGCTTGGTTATGGGGCTGTATATATGTACTGAGCATGGTTCTGGTGCTGTATTTATGTACTGAGCTTGGCTCTGATGCTGTATACATGTACTAAGCTTGTTTCTGGTGCTGTATTTATGTATTGAGGTTGGTTCTGCTGTTTTATATATTTAATGAGCTTGGTTCTTGGGCTATATTTATGTACTGAGCTTGGTTCTGGTGCTGTATATATGTACTGAACTTGGTTCTGGCACTGTATTTATGTACTGAGCTTTGTTCTGGTGCTGTATATATGTACTGAGCTTGGTTCTGGGGTTGTATATATGTACTCAGCTTGGTTCTGGGGCTGTATATATGTACTAAGCTTGGTTCTGGAGTTATATACAGTGAAGGAAATAAGTATTTGATCCCTTGCTGATTTTGTAAGTTTGCCCACTGTCAAAGACATGAACAGTCTAGAATTTTTAGGATAGGTTAATTTTACCAGTGAGAGATAGATTATATAAAAAAAAAAAAATGAAAATCACATAGTCAAAATTATATATATTTATTTGCATTGTGCACAGAGAAATAAGTATTTGATCCCTTTGGCAAACAAGACTTAATACTTGGTGGCAAAACACTTGTTGGCAAGCACAGCAGTCAGACGTTTTTTGTAGTTGATGATGAGGTTTGCACACATGTTAGATGGAATTTTGGCCCACTCCTCTTTGCAGATCATCTGTAAATCATTAAGATTTCGAGGCTGTCGCTTGGCAACTCGGATATTTTGCTCCCTCCATAAGTTATCGATGGGATTATGGTCTGGAGACTGGCTAGGCCACTCCATGACCTTAATGTGCTTCTGTTTGAGCCACTCCTTTGTTGCCTTGGCTGTATGTTTCGGGTCATTGTCGTGCTGGAAGACCCAGCCACGAGCCATTTTTAATGTCCTGGTGGAGGGAAGGAGGTTGTCACTCAGGATTTGACGGTACATGGCTCCATCCATTCTCCCATTGATGCGGTGAAGTAGTCCTGTGCCCTTAGCAGAGAAACACCCCCAAAACATAATGTTTCCACCTCCATGCTTGACAGTGGGGACGGTGTTCTTTGGTTCATAGGCAGCATTTCTCTTCCTCCAAACACGGCGAGTTGAGTTAATGCCAAAGAGCTCAATTTTAGTCTCATCTGACCACAGCACCTTCTCCCAATCACTCTCAGAATCATCCAGATGTTCATTTGCAAACTTCAGATGGGCCTGTACATGTGCCTTCTTGAGCAGGGGGACCTTGCGGGCACTGCAGGATTTTAATCCATTACGGCGTAAATGTGTTACCAATGGTTTTCTTGGTGACTGTGGTCCCAGCTGCCTTGAGATAATTAACAAGTTCCCCCCATGTAGTTTTCGGCTGAGCTCTCACCTTCCTCAGGATGAAGGATACCCCACGAGGTGAGATTTTGCATGGAGCCCCAGATCGATGTCGATTGACAGTCATTTTGTATGTCTTCCATTTTCTTACTATTGCACCAACAGTTGTCTCCTTCTCACCCAGCGTCTTACTTATGGTTTTGTAGCCCATTCCAGCCTTTTGCAGGTCTATGATCTTGTCCCTGACATCCTTACAAAGCTCTTTGGTCTTGCCCATGTTGTAGAGGTTAGAGTCAGACTGATTAATTGAGTCTGTGGACAGGAGTCTTTTATACAGGTGACCATTTAGGACAGCTGTCTTTGAAGCAGGCACCTGGTCTGGAGGAGGCTGAACTCTTAATGGTTGGTAGGGGATCAAACACTTATTTCTCTGTGCACAATGCAAATAAATATACAGGGTGGGCCATTTATATGGATACACCTAAATAAAATGGGAATGGTTGGTGATATTAACTTCCTGTTTGTGGCACATTAGTATATGGGAGGGGGGAAACTTTTCAAGCTAGTTGTTGACCATGGCGGCCATTTTGAAGTCGGCCATTTTGTATCCAACTTTAGTTTTTTCAATGGGAAGAGGGTCATGTGACACATCAAACTTATCGAGAATTTCGCAAGAAAAACAATGGTGTGCTTGGTTTTAATGTTACTTTATTTTTTCATGAGTTATTTACAAGTTTCTGATAAAGATAGTGGGGCCTTTCTTCATCAATGGACACCTCAAGGCCACGGGATATCTGAAATTGCTACATGATGATGTGTTTCCCTCTTTATGCACTGAAGCTGGCACGTTCCCTGAGTTTTTCCAGCAAGATGGTGCACCACCACATTATGGGTGTCAGGTCCGAGCATTCCTAGATGAACACTGAACAGTTTCCTGGAAAGTGGATTGGTCATCGTGGGCCAGTTGAATGGCCCCCTAGGTCTCCCGATCTGACGCCCTTAGACTTATCTTTGGGGTCATCTGAAGGCAATTGTCTATGCTGTGAAGATACGAGATGTGCAGGAACTGAAACTACGGATACTGGAAGCCTGTGCTAGCATTTCTTCCGCGGTGTTGCTATCAGTGTGTGAAGAGTGGGAGAAGAGGGTTGCATTGACAATCCAACACAATGGACAGCACTTTGAACACATTTTATAAGTGGTCAGAAACTTGTAAATAACTCATGAAAGAATAAAGTAACGTTAAACCCAAGCACACCATTGTTTTTCTTGTGAAATTCTCGATAAGTTTGATGTGTCACATGACCCTCTTCCCATTGAAAAAACTAAAATTGGATACAAAATGGCCGACTTCAAAATGGCCACCATGGTCAACACCCAGCTTGAAAAGTTTCCCCCCTCCCATATACTAATGTGCCACAAACAGGAAGTTAATATCACCAACCATTCCCATTTTATTTAGGTGTATCCATATAAATGGCCCACCCTGTATATAATTTTGACTATGTGATTTTCTTTTTTTTTTTTTTATATAATCTATCTCTCACTGGTAAAATTAACCTAGCCTAAAAATTCTAGACTGTTCATGACTTTGACAGTGGGCAAACTTACAAAATCAGCAAGGGATCAAATACTTATTTCCTTCACTGTATTTGTACTAAGCTTGGTTCTGGCACTGTATTTATGTACTGAGCTTGGTTCTGGTGGTGTATATATGTACTGAGCTTGGTTCTGGCACTGTATTTATGTACTGAGCTTTGTTCTGGTGCTGTATATATGTACTGAGCTTGGTTCTGGGGCTGTATATATGCACTAAGCTTGGTTCTGGAGTTATATATATATGTACTAAGCTTTGTTCTGGCACTGTAATTATGTACTGAGCTTTGTTCTGGTGCTGTATATATGTACTGAGCTTGGTTCTGGGGTTGTATATATGTACTGAGCTTGGTTCTGTGGCTGTATATATGTACTGAGCTTGGTTCTGGGTCTGTATATTTGTACTGAGATTGGTTCTGGGGCTTTATATATTTACCTTATCTTAAGGTAAAAGTAGATGTTAAATCTACTTTTACCTTAAGAGAAGGTAAATATATACAGTAAAAACTAAACCCAAAAAAACATGGAGGAATCTCAGTTTTTCCAATTCACCCATCATATGGTACTTTAAATGGTGTCAATAAAAACTACAACTCCTCCCGCAATAAATAATCCTTCACACACTACTCCATTGATGTAAAGATAAAAAAGTTATAAAGCTCCTGACCACTTTAGTGTCTCAAAGTATTCAGCGTTTTCTCTTCTGTATGGCTCATTCTGCTTTAACAGTAAATTCAAAACCATGCCAGATCTGTGGCCGCCAAACAGAAATTTGCAAATATATACGATGCAGCGTCTTCAGAGTTCTGTCTTCAGAGTTGGGGGGGAGGCAGACTTGAAAAAGTGCCCTGGGCCCATGGTACCCTTTTATCCGTCCCTGCACACACCCCCTTGTAGATAGCGCCAAACAGCCCCCCTGTAGATAGCGCCACAAAGCCCCCTATATATAGTGCCCCGCACACCACCCTGTAGATTGAATCACACAGCCCCCCTGGAAATAGTGCCATACGTTGCCCCCTGTAAACACTGCCACACCCCCTATAGATAGCGCCACACAGCCCCCTATAGATAGTGCAACACACATCACCTTGTAGAAAGCGCCCCACAGCCGCCCTGTAGATAGCGCCACACATCCCAACCCTGTAGATAGCACCACTCCCCTTGTAGATTGCGCCACCAAGCCCCCTGTAGATATTGCCACACAGCCCCCCTGTAGATGCGCTACCCCCTGTAGTTAGTGCCACACTTACCTGTCCCCATTCCAGCACCATCCTCTTCTCTGATAATGCAGGCCTGGTCTCTTCTGAGCAGGCCACATCCAGCGGAACGACACAAGTGCCTACTTCATCGTGCCGCCTGCATAAAAAAAAATTAAGTGGAATGGCGGGGAAGGGAATCATCGGTTACTTTGCTCTGCCAGCGATGTCAATTGTATCTGTTTCATTTGGACGCGGATACAATTGATTCCAGGGGCCTTCAGTTTTGTTGGAGTTTTTGCCACGTGACAAAACTGCGCTGTGGACTTTTGGGCTGCCATGGGCCCCCCAGGAGCCTCGGATGCCGGGCGGCCGACCATAACGGACCTATGGGGATCCGCCACTGCAAGGAGGTGATCTACTGGGAATAAAAGGGTACATTTAATAGGATCTGTCTGCCACAGAATGTATGCTACATGTCAATTGGTATGGCTCTAAAGGCTAATTAGTTGAGTAGGATCACTAGTCCATATCCAAGTCACCTTATCAAGAAAGGTGCCATGGATGTGCCAACGTCATCCATCTAGACCAATTAGCCAAGAGGCCTAAACCAAATAACACAAAACACTCATTCTCTTACAGAAATGCAGAGTATGGGGGTCACTAGAGTTGGTCCAGTAGGACCGTATAGCTTGTTTTAATTAGAATAACTAATAAAAAGCATAATTTGAAGTATATTGCCTATGGCAGATCCGCTTATTTAATGCTATAACTTCACATAATTTGGGCTAAAAATAATATATTCCTTGTGAGAAGTGTGGGCTAAGGAAATTAAGAAAAGGACATTATAAAGTTTTTCTGACCAATCATGCTAAATAATATACTTGCTTTTCTACAGTAGATGGCACTTAATACCCATTGTAACTGGTGGCTATTACTTTATGCTACTGTAATTAGATAATTTATTGTTAATAGAACAAAACTAGATGTTACACTGATATGAAAAAAAAAAAACATCTGCAATTCATTTTTAGCAATTCAAGTTTATAACTTAGGAACTGATGCACTAATAACAACTAGCTAATGTAGGATTAAGAGGCTTTAGTACTTATGCAGTTGTCAAACAACAATCTCAAGACTTGTTCTTGAGATTCAGAGTTTTGTCACATCTGGAGTATTAGTGATTGCTTTTTTCTTCATAAAACATTGGAAATCACAAACAGTATCTTATAATAACTTAAAAGGTGAATTTCAAAACATATACACATACATCAAATTATAGTAGTCCGCACAATTTTACCAATAAACGTATGAAGGTAGAAGATTAGTTAATTGGGAATATAAGATAAGATTATACCATATTATATCATATATCATAGCGGGTATATATAGCAGTGTTGGCTTATTCTAAACGACTAAGCTAAGAGCACAAGTGAATTGCAAACGGATTTAAACAAACGAAGTGTTTGGGCGTCCATTTGGCAAATGAGGTTTAATGTAGATAAATGTAAAGTTATGCACCTGGGTACCAACAACCTGCATGCATGGGGGAGTCACTTGTTGAGAAGGATCTGGGTGTACTTGTAAATCAAAAACTAAATAACAGCATGCAATGTCAATCTGCTGCTTCAAAGGCCAGCAAGATATTGTCGTGTATTAAAAGAGGCATGGACTCGCGGGACAGGGATATAATATTACCACTTTACAAAGCATTAGTGAGGCCTCATGTAGAATATGCAGTTCAGTTCTGGGCTCCTGTTCATAGAAAAGATGCCCTGGAGTTGGAAAAAATACAAAGAAGAGCAACAAAGCTAGTAAGGGGCATGGAGAATCTAAGTTATGAGTAAAGATTAAAATAAGTAAATATATTTAACCTTGAAAAAAGACGACTAAGGGGGGACATGATTAACTTATATTTAACTGGTTGCCGACACAGGACAAGTATGCTCGTCCTGAGCGGTGAAGACTTCGCGCATTAGGACGAGCATACTCGTCCTGTGTGACAGCCGTCTCTGCGCGCGTCTGTGTGCGCGATCGAGAGCGGGGCAACGGCTGTAATACACAGCCACGGCCCCGCTCTGACAGCGGAGAGGAGAGAAACATCTTCTCTCCGCTGTTAATCCTTTGAACGCCGCGATGACATTCAAAGAGGGGGGACTGCACATTGATCGCGTCACAGAAAATAACTGTGACGCGATCAAAGCCCACAACTCGTATGGCCAGACAGCCCAGGGTCCATTGAAGGACCCCAGGGCTGTCTGAACATATTTCCTGTTGTTAGGGCATACTGAGGTATGCCCTAACAACTGCCTGTGTACAATCAGTACACAGGCTAATGTACTGGCATATAGATCTATGCCAGTACATTACAGCTACAAAATAAAAATAAAAATGATAAATCCCTTTATGGGATTAAAAAAAAAAGTTAAATGAATGTAAAAAAAAATAATGATAAATAAATAAATAAAAAGTAAAAAAAAATACACAGAAACACACATTTTTTATAATAAATAAACTTTTTAGAATATAAGTCCCAAAACATTAAATAATATAGACATATTTGGTATCGCTACGACCGTAACAACCTGTATAACAAATGTATAACATTATTTATGATGATCGGTGTATGGTGTAAAAAAATAAATATTAAAACTGCAGCGGAACTGCTTTTTTTCTGCATTTTTGCCAAAATAAAAATTTATAGAAATTAAACGATAATGTATTTGTACAAAAAAATGGTACCTACATAAAGTAAAACTCGTCCCGCAAAAAACAAAGTCTCATACAACTACGTCGTACAAAAAATAAATGAGTTATGAGCGTCGGGATGCAAAGAGGGGAAATGTAAAAAAATTGCTCTGTCCTCAAGGCCAAAATTGGCCGTGTCCTTAAGGGGTTAATGGCACATACAAAAAATATGGTGAAATCCTCTTCCATGAAAAACCCTCTCAAAAAGCAAGTGGGCACTCCCTCTGCCTGGAGAAAAAAGGTTCAATCTGCAGAGGCGACAAGCCTTCTTTACTGTGAGAACTGTGAATCTATGGAATAGTCACTGCAGGAGCTGGTCACAGCAGGGACAGGAGATGGCTTTAAAAAACCCTTAAATAATTTACTAGAACTAAAAAATATTAGCTCCTATGTGTAGAAATTTTTCCCTTCCCTTTTCCAATCCCTTGGTTCAACTTGATGGACATGTGTCTTTTATCAACCGTACGACTATGTATGTAACTAACTATGTATATGTAACAACAAGAAATATGGAGCTTTGAAGGATCATGGTCCACCATATTGGGTAGATACCAATCAAATAAAAACAACATTTTGCAATTTAAATAAACTTATCCTGCTGTTTAACGTCTACAGATCCTATGCTGATGTATATGTCTTCATGTCTACAGACTACAAGCTAATACAGTGCAGTCTGATGCTGAAGTCATGTTTTATCTGCTCCTATTTCTTTCTATTATACATTTTTATTTTATTTTAGATGCATTGTAGACATTACAAATTTGTTTACCAAGGTATTCATAGATTTTAACAAACATTGCACCCTTTATGCTTCAAAGCTAACAAAACACTAAGATAAACTTGTACTCCTAAAGACTCAACAAGAAAACACAGGTGTAGTAACATGGCATTCACAGATCTACAAAAACATAGTTAACAGGAAGACCAAAAAGCTTCTCAGTAAACAGGTGGCACTGTTAAGATAGTGGAACCCCTCCATCATTCTTTTTGACAGATGATGATCTCATTGGGGCTACTGTGCTTTTAAGAGAACATGTCTTGAGCCTACTGTTCCCAGCCCCTCCATTTGACTGCAGAGCTGCTTCGTGGTCATAACGGTGTGCCTCACGCTGCTGCCTACGCTTAGGTTTGGCTGCTGTAAATTCAGAGTAAACTGTATTGAACATATTTCATTATGTTTAAGATATTTGTATAATAAATTTAGTTATATGTAAATATCTCGGTATGGCAGATCTGTGGTTAATATCTCTCATTGTTCACTTATGATGACTTTACAGGTTTTTCCCAATTAGTAGGATAATGTGGCAATGGGGAGTAGTAGCCTGAGGTGCCATGCTGTGAAAAGCTTGACCCTCTGAGAATCTTCACCGTGTGGGAGTGCGGAGAAAGAACATGGAAGAATGCAAAGGCTAGAGGATGCTGCGCTCTCTGTCCCTGTGGGTGGGACTTTAGAAGTATATATGGGGAACAGGTTATTGCTGCCAAGTGGTTCGGCATTATCCTGTGGTTGAAGAGGGACTTCCCTGACGTTACTTAGCCGGCGAACTGTGTGTGATGCAGCTTCTGGAAGAGCCAGGCTGCTTGAGAAAGTGAGAGGGTCCTGGGAGTTATATAGTTGCCTGCAGGATTTCCAGGTTGCTGTAAGACATGGTTAAGATGACGAGCAGTTCAAAGAGAGATGCAATGTCGGTTTCCATCAGGACAGATGGGCCCGTGAGGTCTAAAGAGATGAGTGACCAAGAGATCTGCAAGAGACCTAAGTAGGTCAAATGGGGCAGAAACTGCGTGATTGAGACTGTTGGAAGGGCAATTGTTTAAGAGGTTAATTTACCACACCCAAGTCTCTGTGCCAGAGACTGTTTGGCCTGTTGGGCAACATTCATGTATTGGGCCTCTATGTGAGAAGACAAGCATAAAGTAAAGTTCAAGTTTACCACATTAGCTGTGTCTGCAGCATTTATACCCGCTGAGGGGGCCGTTCCTACCCACTTGTTAGGTATCTATCCATTACAGCACAATTGTATAACTTTAATTCACAGTTTTACATATCAAAACAAATGGTGACAGCAGCCACATTTAACATAATTCTATTTCACAACTTTTTACTCCTTACACCGTGGTACATCTTATATAATTTTGACAGGTAGCATTGTCCTCCATAAAGGTCATGTCATGTTGGTGCACGACTCGTTACAGTATCTCTCTCTCTCTCTCTCTCTCTCTCTCTCTCTCTCTCTCTCGTACAGTTTTTGAGTTCAATGATTTTCACTCATCACAATTGGGAACTTGAAACAGTTTACTAGGGCCAAATTAGATGCTTTGCAGCCCACCCTTTCAAAACAAACATTTAAACTGACCATACAAGAAATACGGAGATGGGGTTCTCACATAACCTCTCTACACTTTGCAGAATTCCTCCCATTCTTCCATTTCTATGAGTAAAGGTAATACACTCTACAACATGTCATAAGTGATCTATGTGTTTTCCTAAACATACCATTTACTGGCCTTATTAAATATGGACAACTTTAGTTAGATGGTGTAAATTAATGGTTAGGCTGGGTTCACACAAGCATGTTACGTCCGTAATGGACAACCGTATTTCGGCCGCAAGTCCTGGACCGAACACAGTGCAGGGAGCTGGGCTCCTAGCATCATAGTTATGTACGACGCTAGGAGTCCCTGCCTCTCCGTGGAACTACTGTCCCGTACTGAAAATATGATTACAGTATGGGACAGTTGTCCTGCAGCGAGGCAGGGACTCCTAGTGTCGTACATAACTATGATGCTAGGAGCCCGGCTCCCTGCAGTGTGTTTGGTCCGGGACTTGCGGCCGAAATACGTTCCGTCCATTACGGACGTAACATGCTCGTGTGAACCCAGCCTTAGGGGTTATCCACCATTCGTCTTGGAGTCTCTTTACCTAACCTTCTCAGTGAAAAATTAAACAAATCTATAAATAACATTTGTGAGCATATAATTGCAATAAAGTATTGTTTCATAACCATATGCAACCTTAACCCCTTAATGACCAGCCTATTTTAGGCCTTGATGACTAAGCTATTTTTTACGCTTTTTGATCGCCGCATTCAAAGAGCTATTTCTTTTTTATTTTTACGTTGAGATAGCTGTATAAGGACTTGTTTTTTGTGGGACAAGTTGTATTTTTGTATAGCACCATTTTGGGGTACATATCATTTATTGATTAAGATTTACTAACTTTTTTTGGGGGGCGGTAATAGAAAAAACAAAACCAGCATGTTCACCACACTTTTATGTATCCAAAATTTACGCCGTTTACCGTGTGGTATAAATAACATAATACGTTTATTCAGCGGGTCGTTACAATTCTGACGATACCAAATCTATATCGTTTTCTTATGTTTTACTATGTTTACACAGTAAAAACACTTCTTTATTTTTCTGCCGATGCAGCTGTATGGTCGGCTTTTTTTTGTGGGACGACTTGTAGTTTTTATTGGTACCATTTTGGAGTACATGCAACTTTTTGATCACTTTTCATCAAATTTTTTTATGGCAAGATGAACAGAAAACAGCATTTCTGACATTGTTTTTTTTTTCTTTTATGGAGTTTGCTGAGCGGGTTAAATAATGTAATAGGGTTTGGGGTTGTTACATACCAAATATACCAAATATGCGCAACTTTTTTTTTGCATAATAAAGCATATTGGAAGAGGAAAAGTGGGTTTTTAATTTTGTTTACCTGGAATTTTTATTTATTCTAAACTATATTAAACTTTTTTTTAGTCCCACTAGGGGACTTTACTATGCCATTTTTTGATCACTTTTAGAATACACTACAATACTTCTGTATTTCAGTGTAATACTTCCTGTCGGTGTAAAACAGCATGGCCTAAATGGCATTAACTAGAGGCAGACCTGGTGGCTTTTGTTAGGCCCCAGCTGCCATAGAAGCCACTGGCACCCTGTGATCGTGGGGTGAGAGAGGGAGCCAACTCCCTCCAAAACCACTTAGATGCGGCGCCCGCTATTGAGCGCCGCATCTAAGGGGTTAAACAGGCGGATTTAGATCCGCCCGCTCTAGAACTGCTAGTACCGATAGCTAAGAGTAGGGAGCTGTGACTGCTCCTGGTGGCGCTGTTTAATTCTGATGCAGTGCCGTGAAAAGTCGTGTGCACCAGAATAATGCCCATTAGTGGCCACCATGAAAAGGCAAATTGGCACTCACTATATGGTTAAGACAAAATGAATGTATATCAAGTTGATTTTCGGTTTCATTTTTTTTTTTTCAGTAAAAAATGCAGTAACTCATTTAATTTTTAATTGTAACTGTGTGAGTACTAAAGTACTGCACAGAGAACTTTATTAGATAGCATTCCTAGGAACGGTTGCCCCCAATGTTATAAATATTTTCTTGGTTTATTAATATTATAATATTAAGTTTAGTTTTAAATATATTATCTATCTATCGATCGATAAATAGATAGTCCTTCTCAATGAATTAGAATGTTAACAAAAAGTAAATTTATTTCAGTAATTCAATTCAAAAAGTGAAACTCATATATTCTATAGATTTATTACACACAGAGTAATCTATTTCCAGCATTTTTTTTCTTTTAATGTTAATGATTATGGCTAACAGTTAATAAAAACACGAAATTTAGTGTCTCAGAAAATTAAAATATTATATAGAAAAAATTATTTTTAATACCGAAATGTTGGCCTACTGAAAAGTATGTACAGTATATGCACTCAATACTTGGTCGGTGCTCCTTTTGCATCAATTACTTCATCAATCCGGCGTGGCATGGAGGCGATCAGGCTGTGTCACTGCTGAGGTTTTATGGAAGCCTGGGTTGCTTTAATAGCGACCTTCAGCTCGTGTGCTGTCACGGCGAGGGTTGTGGACCCACTGGACCGTACCGCGCAGCAGGAAAGCAGCTGGCCAAACAGGTACAATACAATGTCTATAGTCCAGAAAGTTTACCTGAGGCAATGTAGACAGTAGCGGTGATTTAGGCTTAAGATGAGGCTCTGGCAGTAGACAGACACCCGGCAGGTGTGATACAGTAGATGCAGCGGAAGACACAACTCGACTTCAACTCTGGACGACACAGAGGCACGGTAGCATGGGATACAGGGTACAAGCAGCAGGAACGGGTAACACTGGGAACTGGAAAACACTAGTTGACCATTTGCGAGACAAACTATAGGTAACACAATAATGCTCAGGCAATGATTAAAAGGGCAGAACCCTTTTTATAGTCCAGCAGCATTCTGGGCTAATTGCAGATTCTCTGCAACTGGATGCGCACTGGCCCTTTAAGGATGTGCACTCACGCTGTGAGTGCCGGCATCTCTCAGGAAAGAGATGCTGCCGAGAACTCACATGTCCATGGCCGCGGCCATCAGAGGGTAAGTCAGAATGACGGTCCGCGGCCATAAATGTTACATCTGCATTGTTGGGTCTGGTGTCTCATCTTCCTCTTGACAATATCCCATAGATTCTCTTTGGGGTTTAGATCAGGTGAGTTTGCTGGCCAATCAAGCACAGTGATACTGTGGTTATTAAACCAGGTATTGCTACATTAGGCAGTGTGGGCAGGTGCCAAGTCCTGCTGGAAAATGAAATCAGCATCTCCATAAAGCTTGTCAGCATGAAGTGCTCTAAAATTTCATGGTAGACGGCTACGTTTACTCTGGACTTGATATAACACACTGGACCAACACTGTTGCTCAGTGGTCCAAAGTCCTGTTTTCAGATGAAAGTACATTTTGCATTTCATTTGGAAATCAAGGTCCCAGAATCTGGAGTAAGAGTGGAGAGGCTCTCAATTCAAGTTGCTTGTGGTCCAGTGTGAAGTTTCCACAGTCAGTGATGGTTTGGTGATCCATCTCATCTGCTGGTGTTGGTCCACTGTGTTATGTCAATTTATATATATATATATATACATATATATATATATGTATATATATATATATATATATATATATATATATATATATATATATATCAAGTTATATATCAAGTTATATAAGTGTGGATACCTGGATGGCCATGACGTCTCTGAGGTAGTCCCGGAAGGGATGAAACGCATTAGCCAATCTATTATTCACTGACACGTGCTCCAGTGACGTCACACAGAGCAAACTTTATGCTGGATGACTACAACTTGGACTTGCACTATGTCGAAGGCTACGAGATGCGGGTGGATACATACTAACCACATAGTTATAATTAGATTGTGCCTGTTTACCTGGAGAATGAAGATTTTATCTCCCATTCGAACCTGTCCTGAAAGACGCGATTGAATCTGTTCAGCAAGGAACTGTCGGTCTTGCTTGAATTGCTATTAATGGACG
Source organism: Rhinoderma darwinii (assembly GCF_050947455.1). Lineage (NCBI taxonomy): Eukaryota > Metazoa > Chordata > Amphibia > Anura > Rhinodermatidae > Rhinoderma > Rhinoderma darwinii. Next base: position 144,945,109 of record NC_134689.1, read on the forward strand.
ATCAATTGGTCGAACTTAAGATCTCCTGGATACAATTTATCAATGAGGCCCCTTGATTATATCTGTAAATAGATACGTACCTCTGGATCCATGTGCATATATATATATTTTATGTTATCTGATCATTTTGATTTATACATTTATTTAATTTGTAGCGCTGCAAAATACATGATCATTCTTGTTATATGGATTCTGTTCAAACATATTGGACTCAACTTATATGTATTTTATATGTAGGTATTTTCTTGTTGCCCTGGATATATCATGTTTCTGTTGCGGTCTAATCACCTGGTCAGGTGATCTTGAGTGGTTTTTAAACAAATTTATTGGTCTATAATAGATCTTTGATTTTTGGATTAAATATGGTTGGATTTCGACTAAGGAAATGGTATCTACAACACTTTTTTTTAATAATAAAACTTTTATTATTTTTTTTTAAATATTTATGTAAAGGATTTGCCAGACACAGCTTCTGTGTCAACGCCCGTGGGCAATCAGTCTGCACCTGCTCCTATGTCTGTGAGACTGACTCCATCTTCCACCACTCAGGATGGCAGGCTTAGGAGTGGGAGAGCCTATCACAGCCTGGCCAGACGGAGCTAGTTCCCACCCACTGTCTATTTATACCTGCCTTTCCTGTTCCTCCTTTGCCTGTGATTCTTCTATGCTTGCTTCCTGGCTTGCTGCTACTGCATTTATTACTCATCCTCTGCTTGTTATTGAACTTGGCTTTCTGACCACTCTCCTGCTCAGCGTTTTGTACCTCGCTCTCTCTCCTGGTTTGACTCGGCTCGTTCACTACTCTTGTTGCTCACGGTGTCTCCGTGGAAAGCTGCCCCTTTTCCCTAGCTTCTGTGTACCCTTTTCTGTTTTGTCTGTTTTGCACTTACTGAGCGTAGGGACCGTCGCCCAGTTGTACCCCGTCGCTTAGGACGGGTCGTTGCAAGTAGGCAGGGACTGAGTGGCGGGTAGATTAGGGCTCACCTGTCTGTCTCCCTACCCTGTTATTACATAATCACAGGCCCATATACCTAGTCTACCCTGGTCCCTGACACTTCTATGGACCCCCTTGAGACCCTGGCTCAGCAGATGCAGGGCCTCTCCCTACAGGTCCAGGCCCTGGCTCAGAGGGACAATCTGCGTGATGCTTCCCTGGTAGTGCCCCCCACCTCACCTCTTGAACCCCACCTCAAGTTGCCTGCCCGGTTCTCAGGGGACCGGAAGACTTTTTTCTCCTTTCGGGAGAGTTGTAGGCTCTATTTTCGCTTAAAGCCACACTCCTCAGGTTCTGAGAGCCAGCAGGTGGGTATAATTATGTCCCGACTCCAGGACGGGCCCCAAGAATGGGCCTTCTCCTTGGCTCCTGACGCCCCTGAACTTTCCTCCGTTGATCTTTTATTTTCTGCTCTCGGGCTCATTTATGACGAGACTGACAAGACTGCCTTTGCCGAGAGTCAGCTGGTGACCTTACGTCAGGGTAAGAGACCTGTAGAGGAGTATTGTTCTGACTTTAGAAAGTGGTGTGTAGCTTCTCCGTGGAATGACCCTGCCTTGAGGTGCCAGTTTAGATTGGGTCTGTCGAACGCCCTGAGAGACCTGCTAGTTAGCTATCCCTCTGCTGACTCCCTAGATCAAGTTATGGCTTTAGCGGTACAACTTGACCGACGTCTCAGGGAACGACGACTTGAACGTTTTTGTGCTCTCTCCTCTGACTCCCCCATTATGGCTCCCGAGGTTCCGTTGCTTCATTCTTCCACGGAAAACTCGGATGAACCTATGCAACTCGGGGCCTCCGTGTCCCCCCAACAACGTAGAGAGTTCCGCAGGAAGAATGGTCTCTGCTTCTACTGTGGGGATGACAAGCATCGAGTGAACAACTGTCCTGGGCGTAACAATAAGCAGCCGGAAGAACTTCCGCGCCTAAGTTATCATCGGGGTGGTCACTTGGGCGCACAGATATTTCCCGTAAAGATGAAACCTAATAAAATCTTGCTTCCCTTTCAGGTCTCTTTTGGTGGTAGGTCTGCTACCGGCAGTGCCTTCGTGGATTCAGGGTCTTCTGCTAATATTATGTCTGTGGAATTTGCTATGTCTCTAGCTATGCCATTGATTGATTTGCCTAAACCTATCCCGGTAGTGGGTATCGACTCCACCCCACTTGCTAATGGTTATTTTACGCAGCATACCCCTGTTTTTGAACTCCTTGTTGGCTCCATGCATTTGGAGCAGTGCTCTGTACTGGTGATGCAGGGATTATCGTCCGATTTGGTTTTAGGCCTTCCCTGGTTGCAGTTGCATAGTCCCACGTTTAACTGGAATACTGGAGATCTTACCAAATGGGGTAATGAATGCATGACGTCATGTTTTTCTGTTAATTCTATTTCTCTCCCTGAGGAGGTGAACACTCTACCTGAGTTTGTTCAGGACTTCGCTGATGTTTTCTCTAAAGAGGCCTCCGAAGTGTTACCTCCTCATAGAGAATATGATTGCGCAGTCTATTTGGTACCAGGAGCTAAGCTCCCTAAGGGTAGGATATTCAATCTCTCTTGTCCCGAACGTGAAGCCATGAGAGAGTATATCCAGGAATGCCTGGCCAAGGGTTACATTCGCCCCTCTACTTCTCCGGTAGATGCTGGCTACTTCTTCGTAGGGAAGAAGGATGGTGGTCTTAGGCCATGCATCGACTACCGGAACTTGAATAAGGTCACTGTAAGGAACCAGTACCCCCTTCCTTTGATTCCTGATCTCTTCAATCAGGTTCAGGGGGCCCAATGGTTCTCTAAGTTTGATCTACGGGGGGCTTATAACCTTATCCGCATCAAAGAGGGGGATGAGTAGAAGACTGCGTTTAACACGCCCAAAGGTAATTTAGAATACCTCGTCATGCCCTTTGGGTTGTGTAATGCTTCCGCGGTCTTCCAGAATTTCATAAATGAGATTTTAAGAGACTATCTGGGGGTATTTCTTGTAGTGTGCCTTGATGACATACTTGTGTTTTCCAAGGACTGGTCCTCCCACATTGAGCATGTCAGGAAGGTGCTCCAGGTCCTTTGGGAAAACAAACTGTTTGCTAAGACCAAAAAATTTGTGTTTGGGGTGCAAGAGATACCATTTTTGGGTCAAATCCTCACTCCTCATGAATTCCGCATGGACCCCGCCAAGGTCCAGGCTGTGGCGGAATGGGTCCAACCTGCCTCCCTGAAGGCGTTACAGTGCTTCCTGGGATTTGCTAATTATTACAGGAGATTTATTGCTAACTTCTTGGTCATCGCTAAGCCTCTTACGGATCTCACTCGCAAAGGTGCTGATCTCCTCCACTGGCCTCCTGAGGCTGTCCAGGCTTTTGAGGTCCTTAAGAAGTGCTTTATCTCGGCCCCAGTGCTGGTTCAGCCCAACCAAATGGAGCCATTCATCGTGGAGGTTGACGCCTCCGAGGTGGGAGTGGGTGCTGTCTTGTCCCAGGGTACCAGGTCCCTCACCCATCTCTGTCCCTGTGCCTACTTCTCCAGGAAGTTTTCGCCCACTGAGAGTAACTATGAGATTGGCAACCGCGAACTCTTAGCCATTAAATGGGCTTTTGAAGAGTGGCGCCACTTCCTGGAGGGGGCTAGGCACCAGGTAACGGTCCTTACCGACCACAAGAATCTGGTTTTCTTAGAATCTGCCCGGAGGCTAAACCCAAGACAAGCTCGATGGGCGTTATTTTTTACCAGATTCAACTTTTTGGTCACCTATAGGGCTGGGTCTAAAAATATTAAGGCTGATGCACTGTCGCGTAGCTTCATGGCCAGCCCTCCTTCGGAGGAGGATCCTGCTTGTGTTTTGCCTCCAGGTATAATCATTTCCTCTATTGATTCTGATTTAGTCTCCGAAATTGCGGCTGATCAAGGTTCAGCTCCCGGGAACCTTCCTGAGAACAAGCTGTTTGTTCCCCTGCAACTCCGGCTAAGGGTACTTAGGGAAAATCATGATTCTGCACTATCTGGCCATCCAGGTATCCTGGGTACCAAGCACCTCATTGCCAGAAACTATTGGTGGCCTGGGTTGCTTAAAGACGTTAAGGCCTACGTCGCCGCTTGTGAGGTTTTTGCTAGGTCCAAGACTCCCAGGTCCCGACCAGCGGGCTTACTATGTTCTTTGCCCATTCCCCAGAGACCTTGGACCCATATCTCCATGGATTTTATCACCGATTTGCCTCCATCTCAAGGCAAGTCGGTGGTGTGGGTTGTAGTAGACCGCTTCAGTAAAATGTGCCACTTTGTGCCCCTCAAGAAACTAACCAATGCTAAGACGTTAGCTACCTTGTTTGTCAAACACATCCTGCGTCTCCATGGGGTTCCTGTCAATATTGTTTCTAACAGAGGGGTACAATTTGTTTCATTGTTTTGGAGAGCCTTCTGTAAAAAGTTGGAGATTGATCTGTCCTTCTCCTCGGCTTTCCATCCTGAAACTAATGGTCAAACGGAGAGGACTAATCAGGCTCTAGAACAATATTTAAGGTGTTTTATCTCTGACTGTCAACATGATTGGGTCTCATTCATTCCCCTCGCCGAATTTTCCCTTAATAACTGGGTCAGTAACTCGTCAGGGGTCTCCCCCTTTTTCTGTCATTTTGTGTTTAATCCACGGTACTCCTCCGTTTCACCTGGTAGTTCCAACAATCCTGAGGTAGATGTCGTTCATCAGGAACTGTGCACAGTCTGGGCCCAGGTTCAGAAGAACCTAGAGGCATCCCAGAGCATACAAAAGACTCAGGCAGATAGAAGACGTTCTGCTAACCCCTTGTTTGTAGTCGGGGATCTGGTGTGGCTATCTTCTAAAAATTTGCGCCTTAAAGTCCCGTCTAAGAAGTTTGCTCCCCGGTTTATAGGGCCGTACAAGGTCATTGAAGTCCTTAACCCTGTCTCCTTCCGACTGGATTTGCCCCCGTCTTTTCGAGTGCACGACGTCTTTCATGCCTCCCTCCTTAAACGCTGCTTTCCGTCCTTGGCTCCCTCGAGGAAACCTCCGGTCCCTGTTATCACCCCTGAGGGGGTAGAATTCGAGGTGGCCAAGATTGTGGACAGCAGGATGGTCCAAGGCTTCCTCCAGTACCTGTTCCATTCGAGAGGATACGGGCCTGAGGAGAGGACTTGGGTACCCGCCCGGGATGTTCACGCTGGGGTATTGCTCAGGAGGTTCCACCTTCGTTTCCTCAATAAACCAGGTCCACCTAGAAAGGGTCCGGTGGCCCCTCATAAAAGGGGGGTACCTCAAAAGGATTTGCCAGACACAGCTTCTGTGTCAACGCCCGTGGGCAATTAGTCTGCACCTGCTCCTATGTGTGTGAGACTGACTCCATCTTCCACCACTCAGGATGGCAGGCTTAGGAGTGGGAGAGCCTATCACAGCCTGGCCAGACGGAGCTAGTTCCCACCCACTGTCTATTTATACCTGCCTTTCCTGTTCCTCCTTTGCCTGTGATTCTTCTATGCTTGTTTCCTGACTTGCTGCTGCTGCTTGTACTACTCATCCTCTGCTTGTTATTGACCTTGGCTTTCTAAAACTCTCCTCCTCAGCGTTTTGTACCTCGCTCTCTCTCCTGGTTTGACTCAGCTCGTTCACTACTCTTGTTGCTCACGGTGTCTCCGTGGGAAGCTGCCCCTTTTCCCTAGCTTCTGTGTACCCTTGTCTGTTTTGTCTGTCTTGCACTTACTGAGCGTAGGGACCGTCGCCCAGTTGTACCCCGTCGCTTAGGACGGGTCGTTGCAAGTAGGCAGGGACTGAGTGGCGGGTAGATTAGGGCTCACCTGTCTGTCTCCCTACCCTGTCATTACAATTTAACTTATGGTGAATAAATTATTATTCATCATTTCTACTGAGCGTGTGCTGGTTTAGTCCGGGAATACTATTTTTTGTTTTTGTCATATTGCATTGTAAATTCCTGTAAATTTTCGGTGCAGAATTCATATTGAGAATTTGGGGAAATTCCACCACATCTGAACGTGACCTTAGTATTTTATAAGTTGTTAATGTGGTAATAAGGAAAATAAGATACAAGTAGAGATTAGCAAATTTCCTGAACTTTTGGGACAAGAGAGGAGAGGTTGCCTAGGAAGGAAACGTAGATATCAAGGAGGCGGTGCTTTAAGATTAAATAAAACTGGACAGAACTTCTAAACACAGTATATTTGTAAGTGCCCTATTTCTACCTCATCCATAGTCCATATTATCTATATTTAAATGTAATGTGTCGCTAGAAAAAAATGTATTTTTTTTGTTAGTTAAACAGTTAGTGTATAAGTGATTAAACATTGTTCTAATTTTTTTTATTTTTTCACGAGTCAGGAAATATTATAAATTAGATTCTAATTTATAACATTTCCCAGTGCTGGTCACTAGATGGAGAAATTCCCAAAATTGCAGCATTGGCATGTGGTAAAGCAACCACATTGCTTTATGCTGCAAAATTTGAGAAAACTCACTTGCTCTAGTGAGCTCACAGAATCCCCCGTCCCTTATTCTGGCTAGTGCCAGGAGAAAGGAGGGGATTGAACGGTCAAACCTCCTACACTGTGTGTCGCCATTTTTTGAGCTAACACACAGTGTAGTAGGTTTACATACAGTAGTAAACACACAGTAAAACACGTACATACACAGACCTAACTTACCTGCTCCTGCCGCCGCCGCTCCCCCCGGTCCGTCCACTCCGTCTGCTCCCTCCGCTCCAAGTGCACAAGTCCGGAATCCGCGATCGGAAGTAGTAATCTTACTGTCCGGCCGCGGCTTCCGGTCCACAAGAAAATGGCGCCGGACGTCGCTCGGCCGAAGAACTTCAACTTGGACTGTGTGGGAGCGGCACATGCGCCATTCCCACACAGACGGCGTACAGCATAGTGGATGGAACGGGCCCCGTTCGCATTCACTATGGGGCTGTATGTGCCGTATTCCATGTTTGTATGTGTCATTATTCGACACATACAGAGATGGAAAAAAAAATGGCAGCCCCCATAGACAAGAAAAAGTTAAAAAATAAAAAAAAGTAAGACACAAACACACAAATAAATAAAACATTTTTTAATAAAACACTAAAAGCAAATTGATATAAAAAAATATTTTTCCGTGGCACTGGTCCTTTAAAAGCATTACAAATAAAGTGGCCAATGGCCGCCATATTGCCATGATTTGTGCGCCGCAAACCTCAAAGGTTTACGATATTGACAACTCCAAAACTTTTCTGAAATTTGGCCTGAGTTCGATTTATGTCGAATCAATTTGCTCATCTCTGGATACAATCAACAGTATCTATGCTGATTTAGTCATGAAAACCCAGGGTTCTGTTATTATCTTCATTATCATTAAACATGGGATCTGTTAGGTTCTTTAAATTAAAGTATATGTCAGAAGTATGAAAGAAGTAGAATATATCTTTGAATGTTATATTCATTGCTATAGCTACATGAAAGAAAATTACATAAATTATTTGCCTGCACAAGAAAACAGATTGCACCTATCTAAGAATGTATTAAGTAACAATAACTGATAATGGAAAATATCAAAACATATGTGATGGTGTTTATGGCAGTAAAATCGGAGACTGGCTCCAAACATTAAACAGTTAGTATTTAAAAGGTGTTGTCCGGTTTCAGCAAAAGAATGTTATTTTTTTTGTATAATTAAAGTTATCAGTTTTCCAATATACTTTCTGTATCAATTTCTCATGGTTTTCAAGATCTCTGCTTGCGGTTATTCAGTAAGAACATTCATTATTTACTTCCGGTGGATAAAATTCTGTGCATGGTCATGTGATGGACACACAGGTGCATGGCTCATTACAGATACAGTATGTGTATCAGAGCTGTGTCTTCCAAGAGCCATGCACCTGTGTGTTCATCACATGACCATGGACAGGATTTTACCCACTGTAAGTAAACAATAAATTAATGTAGAAAGTATATTGGAAAATTGTATAACTTTTAATTATTAAAAAAAATAACAACATCAAATTGCTGATACTGGACAACCCTTTAACCCCTTCAAGACACAGCCTGTTTTGGCCTTCAGGACACAACCAATTTTTTCAAATCTGACATGTTTCACTTTATGTGGTAATAACTCCGGAATGCTTTTACCTATCCAAGCGATTCTGAGATTATTTTCTCGTGACCCATTGGACTTTATGTTACTGGCAAAATTTGCTCGATACATTAAGTATTTAATTGTGAAAAACACCAAAATTTAGCGAAAAATTGCAAAAATTAGCATTTTTCTAAATTTATATGTATCAGCTTGTAAGACAGATAGTAAAACCACACAAAATTGTTGCTAATTTAACATCACCCACATGTCTACTTTAGATTGGCATCGTTTTTTGAACATCCTTTTATTTTTCTATGACATCACAAGGCTTAGAACTTTTGCAGCAATTTCTCACATTTTCAAGAAAATTTCAAAAGGCTATTTTTACAGGAGCCAGTTCAGTTGTGAAGTGGATTTTAGGGCCTTATCTATTAGAAACCCTCGATAAGTCATCCCATTTTAAAAACTTCACCCCTCAAAGTATTAAAAACAGCATTTAGAAAGTTTCTTAACTCTTTAGATGTTTCACAGGAATAAAGGCAAAGTAGATGTGAAATGTTCAAATTTATTTTTTATTTTGCAGAAATTCATTTTTCATCTATTTTTTTTGTAACACAGAAAGTTTTACCAGAGAAATGCAACTCAATATCTATTGCCCAGATTCTGCAGTTTTTAGAAATACCCCACATGTGGCCCTAGTGCACTTATTGACTGAAACACAGGCCTCAGAAACAAAGGAACACCTAGAGGATTTTGGGGCTTCCTTTTTATTAGAAAATATTTTAGGCTCCATGTCTTTTTTGAAAGGCTCTTGCGGCACCAAAACAGTGGAAATCCCCCAAAAGTGACACCATTTTGGAAACTATACCCCTTGAGGAAATTATGTAGGGGTATAGTGAGCATTTTAACGCCGCAGGTTTTTTGCAGAAATTATTGGAAGTAGGCCGTGAAAATGAAAATCGACATTCTTTCAAAGAAAATGTAGGTTTAGCTAATTTTTTCTAATTTCCACAAGGACTAAAAGGAGAAAATGCATCACTACTTTTGTAAAGCAATTTCTCCCGAGTAAAACAATACCCCGCATGTGGTCATAAACGGCTGTTTGGACACACGGTGGAGCTTAGAAGGGAAAGAGCGCCATTTGGCTTTTGGAGCTCAAATTTAGCAGGAATGGTTTGCGGAGACCACGTCGCATTTGCAAAGCCCCTAAGGGACCAAAACAGTGAAAACACCAAAAAAGTGACTCCATTTAGGAAACTACACCCCTTGAAGAATCCATCTAGGGGTGTAGTGAGCATTTTGAACCCACAGGGGTTTCATAGATTTTATTAGAATTGGGCAGGGAAGATTAAAAAAATCCTTTTTTTCCAATAAGACGTAGCTTTAGCTCAACATTTTTAATTTTCTCAACAAATAAAGGAATAAAAGAACCCCAACATTTGTAAAGCAACTTCTTTGGAGTACGGCAATACCCCATTTGTGGTCATAAACTGCTGTTTGGGCATACGGCAAGGATCAGAGGAGGAGTGCCGTTTTGCTTTTGGAACACAGATTTTGCTGGATTGGTTTCTTGACACCATGTCACATTTGCAAAGCTCCTAAGGTACCAGTACAGTGGAAACTCCCCAAAAGTGACTTGATTCACGAAACTACACCCCTTAAGGAATTCATCTAGGGGTCTAGTGAGCATTTTGACCCCACAGGTGTTTCATAGATTTTATTAGAATTGGGCAGTGAAAATAAAAAAAATCCTTTTTCTTCAATAAGACGTAGTTTTAGCTGAAAATGTTTCATATTCTCAACAAATAAATGAAAAAGAGCACCCCAACACTTGTAAAGCAACTTCTCCTGTGTACGGCAATACCACATATGTGGTCATAAACTGCTGTTTAGGCACAGAGTAGGGCTCAGAAGGGAAGGAGCGCCATTTGGCTTTTGGAGTACAGATTTTGCTGGATTGGTTTCTGGTCGCTATGTCGCATTTGCAAAGTCCCTGTGGGACCAAAACAGTGGATCCCCCCCAGAAGTGACCCCATTTTGGAAACTACACCTAGGGGTGTAGTGAGCATATTAACCCCACAGGTGATTGGCAGAAATTGGTGTGCACTCGATGTTGCAGAGTGAAAATGGTTTTTCAATAGATATGCCAATATGTGGCGCCCAGCTTGTGCCACTGGAGACACACACCCCAAAAATTGTTAAAATGGTTCTCCCGGGTATGGCGATGCGATATATGTGGAAGTAAACTGCTGTTTGGGCACACTGTATCGTTCAGAAGGGAGGTAGCGCCATTTGGCTTTTGGAGCGTGGATTTTGCTTGTAGTAGTTTTGTTTGGAGTCTTACTGGTGTTTCCGTTTATAATGTGGGGGTACATGTAAGGCGGGCGGAGTATATAAGGGGCATAGGTCAGGTGGTATAGTGGGGTAAAAAAAACAATAAAATAATCCATAGATGTGTATTACGCTGTGACACAATCCTTTCTGCACAGGCCGGTGTCGCACTAATAAATGGTCTTTACTTATTCCCCTTTTGGTCCGCACTCCGCACCTTTGAAGTTTGGGGAATTTTGCTGGGAAAGTGTTGTCCTGGTATAATACGGGCACCCTCACTTCCAGCAGATATGTTTGGGCCATCCCTTTCTTGGTTCCCTAATTTTAGGGGCCTTGATAAATCGCCACTTGAAACAGAAGAAACGTTCCCCTCGGGCGGGCACAACTGCATATTTTTATTTCCTGGCTTATTTGTGCCTTGACTAATTTTATTTTTTCATAGACGTAGTGGTATGAGGGCTGTTTTTTTTTTTGTGACGAGCTGTAGTTTTTATTGGTACCATTTTGGGGTATATGCGACTTTTTGATCACTTGTTATCCTTTTTTTTTTTGGGAGGCAAGGTGACCAAAAAACAGCAATTCTGGCATATTTTTTTAGTTCTTTTTATACAGCGTTCACCATGCGTAATAAATTATATGTTACCTTTATTCTGCGGGTCAGTCCGATTCCGGCGATACCTAATTTATAGCACTTTTTATGTTTTACAACTTTTTGCACAATAAAATAACTTTTGTAAAGAGAATGGATTTTTTCTGTCGCCATGTTGTGAGAGCCATAACGGTTTTAAATTTTTCGTCGACGGAGCTGTATGAGAGCTTGTTTTTAGCGAGACGAGTTATAGTTTTTATAGGTACCATTTTTAGGTACATGCGACTTTTTGATCACTTTTTATTTCAATTTATGGAAGACAAAGTGACCAAAAAATAGCAATTATGTCAGTATTTTTTAGTTATTTTTTTTACGGCGTTCATTGCGCGGGATAAATAACATAATATTTTTATAGTTCAGGTCGTTACGGTCGCATCGATACCAAATATGTATGGCTTTATTATTTTTTTCAATAATAAATGACTTGATAAGGGAAAAAGGGCGATTGTGTTTTGTGTTATTATTTGAAACTATTATTGTATTTTTTACAACTTTTATTTTTACTTTTTTACACTTTTTTTTACACTTTTCTTTAGTCCCACTAGGGGACTTGAAGGTCCAACTGTTTGTTTGATGTTCTAATACATTGCACTACCTATGTAGTGCAATGTATTAGAACTGTCAGTTGTTCACTGACAGCAAGCCGATCAGGCTCCGCCTCCGGGCGGGGCCTAATCGGCTAACGTAATGGCAGATAGGAAGCCATTGTTAGACATCCTGTTGCCATAGTAGCAGTCGCCAGCCTTGCCATCGCATGGCAAGGCTGCCGATTGCATACAAACCACTTTGATGCAGCGATTGCATTGAATCGCTGCATTGAAGGGGTTAATGGCAGGAATCGGAGCTAGCTCCGGTTCCTGGCGATAGATCGGAGTGTCCGCTGTAACATACCGCGGACACCCACTGCTGATGACGCCGGCTCAGCTTCTGAGCCGGAAGCTGAGCCGGCGCCATCTTGCCGATGGTACCGGAAGCCTCCTGGGCCCCGCCGACGACGGGGCATAGGAGGATTCCGTTACTGGCGGACCAGGAGGTAAGTATTAGCCCTCCGATCGCCTTTGCAGCCACCGGCAACCCAGCGATTACGTTGCTGGGGTGCCGATGGCTATAAACTCCTCACATGCTGCGATCTCTATTGAACGCAGCATGTGAGGGGTTAATCGGTCGGATCGGAGGCTAGCTCCGGTCCTGGCCGATACCTCAGGGTGCCAGCTGTAACATACAGCTGTCACCCGGCGGTGATGTCGCTGGCTCAGCTCCTGAGCCAGCTTCATCTCCTTCACGTACAGTTACGTGGAGATGCGGGAAAAGGCCATCTCCCATGACGTAACTGTACGTGAAATGGCGGGAAGGGGCTAAAGAGAACCTGTCACTATAACGTTTTAAAAAAAATGGCCAAGTGAATACACCCATAGAACTTCATTGTTCTGAAAACCGCCATGTGACCGCTGTTAAAAAACCCACCATCACACAGTCGTTTTTCACTGTCATGTGAATATAGCCCGAGGTGTTTCAAAGTTAAAGGATCTCTTTAATGTCAGTCTCCTGACAAATTTAAGTAAGCTTTAATATTGCTAAAAATGAAAATAAACTAATAATTCTGTGCTGTTCCTACAATGCCAGTACCCATATGTCCCCAGTTCTGTTTGTTTACCTTTGTCACGATCTGTGGGTATGTGGACCCACTATGGCCACACCGCCATAGCAGGGAGGCAGTTGGCCAAACAACAGGGAACCCCCGCAATACAAAGTCCCGCACAAGGGTACCTGGATAGTCCAGACAGTGGCTGCAGCTCTGGCACGGATGGAGGTGGGTGCAGCAGGTAACGCCAGAGGTGGCGGATGACAGCAGGTGCCGCAGGTTGTGCCAGATGTGGCGAATCCCTCTGGACGTGGCATATGACACTGGACGTGGCGGATGACACAGGTGCTGTAAAGGATCTGCCAGGCACAGCTTCGGGGTTAACTCCCAGAACTAATCAGTCAGCACCTGAGAATACATCCCTGAGACTGACTCCTGCTTCCACCATTCAGGCTGGCAGGCTTAGGAGTGGGAGAGCCTATCGTAACCTGGCCAGACTCAGCTAGCTCCCGCCCTCGGTCTATTTAAGCCTGCCCTTCCTGTCCCTCGGTGCTTGTGACTCTTTCCTTGTGGTTTCCTGGCCCAGCTACAGCTCCTGCTATTTTTGATCCTGCTCCATACAGACCCTGGCTTACCGACTACTCTTCTGCTTTTCGTTTTGTACCTCGCACACTCCTGGCTTGACTCGGCTCGTTCACCACTCTGGTTGCTCACGGTGTTGCCGTGGGCAACTGCCCCTTTTCCTTGCTTGTGTTCCTTTGTATGTTTGTCGTGTTTGTCGTGCACTTACTGAGCGCAGGGACCGCCGCCCAGTTGTACCCCGTCGCCTAGGGCGGGTCGTTGCAAGTAGGCAGGGACAGAGTGGTGGGTAGATTAGGGCTCACTTGTCCGTCTCCCTACCGCCTGCCATTACATAATCACAAGCCCATACCTAGTCTACCCCTGGTCCCTGACACCACTATGGATCCCCGTGAGACCCTGGCTCAGCAAATGCAGGGTCTCTCCCTACAGGTCCAGGCCCTGGCTCAGAGGGTCAACCAGCCTGATGCTACCCTGGTAGTTCCCCTCACCGCACCTCTTGAACCCCACCTCAAGTTGCCCGACCGGTTCTCAGGGGACCGGGGGGCTTTTCTCTCCTTTCGGGAGAGTTGTAGGCTTTACTTTCGTTTAAAGCCTCATTCCTCAGGTTCTGAGAGCCAGCGGGTGGGTATAATTATGTCCCGGCTCCAGGAAGGGCCCCAAGAGTGGGCCTTCTCCTTGGCTCCTGACGCCCCTGAACTTTCCTCCGTTGATTGTTTCTTTTCTGCTCTCGGACTTATTTATGACGAGACTGACAGGACTGCCTTTGCCGAGAGTCAGCTGGTGACCTTAAGTCAGGGTAAGAGACCTGTTGAGGAGTATTGCTCTGACTTTCGGAAGTGGTGCGTAGCTTCTCGGTGGAATGACCCTGCCTTAAGGTGCCAGTTTAGGTTCGGTCTGTCGAATGCCCTGAAAGACCTGCTAGTTAGCTATCCCTCTTCTGACTCCCTAGACCAGGTTATGGCTTTAGCGGTACGACTTGACCGACGTCTCAGGGAACGACAACGTGAACGTTTATGTGTTTTCTCCTCCGACTCCCCCATGATGCCTCCCGAAGCTCCGTTGCTTCGTTCCTCCCCGAAAGATTCAGAGATACCTATGCAACTCGGGGCCTCCGTGTCCCCCCAACAACGTAGAGAATTCCGCAGGAAGAATGGTCTCTGCTTCTACTGTGGTGACGACAAGCATCAAGTGAACAACTGTCCTAAGCGTAAGATTGCAGCCAGAGAACTTCAGCGTCTAAGTGATCATCGGGGAGGTCACTTGGGCGCACAGGTATTTCCCGTAAATATGAAACGTACTAAGATCTTGCTTCCCTTTCAGGTCTCCTTTGGTGGTAGGTCTGCTACCGGCAGTGCCTTCGTGGATTCAGGGTTCTCTACTAATATCATGTCTGTGGAATTTGCTATGTCCCTTGCTATGCCTCTGATTGATTTGCCTAAACCTGTCCCGGTAGTGGGTATCGACTCCACTCCTCTTGCTAATGGTTATTTTACACAGCATACCCATGTTTTTGAACTCCTTGTTGGCTCCATGCATTTGGAGCAATGCTCTGTACTGTTGATGCAGGGATTATCGTACGATTTGGTTCTAGGTCTTCCCTGGTTGCAGTTGCATAATCCCACGTTTGACTGGAATACTGGGGAGCTAACCAAATGGGGTAATGAATGTTGTACGTCATGTTTTTCTGTTAATTCTATTTCTCCCCCTAAGGAGGCAAATACGCTACCCGAGTTTTTTCTCTAGGGAGGCCTCCGAAGTGTTACCTCCTCATAGAGAATACGATTGCGCTATCGAATTGGTACCAGGAGCTAAGCTTCCTAAGGGTAGGATATTTAATCTTTCTTGTCCCGAACGTGAAGCTATGAGAGTGTATATCCAGGAATCCCTGGCCAAGGGTTACATTCGTCCCTCTTCTTCTCCAGTAGGTGCTGGCTTCTTCTTCGTGGGGAAGAAGGATGGTGGTCTTAGGCCATGCATTGACTACCGCAGCCTGAATAAGGTCACGGTAAGGAACCAGTATCCCCTTCCTTTGATTCCTGATCTCTTTAATCAGGTTCAGGGGGCCCAATGGTTTTCTAAATTGGATCTACGGGGGGCGTATAACCTTATTCGCATCAAAGAGGGGGATGAGTGGAAGACTGCGTTTAACACGCCCAAAGGCCATTTCGAATACCTCGTCATGCCCTTTGGGTTGTGTAATGCCCCTGCGGTCTTCCAGAATTTCATAAATGAGATTTTGAGAAATTACCTGGGGATTTTTCTGGTAGTGTACCTTGATGACATACTGGTGTTTTCCAAGGACTGGTCCTCCCACATTGAGCATGTCAGGAAGGTGCTCCAGGTCCTTCGGGAAAACAAACTGTTTGCCAAAACTGAAAAATGTGTGTTTGGGGTACAGGAGATTCAATTTTTGGGTCAAATCCTCACTCCTCATGAATTCCGCATGGACCCCGCCAAGGTTCAGGCTGTGGCGGAATGGGTCCAACCTGCCTCCCTGAAGGCGTTACAGTGTTTTTTGGGGTTCGCTAATTATTACAGGAGATTTATTGCTAACTTCTCGGTCATCGCTAAGCCCCTTACGGACCTCACTCGCAAAGGTGCTGATCTCCTCCACTGGCCTCCTGAGGCTGTCCAGGCTTTTGAGGTCCTTAAGAAGTGCTTTGTCTCGGCCCCGGTGCTGGTTCAGCCCAACCAAATGGAGCCATTTATCGTGGAAGTTGAAGCATCTGAGGTGGGAGTGGGGTCTGTCTTGTCCCAGGGTACCAGGTCCCTCACCCATCTCCGCCCCTGTGCCTACTTCTCCAGGAAGTTTTCGCCAACTGAAAGTAACTATGATATTGGCAACCGTGAACTCTTAGCCATTAAATGGGCATTTGAAGAGTGGCGCCACTTCCTGGAGGGGGCTAGGCACCAGGTAACGGTCCTTACCGACCACAAGAATCTGGTTTTCCTAGAATCTGCCTGGAGGCTAAACCCGAGACAAGCTCGATGGGCGTTATTTTTTACCAGATTCAATTTCTTGGTTACCTATAGGGCTGGGTCTAAAAATATTAAGGCTGATGCACTGTTGCGTAGCTTCATGGCCAGCCCTCCTTCGGAGGAAGATCCTGCTTGTATTTTGCCTCCAGGTATAATCATTTCCTCGATCGATTCTGATTTAGTCTCTGATATTGCTGCTGATCAAGGTGCAGCTCCCGGGAACCTTCCTGAGAACAAGCTGTTTGTTCCCCTGCAATTCCGGCTAAGGGTACTTAGGGAAAATCATGACTCCGCACTATCTGGCCATCCAGGCATCCTGGGTACCAAACACCTCATTACCAGAAATTATTGGTGGCCTGGGTTGCCTAAAGACGTTAAGGCCTACGTCGCCGCTTGTGAGGTTTGTGCTAGGTCCAAGACTCCCAGGTCCCGACCAGCGGGCTTACTGCGTTCGTTGCCCATTCCCCAGAGACCTTGGACACATCTCTCCATGGATTTTATCACCGATTTGCCTCCATCCCAAGGCAAGTCGGTGGTGTGGGTGGTGGTGGACCGCTTCAGTAAGATGTGCCACTTTGTGCCCCTCAAGAAACTACCCAACGCCAAAACGTTGGCTACCTTGTTTGTCAAACACATCCTGCGTCTCCATGGGGTCCCTGTCAATATTGTTTCGGACAGAGGGGTACAATTTGTTTCATTGTTTTGGAGAGCCTTCTGTGTGAAGTTGGGGATTGATCTGTCCTTCTCCTCTGCCTTCCATCCTGAAACCAATGGCCAAACGGAGAGGACTAATCAATCTCTAGAACAATACTAAAGGTGTTTTGTCTCTGACTGTCAATTTGATTGGGTCTCTTTCATTCCCCTCGCCGAATTTTCCCTTAATAACCGGGTCAGTAATTCGTCAGGGAACTCTCCTTTTTTTTGTAATTTTGTGTTTAATCCACGGTTCTCCTCCGTTTCCCCCTGGTAGTTCCAACAATCCCGAGGTAGAGGTCGTTCATCGGGAACTGTGCACAGTCTGGGCCCAGGTTCAGAAAAACCTAGAGGTGTCCCAGAGCGTACAAAAAACTCAGGCTGATAAAAAACGTTCTGCTAACCCCCTGTTTATGGTCGGGGATCTGGTGTGGTTGTCGTCTAGGAACTTGCGTCTCAAGGTTCCGTCCAAGAAGTTTGCTCCCCGGTTTATTGGGCCGTATAAGGTCATTGAGGTCCTCAATCCTGTCTCCTTCCGGCTGGAGTTACCCCCGTCTTTTCGGATACACAACGTGTTTCATGCCTCCCTCCTCAAACGCTGCTCCTCGTCCTTGGCTCCCTCAAGGAGACCTCCTGTTCCCGTCCTCACCCCTGAGGGGGTGGAATTCGAGGTGGCCAGGATTGTGGACAGCAAGATGGTCCAAGGCTCCCTCCAGTACCTGGTCCATTGGAGAGGATACGGGCCCGAGGAGAGGACTTGGGTACCTGCCCTGGATGTTCACGCTGGGGTATTGGTCAGGAGGTTCCACCTGCGTTTCCCCAGTAAGCCAGGTCCACTTAGAAAGGGTCCGGTGGCCCCTCATAAAAGGGGGGGGTACTGTAAAGGATCTGCCAGGCACAGCTTCGGGGTTAACTCCCAGAACTAATCAGTCAGCACCTGAGAATACATCCCTGAGACTGACTCCTGCTTCCACCATTCAGGCTGGCAGGCTTAGGAGTGGGAGAGCCTATCGTAACCTGGCCAGACTCAGCTAGCTCCCGCCCTCGGTCTATTTAAGCCTGCCCTTCCTGTCCCTCGGTGCTTGTGACTCTTTCCGTGTGGTTTCCTGGCCCAGCTACAGCTCCTGCTATTTTTGATCCTGCTCCATACAGACCCTGGCTTACCGACTACTCTTCTGCTTTTCGTTTTGTACTTCACACACTCCTGGCTTGACTCGGCTCGTTCACCACTCTGGTTGCTCACGGTGTTGCCGTGGGCAACTGCCCCTTTTCCTTGCTTGTGTTCCTTTGTATGTTTGTCGTCTTTGTCGTGCACTTACTGAGCGCAGGGACCGCCGCCCAGTTGTACCCCGTCGCCTAGGGCAAGTAGGCAGGGACAGAGTGGCGGGTAGATTAGGTTGCACTTGTCCATCTCCCTACCGCCTGCCATTACAGGTGCAGTAAAAACTACTCCAACTAGTAGGCACAGGAACAAAAACATAGCACGGAATACAGGAACAGGTAACAGAGCACGGGTAACAACTGGAATGGGAAACACTAAGGGACCATTTGCAAGACAGACTTGGAATATACTAACAACACTCAGGCAAGGATCAAACGGGATGGGGCCTTCTTATAGTCCAGGAAATCATGTGTGTTCATGATGATGATTCTCTTCATGTGCGCGCGCTGGCTCCTTAAGAGCGGGCGCGAGCGTGTGCGCGTGCACCCTATGGGACACAGCGGACCGAAGCGGAAGTGAGCGCTGGCATCTCCTTGGAAGGAGATGGAGACCAGCGCTCACAGATCCATGGCTGCGGGCGTCAGGAGGTGAGTTAACCCGATGGCTTGCAGTCATGGACTCTGCAAACTTACTCCACTAAGGTCCTTTTACACAGCACTCATTTGCTTCTTTCACTAGGAGCTATGATCGTTACTGCGATTGTTCATCCCCACAGCACATCTCCCATGTCCACAGCACATCTCGCTGCCGACTAGCAACCATTTGTTGATCAGCCAATGAACAAGCGCTTTCCCACAAGGCAATGATCGTTTGACCGATCATTGGCTAGTGTAAAATGGCCTTCAGACATCACGTCACTTGATTGTGGAAGCTAATTTCGGCCTTCTACTATGACATTATGTTCATGCTAATGTACCTTCCTACAGTGGTAATTGGCAGTCGCAATCATGTCATGTCACTTGGAATATATGCTAGAGAATATATTCATGGGAAAAGGAAAGTACACCCACTTTCAATACCATGGCTATATTTATCAGGGCCTAATTAACAATTGTGTGGTCCTCGCCAACTTCTATAAACAAACAAATAATTTTTGGTGACAACAAATAAACAACAGATTTCAGATTTTATCCAAAAAGTAAACCAATATTCAGAAACCAAGTGGAAAGAATAGTGGGCCCAACTTTTTCCAAAACAATGTGAGAGACCAATAAAAACCTACAGAAAATGCTTACTTTAATTATAATTGCTAAAATTAGTTCTATATGAATTATAGTGTACTTATTTTTTCCCACACAAGCCTAAGATGCTATACTATACAAAGCCATTTTAGACAATTGTATGCTGCCAACTGTATGGTTCCAGTATGACTGGGCCCCTGTGCACAAATCATGGTCCATAAAGACATGGTATGACAAGTTTGGCATGGAGGAACTCAAGTAGCCTGCACAAAGCCCTGACCTCACCCCCATAGGAGAGCCAGACCTTCTTGTCTAACATCAGTTCCTGACCTCGCAAATGCTCTTTTGGCTGAATAGGCACAAATTCCCACAGACACCCTCCAAAATCTTGTGGAAAGTCTTCACAGAAGAGTGGAGGCTCTTACAGATGCACAAAGGGGCCCAACTGCATTTTAACACCCATGGTTTTGGTATGGAATGTTCAAAAAGCTCATGAATGTGTTATTGGCGAAAAGTGTGTGGACACCTGACCATGTAACTAGTTCTAGAGCACAACAAAATTATGATGTTTCTTTTGGAATCCTTATACTTGGAAATTACTGATAGACCTCTATGTAGCCTAAATACATTCAGAGTGACTTAGTCATATGTGAAACGGGAAAAAGAGATTAGCAAACGTTGCACATAGCTGTCATAGTTTTGATCAAATAAATGTAGACAGCAATGACTTCTAAAATCATGCTGCAACACTAAATATGTAAACGTAAAACATAGATACATATACAATTCAGAAACTGTCCAATCATCCCAAATTACTTTTCCTATTACATATTTAGATTTGGGAATTCACATATCAACATAATTTTCTTTCCATCCAGCAAAATGCTTCAATTGGTGTGAAGGAAATGTCAATGTCATGTCTAGTCCCTCTGTAATGGAATCTCAGTGCGGTCACTTGTTCGTCTTTCTGGCATAGATCCGTCAAGTTCAAACACCTGAAAATAGAAACAAATTTAAATGTCACATATTTTTCTGTGCATAATGAAGAGTACTGACATTGATCAAGATATTTAATACAGTGTTAAAGGAAAATCTTTTTGTATGAAAGAGGACATGTCAGACAGATAAAGCAAACACACTCCAAGAATTACATCCAGGAAGCGGATCACATAGTTAAGTGATGGCAGTTCTATTTACAGCAGGGGTGTCCTCAAGAATTGCAATTATGACCTAGAAATGAATGGATCCTATCTCAAGTGTATTTCCATGAAGGAAGGAGAAGTCTTCAAGTATCAACTTGACAAACAGACTGTTATGTTATGTCAAAGTTAACTAATATAGTTTAACCTTACACTACTGTACTATGTCGTAGATACAATAGATATCTGAAAATCCAAAGGACAACTATGGAAATTAATAAAATTAATTATCCACTAGTATCCATCCTTTATGATTGCAAATAAAAAAGTATTTTAACTTAATTTAAAGGGGTTTTCCCATAATCATTATTTATAACCTATCCACAGGTTAGGTGATAAATATCTGATTGATGTGAGTTCGACTGCTGGGACCCCCACCGATCACGAGAACGGACTTATCTTGTCGTTCTCGCGAGCCCCATAGGAAAGGAGCCGTAGTGCGCATGCTCAGCCACTGCTCCATTCAATTCTATGGGGCTGCCAAAGATAGCGCTCAGCAGCTCCGCAGAAATGAATGGAGCGGTGGTCTAGCATGCGCGCTACCGCCCCTTCCTATGGGGCTCCCAGGAATGGTAAGGCATGCACATTCTTGTGATCGGTGGGGGTCCTAGCGGTTGGACCGCCACCTGTCAGATATGAATCAATAACAATGACAAATACTCAATCAATCACAAATAATGATTATGGTTGAACCCCTAGAAGTCCCAGGCCATAATTCCAATTGAGAAATTAGCATTAATCCTTCACACAATACTTTGGCTATAATCATTTTAAATCTCAACCACTTCCAACATACAAAGGACATGAGAAATAAAGACCTGTTTATTTTCATTATAGTTATGTTAATAGGTAGAGGGAGGTACTGGTTGTCATTTATACTGTATATATATCATAATTCAAACCTACATCTTGAAGTTTCTGGACACCAATGCAAAATCTATAACAGGGCCCCCATCTACCATGACTCCTACTTCTATATATATGCTGTGATCCATTTTACACGACACGTTTGCAAGATGACTTGCTACAAACTATAGGAATAAAACAGCATTTACTAATTGCAACTTGTATCAATAAATATTGTTTACTGTATATCTATTATATAGAGAGGGTGCCTAGGAGACGCCTATTTCTATTTTTCTTAAATCAAGTAATTTTTTATTTTCAGCAAAAATAAAACATTTGTGATACAACATCACAACCCAAATACAAACTCCCCCCTCCCCCATCTTCCAGAGTATATATGATCATGAATACACAATATTAGCACATATAGCAGCACCAAATACATTACATAACATACATAAATCCATGGTATATATATAAAATAATCACCAAAATCCTCCATATGCCAATCAGGTTTCCCTAAGCAGCAGGCATGGTCTACAAGGCTATTACGTTCCAGAATGCAGCTCAGCCGCAGCATCAAGCGATGAATTCAGGCCCCGTCTCTCCACCCATGAAGACCATATTTTATCGAATGTGTGTTTAGCATTCCTAGCCGTGTAAATATATTTTTCCATACGTATTAGCCACGTGACATTGTTACAAAATTCTGATAACGTAGTCGGTCGATCGTCCAACCAATGTTGTGCAATAAGCTTCCTAGCCACATATAACATACGGGCAATGGCTAAGTTGACATGTTCAGAAACAGAGATATCCTCCACGTACCCCAAAACACATACAAGCGGAGTGAAATCCACCGACACCTGGTATACAGAAGAAATAGTATCCACTACCTCAGACCTCAAAACTGTCGCAGCTGCACACATTGCCACATCATATGTATCAACGTGCCAGGTTACCCACCACATCTGGGACAGTTGGGGGAGTCCCTGAAGCCAATTTCAGTCAGAAATACTGGTGTTCTATAAACCCGGTGTATCAGAAATAGATTTGAAATACGATGGGCCTCATTGATAGATAATTTAGGAATCCGCGATAATATATCCCCCCACTGACTTTCTTCTATGGGCCCAAGATGTCTTTCCCATTTACCACTCAACATGGAGGGTAATCCACCTAGAAATCTTGTCAGAAGACTTTTGTATAGAAGAGATATAAGGCCAGAGGTGTGACTTTCCTTGCTAATAATTCCTATCAGGACATTGTCCATTACTGTGACAGCAGTAGTCCTACTCTCCATTCCATCCGCATGACGAACCTGAAGATATTTATAAAATTGAGTATGAGGGAGACCAAATTCTGATTCCAGACATGAGAATAACTTCAGTTCCTGATTTTCCAACAACTGGTCTATTCGATGTACCCCTTTATTCTTCCACAAAGCAAAATCTGTTAGAGTAGTCTGGAGTCGACTATTTCTAATTGTTGTCTTTTTGTATTGCAGAGGGACACTTGGGGCCCCTCAAGCACCAGGGTCCACGTGTGACTGCTATCTCTGTACACTGTATAGCTATGTGCCTGTATATAAGCAGTGCATAATATATATGTAAAGGGTTTGCCAGACACAGGTTCTGTGTCGACGCCCGGGGTTAATCAGCCTTCATCAGCTTCAAGGTCTGCTAGAGTGACGCGATCTGTTACCACTCAGGCTTGCAGGCTGAGGAGAGGGATAACCTATCACAGCCTGGCCTGATGGTGCTAGCTCCCGCCCTTGGTCTATTTATACCCTCACTTGCAGCATGTTCCTTGCCTGTGATTGTCTGGTTTCCTGGCTCTGCAATTCCTGCTATTTACCTGATTGACCGCTGTTACTTATTGACCCTGGCTTGCCTGACTATTCTCCTGCTCTGATTTTGTTACTACGTACTCTCCTGGTTTGACTTGGCTCGTTCACCACTGCCTGTTGCTCACGGTGTTTCCGTGGGCAACTGCCCCTACTTCCCCCTTTGCTTCTGTGTGCCCTTGTCTTGTGTTGTCTATCTTGCACTTACTGAGCGTAGGGACCATCGCCCAGTTGTACGCCGTCACTTAGGACAAGCCGTGCAAGTAGGCAGGGACTGAGTTGCGTGTAGATTAGGGCTCACCTGTCCGTCTCCCTACCCCGATTCATTAAAAAAAAAAGGTGTTCTGAAACTTAAAGTAGGATGCAAAATAAAGTTTTTTATTTTTGGATTTTCCATATTTTTTAGAAGCCTGACATTCGTCTATTATCACAACAAAATGTATTGAAACTTAAAAACAACAAATGTTAATTAATTCTCATATAATATGCAAATTGAGAGAAAATTGTGTACCATAAGTACATATAAATCTATCGATCAGTTCCGATATAAGGACATTTTATGAGCCAAAAAGTGAATTAAAGGGATTGTCCAGTTTCAAATTAATGTTATGTTTTGTATAAATAAAAGTTATACAATTTTCTAAAATACTTTCTGTATTCATTTATCACAGTTTTTAAGATCTTGTTGTTATTCAGTAGGAACATTCATTGTATACTTCCAGTGGATAAATTCCTGTCCATGGAAAAATGTATAACTTTTAATTATACAAAAATAACATTAGTTTGCTGAAACCGGACAACTCTTTTAAAACAATGTTTGGTTTCCCCGCAAACAACTGTTTTTCTTTGGTCCTTTGAAAGCTATTGTATGACAGCACGGGGTGTTCCATCTGTGTTTAATTCTATGTAGAAGAAAACATATGTTTAGTATGTCTGCATCAGTAGATAAATGTATGTGTAAGTGCATATACAGTAGTTCATCTTAACAGCAACTGTTACCATATGTCCCTTTGTTGCTATTTTTAAAACCTGTTAACATGCAAATTTGAAAATGATGCAACAAAGATTAAAAAAAAATTCCACACAGACGGAAAATTAAAAAAAGATCACTTTAATAAAGATTCTTAGCTATGCTCCCTTTTGTTATGTATGCCATGCCAAGGTTTTCTATAATTTACTGAGTTATAATTTGCTTTGAAAATTAAAGTAATAAACCCCAGTTTGTTGTTAGTCTGAGTACTGGCTGTGATTGTCACAGTGGGTGGTTGTAAACGCGGCGGAAAAAAGTATTGTCAAAACCATATGCAGACAACATAAATGCTATTTTCTAAAGCCTATTATCAAAGCAGTATTTTTAGACAGAGCATCACGTTTAAAAATTCATCCCACGTGATAGAAACTACAGTTAGTGTCAATTCACTCTAGTCTCACCAGTGTCTGTTATTTTCCTTTTACATCTCTCTAATTTTCCATTAATGTTCAGATGTAGCAATCTTTAACTTGACTTTTAACACATTAAATACACAGTGGCAAGAAACTATAACTTGGCTTTTTAAATTGTTTTCAATGGCTTAAGTGATAAGTTATCCTGCTGCAGCAAGATATCAGGTTTCAAGATTAGGATAGCTACATCTGTATGGTAAGATTATATGTATATACAGTTAGCACTTTAATTATTTGGACAGTGACACATTCTTCATGATTTGAGTTCTGCATGCCACCACATTGGATTTGAAATGAAATAACTGAGATGCAATTGAAGTGTAGACTTTTAGGTTTAATTCAAGGGGTTGAACAAAAATATCCCGTGAAACGTTTAGGAATTGCAACCATTTTTCTACACAGCCTCCTCCAGGGACTTAAAATCAGCCCTGGCATTTTTAAGCACACAGGCTCACCGCAGGCCATACGCAGCCGATAGTTGGGCTGGAGTACATGCGACCACCTTTCAGCTATACAAGACATGGGGAGATTTATTAAATGTCACGGTTGGTGGGTTTGTGGACTCACTAGGCCGCACCGCCGTAGCGGGGAGGCAGCTGGCCAAACATCAGAGCACCCTAGTAATACAAAGTCCCGCACTAGAGTACCTGGGTAGTCCAGACAGTGGCTGCAGCTCTGGCACAGATGGAGGTGGGTGCAGCAGGTAACGCCAGACGTGGCGGATGACAGCAGGTGCCACAGGTAGCGCCAGACGTGGCGAATCACTCCGGACGTGAAAGATGATACTGGACATGGCAGATGACACAGGATGTGGCAGATGACACAGGACGTGGCAAATGACAGCAGGTGGAGCAGACATGACTCCAACACTAGTAGGCACAGGAACAAGTACACAGCACGGGATACAGGAACAGATAACAGGGCACGGGTAACAACTGGAACGGGAAACGCTAAGGGACCATTTGCAAGACAGACTTGGGATAAATTAACAACGCTCAGGCAAGGATCAGAAGGGCAAGGGCCTTCTTATAGTTCAGAAAATCATGTGAGTTGATGATGATGATTGTCTTCATGTGCGCATGCTGGCCCTTTAAGGAAGTGAGCGCTGGCGTCTCCTAGGAAGGAGATGGGGACCAGTGCTCACAAATCCATGGCTGCGGGCATCGGGAGGTGAGTAAACCCGAAGGCCCGCGGCCATGGATGCTACAGTATCCCCCATCTTACACCCCCTCTTCTTGGGGCCAGAGCGAGAGAGCAATTTCTTAATAAGAGCAGGGGCACTGAGGTTCTCTTACGGCTCCCAGGAACTCTACTCAGGACCAAACCCCCTCCAGTCCACCAAATAGAAAGCCCTTCCTCCTACCCTTTTGCAGTCCAGGATCTCCCTCTCCTCGAACACATCAGAAGAACCGCTGGAAGCAACTGTGGAAATGGAAGTCTTGCTGTAGCAAGAAAAAGTCAGCCCTGGCCGGGCAGGAAGACTTTCGTATGAAACCCCTCTCCAAATTCTCCTTGATATAGGCCGACATGGATAGAGACTCTGGCAAGGAGAGAGGATATACCCGTCAACGGGGAAGAGAGGCATTAGGAACAAATTTAATGGGGCAGTCATAAATCCAATGTGGAGGCAGCATCTCAGCCTCCCTTTTGCTGAAGACATCTGCAAACTGAGCAAAATGGGGGGGGGGCAGTCCCGCCAATGACTGAGGCAGAGGAGGCTGGACAGGATAAATCTGAAACAGACAATGACCGAGGCACTTGCAACCCCATTGGAGAACCTCTCCAGAACTTCAGTCCAGGACTGGGGCATGCAGTCGAAGCCAAGGCAGGCCCAGCAGAACAGGATTGATGGCCTTGGCCCTTGGGCAAAACAAGGAAATAAATTAGTACAAAATGAAGGACTCCAAATTGGAGCCTCAACGGCTTGGCTTTAGAAGCTATCGAGTCAGGCAGAGGCAGTACATTCACTGAGGCAACAGCCAAAGATGTCTCCAGGGGAACTGTGGTCAACTGGAGATGATCCACTAGCTCCTTTTGGATGAAGTTTGCCGCAGACCTGGAGTCTAGATAGGCAGAAACCCGATGTGTCCTCTCGCTGGATACTAGGGTCACAGGAATAGTCAACATGGAACAGAATGCTTTTGTAAAGGATCTGCCAGGCACAACTTCTGTGTATATGCCCATAGGTAATCAGTCTGCACCTGAGTCTATGTCTCTGAGACTGAATCCATCTTCCACCACTCAGGATGGCAGGCTTAGGAGTGGGAGAGCCTATCGCAGCCTGGCCAGACGGAGCTAGCTCCCGCCCTCTGTCTATTTATGCCTGCCTTTCCTGTTCCTCCTTTGCTTGTGATTCTTCTCGTGTGGTTTCCTGGCCCAGCTACAGCTTCTATCTATTTGATCCTGCTCCATACTGACCCTGGCTTACTGACTACTCTCCTGCTCTGCGTTTGGTACCTCGTGCACTCCTGGTTTGACTCAGCTCGTTCACCACTCTTGTTGCTCACGGTGTTGCCGTGGGCAACTGCCCCATTTCCCTTAGCTTTGTGTACCCTTGTCTGTTTGTCTCGTGCACTTACTGAGCGTAGGGACCGCTGCCCAGTTGTACCCCGTCGCCTAGGGCGGGTCGTTGCAAGTAGGCAGGGACAGAGTGGCGGGTAGATTAGGGCTCACTTGTCCGCTTCCCTACCCCCACCATTACATAATCACAAGCCCATATACCTAGTCTACCCTGGTCCCTGACATTACTATGGACCCCCTTGAGACACTGATCCAGCAAATGCAGGGTCTCTCCCTAAAAGGTCCAGGCCCTGGCTCAGAGGGTTAACCAACCTGACGCTACCATGGTAGTGCCCCTCACCTCACCTCTTGAACCCCACCTCAAGTTGCCTGACCGGTTCTCAGGGGACCGGAAGACTTTTCTCTCCTTTCGGGAGAGTTGTAGGCTTTACTTTCGCTTAAAGCCTCACTCCTCAGGTTCTGAGAGCCAGCGGGTGGGTATAATTATGTCCCGGCTCCAGGAAGGGCCCCAAGAGTGGGCCTTCTCCTTGGCTCCTGATGCCCCTGAACTTTCCTCCGTTGATCGTTTCTTTTCTGCTCTCTGACTCATTTATGACGAGACTGACAGGACTGCCTTTGCCGAGAGTCAGCTGGTGACCTTACGTCAGGGTAAGAGACCTGTTGAGGAGTATTCTTCTGACTTTAGGAAGTGGTGCGTAGCTTTTCGGTGGAATGACCCTGCCTTAAGGTGCCAGTTTAGGTTGGGTCTGTCGAACGCCCTGAAAGACCTGCTAGTTAGCTATCCCTCTTCTGAATCCCTAGACCAGGTTATGGCTTTAGCGGTACGACTTGACCGACGTCTCAGGGAACGAAAACTGGAACGTTTTTGTGTTTTCCCCTCTGACTCCCCCATGATGCCTCCCGAGGTCCCGTTGCTTCACTATTCCACGGAAGACTCGGAGGTACCTATGCAACTCGGGGCCTCCGTGTCCCCCCGACAACGTAGAGAGTTCCGCAGGAAGAATGGTCTCTGCTTCTATTGTGGGGATGACAAGCATCAAGTGAACACCTGTCCTAGGCGTAAGAATAAGCAGCCGGAAAACTTCCACGCCTAAGTGATCATCGGGGTGGTCACTTGGGCGCACGGGTATTTCCCGTAAATATGAAACGTAATAAAATCTTGCTTCCCTTTCAGGTCTCTTTTGGTGGTAGGTCTGCTACCGGCAGTGCCTTCGTGGATTCAGGGTCTTCTGCTAATATCATGTCTGTGGAATTTGCTATGTCTCTAGCTATGCCTTTGATTGATTTGCCTAAACCTGTCCCGGTAGTGGGTATCGACTCCACTCCTCTTGCTAATGGTTATTTTACACAGCATACCCCTGTTTTTGAACTCCTTGTTGGCTCCATGCATTTGGAGCAGTGCTCTGTACTGTTGATGCAGGGATTATCGTCCGATTTTGTTTTAGGCCTTCCCTGGTTGCAGTTGCATAATCCCACATTTGACTGGAATACTGGGGAGCAAACCAAATGGGGTAATGAATGCTTGACGTCATGTTTTTCTGTTAATTCTATTTCTCCCCCTGAGGAGGTGAACACGCTACCTGAGTTTGTTCAGGACTTCGCTGATGTTTTCTCTAAGGAGGTCTCCGAAGTGTTACCTCCTCATAGAGAATACGATTGCGCTATCGAATTGGTACCAGGTGCTAAGCTCCCTAAGGGCAGGATATTTAATCTTTCTTGTCCCGAACGTGAAGCCATGAGAGAGTATATCCAGGAATGCCTGGCCAAGGGTTACATTCGCCCCTCTACTTCTCCGGTAGGTGCTGGCTTCTTCTTCGTAGGGAACAAGGATGGTGGTCTTAGGCCATTCATTGACTACCGTAACTTGAATAAGGTCACTGTAAGGAACCAGTATCCCCTTCCTTTGATTCCTGATCTCTTTAATCAGGTTCAGGGGGCCCAATGGTTCTCTAAGTTTGATCTACGGGGGGCGTATAACCTTATCCGCATCAAAGAGGGGGATGAGTGGAAGACTGCGTTTAACACGCCCGAAGGTCATTTCAAATACCTCGTCATGCCCTTTGGATTGTGTAATGCTCCTGCGGTCTTCCAGAATTTCATAAATGAGATTTTAAGAGATTACCCGGTGGTATTTCTTGTAGTGTACCTTGATGACATACTTGTGTTTTCCAAGGACTTGTCCTCCCACATTGAGCATGTCAGGAAAGTGCTCCAGGTCCTTCGGGAAAACAAACTGTTTGCGAAAACCGAAAAATGTGTGTTTGGGGTACAGGAGATACCATTTTTGGGTCAAATCCTCACTCCTCTTGAATTCCGCATGGACCCCGCCAAGGTCCATGTTGTGGTGGAATGGGTCCAACCTGCCTCCCTGAAGGCGTTACAGTGTTTCTTGGGGTTCGCTAATTATTACAGATTTATTGCTAACTTCTCGGTCATCGCTAAGCCTCTTACGGACCTCACTCGCAAAGGTGCTGATCTCCTCCACTGGCCTCCTGAGGCTGTCCAGGCTTTTGAGGTCCTTAAGAAGTGCTTTATCTCGGCCCCGGTGCTGGTTCAGCCCAACCAAATGGAGCCATTTATCATGGAAGTTGACGCATCCGAGGTGGGAGTGGGGGCTGTCTTGTCCCAGGGTACCAGGTCCCTCACCCATCTCCGTCCCTGTGCCTACTTCTCCAGGAAGTTTTCGCCCACTGAGAGTAACTAAGATATTGGCAACTGCGAACTCTTAGCCATTAAATGGGCATTTGAAGAGTGGTGCCACTTCCTGGAGGGGGCTAGGAACCAGGTAACGGTCCTTACCGACCACAAGAATCTGGTTTTCCTAGAATCTGCCCGGAGGCTAAACCCGAGACAAGCTCGATGGGCGCTATTTTTTACCAGATTCAACTTTTTGTTTACCTATAGGGCTGGGTTTAAAAATATTAAGGCCGATGCACTGTCGCGTAGCTTCATGGCCAGCCCTCCTTCGGAGGAAGATCCTGCATGTATTTTGCCTCCTGGTATAATGATTTCTTCTATTGATTCTGATTTAGTCTCTGAAATTGCGGCTGATCAAGGTTCAGCTCCCGGGAACCTTCCTGAGGACAAGCTGTTTGTTTCCCTGCAATTCCGGCTAAGGGTACTTAGGGAAAATCATGACTCCGCACTATCTGGTCATCCAGGCGTCCTGGGTACCAAACACCTCATTGCCAGAAACTATTGGTGGCCTGGGTTGCCTAAAGACGTGAAGGCCTACGTCGCCGCTTGTGAGGTTTGTGCTAGGTCCAAGACTCCCAGGTCCCGACCAGCGGGCTTACTACGTTCTTTGCCCATTCCCCAGAGACCTTGGACCCATATCTCCATGGATTTTATCACCGATTTGCCTCCATCTCAAAGCAAGTCGGTGGTGTGGGTTGTAGTAGACCGCTTCAGTAAGATGTGCCACTTTGTGCCCCTCAAGAAACTACCCAATGCCAAGACGTTAGCTACCTTGTTTGTCAAACACATCCTGCGTCTCCATGGGGTCCCTGTCAATATTGTTTCGGACAGAGGGGTACAATTTGTTTCATTGTTTTGGAGAGCCTTCTGTAAAAAGTTGGAGATTGATCTGTCCTTCTCCTCTGCCTTCCATCCTGAAACTAATGGCCAAACTGAGAGGACTAATCAATCTCTAGAACAATATTTCAGGTGTTTTATCTCTGACTGTCAATATGATTGGGTCTCATTCATTCCCCTCGCCGAATTTTCCCTTAATAACCGGGTCAGTAACTCGTCAGGGGTCTCCCGCTTTTTCTGTAATTTTGGGTTTAATCCACGGTTCTCCTCCGTTTCACCTGGTAGTTCCAACAATCCCGAGGTAGAGGTCGTTCATCGGGAACTGTGCACAGTCTGGGCCCAGGTTCAGAAGAACCTAGAGGCGTCCCAGAGCGTACAAAAAACTCAGGCTGATAGAAGACGTTCTGCTAACCCCTTGTTTATGGTCAGGGATCTGGTGTGGTTATCGTCTAGGAACTTGCGCCTTAAGGTCCCGTCCAAGAAGTTTGCTCCCCGGTTTATTGGGCCGTATAAGGTCATTGAAGTCCTCAATCCTGTCTGCTTCCGACTGGAGTTGCCCCCATCTTTTCGAATACACGACGTGTTTCATGCCTCCCTCCTTAAACGCTGCTCCCCGTCCTTGGCTCCCTCGAGGAAACCTCCTGTTCCCGTTCTCACCCCTGAGGGGGTGGAATTCGAGGTGGCCAAGATTGTGGACAGCAAGATGGTCCAAGGCTCCCTTCAGTACCTGGTCCATTGGAGAGGATACGGGCCTGAGGAGAGGACTTGGGGACCCGCCCGGGATGTTCACGCTGGGGTATTGGTCAGGAAGTTCCACCTTCGTTTCCCCAATAAACCAGGTCCACTTAGAAAGGGTCCGGTGGCCCCTCATAAAAGGGGGGGTACTGTAAAGGATCTGCCAGGCACAACTTCTGTGTATATGCCCATAGGTAATCAGTCTGCACCTGAGTCTATGTCTCTGAGACTGACTCCATCTTCCACCACTCAGGATGGCAGGCTTAGGAGTGGGAGAGCCTATCGCAGCCTGGCCAGACGGGGCTAGCTCCCGCCCTCTGTCTATTTATACCTGCCTTTCCTGTTCCTCCTTTGCCTGTGATTCTTCTCGTGTGGTTTCCTGGCCCAGCTACAGCTTCTATCTATTTGATCCTGCTCCATACTGACCCTGGCTTACTGACTACTCTCCTGCTCTGCATTTGTTACCTCGTGCACTCCTGGTTTGACTTGACTCGTTCACCACTCTTGTTGCTCACAGTGTTGCCGTGGGCAACTGCCCCATTTCCCTTAGCTTTGTGTACCCTTGTCTGTTTGTCTCGTGCACTTACTGAGCGTAGGGACTGCCGCCCAGTTGTACCCCGTCGCCTAGGGCGGGTCGTGTAAAGTAGGCAGGGACAGAGTGGCGGGTAGATTAGGGCTCACTTGTCTGTTTCCCTACCCC
Source organism: Rhinoderma darwinii (assembly GCF_050947455.1). Taxonomy (NCBI): domain Eukaryota; kingdom Metazoa; phylum Chordata; class Amphibia; order Anura; family Rhinodermatidae; genus Rhinoderma; species Rhinoderma darwinii. The sequence continues at coordinate 144,977,209 of NC_134689.1, forward strand.
CACCATTACAGCTTTATTTGGTACCGTTCCACCTAGGCTTGTCTCTCCAACCAATCCTAGGCACTGGGGTCTCTCTGGCCTCTGGGGACACAGACGCGCAATATGGCCTCCGAGGCCGCAATACAGAAAAGGTCCAGTAGTGTGTCTGCGTTGTCTCTCCTGGGTAGACAATTTGATGCGGTTCATCTGCATAGGATCCTCTGGTAGGATGACTGAGGAGGATGGTGAAGATTGCTGGAAAGTAGAATCCAGCCTAGGAAGTTCTCTCTCCCGGAGAACCTCTTGGGAATGCTCCCGGATCCTCCTGTCAACCTGCGTGGCAAGTAGGATGAGATCGTCCAGGGTAGATGGCAGATTGTGAGCGACCACCTCGTCCTTAATCCCCGAAGACAGACCCTGCCAGAATGTGGCCACTAAAGCCTCGTTGTTCCAGGATACGGAACTGAATGGAATACTCGTCCACGGAGAGGTCTCCCTGGTGTGGGGTCAGCAGAGATGCAGCAGCAGAAGAAACTCTCCCAGGTTCCTCAAAGATTGAGCGGAAAGTCCGTAAGAAGTAGCCCAAGCCACTAGTCTCTGGCCCCTGATGTTCCCAGAGAATTTGCCCATGCCAGGGCTTTGCCAAAAAGGAGAGAGCTGATGAAGGCGATCCTGACGTCATCAGAACAGAAAGCCCTGGCATGTAGTCTGAAGTGGATCTGGCAGTGATTCAAAATTTCCCTGCAGGTCCTCGGGTCTCCGTCATAGCGTGAAGGTAGCGGCAAGAAGCACAGGGGATTGGCACTGGTACAGACAGGAAGTGTAGCAGGAGGAGCAGCAGGAATCGGTGCGGTGACAACTCTGGTTGGAGCAACCAGCCGATGGGCAATGGCGTTCACCGACAGGAGGAGTTGGTCTTGCCGTGACTGGAGATTCTCCATCCCGGCCAGCATGGCTTGTGTCATCAAGGTCTCAGGTTGACCAGCGGGGTCGATGGCCTGAGCGTATTGTCACGGTTGGTGGGTATGTGGACACACTAGGTCGCACCGGCGTAGCGGGGAGGCATCCGGAAAAAACAGGAACAGGTAAGAGGCCACGGGTAACAACTGGAACGGGAAACACTAAGGGACCATTTGCAAGACAAACTTGGGATAAACTATCAACGCTCAGGCAAGGGTCACAAGGGCAAGGGCCTTCTTATAGTCCAGGAAATCATGTGAGTTAATGATGATGATTGTCTTCATGTGTGAACGCTGGCCCTTTAAGAGCGTGCGCGCGCATCCTACGGGACAAAGCGGACTGGAGCGGAAGTGAGCGCTGGCGTCTCCTAGGAATGCGATGGGGACCAGCGCTCACAGATCCATGGCTGCGGGCGTCGGGAGGTGAGTAAACCAGACGACCCGCGGCCATGGACACTACATTAAACCAGGTGTAAATGAAAGAGGAATAGTCCTGGTAGCTCCAACTCCAACAAATCCATTGCTCTTACACAAGAATAATGAATTTGCTCATTATTCTAGGGGATTTTTTTTTGCGGAGCGGAAAAAAATTCAAGCAGACTTCTTTCCGCTGCAGGTGAATGGGGTATAAAATAGCCCATTCACTTCTAATGGATGCAGAAGGTTAGTGTATATGAAAGGGATTTAGGTGTGGAATCAGGGACTTTTTAGTCCCAATCAAATCTTGATTGCGTGATCATGGCCTAATACTGATGTATAAAGATTGCAAATTATACCATTACACAATGCTAAAATATCACCATACTGTAGCTAAATAGTATGATTTATATTTTATATTCAGCCATATACACACACACTCACATGCTGGACAGATGATGTATAGATTCAACCCTGAAACTGGACATGCAGCATTCGTGCCTCTCACACCTAGGACACATGCGCACGCACACCCCTCACACCTAGGACACATGCGCATGCACACCTAAGGACAAATCCGCACGCACAACTCTTACACCTAGAACACATCCCTCACTAGGATATATGCCGCACATGCACCACTCACACCTAGGATATATCCTCCACTCTCGCCAGTCACACCTAAGAAAAATGCCACACGTTGTCTATCCACACCAAGGAAACATGTTGAACACGCACTACTCACACCCGGCACAGATGCTGCAAACACCACTCCCATACTAGACACATACCACTCACACACTAGACACGTACCAGACACTAGACACATACCACACACACTACTTACACTAGAGACATACCGCACACACCACACAAATGCTAAACACATAAATCACATAACACTTACACACTAGACCTATACCATACATACCACTCACACTGAAAACAACACGCATGCAAATGCCACTAATACATTAGAAGAAGAAACTAAACTCAAACAAATGCATACTTGTGCTCAGGGGGCAGTAGAAAAAGCCAGCTCATCACTGATTGGCTGATGCTCAGTCAAACAGAGTTAGGTTTGATTTGTACATGCAGACTGGGCAGGTACTGATTCTCCTTTTCCTGTGCGGCGCCAGAGATGTGCACTAATGAGTGAGGCATCAGTGCAGAAAACAAGTCTAGAGCTGATTGGCTGTGGCTCGGCCAACAAGCACTATACTTCATTTCTGCAGTGCTCCTTCCCAACATTGCAGAGTACACAGCAATAAATCTCAGAAAGATGTGGGTTTAAACACCAGGAGGCAGTAGTTATTGTAATGTTGGTGATTGTATTCACCACTGTTCGCAGGGCCGATTCTAGCTTTTCTACTGCCTAAGGTGAAAATTGAAATGGAGCCCCCCAGATTTTGATTGACATCCCGCTGGCTGTTCTACATCACTAGCAGCCTACACCAACTCTTGCGGATGTGCCGTTGCCTTGTATCTGCATGTGGGGTGCAGCCGGGCAGAGTACACCTCGCTGCACCATGTGTGCCCAAGTAGTACAAGGCAATGGCACATCCGAGAAAGTTGGAGGAGACTGGTAGTGATGTATAACATGGACAATTGGGGTTGGAGGCAGGACTCGGACTCTTCAGGATAGCGGCACCTCCCCATGACCCTTTAATGAGTAATTAGAATATAGTGTGCGACGGTTAAAAAGTTGATTTTATAGATTTTTCTGCATCTGAAAACAGCATACCTGTGAGTGTTTGGAAATATAGTACCAGAACAAAGCTCCGTACATATATACAGCATCAGAACAAAGCTCAGTACATATATACAGCACCAGAACAGAGCTCAGTACATAAATACAGCATCAGAAACAAGCTCAGTACATATATACAACATCAGAACCAAGCTCAGTACATATGTACAGCATCAGAAACAAGCTCAGTACATATATACAGCACCAAATCTAAACTCAGTACATATAGTGCCAGAACCAAGCTCAGTACATAAATACAGTACCAGAATAAAGCTGAGTACATATATACAGCACCAGAACAGAGCTCAGTACATATAGTGCCAAAACCAAGCTCAGTACATAAATACAACACCAGAACAAAGCTCAGTACATATATACAGCTTCAGAACAAGGCTCAGTAGATATATACAGCTCCAGAACCAAACTCAGCACATATATACAACACCAGAACCAAGCTCAGTACATATATACAGACCCAGAACAAAGCTCAGTGCATAAATACAGCACCAGAACGAAGCTCAGTACATATATACAGCTCCAGAACAAAGCTCAGTACATAAATACAGCACCAGCACTAATACAGCTCGATTTAGTGCAACCCCTGCCGTATAGGTTTGTACAGCGTAAAACTACAGCTCCCAGCATGGACCGAACAATGATAAGGATATGCTGGGAGTTGCTGTTTAACACAGTCCTGATTAGAGGCAGAATAAACATTTACATTAAGTGACTCACCGGTGACTATCTCAGATTCCAGTTGTTCTTTTTCTCTTTTCTTCTCCATCCGGTCCAGACGTCTGTGACGACTTCTCCCAGCCATTTCTGCAGTTTGCCGCTCAGATGTCTTCAGCTTTTCACTGTTCAAACATTTCTGCATCTATAAACAAAGATAAAATTCTCATGGTGACACACACTGTAAATGTGACAGACACCCCTAAATATAATAGTTATATACACTGCACCTCTAATTATAATAGTACCTTACACTGTGTCCCCGATTATAATAGCACCATACACTGTGTGTGTGACACACACACACACACACACACGCACACACAGTGCTCCCCATAGATAGTGCCCCCCATAGAGCCACATGTAGAAATTTCCCCACATATAGCCCGCCTGTAGATAGTGCTCATATATAGCCCTCTGTAGATGGTACCCCACATATAGCACCCCCTGTATATAGTGCCCCATGTAGCGCCCATGGCCGCGGGCCGTCGGGTTTACTCACCTCCTGTGAGCGCTGGTCTCCGTCTCCCTCCTAGGAGATGCCAGCGCTCACTTCCGCTCCGTCCGGCTGGGTCCCGTAGGGTGCGCACGCACGCTCGCGCCTGGCCTTAAAGGGCCAGCGCACGCAATTAGGAAATCATCATCATCAACTGCCACGATTTCCTGGTCTATAAGAAGGCCCCTGGCCTTCTAATCCTTGCCTGAGCGTTGTTAGTCTTTCCCAGTCTGTCTCGCAAATGGTCCCTTAGTGTCTCCCGTTCCAGCTGTTACCCGTGCCCTGTTACCGTTCCTGTATTCCGTATTGTTCCTGTGCCTACCCGCGTTGAAGTGTCTTCTGCCACGTCAAGTGCCATCTGCCACGTCAAGTGTCTTCTGCCACGTCAAGTGCCATCTGCCACGTCAAGTGCCATCTGCCACGACCAGTGCCATCTGCCACGTCAAGTGCCGTCTGCCACATCAAGTTCCATCTGCCACATCAAGTGCCATCTGCCACATCAAGTGCCATCTGCCACATCAAGTGCCATCTGCCATGTCAAGTGTCATCTGCCACGTCAAGTGTCTACCGCTCATCGGATACTGCCCGCCACGTCTGGCGCCACGTGCCGCACCTGCCTCCGTCCGTGCCAAAGCCACAGCCACCGCCCGGACTATTTCAGGTACCCAAGCATTACTGTCTGCCATTTTACTTTCGCATAGACTGTGACCTGGTCAGCTGCCTCCCCGCTACGGCGGAGCGGCCTAGTGGGTCCACTTCTGATGTATTCGAGGTAAAGGAGATCCTGGACCGCAAGAGGGTAGGAGGAAGGACTTTATATTTCGTGGACTGGAGAGGGTTTGGTCCTGAGGAGAGGTCCTAGGAGCCAGAAGAGAACCTCAGCGCCCCTACTCTTATTAAAAAGTTCCTCTCTCACTCTGGCCCCAAGAAGAGGGGGCGTAAGAGGGGGGATACTGTAGCGCCCATGGCCGCGGGCCGTCGGGTTTACTCACCTCCCGACGCCCGCAGCTATGGATCTGTGAGCGCTGGTCTCTGTCTCCCTCCTAGGAGATGCCAGCGCTCACTTCCGCTCCATCCGGCTGTTAGGAAATCATCATCATCAACTGCCACGATTTCCTGGTCTATAAGAAGGCCCCTGGCCTTCTAATCCTTGCCTGAGCGTTGTTAGTCTTTCCCAGTCTGTCTCGCAAATGGTCCCTTAGTGTCTCCCGTTCCAGCTGTTACCCGTGCCCTGTTACCGTTCCTGTATTCCGTATTGTTCCTGTGCCTACCCGCGTTCAAGTGTCTTCTGCCACGTCAAGTGCCATCTGCCAAGTCAAGTGTCTTCTGCCACGTCAAGTGCCATCTGCCACGTCAAGTGCCGTCTGCCACGTCAAGTGCCGTCTGCCACGTCAAGTGCCATCTGCCACGTCAAGTGCCATCTGCCACGTCAAGTGTCATCTGCCACGTCAAGTGTCTACCACTCATCGGATACTGTCCGCCACGTCTGGCGCCACTTGCCGCACCTGCCTCCATCGGTGCTGAAGCCACAGCCACCGCCCGGTCTATTTCAGGTACCCAAGCATTACTGTCTGCCATTTTACTTTCGCATAGACTGTGACCTGGTCAGCTGCCTCCCCGCTACGGCGGAGCGGCCTAGTGGGTCCACAAACCCAGTGTCCGTGACACCCCACATATAGCCCCCCTGTTGATAGTGTCCCACATATAGCCTCCCCTGTATATAGTGGCCCACATATAGCCCCCGCTTAGTGTCCCACATATAGCCTCCCCCGTAGACTGTGTCCAATATATGGCCTCCCCTGTAGATTGTGTCCCACATATAGCCTCTCCGGTAGATAGTGCCCCACATATAGTATCCCCTGTAGATAGTGCCCCACATATACCCCCCCTGTATATGGTGTCCCACATATAGCCCCCCTGTATATGGTGTCCCACATATAGCCCCCCGGTATATGGTGTCCCACATATTGCCCCCCCGTGTAGTGAACCACATATAGCCTCAACTATAGAATGTGTCCCACATAGAGCTCCCCCTGTATTTAGGGCCCCACATACAGCTCCCACTTAATGTCCCACATATAGCCTCCCCTGTAGATTGTGCCCCACATATAGCCTCCCCTGTAGATAATGTCCCACATAAAGCCTCCCCTGTAGGTTGTGCCCCACATATAGCTCCCCCTGCATATGGTGGCCCACATATAGCCTCCCCTGTAGACTGTGCCCCACATATAGCCTCCCCTGTAGATAGTGTCCCACATATAGCCTCCCCTGTAGATAAGGCCCTACATAAAGCCTCCCCTGTAGTTTGTGCCCCACATATAGCCCCTCTTAGCGTGCCACATATAGCCTCCCCTGTAGACTCTGCCCCACACATAGCCTCCCCTGTAGTGTCCCACATATAGCTCCCCCCAATGTAGATAATGCTACTCACACTTTTAAGTGGAAAAAAACAACTTTACATACTCACCTTGATTCCGATCCCACGCCGTCCTGTGTCTGAACGACGGCGCTGATTGTTAGGGCATTATGACTTGCCCCGTCAATTAGCACCTTTCAACAACGGAAGCGGTGCAATGACGTCATCACACCACTAGCATCGTTGAAAGGCGCTGATTGGTGGGGCAAGTCACCCTGCCCTGCCAATCAGCGTCATTGTAAGGCAGGTACAATTAGTGCAGGAGGGGTTGGCGGTGGCTCGTTTCAGTGGCTCATACTCAGAGAGGCAGCAGGCCGCCGGCACTAATTGTTTGGGTGGCCAGCAGGCTGTTCACCGGCCCATCTGGCATTTGCCAGAACTGCCAGATGAACAGTCCGGCTCTGGCCTCCTCATCTCAGGGGCTCAAAAGTAGTTGGACAAATGTGTTTTTTTTATTTGTTTAGAAAATCCTTTGCAGGCAATGACTGCCTGAAGTCTGGAACCCATGGACATCACCAAACGCTTGGTTTCCTCCTTTGTGATGCTTTGCCAGGGCTTTACTGCAGATGTCTTCAGTTGTTGCTTGTTTGCGGGTCTTTCTGCCTTAAGTTTTGTCTTAAGCAAGTGAAATGCATGCTCGATCGGGTCGAGAACTGGTGATTGACTTGGCCATTGCAGAATATTCCACTTCTTTGCCTTAACCAGTTAGTGACCACCAATACGCCTTTTCACGGCGGTCACTAAGGGGCCTTAGGCTAGGCCGTTGCCTTTTCACAGCGGCCCAGTCTAAGTCCTGCACGGGTGTCCCGAGCAGGCTGGAGCCGGGGCTGATGACAGCCATGCTCCTGCTCCAACAGCCCCGATCGAAGTTTACTTTGATCGCGGCCGTTTAACCCGTTAAAGGCTGCGGTCAATAGCGACAGCAGCATTTAACTTGTTTACAGATGGAGATTGCTCCCTCCCTCACCCATCAGCGGCCCGCAAATGCAACCGCGGGCCTCCGATGAGGTGCCATGGCAGCCGGGGGTCTGATAAAAGCCCCCAAGTCTGCTCTGGGCATATGCCAAAGGCACGTCCCAATAAATTGCAGTTTTACACTGACAGGCAATAATGGTTTGGTATACTAAGTATACCAAACCATTATAGCAGCGATCTAAAGATTGCATAGTAAAGTCCCCTAGTGGGAATAAAAAAATAAGTAAGTAATGTGAAATAAAAATTATTAATAAAAATTACAATAAAAAACATTTCCATAAAAAGTGATTTTATTTAGTAAAAGTGTACAAAATAAATAAAAGTACACATATATGGTATCGCCGTGACCATAATGACTCAAACAATAAAGTTAATATGTAATTTAAAGCGCAAGGTTAACACCGTAAAAAAAAAAATACAAAAAACAATGGCGAAATTGCTATTTTTTTACATTGCCCCCCAAACAAGTCCCATGTACCCCAAAACAGTACCAATCAAATCTACATCTCATCCTGCAAAAAACAAGCCCAAAACATCACGGCTCTTGGAAAGCGACGATGCAAAAACAAATAATTTTATTTCAAAAGTGTTTTTATTGTGCAAAAATTGTAAAACAGATAAAACCTAAACATATGCGGTATTGTTATAATCATACCGACCCATAGAATAAAGGTAATGTATTATTTACACCGCACATTGAACGGCGTCAATTTAAAACGCATAGAACAATGGTGGAATTTTAGGATTTTTTTCTATTCCCCCAAAAAAAGTTAATAAAAGTTAATCAAAAAATTATATGTACCCCAAAATGGTGCCATTAAAAGGTACATCTAATCTCACAAAAAAACAAGTCCTCATACAGCTATGTCGACGAAAAAATAAAAAAGTTATAGCTCTTTGAATGCGACTATAGAAAAATGAAAAAAAAAAAAAATAGCTTTGTCATTAGGGCCTGAAATAGGCTGGTCACTAAGGCGTTAAAAACTCCTGGGTTGCTTTCACAGTATGCTTTGGGTCATTGTCCATCTGTACTGTGAAGCGAAGTCCAATCAACCTTGCTGCATTTGGTTGAATCTGAGCAGAAATTACATCCCTGAACACTTCAGAATTCATCCGGCTTCTTCTGTCTTCAGTCACATCATCAATAAACACCAGTGACCCAGTGCCTTTGGCAGCCATGCATGTCCATGCCATCACACTGCCTCCACCATGTTTTACAGAGGACCATGAGTCGTTCCAAGCCTTCTCCATACTTTCTTCCTCCCATCATTCTGGTACAGGTTGATCTTAGTTACATCTGTCCAAAGAATGCTGTTCCAGAACTGGGCTGGCTTCTTTAGATGTTGTTTGGCAAAGTCTAATCTGGCCTTTCTATTTTTGAAGCTGATTAATAGTTTGCACCTTGTGGTGAACCCTCTGTATTTGCTCTCATGAAGTCTACTTTTTATTGTAGACTTAGATACTGATACACCTACTTCCAGGAGAGTGTTCTTCACTTGGGTAGATGTTGTGAATGGGTTTTTCTTTACCATGGAAACGATTCTGCGATCATCTACCACTGTTGTCTTCCGTGGATATCCAGGCCTTTTGAAGTTCACGAGATGAACAGTGCGCTCTTTTTTTTTTTTTTTCAAGAATGTACCAAACTGATGATTTTGGCCACTCCTAACATTTGTGATATCTCTCTGATGGATTACTTCATTTTTTTTTTTTTTTAGCCTAACGATGGTCTGTTTCAATAGCATTGAGAGCTCCTTTGACCTCATGTTATGGGTTTACATCAACAGCTTCCAAATGTAAATGTCACACCTGGAATCAACTTCAGACCTTTTACCTGCTTAATTGATGATGGATTAATGAGGGAATATAAATATATACTATTTTTACAAGAACAAGTTTAGTTGTGAAGTGGCTTTGAGGGTCCCATACGATACAAACCCCCATAAATCACCCCATTTTAAAAACTGTACCCCTTAAAGTATTCAAAACAGCATTTAGAAAGTGTCTTAACCCTTTAGGTGTTTCACAAGAATTAAAGCAAAGTAGAGGTGAAATTTACAAATTTAATTTTTTTTGCAGAAATTCATATTTAATTCATTTTTTTTCTGTAACACAGAAGGTTTTGCCAGAGAAATGGAACTCAATATTTATTGCCCAGATTCTGCAGTTTTTAGAAATATCCTATATGTTTTGCTAATGGACTGAAACACAGGCCTCAGAAGCAAAGGAGCACCTAGTAGATTTTGGGCCTTCTTTTTATTAGATTATATTTTAGGTACCATGTCAGGATTGAAGAGGTCTTGGGATGACAAAACAAAAGAAACACCCCGAAAAAGACCCCATTTTGGAAACTACACCCCACAAGAAATTCATCCAGGAGTGTAGTGAGCATTTTGACCCCGATTGTAGTGAGCATTTTGACCCCACAGGTGTTTCATAAATTTTCTGAGACTTGAGCAGTGAAAATAAAAAAAAAAAAATGTTTCCAATAAGACGTCGCTCTAGCTAAAAAAAAAAAAATTTCCCAACAAATAAAAAGGAGAAAAAAAGCACCCCAATATTTGTAAAGCAATTTCTCCCAAGTACGGCAATACCCCATATGTGGTCATAAACTGCTGTTTGGGCACACAGTAGGGCACAGAAGGGAAGGAGCGCCATTTGGCTTTTGGAGTGTAGATTTTGCTGGATTGGTTTCTAGGCACTATGTCACGGTGGAAACCCCCCAGAAGTGACCCTATTTTGGAAACTACATCCCTCAAGGTAATTCACTTAGATTGTGTAGTGAGCATGTTAACGTAGCAGGTCTTTTCCAGAAATTTGTCTGCACTCGATGTTGCAGAGTGAAAATGGCAATTTTTCCATACATATGCTAATATGTGGTGCCCAGCTTGTGCCATCATGAAAATACAGCTCCCTAATTATTATGCTGTGCTTCCCGGTTTTAGAAACACCCTACATGTAGCCCTAATCTTTTGCCTGGAGAACGGCAACGAGGAGCAATGTCGCACTGACATATGCAAACATGCATATGGACAATTTTGAACACCATTTTGATTATTCCGAAGTGAATTTCACTGCCCACTGTGTGGTTACGCTACATTGACGACATGTTTGCAGTATGGCGGAGTGACATTGACTCTCTGTAAGCATTTGTGGCCAGGTTAAATTCTTCCCCTACAAAGATAACATTTACATGTCCACTCTTAACTTTTCTTGAATGCGTTAAGTCAAACAATTTGTCATAATACCAATTCAATACAATCTCACACCCAAAAAAATACGCTAACGTATACATTCTTTTAACATTGGAGTATATGTGCGACAGATTTCTGACCACCAAAGGATTGCCAAAGGCATCTGTTGCAGCCACCCAGTTCAAAACTTTATAAATTAAACAGATACGTCTTTTTAACATGAAAGTCTATGGGCCACGGATGACTAATAGATGAGATCCGTTGGAGGTATACTTTTTTTTTATACATGTTTGTATAACATCTCGCACCACACATCTTGGGATATGTCAGGTTTAGAGATAAGTTAAGAGAGGGAATACACTAAATGGACAAACGTATTGGGACACCTACAGGAGCTTGTATTACATGCTATTCTAAATGCATTAATATGCAGTTGGTCACCCCCTTAGCAGATAAAACAGCTTCCACTCTTCTGGGAAGGCTTACTACAAGATTCTGGAGTGTTTCTGTGGAAATTTTTGCCCATTCATCCCAAAAAAGCATTTGTGAGATCAGACACTGATGTTGGACGAGAGGGACTGGCTCGCAATTTCCGTTCTCGTTCATCTCAAAGTTGTTCGATGGGGTTGAGTTCAGGACTCTGTGCGGGCCAGTCAAGTTCTTCCACACCAAACTCGCCTAACCAACCATGCCTTTATGGACCTTGCTTTGTGCACTGGGGCATAGTCATGATGGAACAGAAAAAGTCCTTTCACAAACTGCTTCCACAAAATTGGAAGCATGCAAATGTCAAAAAGGTCTTGGCATGCTGATAGATTAAGATTTCCCTTTCGAACTAAGTGGCCTAGGCCAACTCCTGAAAAACAACCCCCATAGCATTATCTCTCCTCCACCACACTTTACAGTTGGCACAATGAAGTCAGGCAGGTAACGTTCTCCTGGCATTGGCCAAATCCAATCTCGTCCATCAGACTGCCAGATAGAGAAGGATGATTCATCATCACTCCTCAGAATATTTTCCAGTGCTCCAGAGTCGAGTGGTGGTGTGCTTTGATCGTAGAATATTTAGGAGGGTAGAAACTTGATGAACTGACTTGTTGCAATGGTGACATCCTATTATACTACCACGCTGGAATTCAGTGAACTCTTTAGAACGACACATTCTTTCACAAATTTTTGCAAGAATTAAACGGTGTGTCCCAATGCTTTTGTTCTGACAAATAGAATAGAACTCAAATTTACCATCAATCTCCTGCTCTATTCCTATCTAAGGTAATCTTGGGCATTTGACATTCGGACAAAGTTTAGATAAGTTTTCAGTAGTATCAGCTATTTATTCAGCTGTGTAGAAGAGGCCATTTTAATAACACCCATAAAATGAGAGACTTTATTTGTGAATCTTATGTAATTTTGTATTCCTACCCTACATGGCAGATCAAGCTGGAATAGTCAATTATGGTAGGCTTGGCTGTATACATGACCAGGAAGATAACAGGGAAATAAAACATAAGGTCATGCCGAATTCTACATGTAAATCTGATACAATTCCCCGACAAATTCAAATTTTTAAATTTGGGCTTTTTCAGACAAGCATTAACATCCATTTACTGTTCCACTTCCACTTGTAAAATAAGAAGACTCAACCACATGACCTACTGTAGGTCTACAAAGAAACTATCTAGTTTGGACTGTGTTGTTCTAAAATCTAAATTTTTGATACACAAACGGTTTTTATTTAAAATTTTGATATTTTATTCCTTTGCTTATTACCTAAACTCATTCTAGTACTGCATTTTTTGATTGATATTTGTTATGGCAGGAAGAAGGGCAAGGGGATAAGTGAGCCCTAATCTACCCACCGCCCTGTCCCTGCCTACTTGCAACGACCCGCCCTAGACGACGGGGTACAACTGGGCGGCGGTCCCTACGCTGACTAAGTGCAAGGGAAAACAAACAGGGAACAAGCAAGGGAAGGGGCAGTAGCCCACGGAACACCGTGAGGAACCCAGAGTGGTCAACGAGCCAGTCCGAATCAGGATGTCACGAAGTATACGAACGCAGAGCAAGGAGCAGGAAGCAAGCCGGGGTCAGAGCGAAGCAGGATAAGCGGAAGCTGTAGCAAGGCTGAAGCAAGGCAGTAGCAGGCTGGAGCAGGGCTGTAGCAGGGCCAGGAAACCAGGAAGAATCACAAGCAATGAGGAAGAGAAAACGGCAGGTATAAATGGACAGGGGGCGGAGCTAAATCCGACTGACCAGGCCGCGATAGGCTCTCCCACTCCTGAGCCTGCCACCCTGATTGGTGGGAGCCGGAGTCAGTCTAAGAGGTCCGGCCTCAGGTGTCGATTGATTAATCCTGGGAGTATCCACAGACGTAGTGACTGGCAGATCCTTTACAGTACCCCCCCTTTTATGAGGGGCCACCGGACCCTTACTAAGAGGACCTGGTTTAGTGGGGAAGAGAAGGTGGAACCTCCTGACCAATACCCCAGTGTGAACATCTTGAGCAGGTACCCAAGTTCTCTCCTCCGGCCCGTATCCTCTCCAATGGACCAGGTACTGGAGGGAGCCCTGGATCATCCTACTGTCCACAATCTTGGCCACCTCGAATTCCACCCCCTCAGGGGTGAGAATGGGAACAGGAGGTTTCCTCGAGGGGGACCAGGACGGGGAGCAGCGTTTAAGGAGGGAGGCATGAAAGACGTCGTGTATGCGAAAGGATGGGGGCAGCTCCAGACGGAAGGATACAGGGTTGAGGACTTCAATGACCTTATAAGGCCCAATAAATCGGGGAGCAAACTTCTTGGACGGGACCTTAAGGCGCAAGTTCCTAGACGACAACCACACCAGATCCCCGACGACAAACCGGGGGTTAGCAGAACGTCTTCTATCAGCTTGAATTTTTTGTACGCTCTGGGACGCCTCTAGGTTCTTCTGAACCTGAGCCCAGACTGTGCACAGTTCCCGATGAACGACCTCTACCTCGGGATTATTGGAACTACCAGGAGAAACGGAGGAGAACCGTGGATTAAACCCGAAATTACAGAAAAACGGGGAGACCCCTGACGAGTTACTGACCCGGTTATTCAGGGAAAATTCGGCGAGGGGAATGAATGAGACCCAATCAAATTGACAGTCAGAGATGAAACACCTTAAATATTGTTCCAGGGATTGATTAGTCCTCTCCATTTGGCCATTAGTTTCGGGATGGAAGGCGGAGGAGAAGGACAGATCAATCTCCAACTTTTTACAAAAGGCTCTCCAAAATAATGAAACAAATTGTACCCCTCTGTCAGAAACGATATTGACTGGGACCCCATGGAGACACAGAATGTGTTTAACAAACAAAGAAGCTAACGTCTTGGCGTTAGGTAGTTTCTTAAGGGGCACAAAGTGGCACATCTTGCTGAAGGGGTCTACTACCACCCACACCACCGACTTGCCTTGAGATGGAGGCAAATCGGTGATAAAATCCATGGAGATATGGGTCCAAGGTCTCTGGGGAATGGGCAAAGAACGTAGTAAGCCCGCAGGTCGGGACCTGGGGGTCTTAGACCTAGCACAAACCTCACAAGCGGCGACGTAAGCCCTAACGTCTTTAGGCAACCCAGGCCACCAATAGTTTCTGGTAATGAGGTGTTTGGTACCCAAGATGCCAGGATGACCAGATAGTGCGGAGTCATGGTATTCCCTAAGTACCCTTAGCCGGTATTGCAGGGGGACAAACAGCTTGTCCACAGGGAGGTTCCCAGGAGCTGAACCTTGATCAGCCGCAATATCAGAGACTAAATCAGAATAAGTGGCAGAAACGATTATACCAGGGGGTAAAATACAAGCAGGATCCTTCTCCGAAGGAGGATTGGCCATGAAACTACGCGACAGTGCATCAGCCTTAATATTTTTGGACCCAGCCCTATAGGTAACCAAAAAGTTAAATCTGGTAAAAAATAGCGCCCATCGAGCTTGTCTCGGATTAAGCCTCCGGGCAGATTCTAGGAAAACCAGATTCTTGTGGTCAGTAAGGACCGTTACCTGGTGTCTGGCCCCCTCCAGGAGGTGACGCCACTCTTCAAAAGCCCACTTAATGGCTAAAAGTTTGCGGTTGCCAATATCATAGTTACTCTCCGTGGGCGAAAACTTCCTGGAGAAGTAAGCACAGGGGCGGAGATGGGTGAGGGACATGGTACCCTGGGACAAGACAGCCCCCACTCCCACCTCGGACGCGTCAACCTCCACGATAAATGGCTCCATTTGGTTGCTCTGAACCAGCACTGTGGCCGAGATAAAGCACTTCTTGAGGGTCTCAAAAGCCTGGACGGCCTCAGGAGGCCAGTGGAGGACATCAGCACCCTTGCGAGTGAGGTCCGTAAGAGGCTTAGCGACGACCGAGAAGTTGGCAATAAATCTCCTGTAATAGTTAGCGAACCCCAAAAAACACTGTAGCGCCTTCAGGGAGGCAGGTTGGACCCATTCCGCCACAGCCTGAACCTTGGCAGGGTCCATGCAGAATTCATGAGGAGTGAGGATTTGACCCAAAAATGGTATCTCCTGTACCCGAAACACACATTTTTCGGTTTTCGCAAACAGATTATTTTCCCGGAGGACCTGGAGCACCTTCCTGACATGCTCCACGTGGGAGGACCAGTCCTTGGAAAACACCAGTATGTCATCAAGGTACACTCTAAGAAAAATTCCCAGGTAATCTCTCAGAATTTCACTAATAAAATTCTGGAAGACAGCAGGGGCATTACACAACCCAAAGGGCATGACCAGGTATTCGAAATGACCTTCGGGCGTGTTGAACGCAGTCTTCCACTCATCCCCCTCTTTGATGCGGATAAGGTTATACGCCCCCCGTAGATCAAACTTAGAGAACCATTGGGCCCCCTGAACCTGATTAAAAAGATCCGGAATCAAAGGAAGGGGATACTGGTTCCTTACAGTGACCTTATTCAAGTTACGATAGTCAATGCACGGCCTAAGACCATCATCCTTCTTCCCCACGAAGAAGAAGCCAGCACCTACAGGAGAAGTAGAGGGGCGAATGTAACCCTTGGCCAGGCATTCTTGGATATATTCCCTCATGGCTTCACGTTCAGGACATGAAAGATTAAATATCCTACCCTTAGGAAGCTTAGCACCTGGTACCAAATCAATAGCGCAATCGTAATCTCTATGAGGGGGCAACACCTCGGAGGCCTCCTTAGAGAAAACATCAGCGAAGTCCTGAACAGACTCAGGTAGCGTGTTTACCTCCTCACGGGGAGAAATAGAGTTAACCGAAAGACATGACGTCAGGCATTCACTACCCCATTTGGTGAGATCCCCAGTATTCCAATCAAACGTGGGATTATGCAACTGCAACCAGGGAAGACCTAATACCAGATCAGACGATAATCCCTGCATCAACAGTACAGAGCACTGCTCCAAATGCATGGAGCCAACAAGGAGTTCAAAAACAGGAGTATGCTGAGTAAAATAACCATTAGCAAGAGGAGTAGAGTCGATACCCACTACCGGGACAGGATTAGGCAAATCAATAAAAGGCATTTTTAGAGACATAGCAAATTCCACAGACATGATATTAGCAGATGACCCTGAATCCACGAAGGCACTGCCGGTGGCAGACCGACCACCAAACGAGACCTGAAAGGGGAGCAAAATTTTATTGCGTTTCATATTAATGGGAAATACCTGTGCACCCAAGTGACCTCCCCGATGATCACTTAGGCGCGGAAGTTTTCCGGCTGCTTATTCTTGCGCCTGGGACAGGTGTTCAGTTGATGCTTGTCATCCCCACAATAGAAGCAGAGACCATTCTTCCTGCGGAACTCTCTACGTTGTCGGGGGGACACGGAGGCCCCGAGTTGCATAGGTACCTCAGAGTCTTCCGTGGAAGAGCGAGGAGACGGGACCTCGGGGGGAATCGCAGGGAAGTCAGAGGGGAAAACACTGAAACGTTCAAGCTGTCGTTCCCTGAGACGTCGGTCAAGTCGTACTGCTAAGGCCATAACCTGGTCTAGGGAGTCAGAAGAGGGGTAGCTAACAAGCAAATCCTTCAGGGCGTTAGATAAGCCTAACCTAAACTGGCACCTTAGGGCAGGGTCATTCCACCGAGAAGCTACGCACCACTTTCTAAAGTCAGAACAGTATTCCTCAACAGGTGTCCTACCCTGACGTAAGGTCACCAGCTGACTCTCGGCCAAGGCAGTCCTGTCAGTCTCGTCGTAAATGAGTCCGAGGGCAGAGAAAAAACGATCAACGGAGGAAAGTTCAGGGGCGTCAGGAGCCAAAGAGAAGGCCCACTCTTGGCGCCCTTCCTGGAGTCGGGATATAATGATTCCCACCCGCTGGTTCTCGGAACCTGAGGAGTGAGGTTTTAGACGGAAGTAAAGTCTGCAACTCTCCCGAAAGGAGAGAAAAGTCTTACGGTCCCCTGAGAACCGGTCAGGTAACTTGAGGTCTGGTTCTAGAGGTGAGGCGAGGGGTACTACTATGGCAGCGTCAGGCTGGTTGACCCTCTGAGCCAGGGCCTGGACCTGTAGGGAGGGGCCCTGCATCTGCTGGGTCAGGGTCTCAAGGGGGTCCATGATAGAGTAGGAGAAAGGGTAGACTAGGTATAGGCTTGTGATTATGTTATGGCAGGAAGAAGGGGAAGGGGATAAGTGAGCCCTAATCTACCCACCGCCCTGTCCCTGCCTACTTGCAACGACCCGCCCTAGGCAACGGGGTACAACTGGGCGGCGGTCCCTACGCTGACTAAGTGCAAGGGAAAACAAACAGGGAACAAGCAAGGGAAGGGGCAGTAGCCCACGGAACACCGTGAGGAACCCAGAGTGGTCAACGAGCCAGTCCGAATCAGGATGTCACGAAGTATACGAACGCAGAGCAAGGAGCAGGAAGCAAGCCGGGGTCAGAGCGAAGCAGGATAAGCGGAAGCTGTAGCAAGGCTGAAGCAAGGCAGTAGCAGGCTGGAGCAAGGCTGGAGCAGGGCCAGGAAACCAGGAAGAATCACAAGCAATGAGGAAGAGAAAACGGCAGGTATAAATGGACAGCGGGCGGAGCTAACTCCGACTGACCAGGCCGCGATAGGCTCTCCCACTCCTGAGCCTGCCACCCTGATTGGTGGGAGCCGGAGTTAGTCTAAGAGGTCCGGCCTCAGGTGTCGATTGATTAATCCTGGGAGTATCCACAGACGTAGTGCCTGGCAGATCCTTTACAATATTGTACTGTAATGCAGCCTGCCTGTTTGAATTTGAAACTTCTAACATGCAGCTCCTGAAGCTGTCATCTGCAGACTGCAGGGCACCAAAGCTCCTGAGACATCCTTGGACAGCAGAGAGCAGGCCCAAGGAGGAGTGCCACACACACACACACACACACACACACACACACACACACACCCTGGAAGAAACTGCTGCACACACACCCCTGTAGAAAGTTCCACCCCCCTGTAGATAGTGCCAACCCTGCAGATAGTGCCCCACACACCCCATCCTGTCGACAGCGCTACACCCACCTTCCTGTAGATAGCTCCATTGGGTCTCTCCCTAGGAGTGGAATTCCTAGCCAGAGCGTTACCGATGCTCTGGTCGGGGATTCCTCCCCTGGAGGAGCCCCTGATGTCACTGTCCCATCAGGGACTCCCCTGGACTGGAATCCCCGGCCAAAGCGTTGCCGGCGCTCTAGCCGGGGATTCCGCTCCTAGTGGTGGCCTTTTCCTGTGGCACTCACTACAGAGGGCACTGTGGCATTATCTACCGAGGGAACTGTGGCATTATCTATGGGGGGGTGGCACTATCTACAAAGCGCAAAGTGGAATTATCTACGAGGATGTATGGCAATATCTACAGGGGTCACTGTGGCACTATCTACAGAGGGCATTGTGACAAGTATCTACAGAGGCCACTGTGGCTCCATCTACAGAGGGCACTGTGGCATTATCTACAGAGGGCACTGTGGCATTATATATGGGAGGAGCACTATCTACATAGCACACTGCGGCATTATCTATAAATGGGTTTGTGGCATTATCTAGACAGGGCACTGTGGCACTATCTAAAAAGGGGCTGCCCAATCTTGACATTCTTGTGTCTGCCAAAAGCTGCCAACTAAGCTGCCAGACTGCATTTAGCGACACTTAAGCTGGATTGTTAAAATAAGCACGTGGAGTAAACACGCTAATTTCTGGTAAATTTAAACCTAGCGGTATTATTAAGGTAATGTAGTATTGTCATTGTAATGTAGTATTATTATAGTAATGTAGTATTGTTATAGTAATGTAGTATTATTATAGTAATGTAGTATTATAGTAAAGTAGTATTGTTATAGTAATGTAGTATTATTATAGTAATGTAGTATTGTTATAGTAATTATAGTATTATTATAGTAATGTAGTATTATAGTAATGTAGCATTGTTATAGTAATTATAGTAATGTAGTATTATAGTAATGTAGTATTATTATAGTAATGTAGTATTATAGTAATGTAGTATTATAGTAATGTAGTATTATTATAGTAATGTAGTATTGTTATAGTAATTATAGTAGTATTATAGTAATGTAGTATTATAGTAATGTAGTATTATTATTATTATAGTAATGTAGTATTGTTATAGTAATTATAGTAGTATTATAGTAATGTAATATTATAGTAATGAAGTATTATTATAGTAATGTAGTATTGTTATAGTAATTATAGTAGTATTATAGTAATGTAGTATTTTTATTATAGTAATGTAGTATTGTTATAGTAATTATAGTAGTATTATAGTAATGTAGTATTATTATTATAGTAATGTAGTATTATTATAGTAATGTAGTATTGTTATAGTAATTATAGTATTATTATAGTAATGTAGTATTATAGTAATGTAGTATTATTATAGTAATGTAGTATTGTTATAGTAATTATAGTAGTATTATAGTAATGTAGTATTTTTATTATAGTAATGTAGTATTGTTATAGTAATTATAGTAGTATTATAGTAATGTAGTATTATTATTATAGTAATGTAGTATTATTATAGTAATGTAGTATTGTTATAGTAATTATAGTATTATTATAGTAATGTAGTATTATAGTAATGTAGTATTATTATAGTAATGTAGTATTATTATAGTAATGTAGTATTGTTATAGTAATTATAGTAGTATTATAGTAATGTAGTATTATAGTAATGTAGTAGTATTATTATAGTAATGTAGTATTGTTATAGTAATTATAGTAGTATTATAGTAATGTAGTATTATAGCAATGTAGTATTATTATAGTAGTTCAAATAACTAATTGATTTACAATAATTTTGTATTGTAACAAATTTGAAAGTAATGCGGCCGTCAACTTCATTTTTACCCGGCCGAGTTTGAGACGCCTGTTCTAGACCATGGTTGACCTTTCATGACTGGACAGGGTGTATTTGGATGTACTTGTCAACCATGTCTACCTTATACCATATGATGTGACAAAGCTTTATCAGTGGTGGATATTGTCAGGACGAATGCCACAGATCATTGTGCTTAGATTCTAGCTCACTGGTTTTTACAACATGATAAATAAGTGAAAAATCTACTGAGCCCTTCCAAAAATTCACTGAAAGTGTTTGGGACATAATCAAGTGTAACCTTGTATGAGAAATTGCACTAAATATCTCTTGATAATTTGTGACAGTCTATATCGCAGAATATCTATGTGTTGGGAGATAACTTGCATGCTCCCTCCCTTTATGTCAAATTGTGCCTATATTCTTTTGAATACTGCTTTAAGTGTTTCATGTTGCCATGCTATATGTAATGTCTTTTTTTATATGTTTGTGTTTACTGCGCAACCTGTTTGCTATGATGAAAGGCTGGCCGGTCGTCGTACGCAGCTGTCTTCAGCTTTTGCCATCACTGCTGGAGGAGACGATGAATGTCAATGCGGACCCACGACTTGGGCGGACATATTGTTTGTGCAGCCTGTGAAGCTTCATAGCAGCCCTGTAGGAAGGGGGTTGCAGCCAGACAGCAGGAGCTAGAGTTTTAGGAAGAGGGGAGGATCAGGTGTAGTTTTATATCTTATTTCATTCCCGGCAGTAATGGGAGAAGATTTGCAAAGGGGCAGAGCTTTGCTAGTTGGGGCTGAGATCCTCATGGCAAGGAAGTGGGGGTTGGCAGCCATTTAAATGACAGCGGAGCGGTGTCTTAGGCTATTGTGATAATTCAGAAGTGTGAAAAGAGTAACTTTGACTGTGGAAAGATTTTTAGTCCCAGACAGTATTATTTGGACTTATAAGAAACTTCTGATCTCCATTGCTCATGCAAACGTATTAGTTAAACAGTAAAGCCTAAAACAAAGGTCATCCAGTGACCAAACTATGTAGGTGAAATCAGAGAAGAATGACCATACTAGCCAAAATTCAGGAAGACATTTACTAAAATGGTCATATGCTAGTGTGGTGGTGTGCCAAAGGCCATCTCTGAACATACAACATTTGTTATAATAAAATGGTGGGCTACCGCAGCAGAATATTACTCTGGGTTCCACTCGTGTCAGTTGAAAAAATAAATCTGAGGCTATGGTGGATACCAAGGTTCAGTTGTTCAGGCTGATGGTGGTTGTGTCATTAGAGAAAGATTTTGTGCTTCTTTTAATTTTTCAGTCATTCTGTGAATGCGCTCCATATTTCCTATGTACATTCTAGAGTCCACACACAGCAATCTAAGCAGTGCTTATATCCTTTGGGTTAGGCAATCAGTGGGGAGTCAGCAGCCAAACAAGATCAAAATGTCTGACATGTTTCTAGGTACCCTTTTAATATAACTTCAACACCAATCTAGCAAATTCCTTATCCGCTAATGACAAGTGTTAAATAGTCACATGAAAAGCAGTTGCAAATTGAGGTATATTAGCAGACATAATGCTCTTATGAATGATCTCCTTTTTGTCTGGACATTAGCCGTTACATTTAGTCGGCACTGGCATTTAATGAACACTATCCTTCTATTGGCAATTACCATTAGAAGGGTTAAGGATGCCCTTGGCGATATCGCACGTATTCTGCCCTAGAAGTGTCTCTAGGAGTGCTTTAGAGGGGAAATGCAGTCTGATAGACATCATCGACTGGAACAACCTCATATGAAAATATACATCCACAAGGAAGAAAAGAAAACCTGGACCACACATCCACTTGCTATAATTGATCTATTGCGGCTCAGCAAAATAAAATGTACGAATATGAGGTTCATTTTGATCAAACTGCATAAGCCCACTTGCCACTTCACGGCGACCTCTTTCAAGTTGGTCTCTACTCTACTCAGTGTAGTATCCCATGGTAACCAATGCCGCTGCAACAAAGCACAAACAGAGGGAGCAACCCAGGAGACCAACAGCACCCATGCTGCCAGTCTAAGCCACCTTGGCTCTGGACCACGTCCTGCCACAGATACAGCACTACAACAACAAAATATTACCACAAAAAAATTAACAGATGGAAAAAGCTCACCTTTCCTCATGAAAATATGGTGGTATGCATGCCTCCGAAGGAATTAATACTTACCACTAGATTCATGATCCATGACTCCTGAATCCTGCATTTTGTCATGTGCATGAGGCCGAACACACTAATATGCCGGCAGAGTTTTTTTGTTTTTTTTACCTAGATTGGTATTTCAATCAAATATAAATTTGACTTGTTTTCTTTAATTCTTGTTTTATACTTTGGTGATTGGTTTATACAGCATTTTCATTCTTTGCCATATGTATTTTATTTTTTTCTGCAACTGATCCAAGTTGATTGTAAACTGCTGAAAACAGAAAAAACTTTTGCATCAGTTACGTAATCTAATACCCACTCACCTCAAAGAAAAACAGAACATAATGGGAACATGACAAAAAAATGACAGAACTGATATATTTGGACGATTCAAACTGATGCATCAATTTGTCCCAAAAATGAATAGGATCTGTCAACATCAGTTTAAAAAAAAAAAAAAAAACATACTGCAAAACTTTTAAATGTAGTCTGAAACCAAAAAGGATAAAAAGGTTCCCCAACAAGTAGCAATTCTTACACCAACAAATCCAACAGATATACATATCTAGACAGATGGCATGATATTGAACTATAGTTTAATTACAAACACAATTTTTTTAATCATTATCATTATTTTGAAAAATTACTTTTCAAAAAATGCTAAATACCATATACAGTGCATTCATCATAAAATTCTACAAAAGAAGTATATTCCTTATCCCCCCCCCCCACCCGATGGATTATGAGGATTGACCCTTCAACGTTAAAAGAACACTCGTAATCATAAATCCGTCTTTTCAGTTTAATCTAAGCTTCACATATTATTAAATGAGCAAACATCAATTTTCTCGCTATAAAAAGCCTTGTCTTATGACTCATTTCTCTTTATGTATAGAATGAAAAGATCCTGCTGGCATGTCGCCAAAGACAAACAAGGGGATCCAGAGGGAATACCATATTCATTTTAAGCTGTATATATCAAAATCTTTATCCAGTATGTCACGACCGTGGGGAATGTGGACCCACCTTTGCCACTCCGCCATAACGGAGTAGCAGCTGGCCAAACAAATATATATAACAGTCGCTTGGTCGAGGGTACATGGATGGCAGGCTGGTGCCGGATAACTGGAAGCTGGCTTGTGCTGGATTATCGGACTAGTCATGGATACAGGACACAGATACGGAAGTCGTTACCGATACAGGACTTGACACGGACACTGGACACTGAAGTCGTCACGGACACTGGACTTGACATGGACTCCGGACATGGATACTGAAGTCGTCACGGACATTGGACTTGACATGGACACCGGAGACGGATACTGAAGTCGTCACGGACACTGGGCTCGACACGGACACCGGACACGAATACTAAAGTCGTCACGGATACCGGACGGAAACAGATACTGACGTCATCACAGACACTGGATACGGAAACAGGCTATGGAACCTTTGCAGACTAACACAAGTAGAGGACAGAGCGCGCCGGAATCCCTGAGAAGGGAGACGCTGGCCGAATAGACATAGACCTGTGGTCGCATCTTCCGGTAAGAGGGGGATGCAGGCAGTCCGCGGCTGCGGGCATTACACAGTATAACTCAATTCCGAGGAAAGGCAAAAGTTTTAAATAGGCTGATTCTATCTTCCTTAGTTAATTAAAGACTACACCAGGTCTTAACACTCGCTTTAATATTTTTATTCAAAGGTTTAATATTTAAGTCAATAAAAGCCTCTAACCTAGATGATATTGAAAGTATGGAAATGAAGAACCTTGCACTACAACTATTATGTTGCAATCATTACCCAGTTCACAACTACCTATAGGCAGGAGTATAGACTTTGCCAATTTATTCTGAGGCCAGAAAAATATCTAAATCTGTCACTAGCTACAGAACGAAAGAAAGATCCTCAGAGGTATTAGAGAGAGGTACATCTGCGTAAAGAGAGATTTTATCCTCTCTACCCCTTTGCACAAAGCCCTTAGGCTGCCTACCCTTCTGAATGCACTCAGCCAGAAGCGCGGTAACCAAGGCAAACAAAAAAGGGGAGAGAGGACAACCCTGTCTAGTAAATCTAGAAGGAAAAAAAGTTCTCCGACAATGAGCCATTAATAACTAGCCGAGCTTTTGGATTTGGATATAACTGTTTGATCCAACTCATAAAATTATATCCCATATTTTTCAAGAACGGCCCACATGTATTGCCACTCCATGCTGTCAAACGCATTTATAGCATCCAAAGATAAAATAGAGTAACTTTCCATACCCGCACAGTTCTAAATGTTATAGAGCAATCTCCTAATATTAATGTTTGTAGATTTTTTAGGAAAAAAATCTATTTTGGTCCAGATGAACCAGATCAGCAATCACTTTTGCCAATCTACTGGAGTTTAGCAACACAGTTTAGTAAGGAGATTAGATTAGACGAAATGCATCCAGTGACAAAACATATTTCCCCTATTTTGGGATTAATGTTAGATTTGCTTCCAACATAGAGGGTGGAAGGGCCCCTTTTCATATTGGAATTTTAAAGACACTCTTAAGTTCGGACGACAGGGGGGTCTGAAATTCATTTAAAAAAAATCAAACGGGAGCTTATCAGCACGGGGGATTTACGCAGAGCTGATTCCTGCAGTGCGCTCTGTAATTTCGCCATAGTGATTGTTGCATCCAGTAGGACTCTTTGTGCAACAGAGAGAGAAGGAAAGAATATTTCGTTAAGATACTCCTCCAACTCCCTTGATTTTTTTTTGCACCCTGGTAGTGTATAGTTCTGTGTAAAACTCGACAAAAATTAACGCATTCTTATCTCTAATATTATGAATTTTACTATCCCTATCTCTTATTGCCAAAATGACGTGTCTTGCATCCTGCACCCTATCCATATTAACCATTAACTTACCTGGCCTCCCAGCTTCAGCATACAACCCTCTCCCACAGAAAATATTAGAAGTCTGTGCCTTTTTTTTCTAAAAGCGGCTTTAAAGCTTCCTCTGCTTCTGCCCAGTTCTTCTTCACTATAGAGGACCCATATTGCAGGAAATCATTTTTCACCTTATTCAGTTGACATTTAAGCGGAGTCTCCTCATTAGCATTTGATCTTTTACATAATACAGCTTTTTTGATAAGCAGTCCCCTGATAAAGACCTTAGCAGAATCTCAAATTGTCTGAAAAGAAGCTGGGTGGCCATTAATCTAAAAAAAACTCCACTGCTTGTCTAAGTGTATCCTTCCATGTTGGAATCAGCTTCAATCAATAAGGATTGAGCCTAAATATTGGTTTAACATGAGTATTACCAATTTCTAGTTTTATCTAGGTTGGAATGGTCGAAAACACCTCTGGATTCATAGGACACATTTTGGATGTAATAAATTGATTTATTACGGTCATGTAGCTGTGCAAGAAAACCTCATGAGATTTGTTAAAACAAGAGTAAATTAATCTATGATGATACGACAGTCTCCACGCACTGTGCCAGCCATATTTCATCACCTAGACTGCCAAGGGAAAGGAATACATCCTAAAGTCATGTCCTCCCATCCTTTGCCAATCTCTCCACTCATCTAAAACGTAATTAAAATTGCATACCACTATAAGTGGATATGTAGTTTTATCATTGAGAAATAGTTGTAACTTCACGGGGACAATGGAAGCGAAGGAAAAGGGGGCATAGATTGAAGTCATAAACACTTTCTACCCTATAAGTTTGGTAATAGGAAGACATACTGGCCCTCCTCATCTATTCATTTTGAAATAACTTGACACTTAATATCCTGATGTATTAATATACTCACCACTCTGGAGGAGTTTGTGTAACAAGTATGGAATTGCTTAGGTATCTATCGTTTTTGTAATGAGAAAATTATTTTCATTGTCACATGTGTCTCCTGGAAACCCACTATGGCAAGAAGATAGTGTTTTATTAGATCGAATATTACAAGTTTTTTAGTCTTGCAGATTGCACACATGTCACGATAGAATATGTATCAACACATGTCATAGTAAGGAAATTAAAAAAAAAATAAAAATAGGGAAAAAAAAGGCCTTTCTCCTACCAACTTATTTCCCTATCGAATCTTCCCCCTCCCAAACCTCCTAGTTGACCAGCTGGTGTGTTGCCAAAAACCCACTAGTCCTTACATGGATATTAACGCCCACCCACCATACGCCACGCCAGACCGCCGCCAACCAAGCGAAAAGTCTAGAACATAATTTAGTACTAAACTCACACCATGCTGATGCTCTATTGCCACACAGTAAGCAGTACTGAGCTCCGGCCATGCTGGTACTGGTCATAGCAACTGCCCCAACAAATCTCCAAAAACACACAACAACGAGAACAACAACAACTACTATGACTCAGCAGGTAATTCCTACTTTAGCAGACGGCATTGTTGATTGGTAGCTCTAGATACCCTAAAAGTCCATCCTCATCGCTGCGTCCGGAGCAGAGAGAAAAAAAAAGTCTTAATTTAGATCGAAAAGTCGTAAAATATCTCTCACCATTTTTAAAGGGCCAATTCTGATTTCTCAATCTCTGTATTCAGTACCACTGCCTCTAATGGTCCTAGGGATTATGTGGGGACAACTGTCATAAGACAAAGCTGTTGGGTCTTGCTAGATCTAACACAGCCCTGATTGTTACAACATTATCAGAGCTATATTCCCCTGTAACTTTGAACAAAAATTATTCAATGTGTCCAAAGCCCTAAAAGCCCCTGTTCCGATGCAGTTCCCTTACGTATACTGGTCCTAGGTGGGACTGCTACCTCTGCACCCCCCCCCCATTACAGCTATGCCCCTGCGTCTTAAGAATTGATTACATTTGATTTTATGAAATAAACAAATGAACACACATGTACATATGAGGACAGATTTATCAATTTCTGCTATAAATACGTAAAAAAAATGCCATATTGGCCAAACGCCATATTTGTGAAGTCCCTACTACGCTTTTTCTGAAACATAGTTACTGTCACACTGTGTATAACTCATTTCTCATTTATTAAATTTTTCCTACACTTTTTTCACTATTTCTCTTTTCTGAATCTTGTCCCACCAAACAGTTTTTTCCTATAGCATGAGTCATAAACAGGACACACATACAAATGTGTTAAAAAAAAGTGGACGAGACTTCAGATTTTCGTTGTGTGTAACTGATCTATGGAGGATTTTGACATTCTTCTAAATAAAAGTGTTGGAATACAATGGCAGGTCTGACCTTGCGTTACTTTAAGACAACGGCAGATTGAATAAGTGCCCTGATGAAAAATTTGGCGGACACTGCGCTGGGGGAAGAGACTAGTGCACCACTTGCATTCAAAACTTCTCCCCCATTGTATTTAAATGTTCAGGAATGAGCTTTAGTATACAGGTCACACTGGTAAAAGGTTATGTGCAATATATCTATAGGCAGTACAAAATAATTTTAAGAACAGCTGCTCAGTGTTTATTACTTGCTCTCTGATCCATTATAATGAGGCTGATTAATACTCAGCACAGCGAGATCATTAATCTTCTTCTAGTACTTTAGGGAAGAAAGCAGTTCTCTTTTGCTTTCAGTACAGAACTAAAGCATTCCATGAGCAACAACAAGTCATTAATAAATGTCAATAATACTAAGAGTTTTGTTTTCGAAAAAAATTAAATATGATGGTTTGAGCACAATTTTATTTCCCCTGATAATTGAAATATAATTTTTTTTATATATACAGGCATGATTTGTTTAATCCAATGCAAATAGTGAATATTTTACATAATTAGAATTACTGTATGTTATTAGACATTTTATACAATTAGATTTTGTCAAGGATTAGATATTGGCAATGAACGACGTTGAATGTTTATTAAAATTCTGAAAGGAACAACATTCTATTGTAAAACATACTTTAGATTTATACTGACAATAGGTTCAAATTCACTGACTTTTTTTATTCCAGGTATTGCTTTCACCTCTAAAAATATGACAAACATCAATGAATATAAAACTACAGTATAATAAAATTTGGGTTACATGCAAATATATCACATAGCTCTATTCAGGCATCATTAAAGGGGTTGTCCAGTCCCTAAAAATTGATAGCCTATCCTCAGGATAAGACATCAATAGCTGAAGGGTATGGGGTCCGATTCCAGTGACGCCAAACTATCAGCAGTTTTGAGGGGGGTGCAGCGCATGTACAAGCGCTGCTACCCCTTAATTCCTACTTGCTCACTGTGAATTGTCGACATGCATGTAGCGGAGATTCACAGTATTGCAGCCTTCTCCTATTCACTTCAATGGGAGAAGAAGGCTGCAATACCTGTGAATCGCAAGAAGAAATTAAGAGGAAGCAGCGCTTCTACAAGCACTGCACCCTCTTTAAAACAGCTGATCAGTAGGGGTTCCGGGAGTCGGATCCCGACCCATCAGCTATTGATGGGTTATCCTGAGGATAGGCCTTACATTTTTAGGGACTGGACAACTCCTTTAAGACGCTATCCTCAATAGTTTTGAATACAACTTCCCCATCTAAACACACTAGGACCAATTTCACGGGATTAACCTATCAGTATGTTTTTGGAGTGAGGAAGGAAACTGGAGCATTGCCATTCATTGAATTTGAACCCAGTACTAACCACTGAGCCAAGTTTCTGCCTAAATACATACCATTAAAAGGTCTTGATTCATACAGAAGAGAAGTGATATTAATTATACCTTAAACAGAGGCGTAGCTAGGTTCTTCAGCACCCGGCGAAAAGATTCAGTTTGGCACCCCTTCCGCGAACCTCTTTCCCGACATCTCCTTCCTCCTCGCCAGGTTTGCTTTCTCTACCAATAAATGAGATGTGATTTTTTTTTCATCTTTTTTTGTACATTTTACAAGTAATATATGTAGTTATATAAGGGAGGGAGTTAACATAACAATAAGAGGTCAGTGCCTGACTAAAACAAATAGTAAAACTTAGGCTAATGAGACTATATTTTGACGTAATGAACAGCCTCCTCTTGTAGATAGTGCCACACACCCCCCGTGCAGATAGTGCTACACACCCCCCTGTAGTTAGTGCCACACACCTTCTCTTCTAGATAGTGCCACACAGCCCCCCTGTAAATAGTCGCACCTCACTTGTAGATACTGCCACACAACTCCCTGTAGATAGTGCCACACCCACCCACCCACTTGTAGATAGTGCCACACAGCCCCCTTGTAGATAGTGCCACACAGCCACCCTGTAGATAATGCCACACAGCCATCTGTAAATAGTGCCACACACCCTCCTGTAAATAGTGCCACACACACCCTCCTGTAGATAGCACTGCACCCCTCCTCCCTTCACATAGCACCATTGGGTCTCCATAGAGGAGCCTCACATGTCACTGTCCATATACGTATAGTGACATCAGGGGCTTCTCCATCAGTGGAATCCCCGGGAAGAGCGTCGGCAACGATTTGGCCGGGGATTCCTCCATACCTTCCAACTTGCAATTATCACAAAGAGGGACAACTGATGTGGCATGCATAGCAACACAGTATAATGCCCTCTAGCTGCCCTCACACAGTATAATGCCCCCTAGCTGCCCTATACAGTATAATGCCATATAGTTGCCCCATACAGTAGAATGCCCCCACAGATGTCCCATACAGTATAATGCCCCGATAGCTACCTCCATACAGTATAATGCCCCCATAGCTGCCCCCATACAGTATGCCACCTTAGATGCCCCTAGTGCCAGTGCCCACATAGATAGGGCCACAGTGCCCATGTAGATAGTGCCCACAGTACCCATGTAGATAGCGCCAGTGTCCCCTGTAGATAGTCCCCCTAAATAGTATGACAGTGCCCATGTAGATAGTGCTACACCCCCTTGAAGATAGCAGAACCGTCCCTGTAGATAGCGCTACCTCCCTCCCCCTGTAGATAGAGCCATTGGGACTCCCACTAGGAGCGGAATCCCCAGCCAGAGCATAGGCCGGGTATTCCGCTCTTAGATGCTACTTTTTATAAATGCACAGTAACATCACTGTCTATATGTGGACAGTAACGTCAGGGGCTACTCCTGAAGCTGAAACCCCTGCCATAGTGTCGGCAACGGGAATTATGCTACAGAGGGGCCACTGACTTCACTGTCCATATATGGACAGTGACGTCAAGAGCTTCCGCGGGCATATCGCTCTAAGCATGGCTGTGCCCGGGGAGTCCTCGCGAGCGGAGGAGTGCCCTCTGCTTCTCTGCTCTGAACTAATGATGAAGCAGGGAGCTTACTGTTCCCTGGTTCAGCATTAAGTTCAACTGTATCTGCATCCTGCGGATGCAGATATAGTTGACTGCGGGCATACCACAGGCCGCCCGGGATGGATGGGAGGCATGTTTCCTCTCCTGGAGGATAGTGACGTCAGGGGGGATTCCGCTCCAGGACCAGTAGTCAATTGTACCTGCGCCCAGCACGGCGTTCCAGTACCGTCTCTCCCTGTTGTGCCCGGGGCACACCAGTTGCCCCACCTGCAGCCCCCTAGCTACACCACTGCCTTAAACTCTTAAACTTTCCTTTACAAGGTGCTCAACATTTAAATAAAAATGTTAAATACATTTATTGGCATTTCAATGATATGTCCCAAAAGTAAGAAGAGCTATATTTGTACATAATAATTGAAATTTTTCACACATATATATGCTGCAATCATTTCAAGAATATATGCAGCTTATTCACTTGTCATTACAGGGGAACGGATTTATGTAGGAGGGAAGAATGTGTCAAGAAGTTTGTATGAGTATGAAAATAAAAGAAACCCCCCCCCCCCTAGTTGAATATAAAACAATTATTGGTGCCACTTCTGCCCTTCTTATAGCTATGCCCCTGTCTGTGGTTAAAGGGATTTTACTATCTTGGATATTTATGGCATATCCACCTCTGGGACTCAACTCTATCCTTAGAACAGGGCCCGGGATCCCATCTTACCTTTTCTTGCTCCTGTTGATCTATGATGTTTCGTATCTCCCATAGAAGTAAATGGAAGTTAGAAAAACAGCGCAGCACAGCGAGCTATGCTGTTTCCATAACTCGGGGGATACACTCACTGTGCTACACTGTTTCCGTTACTCCTATTTACTTCTATGTGAATTACGGAAACAGCGCAGCTCAGTTGCTTTTGGTCTCCCAACCACCTTGATAGCCCGTGGCCAAAGAGCAGCGAGAGCAAGAGAAGGTAGAATGGGGGTCAAGGGCTCCATTTTAGAGATAAGTGCAGGTCCCAAAACAAAAGTTCAAAAACATAATATGAATTAATTGATGAAGACTTCTGTCGCTAGCAAGTAAAATAATAACGTTTGTCTATAACTAAATAAGGCTTTTTCATCTATTTGGAGCCTAAATGCATAATAAGGATTATTTAGAAAATATTTTGGAAATATTTTTCAAAGGAATGTAGGTCTAGATACATTCGGATTGCCAGTTTTGTTTTGAACTTTCAGTCAATATAGCCTTTTATTGCATGCATTGTTATTCCCACTTTACTGCTTTTATATAGACAAAGCATTATTAAAAATATGTAGTCCATTCTTCCTAACAAACTTATTTTGTGACTAAATAAGGAATATTTTCTGGAGTCTCTGTTGTCAGCAAAATAGTTTTAAACCACTTGGAGATTCAAGCTTGTTTCTAATAATACATTTTTTATTAGATAGATACTTCAATGTCAACACATAGTCATTCATCAACAACCAATGTAAGAAAATACAGCCATAGAAATTGATATATGTGTGTGTAACATGTATACAATTCCAAATATAGAACGAAAACTAGCACACTATAGCTATTACGGTATATAGAAATCAAATTAGTGTAAGCAATAAACACCAGTAACTCAGTCCTTTCTAGTTTTAAGTAGAACTTTTCTATATCAATATCCTAAATGATCACTCCAAATATAAATCAAATCGCACACATCAATAAATTAATCCATAGACAAATAAAGGCATACACAAAGGAGATGGAATTTTCATTGTTTGTTTCTAGAATTTGACATGACTTGCATGAACTTTGAAATCATCACTATATTCAGCACATGAGCATAACTTCCTATAACTGTGCACATTTACCAAGTTTGAAAGCTGGATTTTTTTTAATTAACATATTACCTCAAAAGTAATTTGAGTATTGACGTTTTTATGGTCCGAATTACTTTTAACCATGAAATAAAATACAGGTTTAGCAGCTAGGCAGATGCTTTCTGTAGTAATATAGCAGATTTATTAATGCAAATCTGTTCATTAGGTCAAAAAGAGGGACGTTTAAGGAGCAAAAAGGGACAGAGAGATTTCAGTCGAAAGTAGGGACTGTCCCTCCAAAAGAGGAACACTTGGGGATTTTATATTGGTAAAGTCGGATAGAAATAATGTAACATTGGTTAAAGAGCAAAAGTGGAAACAACTATGGCAGTTTTTGGAGATTTGGGCAGGGAAAATATACAATAGTCAGGAGAGAGTATGTGTGAGTATCCTTTGAACAAATAGACATAAAAGAAAACAGTCTAATTCAGGGAAGTAACAGGGACGTCCTATAGCAAAACTTAAAACAGCACACAACGTCACCCTTACCATCAACACTGCAGGCGTAAAAGTTGTAGTTATTATGTTTTTCACCTTGTCCCTTATGTCTTTTGCTGCCTTTCAATGATCCGTTAGTGCTTTGCTTTCCAATACATTGTCTCCTTTTTCTCCTTCGCTTTCAGTGAGTTCAGTGTGTGAGTGTGTATTAGGGTCAGAGATAAGAATTTGCTGCAGGAGTTACACTTGCAGAGCATGTCTATGCAACCAAGTCTCCATCAGTTATTACAAAGTGGTGATGAGAGATCCTATGATCGAAGGGATGAGTAAGAGGATAACAGTTGAAAACGTGGTCTTCCTGGTGATAGTTATGATTATATCAACCTTAGAATTGGGTAGAGGCAAGGATAATAATGCTGGACAGCACCGGAGAACTTACTAATAATAAATAATCACTCTGTGGTAAAAGACACAGTAGGAGCAACAATGGGACAAGTATAAAATTTAAAAAAAGGCAGCTCTTGAGCGGGAGGATATTTGGAATTAAATTTTTGCTCGCAAACTAGTCAATCAATCATAAGCTATTCTAAGAATTTGGAGAGAGATGAGCTGCCCAATATGTCGGGTGTGAAAATTTTGCCAGATTATTAGATGATACAGCTATAGAAGTATTCCTTGTGAATTAAAATAGCCAATATCTGTTGATGTATTCTTGCCACAGAAAATCCATGGGCAGGAAGTTAGTTCTTGCAAACAGGGTATCATCAGAAAATCTCAACTGTTACTGTATGACAAGATTATAGGACTTTTGGATAGCCTTCTTTTTGATTTTTGATGAGGGTATGTTCACACGTACAAAAAGAAGCGGCTAAAAATTACAGAGCTGTTTTCAAGGGAAAACAGCATCTTGAATTCAAGGCTTTTTTGAAGCTGAAAATGAAGCTTTTTTCATTTGAAGCATCTTTTGTGGGAGTTTATTTTAAGGTGTTTTTTGAGGCTTCTTTTTACAAGGGGTTTTTAAAATTCAGCAGCGTAAAAATACACCTCATGTGCACAGCTGTTTTGCTAGTGTTTTTCCAGACGTATTTTAAGGCGTTTAAGCTCAGAAATACGCCTGAAAAACTACATGTGAACATACACTAAGAGCAACTTGATGGATTTTTGCCAGTTACTTAATGGCAACTCAAACTAAACCACTATGAGGCCACCAGATAGTAGAAGCTGTAAGCAACTCCAAAGTTACTGTATGCTCTGCATGTGTTGTTTGACAAGGAGGAGTTTCTCTATTCCCCATGATATCGCTGCTCTTATTCCATTGTGGAACCATTGCCAGAAGCAAAATTGTGTCTACAGCAATATGATGGAGATCTACTATACTACATGACCAAAAGAACGTGGGCACTTGAAAAGTACAAATTTGCTTGTTGAAAATTTCATTCCGAAACTACTGTCAATAACAAGATGCACCAACTAAATGTTATTAACCCCTAGCCGCACTGGTCAGTATATATACATCAGTGCAGTAGGTGACTTCCCACACGAGGATGTATAGTTACTGAGACGTTTCCGATACACACTGTGAGTGACTGTGTGCACCGGAAACAAGGAGAGCAGCTGTGCCCGAAGCTAACACTTCCAAGTCACCAGCAATGGACCCCGAATAGCAGTCCGCTGCTGGCGATCGATGTGATCATGGATCTGTACAGATGCACCAACCACATTGTATCTACGTCAAAAAGTTTTAAAAACCGTTCCCAGGACTTTTAGTTAAGTCCAGGAATGGTTACAAAGGTCCCCCCTCACTGCCCCATGCCCCATGTGACCGGCAATGGACCAATAGAAGCGGTCCATTGTCGGCAATTGCTGTAAATGGGGGGTTGGTTCAGACCCACCAATCACAGTGCGTTTTTTTCCAGGGCTAGCAAAAAATACTGGATACAGTCTCTGATCTCTTAGTTGGTGAATAGAAGTTGGGGACATCAGAGCCTGTATCGTGTTGTCAGCCCATCATAGTTAAAAAAGCAGAATTACCCCTAATTTTCACATCCCCCTGTTCACAGTCTGTGACACCACCACCTCCCAGTGTATAATGGAGATTTTTTTTTAATTTTTTCTTTTTATCATAATTCACAAAAAATAATTTCGTTCTTAGGTAGTTTTCTAGCTCGTCTACGTCAATTAGTCACATCAGTTGTCAGTTACTCAGCGTTAATCCGTCGTGTCAGCTTGTCAGTGTCAATCCGTAGCGTCCGTTTGTCCGTCGTTTCACTTGTCAGTCAGCGTCAACCATCACTGTCAGTCGCGTCACTTGTCAATTAGTAAGCGTCAGTGCCAGTTAGGGCCTGTTCACATCAGTGTTCGCTTTCCGTTGAGGGGTCCTGTCAGAGGTTTCCGCCGTGGAACCCCGCAACGGAAGTCAAACGGAAACCACAGCTTCCGTTTGCATCACCTTTGATATCAATGGTGACAGAAACATCGCTAATGGTTTCCGTTTCTCACTATTCCGGCAGGTTTCCATTTTTACGACGGAATTAATAGCGCATTCGACTGCGCTATTGATTCCGTAGAGAAAACGGAAACATTCCGGAACGGTGACAAACGGAAACCATTAGCAATGTTTCCATCTCCATTGATATCAATGGTGATGCAAACAGAAGATAAGGTTTCCGTTTGATTTTCCGTTGAGGGGTTCCACGACACAAACTGACACGAACGGAAACCAGAGGTTGATTTCAATGGTGACGGATCCGGTGCCCATGGTTTCCGTTTGGCTCCAGATCCGTCATTTTGCCTGAAACAATAGCGTAGTGGATCAAAGCTCAGACGGAATGTCAGAGCGTGAACCCATCGCAGATGTGAACAGAGCCTAAACCCAGACTGTGCATAAAGGACTGCTTCCGCATCTACCACACCTCCCTGGATTAAAAATTTTATACTTTTAAACCCCCACCCTTCCCTTTATCATTCTGGTCTTTTGCAAATTTTTTTAATTGGACACCCTAAAAAACAACAACTTATAATAAAACTAAAAGCCCTCATTATACTCCTAGATGAATACCTAATACTCTAACAAATGTGTATGATCTGCACAATTATTTTGGCCTATGCTTGTGGCCAAAAAGCATCCAAGTAAAATGAATGCCTCAAAATCCTTGTGGTGCTCCTTCATTTCCACACACTTCTACATATTCAGACAACATATTTAGACTACTTTGGGGGTATTTCTGCCCCAATAAATGTTGAGGTGCTTTCCTTCACTTACATGCTCTGTGTCTGAAAAATCTGTCCTATAATTGACGCATTTGTGAAAAATGTAACATTTTATTTTTCATGCCAGATTTCTACTAAATTCAGCAAATAAAACAATGGGGTCATAAAAGTGATCACACCCCTAGATGAATTCTTTATGGGGTGTAGTTTCCATCCAGCAAAATCTGTGCTCCAAATGGTTCTCCTTCCCTTCTGAGTCCTGCCGCGGGTCCAAGCAGCAGTTTATGACCACAAATGGGGTATTGCCGTAATCGGGCGTAACTGCTTTTCAAATGTTGGGGTGCTTATTGTTCCTTTATTCCGTGTAAAATTTTAAAAATTCTATGTTTTTTCAGAAAAAAAGTATATTTTCCTCTTCAGAGACTAATTTCCCTAAATTCTGCAAAAAACCTATGGAGTCAAAATGCTAACTATACCCCTATATAAATTCCTTGAGGGGTGTAGTTTTTAAAATGGGGTCACTTTTGTGAGGATTCAACGTTTTTGCTCCATAAGACCCGTTCAAACATGACATTGTGCCTAAAATATATTCTTAAAAAAAAGGAGGCCCCAAAATCCACTAGGTGCTCCTTTGATTCGGAGGCCTGTGTTTCAGTCCATTAGCAAACTAGGGCCACATGTGGAATATTTCTAAAAACTGCAGAATCTGGGCAATAAATATTGAGTTGCGTTTCTCTGGCAAAACCTTCTGTGTTACAGAAAAATATGTATTACAAATGAATTTCGGCAAAAAAATGAAATATCACCTCTATATTGCTTTAATTCCTGTGAAACGCCTAAAGGGTTAAGAAACTTTCTAAATGCTGTTTTGAATACTTTGAGTGGTGCAGTTTTCAAAATGGCGTGATTTATGGGGACTTTCTAATATATAAAGCCCTCAAAGTCACTTTAAAGCTGAACTGGTCCCTGAAAAAATAGCCTTATGACATTTTCTTGAAAAGTTGAGAAATTGCTGGAAAATTAAGAGGACGTTGAAAAAACAATGCAAGCATAAAGTTGACATATTGGAAATGTTAACTAGTAAATATTTTGTGTGGTATTACTATCTGTTTTACTAGCAGATACATTAAAATTTAGAAAAATGTGAATTTTTGCACATTTTCTCTAAATTTTAGCGGTTTACACAAATAAATATTGAATATAATCGACCAAAGTACAATATGTTATGAGAAAACAGTCTCAGAATCGCTTGGATAAGTATAAGCACTCCAAAGTTATTACCACATAAAGTAACAACACGTCAGATTTGAAAAAATCAGCTGTCTCCTGAAGGCCAAAACAGGCTGTGTCTTGAAAGGGTAAAGACTGTTCAAATATGCCTTATGGCATGCAGCGCTATTCTTCTCATCAAGTATGACAGAATTTACAATTACGTTTTTGAAAGCAAATGTTAACAGAGCCTTACAGTTGAAAGGTTGCACATAGAAGTGGCAGAAGATGCTAAATATGAATTAATGCAAAATTATGCACATATTAGCGGATAGCAAGATGGACTGTACCTGACTGTCAGACAGTCAGATTATAATGTGTGTGGCCCCTGCCTCTTACCTGGTACCCCACTTAAGGATGGCACTGTAATAGAGTCAGACACAGTGGTGGTCAACAAAAACCTAACTTTACTCTACTTAAGTACTGCCAACGAGCTTAATAATTACAGCTCACAGCTTGATGGTTACAGAGTAGGGTACACAGTGTAGCAGTTACATTCACAAATGGGCACAGGTTGGCGGTTACAGTCTCAATTAGGCACATAGCTTGGCGGTTGCAGTCTCTTAATGAGTATAATTCAACTGTTGGCACTTGCAGTTCATAGGGTCTACTTTTTCTGGCAGGGATGCACAGCCTCCACCTGCCTCGGTATAGAAGCTTTCTCTCACAGGAAGTGGTCCATAAACACTTGTAACAGTCACAGAGCCTCCAAGTCCTCAGGGCCCTAATCAATAATGTCGGCCTTCTCAGATCAAGCAGGATTCATAGGGTCTGCATCTTCAGTGATGTGCGCTTGCACAATCCAACTCCTCTCCACAGATCTTCCTCCCATCTCAGCTATACTGTCAGTCTTGTGTGGCATCTCCTACGTGCTCTCTCCCTCTCTCCCTGAGGCACGCAACAGCACCTAAACTTGTTCCACCTATGATTGGAACCCATGCGATCCCACGCTCAGTCGTTCGCACACATGACCAGAGCCCACCAACCTCTTCCACATGCCCACCGTGTTAAATCAAACAAACATAGATTCATAATTTAAGACACTGTACCAACATTACAAACATATGAACAGCAACACAGTATAATGTGAACAACATTATGGGGACAGTTCAAGTGAAGCACCTCTTTACATTTCCCCCGAGTTAAATGGGTGCAGTCCTCGGCACTACCTATCTACTATGCCCGTCCAACTCCAGAGCAGAATCTCCACCTGTAGGAAGCCAAGGACCACCCAGACAGTGGGTTCTTCATGCGACGGGCAGTTCTCGGAGACTGTAGGTAAGAATGGACCTGTATGGTTGGTTGGGTCTGTACATGAATGTAACAGTCTATTATCCCACGGTCAACTCTCTTAGCAACCCGTGACCTACATCAGTCGGGGAGGCAAACAGGCTTCTCCACAACAGCCTCAGCAGTGACTCACACTTTTGGCCATGGGTTCATAAGTCTCCTCTTACCATGGCAAACTCGAATGTGAGAGCAGGATCAAAACCCTGACGCCACTTCTGGTTCTGTGGGCAAATCCGGCCTTGTCACTGCAGCAGCTCAACTGTCCTTATCTCCCTTCCTCAGGTTGAACTCTACCTGCTCCACATGGCGTATATGCTGCGGTGGCTTGGGTATGAGTCCCCCACTTGATTGACCGCTTGTGCACAAAGATCTTCTCACTGGTGTTGCTAAAGTGCACAAATACGTACTCTTGAGTCCGGTTGAACCAGACCACAGTTCTGGCCTGTCTCTCAGCTTGTACTCATCCCCCTTCTGGGTGGACAACCACCTTCTAAAAAACTGTGTTATTTTTCTGCCGCTTTCACACCTGCACTCTGCTTCATTCCTAGGCCAACACTGGTCTCACTAAGGCCCCTCCATGCCACCCGTCTTTCAGGTAAATGTCCTTCTCCGTACATGCTGCTTAGGCAAATTAATTTATGGAATACATCAAAAGGGTCATGATGAAAGCATTAATTTAGCATTTATATAAATCCCTTGGCATAGGAAATATAAACTCTTGTTGACCTTAGTTTCAAAGCATTTCCATGTTTCCCCGCAATAGTTTATCCTGGGTCCATAGAAAAATGATAGGCAAATCATATAGATCACAAGGGAATGCTTAGCGTAGTATAAAGCTTAGATAAGTCCGATAATTGCAGTTTGTAATGGGAGGTTCTCATGCGAGATGCTCTTTTCTGGGTGAACGCCCCACATTATAAGTAGAGTAGTCTAATTTAATAGGGATTAATAGGGTTTAATAGGGACAATAATTACATCTATTGCTCGATTTTTCTGAGTGGTTTGTTTGAACTAGCTATGAGCTGATTTCCCAGAGTACCGAAGTCTAAGGGCCCTTTCACAGAACAGTCGTTCCCGATAATTGTCCTGTGTACACAGGGCTACGATCAGCCGATGAAAGAGCCAATGCTCATTCATCGGCTGATTGTATAGTTTTAAATGCCGAAACTATTATTGTTGTCGGCAGAAGATGTATGTAAACAGGAATATGTGCTGCCGACATGATAGAAATGTATGGGGACGAGCGATCGTAGTAACAAGCGCTCGTCCCCATACTAGCTGCTTGTGAAAGGAACAAACGAACGCTAATCAACGAGCTGTCTCGCTGATCGGTGCTCATTTACACGGCACATGTCGGGCCATGTAAAAGTACCCTGAATTGTAAGGCTATATTCACACGCTAAAGTAAAAACGGCTGTAAAATACAGAGTTGTTTTTAAGGGAAAACAGCCTCTGATTTTCTGCTGTTTTTAAAGCATTAAGGGTATGAGCACAAACAAACTCAAAAACATCTGAAAATATGGAGCTGTTTTCAAGGAAAAACAGCTCCTGATTTGTAGCCGTTTTTTTTAGCAACTTG
Source organism: Rhinoderma darwinii (assembly GCF_050947455.1). Taxonomy (NCBI): domain Eukaryota; kingdom Metazoa; phylum Chordata; class Amphibia; order Anura; family Rhinodermatidae; genus Rhinoderma; species Rhinoderma darwinii. Next base: position 145,017,512 of record NC_134689.1, read on the forward strand.
CGTTTTTCGCTGCGTTTTTTACTGCCCTTTTTAGAGCTGTTTTTCTATAGAGTCAATGAAAAACGGCTCCAAAAGCGGCTCAAGAAGTGACATGCACTTCTTTTTCGCGGGTATTTTTCTACGCGGCCGTTTTGTAAAAAAACGCCCCGTCGGAACAGAACGCCCTGTTTCCCATTGAAATCAATGGACAGATGTCTGGAGGCATTCTGCTTCCGATTCTTCGTACGTTTTTTGGCCATTTACGACCCGAAAAACGGACAAAAGTAAGCCTTGTGAACATACCCTAAGGCTGGGTTCACACGACCATGTTACGTCCGTAATGTACGGAACGTATTTCGGCCGGAAGACCCGGACCGAACACACTGCAGGGGGCCGGGCTCCTAGCATCATAGTTATGTACGATGCTAGGAGTCCCTGCCTCGCTGCAGGACAACTGTCCCGTACTGTAATCATGATTACAGTACGGGACAGTTGTCCTGCAGCGAGGCAGGGACTCCTAGCATCGTACATCACTATGATGCTAGGAGCCCGGCCCCCTGCAGTGTGTTCGGTCCGGGTCTTCCGGCCGAAATACGTTCCGTACATTACGGATGTAACATGGTCGTGTGAACCCAGCCTTAAAGAGGCTCTGTCACCAGATTTTGCAACCGCTATCTGCTATTGCAGCAGATAGGTGCTGCAATGTAGATTACAGTAACGTTTTTATCTTTAAAAAAACGAGCATTTTTGGCCAAGTTATGACCATTTTTGTAGTTATGCAAATGAGGCTTGCAAAAGTCCAAGTGGGTGTGTTTAAAAGTAAAAGTCCAAGTGGGCGTGTATTATGTGCGTACATCGGGGCGTTTTTACTACTTTTACTAGCTGGGTGTTCTGACGAGAAGTATCATCCACTTCTCTTCAGAACGCCCAGCTTCTGACAGTGCAGACACAGCCGTGTTCTCGAGAGATCACGCTGTGTCGTCACTCACAGGTCCTGCATCGTGTCAGACGAGCGAGGACACATCGGCACCAGAGGCTACAGTTGATTCTGCAGCAGCATCAGCGTTTGCAGGTAAGTAGCTACATCGACTTACCTGCAAATGCCGATGCTGCTGCAGAATCAACTGTAGCCTCTGGTGCCGATGTGTCCTCGCTCGTCTGACACGATGCAGGACCTGTGAGTGACGTCACAGCGTGATCTGCCAGAAGCTGGGCGTTCTGAAGAGAAGTGGATGATACTTCTATACACAACGCCCAGCCAGTAAAAGTAGTAAAAACACCCCGATGTACGCACATAATACACGCCCAGTTGGACTTTTACTTTTAAACACACCCACTTGGACTTTTGCAAGCCTCATTTACATAACTACAAAAATGGTCATAACTTGGCCAAAAATGCTCGTTTTTTAAAAATAAAAACGTTACTGTAATCTACATTGCAGCGCCGATCTGCTGCAATAGCAGATAGGGGCTGCAAAATCGGGTGACAGAGCCTCTTTAATGTTTTTTGATTCGTTTTTTGGAGCAGTTTTTGGAGCTGTTTTTCTATTGACACAATGGGAAAACGGCTCCAAAAACGGCACAAAAAAATGCCCCATCTGAACAAAACGCAGTTTTCCGATTTAAATCAATGGGCAGATGTTGGGAGGCATTCAGCTTCCCTTTTTAAAGGCGTTTTTTGAGGTGTTTATGCCCGAAAAACGACTGAAAAACACAGCGTGTGAACATACCCTACTACTTTACACCAGACATTATTAATTATAGCTGAGGTTTTATCAATTCATGTCCCATATACATATACATTAAAGGTGTAATGAGATTTATTTCCACAATTGATTAAGGTGCCATCTTGTGTGGACGAATTTTGTCTAAGGCTGGGTTCACACGACCTATTTTCAGACGTAAACGAGGCGTATTATGCCTCGTTTTACGTCTGAAAATAGGGCTACAATACGTCGGCAAACATCTGCCTATTCATTTGAATGGGTTTGCCGACGTACTGTGCAGACAACCTGTCATTTACGCGTCGTCGTTTGACAGCTGTCAAACGATGACGCGTAAAAATACAGCCTCGTCAAAAGAAGTGCAGGACACTTCTTTCAGACGTAATTTGAGCCGTTCTTCATTGAACTCAATGAAGCACAGCTCAAAATTTAAGGCTGTCATAGAAGCCTCGGAAAATGCGAGGAGGAGCATTTACGTCTGAAACGAGGCAGCTGTTTTCTCCTGAAAACAGTCTGTCATTTCAGACGTAAATGCCTGCTATCGTGTGCACATACCCTAAGGGTATGGGCACACACACTAATTACGTCCGTAATTTACGGACGTATTTCGGCCGCAAGTACCGGACCGAACACAGTGCAGGGAGCCGGGCTCCTAGCATCATACTTATGTACGATGCTAGGAGTCCCTGCCTCGCTGCAGGACAACTGTCCCGTACTGTAATCATGTTTTCAGTACGGGACAGTAGTTCCACGGAGAGGGAGGGACTCCTAGCATCGTACATAAGTGTGATGCTAGGAGCCCGGCTCCCTGCACTGTGTTCGGTCCACTACTTGCGGCCGAAATACGTCCGTCAATTACGGACGTAATTAGTGTGTGTGCACATACCCTAACACTACCTTATTTATACAGTGTAAACAGGTTTTATGTGGTTTCTCCAAGTTCAGTACATGTTATTTGTGCAGACAGTGATAGGTAAACTAACCAAGTTTGAGGGGAAAAAAAATAACTAAACTATGTTATTGCAGTCTGTAAGATAATTGAATATACCACAAAGGCTTTCAGCTGAGCCACAGGCATTAGTTGTTATTGATTCAGCTAGGGTTTGTTAATGATGTAACAAGTAAAAATACCATTGTCCCTAATGAAACATGCTGTGCCGACATCAACATATGCTCTGCCTGTTCTGTTTATTAGCTTTTGATTAATACGTGAGCAGCATCAACCTGAATATCTCAGAGCTGCAATTATGTTGAGTTAAGTTATTTCAAGTGATTTTAATAAAACCATACGTCAACTTATTATCATCAGGGATATAGCAATGCACCAGAGTAAAATTCTAATAAAAAGAACACTTCAGTGAGAGAACTACAAAAAAAAAGAGATATGCCATTTTTGTATATTTAAAGGGGTTGATTTAGAACAGGCAATCCCTTTAATATGAGAACCGCTACAGCAAATAGATGATTATGTGGGCCCTGCACCTGAGAACCCGGCAAACAGCTAATATTGGCGGGGGTGGATACTCTGCAGAGGAAATGTACTACAACATGTGGCCATTCAGATTAATGTTTCTCCATGTAATATATTAACTGACTGGATCCACCAGAGCGATTTGTGGGGCTTGTTAGCGCTCTGACTTAGGGCAGATTCAGACGAACGTTGCGTTTTTGCGCACGCAAACAACGCGGCGTTTTGCGCGCGCAAAAAACATTTGACAGCTGCGTGTGTCATCCATGTATGATGCGCGGCTGCGTGATTTTCGCGCAGCCGCCATCATAGAGATGAGGCTAGTCGACGCCCGTCACTGTCCAAGGTGCTGAAAGAGCAAACTGATCGGCAGTAACTCTTTCAGCACCCTCGACAGTGAATGCCGAACACAAAATACAGCAACCTGCTAAAAAAAAAGAAAAAGTTCGTACTTACCGAGAACTTCCCGGCCGTTGCCTTGGTGACGCGTCCTTGGTGACGCGTCCTTGGTGACGCGCCTCTCTTGACATCGGGCCCCACCTCCCTGGATGACGCGGCAGTCCATGTGACCGCTGCAGCCTGTGCTTGGCCTGTGATTGGCTGGAGCTGTCACTTGGACTGAATTGTCATCCCGGGAGGTCAGACTGGAGGAAGAAGCCGGGAGTTATCGGTAAGTCAGAACTTCGTTTTTTTTTACAGGTTCATGTTTATTGGGATCGGTAGTCACTGTCTATGGTGCTGAAACATTTTAACTCTTTCAGCACCCTGGACAGTGACTATCTCCTGACGTCGCGTACCGGAAATTTTTTTGCCGGGTTCGGCCAAAACGAGTTCGGCCGAACCCGGTGAAGTTCGGTTCGATTGTCCGGGTTCGCTCATCTCAAAGACACTCCATTTGGATGTTTGGAAACAGAAAAGCACGTGGTGCTTTTCTGGTTACATTCATCCTTTTGACAGCTGGTGCGCTGTTTCAGTCGGTTCGCACGGAAGTGCTTCCGTGCGACCTGCGTGGTTTTCACGCACCCATTGACTTCAATGGGTGCGTGATGCGCGAAATACACGGAGATATTGAACCTGTCGCGCTTTTTGCGCAGCTGACAAACGCTGCGCAAAAAGCACGGACTGTCTGTACTGCCCCATAGACTTGTATTGGTTTGTGCGTGGCGCGTTAAAACCACGCGGCCCGCACGGACCGAATACACGTTCGTGTGAATCCCCCCTTATAAAGGGAGTGTCCTAGTGGGGGACCCTTTGTATGACATCCATATACTCTTATAGGGCATATAAAAAGGGGTTGTCAAGATGAGACAACCACTGTAAAGATCAAATGTATGGTCATGATGTTCACTTATTTGTGTAAGCCTAATAAAAATGTACTGTTTAAAAAAAAATAATAAAAAATAAATCTATATATACACAGTATATAATATGGCAACACTTAGGCTGGGTTCACACGACCATGTTAAGTCCGTAATGTACGGAACGTATTTCGGCCGGAAGACCCGGACCGAACACAGTGCAGGGAGCCGGGCTCCTAGCATCATAGTGATGTACGACGCTAGGAGTCCCTGCCTCTGCGTGGAACTACTGTCCCGTACTGTAATCATGATTACAGTACGGGACAGTTGTCCTGCAGCGAGGCAGGGACTCCTAGCATCGTACATCACTATAATGCTAGGAGCCCGGCTCCCTGCACTGTGTTCGATCCGGGTCTTCCGGCCGAAATACGTTCCGTGCATTTCGGACGTAACATGGTCGTGTGAACCCAGCCTCAAAGGGTATTGTCCAGGATTAGAAAAACATGGCTGCTCTGTTGCATAAACAGCGCCACACTTGTCCATAGGTTGTCTGTGGTATTGCAGCTCAGTTCCATTGAGGGCGGATTCACACGAACGTAATTTACGTCCGTGCAACCCGCGTTGTTTTCACGCGGCTCGTGCAGACCACTACAAGTCTATGGGGCAGTGCAGACAGTCCGTGTTTTTTGCTCGCGACGTGTTCTATATTTCTGCGTTCTTCGCGCATCACGCACCCATTGAAGTCAATGGGTGCGTGAAAATCACCACGTGCTTTTCTGTTTACAAACATCCAAACGGAGTGTCATAATGATGGCGGCTGGGCGAAAAGCACGCAGCCACGCATCCATATGAACAGGACACACGGAGCTGACACGCTGCTGTTACGCCCGCAAAACGCAGCGTTTTTTGCGCGCGCAAAACGCTCACGTTCGTCTGAATTTGGCCTGATATGAAGTTGTTAGAGTTGCAATACCACACACAACCTGTGGACAGGTGTGGCACTGTTTCCTAAAGAAAGCTGCCATGTTTTTTGAATCCCATACAACCCCATTAACATCTGTAATATGATATACAATAGAACATTCCACTATTAAATAACAGTCAGGTATAGCTATAATGTGACTGACTAAGCAGATATTAAACCCTTAATGATGCAGCTAGTTTGGGCCTTAAAGCGACCCTCCGGTCCCAGGACAACAGTTTAAATATGACAGAGTATATGGAGTAGTATCAACTGGTGCCCTCCAGTTGTGCCCCTCTGCGGTGGATCCGCCATTTTAGAGTCCCCCCTGTCTGAACTGCTTCTTAGACTACAAGTCTGAGACACTCCCACTGTTCTCGGATAGGCCAGAGCTGCTCATTTGAGCATTTCTATACAATCCGTGAACAGAGGAAGTGTCTTAGACTCTGAGAAGCGCTGTGGCAATTTTGGACAACCCATAGGAGACCCTAAAATGGCAGTTTCACAGCAGAGGTGCACAACTGGAGGGCACCAGGTAATATAAATCCATATACCCCATCACATTTATAATTTTGTCTTGAGACTGGAGGGTCGCTTTAAGGCTCAGACCCCATTTTTCAAATCTGACATGTGTCATTGTATGTGTATAACTTTGGAATACTTTTATTTATCCAAACGATTATTTTCTCATGTCACATTGTACTTTATGTCAGGCTGCGTTCACATCTGCGTTGTGGCTTCCATTATAGCGTATCCGTCAGAGGACCATAAGAACGTTAACGTTTCTGGCAAGAAACCCATTGATTTCAATGGGTTTTATTTTTGCATCAGTTGTGCTTAGTTAGGCTTCGTTCCATCAGGTTTAAGGCGGGATTCACACGACCGGGTCGTTCCCGAGCCCGAGTGTCGGCCGGTAAAATCGGCCATTTTGCCCGGCCGGTTTGCATAAAGTTATGCATCCGTGCCGGGCCGGGCAGATCCGGACAGTGACATCAGCGGCAGCTCCTGAAGGGGAATCCCCATGTATTCGGGGATTCCGCTTCAGGAGTTTCCCCTGATGTCACTGCCCAGATATGGACAGAGACATCAAGCGCTCTGTCCAGGAGCGGAATCCCCGAAAACACGGGGATTCCGCTCCTTCAAGGAGCTAAAGTGCGGCTAGCACATAGCAGAGCGGGGAGATACCTCCCTGCTCTGCTATAGTGGCGTCGCTGCAGTAGTAGCAGCCGCAGCAGCAGCAGCTGCTGCTACTAGCGGCGCCATCGAAGGTGTCGCCGAGCCAGGGTGCTTTTAACAAGCAGGGGAAGGGAGCCAGCGCAGCGCTCCCTTCACCTGCTGTACACCCCGGCCCTGCAACACAGTGTACAGCGATGCCATTCGTCAGAATGGCATCAACTCCTCCTCCTCACATGCACTCTGCGCTGTGAGGAGGAGGAGATAGAGCGCAAGCGCCGAGAAACCCGGCCATCACTCGGAACACATTCCGGTGATGGCCGTGTAATACCCGGCCCCATAGACTTCTATGGGAGCCGGGTGGCCGGGTGCCCGGGCAAAGATAGAGCATGTCCTATTTTTTGACGGCCGGATTTCCCGGCCGTCAAAAAATCGGTCGTGTGAATAGCCCCATTAGGGGTCTATCATTCCTAATGCAGCCGGGTGCCGGCCGATTTATGAACGGCCGGCACCCGGCCGGGAAACCCTGCCGTGTGAATGAGGCCTAAATTTTTTTGACAGAAGAAATACAGTAGTCTGCTGCGCTATTGTTTCCATCAAAAATAATGGAAACCTGACAGAATGGAGCTTTCCGCTTTTTTTCTAGCATTGAAGTCAGTGGATGACGGATATAAATTGATATGCCATCCGTTTGTATCAGTTATGCATTACATTTAACGGATCCGTATTTTTCTGCACATGCGCAGACTAAGGGCCTGTTTACATCAGCGTCGTCTTTCCGTTGAGGGGTTCCGTCTGAGCCTTCCGTCGGGGAAGCCCCTCAACGAAAAGGCAAAAGGAAACCATATCTTCCGTTTGCATCACCAATGATTTCATTGGTGACAGATACTTTGCTAATGGTTTCTGTTTGTCACCGTTGTGAAAGAGTTCAGTTTTTTTACTGAATCAATAGCGCAGTCGACTGCGCTATTGAGTCCATCAATAAAATGGGATCAATAAACAACAAGGCTTAAAACTTTAGGGTATGTTCACACGGCAGCCTCCGTTACGTCTGAAATTATGGAGCTGTTTTCAGGAGAAAATAGCTCCGGAATTTCAGACGTCATGGCAAGTGCAGGCGCTTTTCGCTGCGTCCATTACGGACGTAATTGGAGCTGTTTTTCCATGGTGTCAATGGAAAACGGCTCCAATTACGTCTCAAGAAGTGACAGGTACTTCTTTGACGCGGGCGTCTTTTTTACGCGCCGTCTTTTAACAGCGGCGCGTAAAAAAATGACCGTCGGCACAGAACATCGTAAAACCCATTCAAATGAATGGGCAGATGTTTGCTGCCGCTTTGGAGCCGTATTTTCGGACGTCATTCGGTGCCAAATGCCCGAATTACATCCGTAAATAGGATGTGTGAACCCAGCCTTAGCAACAATTTCTCACATTTTCAAGAAAACTTCAAAAGCCTTTTTTTCTAGGGACCAAATCAGTAATCAGTTCTGAAGTGGCTTTGAGAGGCCTATAAGTTAGAAACCTCCATAACCACCTTTTAAAAACTGCACCCCTCAAAGTATTCAAAACAGCATTTAGAAAGTCTCTTAACCCTTTAGGCGTTTCACAGGAATTAAAGCTAAGTGGAAGTGAAATTCACAAATTATTTTTTGCAGAAATTTAAATTTAATCCATTTTTTTATGTAACACGGAAGGTTTCACCAGAAAAATACAACTCAATATTTATTGCCCAGGATCTGCAGTTTTTAGAAATATCCCGCATGTGGCCCTAGTGTGCTAATGGACTGACACACAAACCTCAGAACTAAGGCAGCACCTAGTGGATTTTGGGGCCTCCTTTTTATTAGAATATGTTTTAGGCACCATGTCAGGTTTGAAGAGGTCTTGTGGTGCCAAAACAAAGAAAACACACTAGAAGTGTCCCTATTTAGGAAACTACACCCCTCAAGGAATTAATCTATGGATGTTGTGACCATTTTGACCACACAATTTTTTCACAGAACTTATTTGAATTGGGCTGTAAAATGAAAAAAATGGCCAATATTATTTTGGGTTTGCTCAAATTTTCTTGTTTTCACAAAGAATAAAATAACTAATTTTGTTACAAAATTTCTCCTGAGTGCTGCAATATCCCATTTGTGATCATAAACTGTTGTGTGGGCCCATGGCAGGGCTTAGAAGGGAAGGACCACCATTTGGCTTACTGGAGCTTTTCTGGTGCAAAGTCATGTATGCATAGCCCTTGAGATAACAGTACAGTAGAAACCCCCCAAGAAGTGACCCCATTTTAAAAACAACACCCCTTATAACATTCATATAGGGGTCTATTGAGCATTTTGACCCCCCAGGTACTGTGTAAAAAGTAATGCTAAGCAGATGGTGCAGAGTGAGAATTGCAATTTATTTTTTTCTGTTTCAAAAGAATTTTATTGAAAATTTTCTAATTTCAAACAGTAAAACATTTACAGAAAACCCAACCCCCCACCCGGTATCTCCACTCATGAGAAGCCGCACAGCAGCTCAGAATGTCCATCTTGTACTGTTCCAGGTCGAGAAGTCCTCCATATATCACCCTGAGGACAGAATTCCTATAAAATAAGTCACTTCATTTCCACAAATCATACAAAATATATATAGAGGGCACACATATCAGACAAGTATGTCATGATCGAGGACGCAGCCCAGATAGAAAGGTTAAGTTTTGTTCAAAGGAAAAGAAGACTCAGCGACTAGCAGCTCCCGCAGCCCACCCAATCGGCATGGCCAACACCAGTAACATTCTTTACACCAGGAGAACATTTGGAGCTAAGCCCGGAGTGTCCAGCCAAGGAGACCATAGGTCTTCAATTTTTTCCACATTGCCCCTTTTCCCATATATGTACTTCTCCATTCTTAGCATAGTGTTGACCTTTACTTTAAATTCAGAAAGTCTAGGTGGGTCAGTATCTTTCCAATGAGAAGCAATCAATTTTCTAGCCTGGTGCAAAAGGCGCATCACCACCAGTAGCTGACTCTCCATCACAGGCAGGGCATCAGTGTAACCCAGTATACATATCACAGGATTTAGATCATTTGACAGCCATATATCATGTTAATAAAATCAACCGTGTCTCTTCAGAAACCCAAAAGTGTAGTACAACTCCACATTACACGGAGTAGGTCGGCTCCGTTTTCCCCACATTTCTAACACATAAAACCCTGTTTATAGCCCATTTTGTGTAAAACTAATGGTGTTCTGTAGACCCCGTGTAGAAGATATAACTGGGATAGTCTATACATTTCACTTACATAGTTACATAGTTACATAGTTAGTACGGCTGAAAAAAGACACATGTCCATCAAGTTCAACCAAGGGAAGGGAAAAGGGAAGGAAAAATTTCTACACATAGGAGCTAATATTTTTTTGTTCTAGGAAATTATCTAACCCTTTTTTAAAGCCATCTACTGTCCCTGCTGTGACCAGCTCCTGCGGTAGGCTATTCCATAAATTCACCGTTCTTACTGTAAAGAAGCCTTGTCGCCTCTGCAGCTTGAACCTTTTTTTCTCCAGACGGAGGGAGTGCCCCCTTGTTTTTTGAGGGGGTTTTACAAGGAACAGGATTTCACCATATTTTTTGTATGTGGCATTCATATATTTATATAAGTTAATCATGTCCCCCCTTAGTCGTCTTTTTTCAAGGCTAAATAGGTTTAATTCTTTCAATCTTTCCTCATAACTTAAATTCTCCATGCCCCTTATTAGCTTCGTTGCTCTTCTTTGTATTTTTTCCAACTCCAGGGCATCCTTTCTATGAACTGGAGCCCAGAACTGAACTGCATATTCTAGATGAGGCCTCACTAATGCTTTGTAAAGTGGCATTATTACATCCCTGTCCCGTGAGTCCATGCCTCTTTTAATACACGACAGTATCCTGCTGGCCTTTGAAGCAGCTGATTGACACTGCATGCTGTTATTGAGTTTATGATTTACAAGTACACCCAGATCCTTCTCAACAAGTGATTCCGCCAATGTAGCGCCCCCTAGGACATATGATGCATGCAGGTTGTTGGTACCCAGATGCATAACTTTACATTTATCTACATTAAACTTCATCTGCCAAGTGGACGCCCAAACACTTAGTTTGTTTAAATCTGCCTGTAATTCATGAACATCTTCCATAGTCTGAACTATATTACATAGCTTGGTGTCATCTGCAAAAATAGAAATAGTGCTATTAATCCCTTCCTCTATATCATTAATAAATAAGTTGAATAATAGTGGTCCCAGCACTGAACCCTGGGGTACACCACTTATAACCGGTGACCATTCAGAGAAGGAATCATTGACCACAACTCTCTGGATACGGTCCTTGAGCCAATTCTCAATCCAATTACAAACTATATTTTCTAAACCTATAGTCCTTAATTTTCCCATTAGGCGTCTATGGGGGACAGTGTCAAATGCCTTTGCAAAGTCCAAAAACACTAAATCCACAGCGGCCCCTCTGTCTAGACTTCTGCTCACCTCTTCATAAAAACAGATTAGGTTAGTTTGACAACTTCTGTCCTTAGTAAAACCGTGCTGGCTGTCACTTATAATGCTATTTATTGTCACATAATCCTGTATATAGTCCCTCAATAGCCCCTCAAACATTTTCCCCACGATGGATGTTAAGCTTACTGGTCTATAATTACCCGGGGAAGACCTAGAGCCCTTTTTGAAAATAGGCACCACATTTGCCCTGCGCCAGTCCCTTGGCACTATACCAGTCACTAGAGATTCTCTGAATATTATGAAAAGGGGGACAGAAATAACTGAACTAAGCTCTTTAAGAATTCTAGGGTGTAACCCATCTGGTCCCGGGGCCTTGTGCACATTTATTTTATTTAATTTAGCTTGGACCATCTCTACATTCATCCAATTCAGTATATCAACTGATATATTAACAGCACTGGCACCGGCTACATCAGCTGCTCTTTCTTCAGTTGTATATACAGAGCTAAAGAACCCATTTAGTAACTCTGCCTTCTCTTGATCCCCTGTGATCAACTCCCCATTACCATTATCTAGGGGTCCTACATGTTCAGACCTTGGCTTTTTTGCATTTATATGCTTGAAGAATTTTTTGGGATTTGTTTTACTATCCCTGGCCACCTGCCTTTAATTTTGTATTTTTGCTAATTTTATTACATTTTTACAGATTTTATTAAGCTCTTTATATTTTACAAAGGCTAAACCAGAACAAGAAACAAGTCACGACCAGGTGTTTGAAAAAATACAAAAAATCTTTATTAAAGTAAATTAGACACATGAAGAAAACGTATAACACTTAGACATACTAAAATGCCATGGACCCTTGAACACAAACGGAATCCGAACGTAAAAGCAGCATGGCCCCCCAGATGTAAAAATGGTCTGACACAACCTATAAATGGCTAAAGTGCATAAATATATATTAATGAGCAGGTACTAGGCATGGTACGCTTTTGCACAGATGAACACATAAGTAAGTGTAGAGAATATATATAAGGTACAATCTTAAGTAAAAATGACATGTAAAGTAATATACCTACACCTGCGTATAAGAGGATAAATAGGAGATCAAGACCAGGAGGGCGACCTCTGCTTAACCCAACGCGCGTTTCGCTGGTGCTTCGTCAGGGGTTATCAACCCCTGACGAAGCACCAGCGAAACGCGCGTTGGGTTAAGCAGAGGTCGCCCTCCTGGTCTTGATCTCCTATTTATCCTCTTATACGCAGGTGTAGGTATATTACTTTACATGTCATTTTTACTTAAGATTGTACCTTATATATATTCTCTACACTTACTTATGTGTTCATCTGTGCAAAAGCGTACCATGCCTAGTACCTGCTCATTAATATATATTTATGCACTTTAGCCATTTATAGGTTGTGTCAGACCATTTTTACATCTGGGGGGCCATGCTGCTTTTACGTTCGGATTCCGTTTGTGTTCAAGGGTCCATGGCATTTTAGTATGTCTAAGTGTTATACGTTTTCTTCATGTGTCTAATTTACTTTAATAAAGATTTTTTGTATTTTTTCAAACACCTGGTCGTGACTTGTTTCTTGTTCTGGTTTAGTTGTAATTAGTCACTAGGACCACTAGTATTATTCGGGTTTTTATTCGGTTTGCTATTTTACAAAGGCTGCAGCTGTACCCTCAGATTTGTATTTTTTAAATGCCCTTTTTTTGTCATGTATTGCCCCTTTCACAGAAGGTGTAAGCCATGTGGGGTTTAATTTGAGTCGTTTATACTTATTACCTGTAGGAATAAATTTTGCACTATAATAACTCAAAGTAGATTTGAAAATCTCCCATTTATCATTTGTTCCATTATTTGACATTAGTTCTTCCCAGTCTATATCCTGAATTGCAGCCCTCATCCTGGGGAAATTGGCTTTCTTAAAATTAAATGTTTTTGCCCTCCCAGCCTGCGTTTGTTTTTTACAGTATAGGTAAAATGTAACTATATTGTGATCACTGTTACCGAGGTTTTCACGAACATTGACATTCCCAACAAGATCTGCATTATTAGAAATGACCAGATCCAACAGAGCTTCACCTCTAGTCGGGTCTTCCACAAACTGGCCCATAAAATTTTCCTGCAACAGGTTGAGGAAATGTCTCCCCTTTGCAGTTGAAGTCTTAGGGACCTGTTCCAAGATCATTCGCCAAACTTCTCCTCTATAGGGCCCACATCTTTCTCCCATCTCCCTTTAAGGGATATAGGCTGTGCTTTAAGGGTGACTTCCAATAGACATTTATAAAATAGAGAGAGAAGTCCCTTCACCCCCCCCATCTGGGCCACTAAATCTAGAAGTACAGATTGTGGGGCCTGTGACATCGGAGTCTGCCTACTCTGTAACTCCCAGGCATGTCTCAGTTGTAGATATTGATAGAAGGAGGAATGTGGCATGGCAAATTCCGATTGAAGATCCTCAAATGTTCTAAATATATCGTCATGAAAAAGCTGGCTCAGAACTTTTACACCTCGTGTTTTCCAACCATCAAATCCCTCTAGTTTATCAAATTCCTTATAATACAGATTACGCCATATAGGGGAATGTTTGGTGTAACCCTCAAAACCTAACACTGCCTTCACCTTGGTCCATACTTTGTGTATTAGAATCAACGTGGGAAGAGCCAGGCTTATGTCACCAAATCTCACCGACTCAAGAGCCAACAAAAGGACTCTCTCCCCCATAATATGTTCCACTAAATGTTCTGCTGAGTGACCCGGCTGTCAGCGCCCCATCCCCTCAGATGTTGGAGCTGCGCTGACAGGTAATATAGCCATGGGTTTGGTACAGCTAACCCCCATCCTCCTTAGGCCTCTGGAGTGTCTCTAGTCGTATCCTCGGCACACCTTTCTTCCAGATAAGATCTCAAAAGATTGCATTAAACTTATGAAATATTCTAAGGGGTAGCCATATCGGGGTATTATAGAACAAATATAAAAGCTGCTGCACATGGTACAAAGCATAATGTGTATGCAAAGCAAGGTTCAGTCTGGCGAATTGCGAAGTTGGCGCTGATGTTGATCTAACCAGCGTACCGCTGCCTGCGGTTGTTCAAAGATGTGTAGCTCCTAGGGCAACCACCCTTAACCGAGTCGGGTATATCATTGAATATGGAACTTGAAGGACACTCAGACAGCGTTTGATATCCATGAACTGTGATCTTTTCTTCTGGACATCCATAGAATAATCAGTGCACAGAAAAATCTTTTGTCCATTTTTCTCCAGGCCAGGATGGTCTCTAGCTTTCCACAGGAGAATGTCTCTGTCTCTGTAGTGCAGTATTTTCACCAGCATGGTACAAGGTGGACTTCCAGGAGGCATAGGCCGCAAGGGAACACAATGCGCCCTTTTCACTGCAAATAGCTGGGTTAAAAGATCTTTGACAAATGTATTCAACAGCCATTTTTCAACATATTCCGTGTGGTTGACCCCCTCGATCTTTTCTGGCATACCAACAATCCGTACGTTATTGCGCCTCAGGCGCTTTTCTAGATCATCCTGCTTAGCCTTAATGGCCGCTATAGCAGCAGAGTGACTGTCCATGTGCCGTTGCATTGATAGAAGCATATCCTCCACTTCCCCAACTCTTTCTTCTAAGGCAGTGGATCTTTCAGATATTTTTTTAACATCTTCTCTAAGTATAGAAATGCTCTCCTTAAGACTGCCAACTTGGAATGCCAGTGATTTGTGACAGTGAGCAAAAGCTTTCATCACATCAGTAAGAGTAAGCATGGCGGGATTCTCCCGCTGTGCTCCCACCACTGCAGCACCTCCATGCTTCTGTGTCCATGAGCATGTTAGTCCGTCTTCATCAGTCTCCACAATCTCCCGACTTTGTTCGGCGATGGAGAGCAGTGCAGCAGCACACTTATCACAGTCTGCAGAGGCAGTACAGGCATACTTGCTGAGCCTCACCACCACCTACCTCTGCTGTTCCAAGGCGTGGCTGGAGCGGGCCGGCGTATGCTACATGGCGCCATCTTGGGTCTATTCCTCTCCTCCTTTGCCTGCCTTACCCTTCGCCATGGGACTGCAGTTTTGGCTCAAATTGATACCGGTAAGCACTAGGGGTATTCCCTCACAGAATAAGACCATTGTGGCTGATAGTAGCGGGAAGTAAAGGAAAATTATTCAGGATCTCTGCAGGAGCTCACGTCCTCTTCACCCTTTCAAATCGCACGCTAGCTCCGCCCCTGAGAATTGCAATTTTCTAAACATATATGCCAATTCAGTGCCCGATATATTGTGCCTAGCATGTGCTATCGGAGACATAGACAACAGAAAATTTAATTTGGGTTCTACCGGGTATGGCAATACCCTACATGCGGCTGTTATCTGCTGCCTGGGCACACAGCATGGCTCAGAAGGGAAGGACCACCATTTGCACTGTTGGAGCTTTTCTGGTGACAAGTCATGTATACAGAGCCCCTGAGTTACCTGTACAGTTGAAACCCCCGAAGGAGTGAACCCGTTTTATAATACTTCATCCCTTAAGACATACATCTAGCTAAAGGTGAACTGAGCGTTTTGACTCCACAGGTACTGTGTAAAACGTAATGCGCCGCAGATGGTGAAGAGTGACAATTGCAATTTTCTAAACATATATGACATTTCAGTGATCAATATATTGTGCCTAGCATGTGTTATCGGAGACATACACCATAGAAATTGTATAGGTATGGCAATACTCTACATGTGCTGTAATCTGCTTCCTGGGCACACGGCGGGAATCAGAAGGGAAGGACCACCACTTGGACTACTGGAGCTCAGAAAGGAAAGAGCAGGGGATAAGCTGTGCGGAGTGCATCAGGGTAAATAAAACTGGGGTAAATTAAAAATCAAGGGATGTATGATAAATTTTAAAACACTCTTTCATACTGTAATGTCGGGGTAGGGAAACAGACAAGTGAGCCCTAATCTACCCGCCACTCAGTCCCTGCCTACTTGCAACGACCCGCCCTAGGCGACGGGGTATAACTGGGCAACGGTCCCTACACTCAATAGGTGCACGACAGACAAACAGACAAGTTTACAAAGAAGCCAGGGAAATGGGGAAGTTGCCCACGGGAACACCGTGAGCAACAAGCGAGGTGAACGAGCCGAGTCAAACCAGGAGATGAGCGAGGTACAAAAACGCAGAGCAGAAGAGTGGTCAGAAAAGCCAAGGTCAATCACAAGCAGAGGATTCAGGAAAGGCAGGTATACATAGACAGAGGGCGGGAGCTAGCTCCGTCTGGCCAGGCTGTGATAGGCTCTCCCACTCCTAAGCCTGCCATCCTGGGTGGTGGAAGATGGAGTCAGTCTCACAGACATAGAAGCAGGTGCAGACTGATTACCTATGGGCGTCGACACAGAAGTTGTGTCTGCCAGATCCTTTACAGTACCACCCCTTTTATGAGGGGCCACCGGACCCTTTCTAGGTGGACCTGGTTTATTGGGGAAACGAAGGTGGAACCTCCTGAGCAATACCCCAGCGTGAACATCCAGGGCGGGTACCCAAGTCCTCTCCTCAGGCCCGTATCCCCTCCAATGGACCAGGTACTGGAGGGAGCCTTGGACCATCCTGCTGTCCACAATCTTGGCCACCTCGAATTCTACCCCCTCAGGGGTGAGAACAGGGACCGGAGGTTTCCTCGAGGGAGCCAAGGACGGGGAGCAGTGTTTAAGGAGGGAGGCATGAAACACGTTGTGTACTCGAAAAGACGGGGGCAACTCCAGTCGGAAGGAGACAGGGTTAAGGACTTCAATGACCTTGTATGGCCCTATAAATCGGGGAGCAAACTTCTTGGACGGGACTTTAAGGCGCAAATTTTTTGACGATAGCCACACCAGATCCCCGACCACAAACAAGGGGTTAGCAGAACGTCTTCTATCTGCCTGAGTCTTTTGTATGCTCTGGGACTCCTCTAGGTTCTTCTGAACCTGGGCCCAGACTGTGCACAGTTCCCGATGAACGACATCTACCTCGGGATTGTTGGAATTACCAGGTGAAACGGAGGAGAACCGTGAATTAAACCCAAAATTACAGAAAAAGGGGGAGACCCGTGACGAGTTACTGACCCTGTTATTAAGGGAAAATTTGGCGAGGGGAATGAATGAGACCCAATCATATTGACAGTCAGAGATAAAACACCTTAAATATTGTTCTAGAGACTGATTAGTCCTCTCAGTTTGGCCATTAGTTTCAGGATGGAAGGCCGAGGAGAAGGACAGATCAATCTCCAACTTTTTACAGAAGGCTCTCCAAAACAATTAAACAAATTGTACCCCTCTGTCAGAAACAATATTGACAGGGACCCCATGGAGACGCAGGATGTGTTTGACAAATAAGGTAGCTAACGTCTTAGCATTGGGTAGTTTCTTGAGGGGCACAAAGTGGCACATCTTACTGAAGCGGTCTACTACAACCCACACCAACGACTTGCCTTGAGATGGAGGCAAATCGGTGATGAAATCCATGGAGATATGGGTCCAAGGTCTCTGAGGAACAGGCAAAGAACAAAGTAAGCCCGCTGGTCGGGACCTGGGAGTCTTGGACCTAGCACAAACTTCACAAGCGGCGACGTAGGCCTTAACGTCTTTGAGCAACCCAGGCCACCAATAGTTTCTGGCAATGAGGTGCTTGGTACCCAGGATGCCTGGATGGCCAGATAGTGCAGAGTCATGATTTTCTCGAAGTACCCTTAGCCGGAATTGCAGGGGAACAAACAGCTTGTTCTCAGGAAGGTTCCCGGGAGCTGAACCTTGATCAGCCGCAATTTCATAGACTAAATCAGAATCAATAGAGGAAATGATAATACCTGGAGGCAAAACACAAGCAGGATCTTCCTCCAAAGGAGGGCTGGCCATGAAGCTACGCAACAGTGCATCAGCCTCAATATTTTTAGACCCAGCCCTATAGGTGACCAAAAAGTTGAATCTGGTAAAAAATAACGCCCATCGAGCTTTTCTCGGGTTTAGCCTCCGGGCAGATTCCATGAAAACCAGATTGTTGTGGTCGGTAAGGACCGTAACCTGGTGCCTAGCCCCCTCTAGGAAGTGGCGCCACTCTTCAAATGCCCATTTAATGGCTAAGAGTTTGCGGTTGCCAATATCATAGTTACTCTCAGTGGGCGAAAACTTCCTGGAGAAGTAGGCACAGGGGCGGAGATGGGTGAGGGACCTGGTACCCTGGGACAAGACAGCCCCCACTCCCACCTCGGACGCGTCAACCTCCACGATAAATGGCTCCATTTGGTTGGGCTGAACCAGCACTGGGGCCGAGATAAAGCACTTCTTAAGGACCTCAAAAGCCTGGACAGCCTCAGGAGGCCAGTGGAGGAGATCAGCACCTTTGCGAGTGAGATCCGTAAGAGGCTTAGCTATGACCGAGAAGTTAGCAATAAATCTCCTGTAATAATTAGCGAACCCCAGGAAGCACTGTAACGCCTTCAGGGAGGCAGGTTGGACCCATTCCGCCACAGCCTGGACCTTGGCGGGGTCCATGCGGAATTCATGAGGAGTGAGGATTTGACCCAAAAACGGTATCTCCTGCACCCCAAACACACATTTTTCGGTCTTAGCAAACAGTTTGTTTTCCCGAAGGGCCTGGAGCAACTTCCTGACATGCTCAATGTGGGAGGACCAGTCCTTGGAAAACACAAGTATGTCATCAAGGTACACTACAAGAAATACCCCCAGATAGTCTCTTAAAACCTCATTTATGAAATTCTGGAAGACCGCGGGAGCATTACACAACCCAAAGGGCATGACGAGGTATTCGAAATGACCTTCGGGCGTGTTAAACGCAGTCTTCCACTCATCCCCCTCTTTGATGCGGATAAGGTTATACGCCCCCCGTAGATCAAACTTAGAGAACCATTGGGCCCCCTGAACCTGATTAAAGAGATCAGGAATCAAAGGAAGGGGATACTGGTTCCTTACAGTGACCTTATTCAAGTTACGGTAGTCAATGCATGGCCTAAGACCGCCATCCTTCTTCCCTACGAAGAAGAAGCCAGCACCTACCGGAGAAGTAGAGGGGCGAATGTAACCCTTGGCCAGGCATTCCTGGATATACTCTCTCATGGCTTCACGTTCGGGACAAGAGAGATTAAATATCCTACCCTTAGGGAGCTTAGCTCCTGGTACCAAATCAATTGCGCAATCATATTCTCTATGAGGTGGTAACACTTCGGAGGCCTCCTTAGAGAAAACATCAGCGAAGTCCTGAACAAACTCAGGTAGAGTGTTCACCTCCTCAGGGAGAGAAATAGAATTAACAGGAAAACATGACGTCATGCATTCATTACCCCATTTGGTAAGATCCCCAGTATTCCAGTCAAACGTGGGATTATGCAACTGCAACCAGGGAAGGCCTAAAACCAAATCGGACGATAATCCCTGCATCACCAGTACAGAGCACTGCTCCAAATGCATGGAGCCCACAAGGAGTTCAAAAACAGGGGTATGCTGTGTAAAATAACCGTTAGCAAGTGGAGTGGAGTCGATACCCACTACCGGGACAGGTTTAGGCAAATCAATCAATGGCATAGCTAGAGACATAGCAAATTCCACAGACATAATATTAGCAAAAGACCCTGAATCCACGAAGGCACTGCCGGTAGCAGACCTACCACCAAAAGAGACCTGAAAGGGAAGCAAGATTTTATTACGTTTCATATTTACGGGAAATACCTGTGCGCCCAAGTGACCTCCCCGATGGTCACTTAGGTGCGGAAGTTCTTCCGGCTGCTTATTCTTACGCCTAGGACAGTTGTTCACTTGATGCTTGTCATCCCCACAGTAGAAGCAGAGACCATTCTTCCTGCGGAACTCTCTACGTTGTTGGGGGGACATGGAGGCCCCGAGTTGCATAGGTACCTCCGAGTCTTCCGTGGAAGAACGAAGCAACGGAACCTCGGGAGGCATCATGGGGGAGTCAGAGGAGAAAACACAAACACGTTCAAGTCGTTGTTCCCTGAGACGTCGGTCAAGTCGTACCGCTAAAGCCATAACCTGATCTAGGGAGTCAGAAGAGGGATAGCTAACTAGCAGGTCTTTCAGGGCGTTCGACAGACCCAATCTAAACTGGCACCTTTAGGCAGGGTCATTCCACCGAGAAGCTACACACCACTTCCTAAAGTCAGAACAATACTCCTCAACAGGTCTCTTACCCTGACGTAAGGTCACCAGCTGACTCTCGGCAAAGGCAGTCTTGTCAGTCTCGTCATAAATGAGCCCGAGAGCAGAAAAGAAAAGATCAACGGAGGAAAGTTCAGGGGCGTCAGGAGCCAAGGAGAAGGCCCATTCTTGGGGCCCGTCCTGGAGCCGGGACATAATTATACCCACCCGCTGGCTTTCAGAACCAGCGGAGTTAGGCTTTAAGCGAAAATAGAGCCTACAACTCTCCCGAAAGGAGAAAAAATTCTTCCGGTCCCCTGAGAACCGGTCAGGCAACTTGAGGTGGGGTTCAAGAGGTGAGGTGAGGGGCACTACCAGGGCAGCATCAGGCTGGTTGACCCTCTGAGCCAGGGCCTGGACTTGTAGGGAGAGGCCCTGCATTTGCTGAGCCAGGGTCTCAAGGGGGTCCATAGTAGTGTCAGGGACCAGGGTAGACTAGGTATATGGGCTTGTGATTATGTAATGTCGGGGTAGGGAAACAGACAAGTGAGCCCTAATCTACCCGCCACTCAGTCCCTGCCTGCTTGCAACGACCCGCCCTAGGCGATGGTCCCTACACTCAATAGGTGCACGACAGACAAACAGACAAGGGTACAAAGAAGCCAGGGAAATGGGGAAGTTGCCCACGGGAACACCGTGAGCAACAAGCGAGGTGAACGAGCCGAGTCAAACCAGGAGATGAGCGAGGTACAAAAACGCATAGCAGAAGAGTGGTCAGAAAAGCCAAGGTCAATCACAAGCAGAGGATAGTAGTTCAAGAAGCTGCAGCAGGGCCAGGAAACCAACAGAGAAGAATCACAAGCAAAGGAGGAACAGGAAAGGCAGGTATACATAGACAGAGGGCGGGAGCTAGCTCCGTCTGGCCAGGCTGTGATAGGCTCTCCCACTCCTAAGCCTGCCATACTGGGTGGTGGAAGATGGAGTCAGTCTCACAGACATAGAAGCAGGTGCAGACTGATTACCTATGGGCGTCGACACAGAAGTTGTGTCTGCCAGATCCTTTACACATACAGAGCCCTGGTTTTTCAGGACACGTGTCACAGTGACGTATTGTGTCCTTCCTTGTACCCATTTTTGAGCATACTCTACACTTCTTTTGACTCCCTTCCCACCAGTTTGGGGAACTTTTCCTGGAAAGTGTTGCACTGGTATTGTGCGTGTGGCCTCACTTCAAGAAGTGCTGGCTGCCCCCCCCCCCTTCCTGGTCCCTAAAGGTAAGGTTCTTGATAACCACCTCTTGAAATTCCAGGAAAGTTCCCCTCTGGCCTGCACATCGATGTAGTACGTACGCATTTTACAGTGCCATCTGTATGATGTGCACGGCCAGCTTCTTATACCACACCCTGGATTTCCGCATGTTGCTGTAAGACCTCAGGACATGATCTGACAAGTTCTCACCTCTCATGCACCTATTGTAGTCCAGGATGCACTCTCTCTTGTCCTTGTACTTGACACACAATAAGTTACTGCTGGATTGTGCCCTGCTCTCACGCCTTCTGAGTGTTTGGCCAAGCGGTGTCTTAGGGAGGACTATCAGATTTTTTTCTAACAGTGCCATATGCCGCAGTACTTCTGGAAGCGATGCACTTGAAGAGTTATCTTCAAGGTATACAAAATAATCAGGTAGAGATGATAATCCTGGTTCAGCAGTGGGTGCACCAAATCCCACCCAATTTTTGTGTTAACTCCTAGTAAGGAAGGGGGGGCATTCTGGGGGCTGAATGCTGGTGTTCTTTCCTTCATATACCCTAAATTTGTAAGTATACCCTGATGCACTACACAGCTTATATATCTTCACGCCATTCTTTTCCCTCTTACTCGGCAGGTACTGGCAGAAATAAAACCTCCCTTTAAAATGTAGCAGGGACTCGTCAATACAAATACACTTCACGATGGTGTATGTTTGGGCACTGAAATGGTCTAATAGAGGTCTCAGCTTATAAAAACGGTCAAAACTGGGGTCATGTCGGGGTGGGCACTCTTCATTATCAGCATAATGTAAGAAGCAAAGTTTTGCCTCATAACGCATCCTGGACATGGCCATCTGGTACATCAGGGTGTGGTATAAGATGTCCGTGCTCCAGTAGGCCAAAATGAATGGCTTCTTCAGAAGCCCCATGTTCAAGAGTAGTCCCCAGTATTTACCCAACTCTGCTGCGGGATTGGGCATAAAATGATGTGCGGTTCTTGGTGATATACTGTTGGGCATATAAATTTGTCTGGAAAACCATAAGCTCTATAAAGTCATTAGTGAAAAAGAACTTGAAAAAGTCCATCTCACTGAGCCCTGCCATGTTAAATTTGATCCCCGGGCTGCCCGTGTTCTCAGGGATTTGGGGCTCATAATTGTCTGGTGTGGGGATACAAATTAGTTCACTTCGCTCGGGTGTTTTAACTGCGGCGGGATCACATCCCTCAGGGGCTTCAACTGTGGTGGTGGTCCTGGGGCGTCTCCTTGCGGGTCTCTCCTCTTCATCACTGGATAAGGAGGTTTATAAATAGAACAGAGTCTCAACATTTGACGAGACTGTGTTGGAGGCAAGAAATGAATATGCCTCTTTGGCAGTAAATGACCATTGGACATGTTTATTATGTTGTGGTTAGACACGTGTAAAATGTATGCTGTTATAAAAATTTAAAAAATAAGTATTAGGTATACAGCAAAAAAAAAAAAACTATAGGAAACTCGAAAAAAAATCTATACAAATATGTTTCCCTAACCAGGAGGATCAGGCTGCTACCTAAACTATACAAACATTTTTGTGTGTTTTTTTTCGTTGTTTTTATAGAACAAGTGGAATTCCCTTGACGGTTCCATGACACTAACTAACCATAAAACTAAACTAACTAGGTGAGCTGCTGCAGATAACTATCTAAACAAACTTTCTTTTATTTCATTTTTTTTATTTTTATAGAACAAGTGGACTTCCCTGACACTAAACCTAACTAGGGCGAGGATTCCTAACACTAAGGGTATGTGCACACACAAAATCAAGGGAAAACAGCTTCTGATTATCAGACCTCTTTTAATCATACTCGCGTTTTTCGCTGCATTTTTTATGGACGTTTTTGAAGCTATTTTTCTATAGAGTCAATGAAAAACGGCTCTAAAAACGGCTCAAGAAGTGACATGCACTTCTTATTCGCGGCCGTTTTTTTTACGATGCCGTTTTTTAAAAACGGCCATGTAAAAAACGCCCCGTCGGAACAGAACGCCGTTTTTCCCATTGAAATCAATGGGCAGATGTTTGGAGGCGTTCTGCTTCCGAGTTTTCAGACGTTTTTCGGAGACGAATACGGCCCGAAAAACGGCTGAAAACACTCCGTGTGCACATACCCTTAACCTAACTAGATTTTTTGTTAACTTCTCTAATGGTAAAACTAACTAGTTTAGGGTCAGGCGACGATTCTCTGACCCTAAACCTAACTAGTTTATTTAGTGCATGCTTTCCTAATGCTAAATGTAATTATTGTGACGGTTACCTGACACTAAACCTAACTAGATTATTCCAAGCTTTCCTGACGCTAAACTTAACTAATTACGATAATGAATGCCTAAGACTAAACCTAACTATGGTGATGGATTCCTGATGCTAAATTCCCTGACACTAAACCGAACTATGCTTTTTGACAGCTCCCTGACTCTAACAGTAAGGCCCAGTTCACACAGAGTTTAGAGACAGATTTTGGCCAGCCTGCACTTCCTGTGTTTTTTTCGCAGCATTTTTTGACCACGACGATTAAGCTCCGCGGGCCAAAAACCCAGAGAAAAACGCTTTCTCTGCTTCCCATTGATTTCAATAGGAGGTCAGAGACGGAACTGCAGGAAGAAAGAGCATGTCGCCTTTATCTCCACCCCTCATTGAAATCAATGGGAGGCGATTTTGGAAATGTTTTCCCGGTTTCCACGTCAAAAACAGCGCCAATAAACTCTGTGTGAACATACCCTAACACTAAACTAACTAGCTGATAACTATCTAAACTAATTTTTATATATTTTTTTTATAGTTTTATACAGAAAAAAAAAAAAAAGACCGAGTGCTCCCTCCTTGCTTTCTCCTGTGCATGTCAAAAAGAAAAGCAAATAATTTTTATTTATTTTTTTGCTTTAAATTCGTGACCGCAGCAGTTACACAATTTACAGTTTGATACAAATTAATACAAGTGTACAACATCATAATTCACATACATGATTATATTACTTTTAATATCAGTTTAATATTACAGTAACATTTAATAACATTCTAATAATTATGTAAAATGTACACATTCTCAGAGGTTGAGAACATGCCCTCTACTACCATTTAATATCTAAATGAAAGATACTGTATGGGATTTAAAAATAAGCGCTTAAAGCATGATTTGGATATTACATATGAATTAAATAGTTAATCTTATTAAGCAGCCATCTGTCATGCAACACACTGTTTTAAGGTCATATTCAAAAAATCAATGAGTAGAGGTAAAGGTTTCAAAATTACATGCATGCATACATAGCCAAAATGCTTCTGATTCATACAATACGTTGGAATTCCCTTGCTGTATATGATATTTTTACTCTCAGAGAAGGATTAAATGAGGGATGTTATGTCTTGATTTAGTTAGCCTTCAGACCATGATGTTCTCACAATAATTTTGGCTTGCAAATAAAGATAGTCATTAAATGTTTTAAAAATCATAATGTAAAAGAGTAACTGCACTTTCAAAAAAACTTTTGATATATCATAGAGACATTTCAGAAGTTTTGATTGGTGGCGGTCCGGCTGCTGAGACCCCCACCATTGCTGTAACGAATGTGCAGAAGCACTCAGTTGAATTGCATCATCGCTGTGGTCAGCACTCCGTGTTAGGCTAAAGACGACGTCAATGAGCCCATCTTCATCCTAACAAGGAGCACCGATCAAAACATCTGATGTGTCTTTATAACATATTAAGAGATTTTTTGGAAGTACAGTTATTCTTTTTAAGCATTTTTTAATTGTTATAATTTTAGTTACCAAGATCAAGAGTACTAGGTAAGCATCCACAATTGCACATCAATTACTTTAGAAAAACATTATCATAATTCACAGTTTAGAAAACCACATAAAGTTGAGATATGTTTGGTAACTTTAACTCGGTTACACATTGAATAATTTTGGCATTCATCAAGATTATCGCTCATTGAAATTTCACATAATTCTTATGTATGAATGACTAACATATCTGAGAAAATCAAGTGTTAAATTGTTATTGATGGCACAGGAAATTTCAGACTGCCAGAACATAAAGATAAATGTCGTTGAGATCCCATAAAAAACTAATGTGTATATTTGATGGCAGGTAAAGAACTGTGTGTATTTCTTGGCATGTAAAGGGCTCCAAATACCCTGCATAGTCATTAATTTAAAAGATAACATGCTGCCTACCTGTAGTTACCACTAGGGGGAGCTTTAGAGTATTACGGTTGGCCAGTACCTTGGCGAGGATCTTGTAGTCCACGTTCAGGAGAGAGATGGGACGCCAGTTTTTCAAGTCCCGTCTCTCTCCCTTCCGCTTATACAGGATTGTGATCATTCCTTCCCTCAATGACAGAGGCATTCTGCCCTCCATCACCATCTCCCTGCACAGCTCCAACAGGTCCGAGCCAATGAGGTCCCACAGCGCTATGTATAGCTCTGCTGGGAGACCATCACTGCTCAGGGTTCTGCTGTGCCTGAGGGATGTAGCGGCAGAGTGAAGCTCCTCCATAGTCAAGGGTGCATCCATTGCTGATGCACCTGCAGGATCAAGAGGATTAGTGATCTGAAAGGAATTTGTCAGCAGTATTCGGATCAAAGGTCTTCAGGGAGTAGAGGTTGCTGTAGTAGTCTCTGACTACTGCCATCACTCCCTCCTTCCCCGTCATGATGTTTCCTGTCTCGTCTCGCAGCTCTGACATGGGTGTGTGGCTTGCGTGGAGCTTCCTGAAAAATAAAGAGTTATACATCTCACCCTTCTCCAGGTGCTCCCCCTTGGAGCGAATGATGATGCGATTGGACTCCTCCACAAAGTGTCCTTTCAGGCCCTTTTTGGTCTCCTCCAGCCCAACTCTGACGTCCCAGCGCCACTGGTGGAGGTCTTGCAAGGAGCATAGCTGTCATTGCAGATCCCTGAAGTCCCTCCTCCGCTCACATGCCTGTTGACGGCTCTTTGCCTGAAAGAAATTTAACTTTAACATATTCCCACCAATCAGCAGTGTTGTTAGACATTTATCATTCCTCCACAAATGTAGCCATTCCTAAGTTCCTTCAGCATCTCTTCCCTTTCAAGCAGGGCACAGTTAAGCTTCCAGGAACCCGGGCCGGGAGGAAACCCAGAGCCCAGAACAGCTCGCAGCCTAACGGCCCTGTGGTCAAAGAAAAAGCAGGGGACCATGGAATAGCAAGCATGTTTCACCGCCTAAGAGGTGAACTCAAAGATTAGGCGCGATCGCTGTGAGCCATCTGTAGTTGGCAGTGCCGACCCACATGGAGCCTACAGCGTCCCGAAAGGACGCCTGAGTCACCGTCTCGATAAGCAGTTTAGAGGAACAATCTAAGTTGGTCTTTGCTAAGATGCGCCCATACTCTTCGATGGGGCAGGTAAAGTCCCAACCCAACACCACTGCCCTAGTCATGACTAGCTGGGTGCATAGGAGCTAAAAAAGTTCCAATCGCTCGCTCCCGACCAGGGGGGCATACACATTGATGAACCTAAGCAGCTCGCCCGCCCAAAAACCGTCTACAACCATGAGGCGGCCGCAGACGAGCTCTTGGACGGAATCAAGTGTGAACTTGCCCCCCTTGATAAGGACAGCAACTCCTGCTGCACCCATGCTGCCCCCAACAGACCAGTAGGAAGGGTCGTTAACTTACTGCCTGGCCAGACAGTTTTATCACCTAGAGGAAGGTAAAGCACATTCCTGAAGCATATAAATATCACAGTCCTGTCTATGTAAATAGGTTAGTACAGTCTGCAGTTTAGACCTGTTCCTGATGCTTCTCACATTGATGCTAAAGATGTTGAGATTAGCCATACTGCAAGCTAAAAGGAGAGGTTAGAACGATACTCCTTAATTACACCACGGTCCTTCTTCCTACATCTCCAGGGTACTGCAATGAGGGTGGCTCGTGCACCCTCATATGCAAATTTATTCCTGGGGCTGTGGAGATCATGGAGAGTCGATGGAGCGGGCTCTATTTTGGGCTTGATACATCAATAATATCTTCAGGATCTCGCAGGGAACATCTAATCAATTAGTTAGTTTTATCTCATAACTCAATTGTAATGACAAATACATTAGGATAACATCCAAATGGAATATGCAGGAAATACATTTTTTAGACATCTCAATCAAAAGCGGTAATGATAATTTTATCCAAACAGATCTGTTCCGCAAATCTACATCTACCAATTCCCTTCTTCATGCAACGTCACTACACCCTAAACAAACAATTGAAGCTATACCGATTGGACAATCTCTAAGGATGAGTAAAGTCTGCTCAACCGAGGGAGATTTTATTGCTAGATCTCAAGATCTGAAGCAGAGATTTATTAAACATGGCTATAGCAATCACTGTATCAAAAGAGCTTTTTCTAGAGCTAAAATAACATCCAGGAACCAACTATTACATCCTAAAACTCAATCTCAAGGGGGCATGACATGGATGCTGGCAGAGCTCATCTATCAAATGTCTGCTCCCGCCAGCATCCATGTCACGCCCCCTTGAGATTTGAGTTTTAGGTTGTAATAGCCTGAGATAATCTGCGGGCCATCCTCCATTACAATGTCAGTTCCCTCAAGGAACTGTACACAGTGGTGCTCCCCACGGGTACAGCTACACCCGTAGGGGTCTTTTACGCCATTTGGTGGTTCTAAAGCACGGAGACCTAGTATCAGAACCAAATCCCCGGCCTAAAGTTAGAAACGGAAGTGCGCGGGCTGCACTTTCGGTCGGGTGCACGGAGGCCAGGTGAGGTCAAATAATGGCCCCTGAAAGAGCGGGTCGCTCTGGGACGCTGTCCCAGGAGGTTCCCCTAGGTGCAGGCTCTTGTGCGGCCTACTATTCGGCCTGAAGCCCCGGCCGTCCATCACGATCTCTGGGGATGGTAGGCTTGCCATCTGGACTCCTGACTGGCTCCTAAGCTGCTTCCAGCTACTGGTGAAGTGCCTGATGACCACCTTACGGACCTTCCAGATGTGCTAGAGGCCGGGTACATAGCGGAGAGTGTATCCTGCAGCCTCTCACTCCCCTGGGTGTACCACCATCAAGATTTGCCAGGGTTAGGTTTTGAAACGTGTGGTATGCTACCACCTCCCTGCTGCCCATCTATACATTGCACAGATGTAATCTGGACACTATGAAACACGTGGAGGATCTTCCCCCTTCCCTGTGCTTATAATCCTTTAACTTATGTTTGGCATTGCACCGGTCGAAGCTGATTTTCTGCTTTTCCACTATCATGCTACTCGGGGTGCTCACATAATGGCTTCCTCTAAGCAACCTAAAATCACGGATAAGATGGATAAGTCCACTGGTCCTACGTCCGGGCGCTGCGCATCGCGGACTTCTGAGGCTTCTGCCTCCCCTTCCACTCCAGATGACTCCCCTCCTGAGCAGTGCATGCTGGATGTGCTGAAGGCCATTACTGAATCTCCCATGGTTCAGACTGAGAAAATATATGCCTTCCAGAGAGACTTTGGTCTCCATAGCGAGCTAAAGTTGATGACATGGAGAACCGCTTGTGACGACGTAACATCCGCTTCATTGGCCTCCTTGTATGTGTGGGAAAAACAACCCTTGCTACATTTTTGGAAACGTGACTCAAATCGGATCCCGACTAGAACTTCTCCACCTGGGGCACCGCCACACACCTTCATCGCCAAGTTTCTGAATTTGAAAGACCGAGACAAATTGCTGGAACATGCAAGAAAGCATTGGCCTCTAAAACACACTAACCAGGATGTGAGAGTCTTTCCTGATTATTCAATGGAGGTACAAAAACAACGGCAGCGATTTGCAGAGGCCAAGAAATGTTTGAGGGAGAAAAACATTCTCTAATCTATGGTGTACCCTGCCAAACTCAGATTGGTGCACAATGGCTCTGCAGTATTCATTGACAAACCGGAAGTAGTCTTTGCCTGGTTGGAACGTTATGGACTCGGATTTATTTGCCCCTGTATTATTGTATCTTCTTATACTATGAAGGACTATAGCAGTGGGAACTTGCTCTACACCGTGGAATGATTTTCTCTTCTATGCAGATTTACATTTTCCTCGCTGATATCGACAGCCATAAGGGACGTCGGGAGATAAACCAGGACTTGGATATATTGCCGTAACACTCCTCTCTTCCATGTCATAGCTATATTGAGCCTCTTGGCTTTCTGTAGAATCCATTCTGTATTCTAAGGTAAGGGGCTTGCTCCCCTTTTTTACTTTCTGTTTAAATATGCCGTGAAGTTTTGTTTCTGGTTTTTGCTACATGCTGCAATTGGGTAGGAAACCTGTCTCGAGTTCGGCGCACTGGCATAGCTATAGGGGTCGCAGCGGTCACAATTGCGACCGGGCCCTGAAGCCAGGGGGGCCCACAGCCCCCCGCACCACATCAATAAAAAGTTACTATAGTAACTCGGGCCACGGGCCCCTGTTACTATAGTAACAGACTGTACTTACCTTCCTGGTTCCGGATCGCAGCGGAGGTCCTGACGTCAAGCGCTGTGCGCAGTGCATGACGTCACAGCGCTATGCGCCGCGCACAGCATCGAGACGACAGAACTACCGCAGCGGCTGAAGAGGAAGGTAAGATTAGCCCTGACTGGCGGGGTCCGACTCCCAGGACCCGCCAATCAGCTGTTTTGAAGGGGCCGCAGCACTTGTACGAGAGCTGCTCCCCTTCATTCCGGTCACATCATTCCGGTCACACTGTGAATCGGTGTCGGCGATTCACAGTGTGAGCGAGTAGTGAAATGAAGGGGAAGCAGCTCTCGTACGAGTGCTGCGGCCCCTTCAAAACAGCTGATTTGCGGGTCCCGGGAGACACATCAGCTATTGATGGCTTATCCTGTGGATAGGCCATCAATGTTTAGGGACTGCACAACCCCTAAGCCTACGATGTAGCAGGCTTAGAGGGCCCATGAGACAGGATCACAGATTGTGTGATGCTGTCTGCTGGGCCCTGTATCTAAGCCAATCACATGGTAGGCTTAGATAATTGGCCCATGCGTGATCCTGTCTGCTGGGCCCTGTATATAAGCCTACCACACTGTAGGTTTAGATACAGGGCCCCAGCACACAGTAATCTTATACTGTATAAGATTACTGTCTGCTGGACCCTGTATCTAAGCCTACGTTGTGGTAGGCTTAGATACAGGGTCCCACAGACAGTATCGTTTTTCTTGTGTGTTTTCTTACAGGTTCGGTCGTTGGACTACGGCGGATTTCAGGACTACTTCGATGACGGCTTTTTTTTTATTATCAATAAAATGGTTAATGAGGGTTGTGTGGGTTTTTTTTTATTTCAATAAAATATTTTTTCTATGTCTTTGTGTTTTTTTTAAACTATATTACTACCGCCTTAGTAGTGGCCGCCGGCTGATTGACAGTATACATTGCTAAGGCGGGGCTTAGTGTTAGCCGGTGCAGAGGCTAACACTAACCCCCTTTATTACCCCGGTACCCACCGCCACCAGGGGTGCTGGGAAGAGCCGGGTCCGATCCAGTACCTGACCATCTGTAGTGATGGTAGGCCACTGGGGTGGCCGCAGGCTGGTATTATCAGGAGGGGAAAGGCCAGATACAGTGGCCCTTCCCACCCTGGTAATGCTAGGCTGCTGCTGCTTTATTGTATCTGGCTGGTTATGAAAAATGGGGGGGACCCCACGTCATTTAAAAATAAATAAATAAATAAATAATTGGAAAGAACGATGTGGGGTCCCCCCCAATTTTCTTAACCAGCCAGATACAACACAGCAGCAGCAGGCAGCATTACCAGGGTGGGAAGGGCCACTGTTTTTGGCCTTCCCCAGCCTAATACTACCAGCCTGCTGCCACCCCGGTGCCTGCCCGTCACTACAGATGGTCGGGTACTGGTTCGTACCCGGCACTTCCCAGCATCCCTGGTGGCGGTAATAATGGGGGTTAGTTTTGGCCTCTGCACCTGCTAACATTAAGCCCCGCCTTAGTAATGGGCATTGTCAATCAGCCAGCGGCCATTACTAAGGCTGTGATAATAAAGTTTAAAAAGATACAAGCACATAGAAAAAATATTTTATTGAAATTAAAAAACACAACCCTCATTAACCATTTTATTGAGAATAAAAAAAACGCCGTCATTGAAGTCCTCGTATCCGAAGTCCAACAACCGAACCTGTAAAAAAACACAAACACACAAAAGTAATCAGTAACACATAAAGAAGCAAAATTATTATTCTTACCTTTCCTGGGTCCAGCGCTGGAGCCGCAATGTCAGCGAGCTGAGCCCTGTATCTAATCCAATCATGTGTGATACTGTCTGCTGAGCCCTGTATCTAATCGTATCATGTGTGATACTGTCTGCTGGGCCCTATATCTAATCCTATCATGTGTGATACTGTCTGCTGAGCCACTGTATCTAATCCTATCATGTGTGATACTGTCTGCTGGGCCCTATATCTAATTCAATCATGTGTGATACTGTCTGTTGAGCCACTGTATCTAATCCTATCATGTGTGATACTGTCTGCTGGGCCCTATATCTAATCCAATCATGTGTGATACTGTCTGCTGGGCCCTATCTCTAATCCTATCATGTGTGATACTGTCTGCTGAGCCGCTGTATCTAATCCTATCATGTGTGATACTGCCTTCCGAGCCACTGTATCTAATCCAATAATGTGTGATACTGTCTGCTCAGCCACTGTATCTAATCCTATCATGTGTGATACTGTCTACTGAGCCACTGTATCTAATCCTATCATGTGTGATACTGCCTTCTGAGCCACTGTATCTAATTCTATCATGTGTGGTACTGTCTGCTGAGCCACTGTATCTAATCCTATCATGTGTGATACTGTCTGCTGAGTCATTGTATCTAATCCTATCATGTGTGATACTGTCTGCTGGGCCACTGCATCTAATCCTATCATGTGTGATACTGTCTGCTCAGCCACTGTATCTAATCCTATCATGTGTGATACTGTCTGCTGAGCCACTGCATCTAATCCTATCATGTGTGATACTGTCTGCTGAGCCGTGTATCTAATCCTATCATGTGTGATACTGTCTGCTGAGCCACTGTATCTAATCCTATCATGTGTGATACTGTCTGCTGAGCCAATGTATCTAATCATATCCATAGTTTATAGGGTCCTAGTGCTATAGATATGCTATGCTGTCTCCTATACACACATTTTTTTTTGGGCGGACACATATGTATTGGGGCTATTTCCCCTGACATTTTAAATCCTGAGGGTATGTTCACACGGCAGCGTCCATTACGGCTGAAATTACGGTGCTGTTTTCAGGAGAAAACAGCACCGTTATTTCAGACGTAAAGGCATGTGCAGGCGTCTTTCGCTGCGTCCATTACGGCCGTAATTGGAGCTGTTTTTCCATGGAGTCCATGGAAAACGGCTCCATTTACGTCTGAAGAAGTGACAGGCACTTCTTTGACGCGGGCGTCTTTTTTACGCGCCGCCTTTTGACAGCGGCGCATAAAAAAAATGACCGTCGGCACAGAACATCGTAAGACCCATTCAAATGAATGGGCAGATGTTTGCCAATGCTTTTGAGCTGCATTGTCGGATGTAATTCAATGCTAAAACGCCCGAACTACGTCCGTAAATAGGGTGTGTGAACCCAGCCTTAGTGACGCCCCTGGCTGCTAGTGCTGCATTGTTGGGTCACTTAGGAGACCCAGCGATGCAGCTGAAAGCTGCGGACCGTCGGCCATGAGGAGATTGGGGGGGGCCAATAAGAACTTTTGCATAGGGGCCCATGAGCCTTTAGCTTTGCCCCTGGTTCGGGGAGATGGGTAGGGTAGGTTTGGTTTGGGTTTTTTTGTTTATGCGTTTCATACCTGTCTGATTATGTACATGTGGACCGATGAGATGATCTTTGGGAGTACTGGAGTTAAAAATTCCCAGAGGGGATGTAGTTTTTATGTTCCTCCCCTATGTATTGTTACCATCCGGATCTGTTTTGACCTAAATTATATCCATGGAGACGTTGCATCATCTTAAAATTATCACCTGTAATGTCCGCGGCCTCAATGACAAATTTAAAAGGTCCTTAGTCTTTAAATTTCTCTCCACATACAATCTGCAGATTATACTTCTACAAGAGACCCATTTACTTGGTCCCAGACTGCGAGCTCTTACGCGACCATGGGTCAGGCATGGTTATCATGTTTCTTACCCTAATTACTCCTGTGGGGTCTCTTTGCTGGTTCACAAATATTTGCAATGTAATGTTAACTCTGTTACAACTGATCCTAGGGGAAGGTTCATTGTGTTGTCATGTCAGATCCATTTTAAGTCCTACTTTATAGTTAATGTCTATAACCCCCCTGCGGCTACCGTCCAATTACTCTCTGATATAATGCTACTGGTATCTGAGTTTGGTCCTGCTCCTCTGTTTCTCTGGGATTTTAATCTTTTGATGTGTTCTAAATTAGATAAACTGGGGAGGGGGGGGGATCCCAGGCTGTGATACCCCCTTAGATAACTGGGCTGCAACTTTTCATTTGAGGGAAATTTGGCAGGCTCGCTACTTTTATTCTACAGCTTATTTGTGCCACTCACCTGCCTATACGCCCATTTCCAGAAAGGATTTGGCATTTGGAAATGACGTTTGCTTAATATATGTGATAGACGCTACCTCGGGGGATTTCAGACCACTCCCCTCATGATTACTTTGAGATTACCTGAAGTTGCAAAATGGAAGATCTGGAGATTGAGTCCCTTATGCAACCTCCTTAGAAAGAGAAACTACAGATTTTTGGAATATTAACCCCTTCCCGTCTTAAACAACTTTCAGATTTTAATTTTCGTTTTTTCCTCCCCACCTTCCAAAAGCCATAACTTTTTTATTTTTCTCTCTATATAGTCCTATGAGGGCTTGATTTTTGCGGAACGAGTTGTAGTAGTTTTTTATAGCGCCATTTATTGTGCCATATAATGTACTAGGAAACGGGGAAAAAATTATTTGTGGGGTAGAAAATTAAAAAACAGCGATTCCTCCATTGTTTTTTGCGCTTAGTTTTTACGGAATGTTCTGTGCAATTAAAACAACATGTTAACTTTATTTTGTGGGTCAATACGATTACGGCGATACCAAATATATATATATAGTTTTTTCTATATTTCACTACTTTAGTTAGTTTTTAATGATATCATTTTGAAGTACATGCAAAGTTTTGATCACTTTTTATTCCTTTTTTTGTGGGAGATGAGGTCACCAAAAAGAGAGATTCTGGCGTTTACAATTTTTTTTTTATACGGCTTACACCGTGCAGGTTAAATAATGATATATTGTAATAATTCACACTTTTACGGATGAGGCGATACCAATTATGTTTCTTTACTTATTTTTTTACTATGCTCTAGGGGGGAAATGGGAAAAAAAAAATTTTTTTAACTTTACATTTTTTTAAAATTTTTTTACAAATAAAACAAAACGTTATTTTCCTAATTTTTACTTTTTTTATTAGTCCCCCAAGGGGTCTTCAACCAGCGATTGTTCTATGCATGATATACTGCAATACTAATGTATTCCAGTATATCGTCTTTCTGACAGGCTTCTATTAAGGGCTTAGTAGGAGCACAAAGATGGCGGACCTGAGGGCCTTAATTAGGACCCCAGGCAGCCATAGCAACCATCGCCACCCTGCGATTGCATTGGGGGGCGCGATGTGCGATGTGCTGCTAGAGGGGGTCGACCCCTTTTTCTAACGATTTAAATGTCAAGGTCGCTATTGACTGCGACATTTAACGGGTAAAACTGTGAAGTGTCGGTTGTAACATACAGCCGACACCCGCATCGTATGGAGTGGGTGCACTCCGTGAGCCTGTTCCATACTTCCCGTATCCAGCTATGACGTATGGATACATCAAATGTCGGGAAGGGGTTAATTCAGGTTCAACTGATGGCAATCTTGTATGGGACGCCTTTAAGGCATATGTTAGAGGGGCGATAATCTCACATAGGAGGAGCCTGGCTGAACAATGTACGGTTTTAGAGGTTGAACTGGCTGTGGCGGAGGAGGAATATCTCAGTACTAGGGACACCTCGGCCTTTACTGTCTTCTCAGCGAAGCAGCGTGAATATACCCTTTTATTGACAGAGCTCCACAGGAAGAAAATGTTGTACCCCCAACAGAGGGTTTTTAAACAGTGGGATAAGAATGGTCTTCTGCTGGCTTACTTGGCTAGAGAGGATACCACCCCAAATCCCATTTTGAAGGTCACCTCTTGTACTGGGATGCTGGTTAATGACCCCCTGATCATTAATGACACCTTTGCTATTTTTTACTTTGATTTATACTCATCTAAGGTCTCAAATAATAATCCATCTGATCTAGAGGCATACTTAGACACAATTGTATTTCCCACCCTGGATAGAGAAGATGTGGGTTTGCTGGAGGCGGACCTATCTCTGGAGAAAGTTACTGAGGCTATTGACTCTTTTCCAAAGAGAAAAACTCTGGGTCTAGATGGTTCACCTATACAATGTTATAAATTGCATATTGAACTGATTGCATCTCATTTGCTTAACATTTTTTAATCCTTCAATGGAGGTAATACTCTTCCCCTTTCTATGAGAGAGGCTCTTATAGTGCTGATCCCACAACCCCGTAAAGATCCTACAGATTGTGGCTCATACCGATTCATTTAACTCCTCAATTGTGATATTAAAATATTAGCCAAAATATTGGCAATGCGTTTGCAAAAAATAATTACTCATCTTATGCATCCAGACCAATATGGTTTCATACCAGGGAAGGCCACTGATGTTAAACTTCAAAGGTTTTTCACTAACATATCATCTACAGTAGGGTCGAGTGGCTCGAGAATCGTGGCCTCATTGGACCTTGAGAAAGCATTCAACTCGGTAGAGTGGTCGTATTTGTGGTCTATGCTTGGTAAATTTAGAATTGGACCCAGGTTTATCTGATGGGTGCAGTTATTATACTCCCAGCCCATAGC
Source organism: Rhinoderma darwinii (assembly GCF_050947455.1). NCBI lineage: Eukaryota > Metazoa > Chordata > Amphibia > Anura > Rhinodermatidae > Rhinoderma > Rhinoderma darwinii. The sequence continues at coordinate 145,053,988 of NC_134689.1, forward strand.
GTGTGTTAAAACTAATTGTCATATCTCTCCCGCATTCACACTTGCCCGAGGAACTAGACAGGTCTGTCCACTGTCCCCATCCCTTTTTGCATTGGCCATTGAGCCATTAGCACTAAATATAAGGGCCTCTCCTGTTATAAAGAGTTTATAACGCGGATGATACACTTCTTTTCCTAAATGATCCAGGTCCATCTTTACAGGCAGTGTTATCTCTATTTGACTTATTTACATATTTTTCTGGCCTCTGTGTGAAGTGGTCAAAGTCTTTGATAATGGCGATAGACAATGTGGCTAGAGACACTGCACTCCCTTCACCATTAGAATGGGCAGGCAAAATTACTTATTTAGGTATAGTGATAAGCCCAGATATCTGTACTTTTATACCTGACAATGTCACTCCTTTGGTTCAACTTCTTCAAGTAGACTTTGATAGAATGGAAACACTTCCCCCTCACAGTTACAGGCAGAATTTATTTGTTTAAGATGAAGGTGTTGCCTAGATTCTTGTACCTCATTCACAACTATCCAGTGTGGTTACCGTTATCCCTGTGTTCCAGTATTGACAAAGATCTTAGATCTCAGGTACTCCTAGAATAGCTTTAGGCACGCTACAATTTCCAACACTGAGCAGGGTGGACTGGCGCTCCCAAATTTATACCTCTACTTCCTTACCAGCCAGTTGGTGGTGGTTTACCCATAGACACTTTAATCCTTGTACTGAGCTGGAGGCTTCACTTCTCGGTTCCTATAAGGCTCTGGTGAACTCTATTTATAGACAGGGACATGCACTTATGGTCCCAATGCAAACCACTCTGAAGGTCTGGCAAAGATCTTCGTTGCTCTTTGACTCCGAGGAGGTGTCCTGGTCACCTAGGACACCACTCTGGTATAACCTGCTTCTGCCGCAGTTCAGAGGCCTCCAAATAGACAAGCCCGTCCAAACTACCATGTGTCAGATATACAATGCACATGGAAAGTTACCTCAATATTACAGAAAGTTGAAATAAACATAGGTAGCTACTATAGAATATAACCTTTACTAAATACCCCTAAAATCAGGTGTATAGACTCACAGAACAAACAGAAAAAATAAACGGTATGTGGAGACCTCCAGTGTACGACAACTGTAAGAGCCCCTAAAAAATCCACCAACAGTAAAACAATAGTATGAACAGCAATGAGATCAGATGCATAGGAAATATACCAAAATCAGCACACCATGAGTTAATGTCTACTGAAAAATGGGTTGGTCTTACCAGAATCAATGTTGGCTGTCTGTGCTCAAAGCGTTTTAAATGGAGAAAACGCAGACGCTAGGCCGGCGTTGGTCTGTGGAAAGAGAAGACAATCGTAGCCATCCTTATATCACCCTAAAACTGAGAGAACAACAGGGCAGATATTCCGACCTTGTTTATCTGACCCTAAACAGGAAAGTGGCCCTTGGGGGCCCTCACCCCACACTACACAGTCCCTACATATATCTATGCATTATCCCAACGCGTTTCATCCCTTATGAGAATCATAAGGAGATTTTGAAAAAAATTGAAGAATTAGTTAATATTTTAAATATATAACAATTTAAAGAGGAAAGTTTCTCAGATGTTCATTCAAAAAATCCAACACTTCAAATGAATTCCACACAGACAGTTTTAGGAACCGTGTGGAATCCTTGTGTTACAGGGGGTGATATTCCTCAAGAAACAGCCTAACTATAGAATGCTATATATATATATATATATATATATATATATATATATATATATATATATATATATATATATGTATATACTACACAGCGGTATATGTACCTGTTCAGACACAAAGGACAAAGGAGTCAATACCAGGTGTGTAGTGTTATGCTAATAGCATTTGGTCTGCAGTATGGATAACAGAAGGCCAGCAGCAAAGCAATAATGGACCAGAATTCAGTGGATTCAGTTTATTCAGACATGCATGTGGGCGGAGCTACACACCGGACGTCGTTGTCATGGTGCTACACAGCAAACACAAATGCATTGTACACAGCAATCGTATGTGTTACAGAACAAAATAACCGTTAGTGGTCTGGCTAGGAAATAGCAGTGGGAAAGCGGAACAAAGAACATATAGCTAAATAAAAAAGCTATAGGTCAGAATGCAAAAGGAGAGAGTATCTATGCACTCACATAACGGAAGTGGCACTGATGTAGGGAGCAGGGAGGTTGTCCAGGTACACTGGCACACCTCCATTTCCCCAAAGCAGCATCACAGATGGGTGCTAGAACTACTGCATATCTGAACCTCATGTAAACAGATTACTCCATGTGAAAATAGACATAGTGGATGCATAAAACAAAAAGAAGGAAGAAGGAGAAGCGGAGAAGCGAGGGGGCCATTATTAAATGCAGCCAAAATTGATGTGTCCATTCAGCCCTGCCGGTGCGAGCGTCCCCTTTTTAAAAATCCACTCAGTTTCCCTTTGCAGAATTTTTCCGTCCCAGTTTCCCCCTCTGTTTGACGGGGGTACAAGATCAATACCTATAAACCTCAGGCCGATAATGTCCCCATTGTATTTAGTGTTAAAGAGGCTCTAAGCTGGTGGTAAAACTTGCTATTGAGCAAAAAGTAATTTCTCGTCAACAGAAACCTCAGGAGTTTCAATAGGAAATCACTATGGGCCCGATACTGCAGCCCCCTAGTTCTCAAAAAGAATTCCACTGCCCGTAGACCCATGTCGTGGGGAATAGAGGAGTATAAAGCTTCTAGATCTATGCTTGCCAATAACATCCCTTTCTCAAGGGAGATACCCTCCAGTTGTTTAAGGAGGTCTGTTGTATCTCGCACATATGATGGCAATGCTGTTACAATGGGGAAAAGTATTTTATTCAAACAGACTCCAATATTTTGACAGAGACCGTCAGTTCCTGATACTATGGGTCTACCCTTGAGTGGGTTAACTCCCTTATGGATCATAGGGACGGATTAAAGTGCGTAATACCATCATCTATTTTTTGTTACAATTGCGTGTAGTACTTCCACAATTGAGGTTAATAAGCTCATCTGATTCCATATTAACAAATACATAAATGCACAATACGTCACCCTGATGCAGCCTCCCTAACCCTAGTGAGTGGTCAACCCTGGGTATATTGACTTTAGAAGATGTGGTAGTGGAAGAAAAAGTGGTCACTTTTGCACAACTTCGGTCCAAACATCTGATCCCGACTCATCTCAGGTGCCGTTAATTCCAGCTTAGGCATGCGCTCTGGTCACAATTTGCAGGGTATAATGTTAGACTTTGTATGTCCCCAGTGGAGGATTGGGTGACACAAGAGACGTTGGTTAAACCATTATCCACACTGTACAGACAGTTTGTAACGTCCACGTCCGCGGACAGCTGCGGCCATGGACTTCTGAGTGCTAGTCGGCATCTCCTTCCTAGCAGATGCCAGCACTCACTTCCGCTCTGCAGTGTCTCGTAGGTTGTGTGCGCACGCACGCTCGTGCCCGGCCTTAAAGGGCCAGCGCGTGCACATGTAAAATATTGTTAATTAAGCCCTAATCATTATGGACTATATAAATGGCCCTGCTCTTTCACTCCTTGCCTGAGCATTGTTTGTATTCCTATGTTAGTCTTGCAAATGGTCTCTTAGTTGTATCCGGTTCCCAGTGTTCCCGTGCCCTGCTACCTGTATCCTGTATCCCATTCTGTATTTGTTCCTGTGCCCTCTCTAGTGTTGGAGTCATGTTGTGCTGTATGCTAGGCCTGAGGTCATACACCATGTCTGGTGTTGTCCGCCAAGCCTGGTACCTCCTGCCACGTTTTGCATCACCTGCTGTCAAAGTACAATCTGTGCCTAGCCTTACCATTACGTGGTGACTTGCCAATCATGTGAAGGTGTTCTGGAGGACAGGAGTGGAGGAGAGGTAACAGACTGAGAGCTACGTAATGGTAAGAGCAGAGTTCACAGCAGCACTGAATCTGCATGCTCATCTCCTGAAATACTCTGTGCTGCCTTAAACTCTATGGACAGGTCAGGATCCTGTTTCTTTTAAATGCTGCACTGTAGCGCAGCCTTATATAGTGGATCGAGCGGGTTCCCCAGCAGCATTTAAAAGAAACCGTGTTTGTGTATGTGTGTGTATATATGTGTGTTTGGGTATGTGACTTTGTCTGTTTTTGTTTTTATATGTGTGTTTGTGTATATGTGTGTGTGTGTATATATGGGTGTGTTTGTGTATATGCGTTTGTGTATATGTTTGTGTATATATGGGTGTATTTGTGTATATGTTTGTGTGTAGATGTTTGTGTGTGTTTTTGTATATGTGTGTGTTTGTGTATATGTGTGTATATGGGTGTGTGTTTGTGTGTATATATGGGTGTGTTTGTGTATATGTGTTTGTGTATATGTGTGTTTGGGTATGTGTGGTTTTTGTTTGTATATGTGTTTGTGTATATGTGTTCGTGTATGTGTGTGTATAACTGTGTGTGTGTGTGTGTTTGGATATGTGTGTTTTTGTTTGTATATGTGTGAGTTCGTGTATATGTGTGTGTGTGTTTGTCTGTTTATGTGTGTGTGTGTGTGTGTTTGTATATCTTGTTGTGTTTGTGTATATATGTGTGTGGTTGTGTATGGTTGTTTGTTTGTTTGTTTGTGTGTGTGCGTGTATATATGTGTGTAGGTGAGTAGAAGTATTGTTATTGTTCACATTGATAACTGGTTTTTTATGTTGTTGCAGATTTTGATGTACCGATTGGACTACGTCTTCGATTCGTTGGACTACTGCGTAGATCTACGTTTTTTCAAATTTTAATAAAATGGTTAACGAGGGTTTTGTTGGGGATTTCTTATTTCAATAAAAATGAATTGTCTTTGTGGTTTTTTTTTAAACTTTATTAGTGCCTAGATAATGGCAGTTGGCTGATTGACAGCGTCCATTATTAAGGCGGTACTTAGTGTTAGCCGGTGCAGAGGCTAGAACTAACCACCCATTATTACCCCGGTACCCACCACCACCAGGGGTGCCGGGAAGAGCTTGGTACGATCCAGTACCCGACCATCTGTTGTGATGGTCGGGTACTGGGGCGGCCGTAGGCTGGTATTATGAGGCTGGGAAGGGCCAAAATCAGTGGACCTTCCCACCCTTGTAATGCTAGGCTGCTGCTGCTGTGTTGTATCGGGCTGGTTATAAAAATGGGGGGGACCCCCACGTCGTTTTTTTTTTTTTAATTTAACAAATTTAGCAATAGACGGGTCCCCCACATTTTTAATAACCAGCCATATACAAGGCCGCAGCAGTCTGGCATTACATTGGTGGGAAGGGCCACTGGTTTTGTCCATTCCCAGGCTAATAACACTGTGTTGTATGTGGCTGGTTATGATAAATTGGGTGGAACCCCATGTCTTTAAAAAAAAAAAAAATTAAATAAATAATTTAAAAAAATGACGTGGGGTCCCCCCCACTTTTATAACCAGCCAGATACAACACAGCAGCAGCAGCCTAGCATTACAAGGGTGGGAAGGTCCACTGTTTTTGGCCCTTCCCAGCCTCATAATACCAGCCTGCGGCCGCCCCAGAGCCCGACCATCACAACAGATGGTCGGGTACTGGATCGTACCTGGCTCTTCCTGGCACCCCTGGTGGTGGTGGGTACCGGGGTAATAATGGTGGTTAGTGTTAGCCTCTGCACCGGCTAACACTAAGCCTCGCCTTAGTAATGGATGTTGTCACTCAGACAGCGGCCATTACTAAAGTGGTAGTAATAAAATTTGAAAAGAAAAAGACAAAGATATAGATAAAATATTTTATTGAAATAAAGCACCCCCAACACAACCCTCATTAACCATTTTATTGTAGAAAAAAAACACGTCATCTAAGTAGTCCTCGAAACCGACGTAGTCCAAACACCAAACCTGTGAAAAAAAATAATTAAATAAAACATGTCGTAGGCTTAGATTCAGTTTAATGTGTGATACTGACTGTTATACCATGTATAGAAGCCTGCCGTGAAGTTGACTTAGATACAGGGCGCCAGCAGACAGTATCATACATGGCCATACATACATATATACAAACATACATACAAGCATGCACATATATACATGCAAATATACATACATGCAAACATACACACATATATACATGCAAACTATCATACATACATGAATACACACACACACATGAAAACATTCATACAAACAAACATGCAAAGATACATACATACATATATACAAGCATGCACAAATATACATGCAAACATAATTACATACATGCACATATATATAAACATACATGCAAACATACATGCAAAAATAAAAACACGCAAACATACATACATGCACATATATACATACATACATGACAACATACATACAAACATACATGACAACATACATACATACATACATGACAACATACATATATATATACACACATGCAAATATACATACAAACATGCATACATACATACATGCAAACATACATTCATGCAAACACACATACATGCAAACATACATACATTCATGCAAACATACATACATACATACAAATATACATACACACATGCACATATATACATACATACATGACAACATACATACATACATACATGACAACATACATGCAAAAATACATACATGCAAACATACATACATACATGCAAATATATACATGCAAATATACATACAAACATGCACATATATACATACATGCCAACATACATGCACAGATATACATACATGACAACATACATACATGCCAACATACATACATACATACATACATACATACATACATGCCAAAAAAAATAATAATACGTTCATACTTACTTTCCTCCTGTCCGGCCTCCAGCGATGACGTTTCATCCATGTCGCCGCTGCAGCCTGTGATTGGCTGCAGAGGCGGTCACGTGGGATGAAGCGTCATCCTGGCGTGCGTGACCGCCACTACAGCCTGTGATTGGCTGCAGCGGCGAAAGGGATGAAACGTCATCGCTGGAGGCCGGACAGGAGGAAAGTAAGTACGAACGTATAATTTTTATTTTTTTATTACATTTATTAAAATTGTATTTTCCGCGCGCCGAGCATGTACTGTGAAGGTTGCTGAAAGAGTTAGTGCAGCCCATTAACTCTATCAGCACCCCGGACAGTAGCATGCTCGGCGCACGTAAGTGACAGGTTCGGTCAGAACTAGTTCGGTCCGAACCGAACTTTTCTGTGAAATTCGGCGAACTAGCCGAACCGAACTTTTGATAAGTTCGCTCATCTCTAGTTATCATTCCTTTTTTCAGCCGTGTTCTCATCCGAGTACCCATATAAAGGCTATAACCATATCTTAATTGTAAATTTGGAAGCTGTTAAATCTACTGTTTGAATCCCTGCTATATCCGTGTCACGATGGGTGTGTGGACCCACTGGGCCGTACCGCCATAGCGGGATAGCAGATGGCCAAACAGGATACCAAGACAAAGTCTATAGTTCGAATAAGGGTACCTGTGGAAATACAGACAGTAGCGATGGCAGGCTCGGATGGGACCATGGCAGCAGGTAGACACCAGGCACGGTGAAATACAGAAGGCGTAGTATACGACACAACACGGCTCCAACTCTCTATGGCACAGGAACAAGGTAGCATGGGATACAGGATACAGGTAGCAGGAACGGTAACACTGGGAACTAGAAAAAACTAAGAGGCCATTTGCATAGAATAACACAGGTAAACATAACAATGCTCAGGCAATGAGTGAAGGGGCAGGGCCCTTCTTATAGTTCAGGGTGATCTGGGAGCAATCAGTCAAATCTAAAACATGTGTGTGTGCTCTGGCCCTTTAAGGCCGGGAATTAGCTCGAGCGTGCACCCTAGTGGTCACTGCAGGACAGGACGGCTGCATCCGCTGGCATCTCTGGGGAGGAAGACGTCTGCAGGATGATAGGAGTCTGCGACCGCGGATGTTATAATCTGAGAGTACCCCCCCTCTTCTTAAGGCTATCTTATAGCAATGGCAAAAATTGCTATATAACAGGTTCACGTTAAATATTTTTCAGAAGTTATTTCTTTGTTTTATTATTGTTCTTTGTTTCAGGTCTGTATGGTTTACATGTGCCTTACGAGTCATACTCTATTCAGAATGTACTTGCAACCTTTATGTTATCACTGTGTCTTTATGCTGTATGATTTTAGGGTATATTTTAATCACCCCTATGTCTAATGCAGATTCATTGGAGTTAATCTTTATAACTTTCAATGGTCCTAAAAATTGCATCCCTACATGTAAAGGGTCTTAATAGCCCCTTCAAGAGATCCTTTTTTTGGAGAAAGCTTAAGAAACAAAAATGTGACATAATATGCGCCCAAGAAACTTATTTGAATATAATTGATTTTAGAAGGGTTAGAAACCAGAAATTCTTTCATGTATTTTATCCCCACGCTATTGAAAAGAAAAAAGGTGTCCTTATTGCATTTAAAAATAGTCTTGCATTCCAATGTATCAACTTGAATAAAGATATAGATGGCAGATATATCATAATAATATTCTAAATAAATATTTCTTTGTACACAATAATCTCCTTATATGCCTCACACACTCACTAAATTATATTTTTAAGAGAAGTCTTAACCCAAACCATGAAAATAAAACAAGGCTCTCTCATAGTCTGCGGTGACTTTAATTCTGTCCCAGATTCTGTTACGGATAGAAACCTTCCCTCTCCATCCTCTAATGGTTTTGGCCTTCATTACCTAATTTTTGAAGAGTAGCAATATGATGCTTGGAGAGTCTACCACGACAATGAATGAGATTACAGCTTTTTCTCCAATTTTCATACAATCTACTTCATATAGACTTAATTCTGGTTGACAAATAGCTTCTACAAAAAGAAGTCGCCTTCACCTGTATTGATACAATTACCTGGTCAGGCCATGCCCCCATATCTATTTCAATAAAGGAAACATTATATGGTATGCTGACGTCTCCATGGAGACCTGAGAATTTAATCACTAAAAAAATCTGACTATGATAAGCAAACACAATTCTAGAGGTCTACTTCTGTATAAATAGCAATGTCAAAGCTAAATTTATTGGCAAGGGAACAAGTTTTTAAAATTGTAAGCTAATAAAATTAAAACAAAAAAAACACTAAATTCAGCTTCTCTATCATTGTCATGGTAATGAAGTCTTAAACGCTAAGGCAATTTCGGAATAATTTGCTAAGTAAAAAAGCTCATTATATAATTTAAAATTCCATTCCAGTATTTTACATTGATAAATTTCTGAAAAGTATGAGACTTCTAACCTTCAACATAATATACTGAACAAAGATATTTCTATATCCGAAATAAACAGCACCATATTATCTTTAAAGCCCAATAAATCTCCTGGTCCACAATATTCCAAAACAATTGCTACTAACCTGTCCCCTTTCTTATTAAAAACTTTCAATTAAGTCATACAAAACGGTGTGGTCCCTTTCGGAAATGGTCCATGTACTAATAATCATGCGTCCCAAACCAGGGAAAACCTCTGACTCACCAACAAATTTCAACACAGATATAAAATATGTACACAAAATTTGTGGCTACTCGATTAACTTGGAAAACATTCTACCAGATTTAATAAAAAATGACCAAGTGGGTTTCATTAAAAATCGCCAAAATTCAGACGGTACTAAAAGATTAATTAATCTAATAGAAAGGGCTGACTTTGATCAGGTTCACTGCCGGCTGCTCTCCCTCAGCTCAGAGAAAACAATCGATCGACTCCACTGGGGCTTCTTGAAATCAGTCTTAGTAAAAATCGGATTTAATTAAACTTATCTATCAGCAGTATTAGCACTATACTCTAATCCCAATGCTTCAGTATACTCCTCAGGTTTTATACTAAATTCATTCTCTATTAGTAATGGTACTAGAGAAGTTTGTCCTATGTCACCTTTAATTTTGGAGCCTTTTCAGAAAACGTCAAATCATTTCAGCAATAACAGGTATCAAAATTTGTGACAAAGACAATCGCATAGGACTTTTCACTGATGATGTCATCATGGCACTTTATAATCCACTAGAGTTTTTACAAGAAGTCCATTACTTCCAAGATTTTAGTAACTCCTTCTTTTAAATTCAAATAGGATAAAGAATTCTTTCCTTACTTAGGAATGCATCTAACTTTCCTGACCAACAATCTTAACACAACCATAAAACTCTAATGCATAGGTAAGATATCTGCGGTCAAAATGATTCAAAACTTTTAGATTTCTTAGAAAATGCTCCAATTTTTCTCCCCATCTTTACCCTAAAGAAAATTCAATCCCTTATACAGTCCTTTATTTTGGGCAATAAAAAATCAAGAGTTAGAGCTGACATATTTTTTTTCACCCTCGGAAAAAGAAGGTCTAAACTCCCCCTTTATATTACAATAGTACAGGGCTACAATTTTAGACCAACTTTGCTACTTATGGTTAAAAGACTCATCAAAATTGAGGGTGAATATTGAAAAATAATGCTAAGGCATACACAATATTGATATGAATTTCCAATCACATTTCCTACTTAAATCAAATTTTCACTACAAAATTACAATGGGAAACATTTCTATTATGGAAGATCAATGGTCCTCATCCTTCAATTGTGGTATCTAAAGCATCTAAATGTATTAATAACCTGGAAAATGCTTGGAAGATCAAATATAAATGGTATCTTACCCTATTAAGATTGAATAAAATGTATCCATTTATAATGAAAATGTGATCCCATTCTCAATCAATATTTAATTTTATATCCAAAATCTGCAAATTTCTAATTTATCCTCAACCCACTTTGGAACATTTTGACTTTTCAAACTGTTATAATGCACATCATTATTGTTATCAGGTTAAAATGGCACAACACTGGAAAGACGATTACACTCCTTTTCAATATACTGTATAATAAGGAGAGTAAGTTAAAAAATTACTGGAATGAATGTATGCGTGCCTTTGCCTTTGGAAGCAACGTTTAAGTTACAGTGAAATGGGGAGTTTGGCTCAATAGCGAACTTAACCATGTACTACAAGCTATTCAATATATACATTTCTTCCACGTAGCAAACAATACTGCATATACTGAAACATGTTTAAGTTTATTTTTCTTTCCTTAAAGTTTAGTATTATTTCTACAGGTGTTTATCCTTGTATTACGTTACTTAAATGTACAAATTATGACAAAGTATATATTTCTGGGCTTTACTGTAACTTTTGAAAATGTAAAAAAAAATTCAAAATGTTAAAATCAAAAAGGTCTAGATGCTTATTTAGTGATGAATGGCATTTAGGGTTATAAATAATCTAGTAATAAATTACTTATAATTTAACAACAAAGGTTGAACTTGATGGTCCTGTGTTTTTTTTTTTTTGTTTTTTTTACCTATGTAACTACGTAAACGCACATTGATGTTTTGTTATCTACTAATATTGGCTACTATTATAAATGTTTTTAATTCATTTGCATAATGAATATTAATTTAAATTAAATTCCACTTCCACTATATCTGGATGATCAAAACTTTGCACGTTTGGTGAATAAAAGCTTTACTTTTGAGCCTCATGCACACAACTGTAATATGACAGTGTTGACAGTGTTTCTGAAACATATATGCATTTCCTTTTTTTTTTTTTTACTTTCGAAGTCAATCGACTAATCCAAACACAGAGCATCCATTTAAGGCCTTATTCACATAAGCATGTCCGATTTGTCACCACAAAAAACAGGTATGTGTGTCGTCCGTTTTTCTCCTCTGCGAGCACTTACTAGTTTGATTTTGCTTTTTTTCTGCATTTGTTTAGCAACTGATCTGTGAAAAACTAAAAGCACACGGATGTCGTCCTTGTGCTGTCCGTTTATATCCCGCACCCAAAGACTTTAATAGGTCTACAAAAAAAGGACCAGAAAAGGATATGCTGTGAGTTTCTCACAACAGACAAACGCTAGGTGAAAAAAGATGTGTAGACAGCCCATTGAATTGCTGATTAAGGGGCATGTGACCAGGCACATCCATCAGCAGCTCCCATTGAATAATACTGCATGCGTCAAGGAAAACTAGCGTAAGCGCAGTGTTATTCAACGAATGTCGCTGATGGACATGCCCCTCTTTTTCCTGCTATGTCCAGAATGGTAGTGCCATACAGTCCGTAGAGAAGGCTGTACTGAAGACATCAGTGCTGATCTAATAACTATATATTAGTAAGTGGCACATTAGTGAGTGTTGGCGACTGCCATCTTGCTGCAATTCGGGCACTGCAATTCCCAAAAGTTTATTATTTTGACGAATCCGAAACTTTTGGAATACTCGGACAGAAATCGATTCGTGTGGATTTAATTCACTCATCTCTAGGAGTATCATATGACTGCAGGTTCGGACTACACACAGGATTTACTTTTAATCTATAACCATAGAGACATATAGGTCTGCAAAAGGGAGAATTTTTCCAATAAAAACTAGTCACAATGTTACTTTTATTTTAGATCCATTGGAGCAATAAAAAATTGTTACAACAGTGAACATATACTTTATTTACACATGAGATGACTGCACAGCACAAAAAAAAAAGTTTTTAAGAAGCCCCTATTAAATTATAGATATTATTTTTTTTATATGTAAAAATATGTTTAATCAACTAACCCTGCTTAGTCAAATTCTGTTAATTAATGTAAAATGAGTTTTATAAAAAAGTGAGATGTCTAAAATGTTAGCATTGCTTCTTGCTTACATTAAATTTCATTAGGTCAGCCAGTTTGTTTTTTACTTTATGACTACTGAAATGTGATTTAGCGTGGGAGGTAATTACTGCAAATGCACAGCTACAATCTCATCAATCTGTGTACAATATATTATAATGATACAGATAATAAAGAAGAAATATTAAAATAATAAATTCATTTGGCTAAATTCTTTAGTGTGGGTTAAGAAGTTGTTAAAGTGAATACCATAATTCAGATGTTTAATTAGCTAAGGGAAGAGAAAGACTGTCTTTGACCTAATATTCTAGAAATATGGTTAGTATATTTTACAGAAAATGAATAAAATGGCTGGTAACTCTACTGGAAAAGGTAATACTCTAAAAATCTACATACAGAAGTTCTGGAAGTCTAGCTACTGCTTGCTTGGGTCTCCCTTAGACTTTAAAGATGAGAAGCTTACAAGTGCGGCAACCTTTCTATTAAAGCTGATGCAACAAGCAGTCACTGACAGACAATTGCATTGGCAAACAGGGGTCCTAGGGACCCTTATTCTGCCGATAGGTGGGAGGCATATTCCATTAATGCTTAAAGTGTAGCTAAACGTTCGGAAAACTTGGATTGGTGGAGGTCTGAGCATGGAGACCCCACCAATCACTAGAACGAAGCAGCTGAAGCACTCGTGTGAGCGTTCAGCTGCTTCGTTTCTGTTCGGCTTATTCCGGAAAGCCGATGTATCGGACTACGGGCTCATAGACTTTCTATTGAGTCCGTACACCGATACATTTATTTCCGGAAAGAGCTGAACAGACACGAAGCAGCTGAGCGCTCACACAAACGCTTCACCTGAATCGTTCTAGCGATTGGTGTGGGTCTCAGTGCTCGGACCCCCACCAATCCAAACTTCTGACATGTCACTATGACATGTCAGAAGTTTGCTGAATGTTTAGCTACACTTTAAAGTGTATCTGTAAATGGTGTACTGTATACAAAAAGGGGTTACGGATTTAACCCCTTGTTGACATACAACGTACTATTACATTGTTGTCGCCAAGGTTTTAAGGAGCCTGCTGCTGCATGGCCAGGAGCGTAGCTAACCTCCGATCCGGCTGATTAACCCCTTAAATGCGGTGCTTAAAAGTGAGTGCTGCATCTATGGGGTTTACCAGCAGATCGGAACCCAGCGATGTAATCGCAGGGTTCCAATAGCTGCTTTGGCAGACTGGAGGCCTAACAATGGCCTCCTGTCTGCTAAGTACAGAAGCCTGTTAGGTCAACGCTCAATAAATTCTTTCAGGGTGTAGTTTCCCAAATGGGGTCACGTATATGGGGTTTCCACAAATTTAGTGCCACAGGGGCTTTGCAAATGTGACATGGCAACGCAAACCATTCCAGCAAAATTTGAGTTCCAAAAGCCAAATAACACTCCTTCTATTCCAAGCCCTGCCATGGGTACGAACAGCAATTTATGTTCACATATGGGGTATTGCCGTGCTCAGGAGAAATTTCTTTACAAATATTGGGGTGCTTTTCTCCTTTAGCCCTTGTGAAAATGAAAAAGAAATCTAAGCTAAAACTACATTTTATGGGAAAAAAATTTAGATTTTCATTTTCACGGCTTACTTCCAATTAATTCTGAAAAATATCTGTGGGGTTAAACTGCTCACTATACCCATAGGTAAATTCCATAAGGGGTGTAGTTTCCAAAATGGGGTCACCTTTGGGGAGTTTCCACTGCATTTGTCCCTCAGGGGCTTTGCAAATGTGACATGGCACCTGAAAACCATTCCAGCAAAATTTGAGCTCCAGAAGTCAAATGGCACTCCTTCGCTTCTGAGCCCTGCCGTGTGTTCAAACTTAAGTTCATGACCAAATATGGGGTATTTCCGTAATTGGGAGAAATTGCTTTCCAAATGTTGTTGTTTTTTTTGGCTTAATTCAAAGAAATTTAGCAAAAAAAACTGTGGGATCAAAATGCTCACTATACTCCTCGATTAATTCCTTGGGTGTAGTTTCAAAAATTGGGTATTTTTGATCGGTTTTTCTATGTTTTGAAACCACAAGACCTTTTCAAACCTGACATAGTGCCTAAAATATTTTCTAGTAGAAAGGAGTCCTGAAAATCCACTAGGTGCTCCTTTGCTTCTGACACTTTTGTTTCAGTCTAATAGCACACTAGGGCCACATTTGGGATATTTCTAAAAACTGTAGAACCTGGGCAATGAATATTGAGTTGCATTTCTCTGGTAAAACCTTCTGTGTTACAGTAAAAAATGTATTACAAATAAATTTCGGCTAAAAAAAATGACATATATTTCACCTCCACTTTTCTTTAATTCATGTGAAATGCCTAAAGGGTTAAGACACTTTCTGAATGCGGTTTTGAATACTTTGAGGGGTGCAGTTTTTAAAATGGAGTTATTTATCGGAACTTTCTAATATATAAGGCCCTCAAAGATACTTCAGAGCTGAACTGGTCCCTGAAAAAATAGCCTTTTGAAATTTTCTTGAAAATGGGAGAAATTGCTACTAAAGTTCTAAGCCTTGTATCGTCCTAGAAAAATAAAAGGACATTAAAAAAGATGCAAACATAAAGTAGACATATGGGAAATGTTAACTAGCAACTAATTTGTGTGATATTACTATCTGTCTTACAAGCAGATAGGCCTAATTCACATGACCGTGTTCGGTCCGTGATATACGGTTCGCATGTCGGCAGTATTTCCCGGACTGAACACAGTGCAGGTTGGAACGCTACTAGCATCATAGTTATGTACGATACCAGGAGTCCCTGCCTTGCTGCAGGAAAACTGTCCCGTACTGTAATCATGTTTTCAGCACAGGACAGTAGTTCCGCAGGGAGGCAGGGAAAGCTAGCATCGTACATAACTATGATGCTAGGAGCCCGGCACCCTGCACCGTGTTCGGTCCGGGAAATGCGGCCAACATACGGACTGTATATCACGGCACCGAACACGGTCGTGTGAATTGGGCCATACATTTAAATTGAGAAGAATGCTAATTTTTCCAAAATTTTCTTAAAATTTTTCGTGTATTTATCAATCAATTTTTTGGACTAACATGAAGTACAAGTCACGAGAAAAAAATCTCAGAATAGCTTGGATAAGTAAAAGCATTTCCAAGTTATTACCACATAAAGTGACACGTCAGATTTGAAAAAATATGGTGTCCACAAGGCAAAAACTGGCTGCGTCTCCAAGGGGTTAAAACCTCCTCAATGTGCTCTTACACGTCCAGAATGTTTTCCTGGCTCAAATAGGCTGTGTCCACGAGGCCAAAACTGGCTGTGTCTCCAAGGAGTTAAAACCTCCTCAATGTGCTCTTACACCTCCAGAATGTTTTCATGGCTCATCCATGTGGGCCTCTGCCACTGGCTGTTGTACATTTGGACCATCTGTATGTATTTCTGTCTGCCAACCAGGGCCGGCCTTAGGGGTGTGCGACGTGTGCCTGTGGCTGTGTGGTAGTCTCTACCATGGGGCTGTGTGGCACTCTCTACCAGGGGGCTGTGTGGCACTCTCTACCAGGGGGCTGTGTTGCACTCCCTACCAGGGGGCTGTGTGGCACTCTCTACAGGGGGCTGTGTGGCACTCTACTGGAGATTGTGTGGCGCTCTCTACAGGGGGCTGTGTGGCGCTACCGACAAGGGGGCTGTGTGGCGCTACCTACAAGGGGGCTGTGTGGTGCTATCTACAAGGGGGCTGTGTGGCGCTACCTACAAGGGGGCTGTGTGGCGCTACCTACAAGGGGGCTGTGTGGCGCTACCTACAAGGGGGCTGTGTGGCGCTACCTACAAGGGGGCTGTGTGGCGCTACCTACAAGGGGCTGTGTGGCGCTACCTACAAGGGGCTGTGTGGCACTACCTACAAGGGGCTGTGTGGCACTACCTACATGGGGAAACTGTGAGTGGTGGGCTGATGGTCATTTTAATGTTAGTGGGGGGCTGATGGTTATTTTACTGTGAGTGGGGGGCTGATGGGTATTTTTCTGTGAGTGGGGAGCTGATGGTCTTCAAGTGGTTTCCGCCTCTGACCTCCAATTGAAATTAATAGGAGGCAGAACCTGCGGCGCCCATTTGTTGCTTTTTTTTCCTGCGTCTTTTGCTTTAGCTTTAACAGCTGAAGAAAAAACGCCCAAAAAAAAACGGTCAAACAATGCTGTCCGTTCCTGAAGGAATGTTGAGGCAGATTTTTTGCCTTACAAACAATGTGTGTGAACATACCCTACAAGTGTAGTGCTTGTTTTAGCCCATTTTGTCTTTCTCGTTAAAACAATTTTTGGTAGGGGTGCCCTGAGGAAATTTTATTTTTCCAGTGCTGCCTTTATTACGAAAGGGTACTAGGCTACAGGATCACGCCGGCCTACGCAAGGATCCCGTTGTGGAGCAGCTCAGTTCATCGTGGGAATGGGGCCTAGGTGAGTACAATTTTTGTTTTTGTTTGGGGGCACTGTCTACAAGGGGGAGGTAGGGGATTATGGCACTGTGTACAGGGAGGCTGTATGGCAAAATCTACAGGGGGCACTATACTGTGTGGTGGCCACTAAGCGGACATTATACTGTGTAGGGGTACTACAGGGGGCATAATACTGTGGGCACAATTAGAGGACAAAATACTGGGTTGTAATATATTATATTATTAAATATTATTATTATACTGTATGGGGGCACTAATGGGGCATTATAATGTTTTTATGGGGCATTTTTTTTTTAACGATGGGGTGGGGCGCCGAAAGATCATTTTGCATGGGGCACCATCTATCCTAATGTCGGCCCTGCTGCCAACCT
Source organism: Rhinoderma darwinii (assembly GCF_050947455.1). Lineage (NCBI taxonomy): Eukaryota > Metazoa > Chordata > Amphibia > Anura > Rhinodermatidae > Rhinoderma > Rhinoderma darwinii. The sequence continues at coordinate 145,071,479 of NC_134689.1, forward strand.
CTGGTGACAGGTGAACAGAACATGGGAGAGGGAGAGAGCTTTTTACAAGCACCAGCATCATTGCTGGCTGGAGATCATGGAAAAAGTCTAGCAGCAAGGAGTACTGACTCACTCTACTTTAGGATGTGGTCTTCAAAAACTAAATCTAGTAGGGAAGTGTGTGTATATGTGTGTGTGTCATACAGTCATAGTGTGTATGTGAATGTATGTAAATGTGTGTGTGAGTGTACAGTATGTGAGTATGTCAAACTTGCCGATGACTACCTGCCATGATTAGTCTCTTCAGAGTTTGGCTCCCAGAGTTCTTTGGTTCCTCATTTTTGCAGCACATCCCCACCCTTTACATCATCTACACAATGCCATCATAGTGTCACACACTGTTCTCGCTGAATATAATAGCGTCACACACTATGCGCTCTGAATATAAGGCTGGATTCACACGAGCATGTTCGGTCTGTAAAGGACGGAATGTATTTCGACCGCAAGTCCCGAGCCAAACACACTGCAGGGAGTCGGGCTCCTATTATCATAGTTATGTACGACGCTAGGAGTCCCTGAATCTCCATGGAACTACTGTCCCGTACTGAAAACATGATTACAGATTATTTACCATCATAGTGTCACACACTGTTCTCGCTGAATATAATAGCGTCACACACTATGCCCTCTGAATATAAGGCTGGATTCACACGAGCATGTTCGGTCTGTAAAGGACGGACTGTATTTCCACTGCAAGTCCCGAACCGAACACACTGCAGGGAGCCGGGCTCCTAGCATCATAGTTATGTACGTCCCTGACTCTCCATGGAACTACTGTCCCGTACTGAAAACATGATTACAGTACGGGACAGTAGGTTCCACAGAGAGGCAGGGATCTGGGTGTACTTGTACATCATAAACTAAATAACAGCATGCAATGTCAATCAGCTGCTTCAAAGGCCAGCAAGATATTGTCGTCTATTAAAAGAGGCATGGACTCGCGGGACAGGGATGTAATATTACCACTTTAAAAAGCATTAGTGAGGCCTCATCTAGAATATGCAGTCCAGTTCTGGGCTCCAGTTCAAAGAAAGGATGCCCTGGAGTTGTAAAAAATACAAAGAAGAGCGACGAAGCTAATAAGGGGCATGGAGAATCTAAGTTATGAGGAAAGAGTAAAAGAACTAAACCTATTTAGCCTTGAAAAAAGACGACTAAGGGGGGACATGATTAACTTATATAAATATATGAATGGCACATAAAAAAATATGGTGAAATCCTCTTCCATGTAAAACCCCCTCAAAAAACAAGGGGGCACTCCCTCCGTCTGGAAAAAGGTTCAACCTGCAGAGGCGACAAGCCTTCTTTACTGTGAGAACGGTGAATTTATGGAATAGTCTACCGCAGGAGCTGGTCACAACAGGGACAGTAGATGGCTTTAAAAAAGGCTTAGATAATTTCCTAGAACAAAAAAGTATCAGCTCCTATGTGTAGAAATTTTTTACTTCCCCTTTCCCATCCCTTGGTTGAACTTGATGGACATGTGTCTTTTTTCAACCGTACAAACTATGTAACGTCATATGAAGAAACAGGCTATTGCCATGGCAATTGAAGGGTCCCTTCTGGTCCTTGCAGGCTCTTATGGGTGCCACCACAGGGCTTAAATATGTAGTCTGGAGAAAGGAGAGGCAGGGACTCCTAGCATCGTACATAACTATGACGATAAGAGTCCAGCTCCCTGCAGTGTGTTCGGTCCGGGACTTGCGGCCGAAATACGTTCCGTCCTTTACGGACCGAACATGTTCATGTGAATCCAGCCTCATAGCTATACACACAGTGCCTCTGAAAGAAATAGCTCCACACATTGTGCCACTAAATATAATAATGCCACATACTGTGCCCCCTAATTATAATGGTGCCACACGCTGTGACCCCTGAATATAATAATGCCACACACTGTGACCCCTGAATATTATAGCATCACACACTGTACCCCATGAATGTAATACTGCCACATACTGTGTCCCTGAATATAATAGTGCAACACATATTGTCCTCTGATAATAGGAGTGCACCCTAGTGGCTCTAAAAACGTCAGTGCCACCCATAGTGTGCCCTAAAAATATAAGTGGCACACATATTGCCCTTGATAATAAGACTGTTGCCCATATTACTGCTAATTCGCTCAGTAAATAATACTCACCATTCCCCATTCCCATGCCATCTTCTATCAATGCAGGACAGGCTCCTGTGGAATAATGAAATGAGCCTGAGTACATCTCACACAGAAGGCATCGGGTAATGGGATAGGGAACCATGCACCATTGCACCCATCAGCATGTTCAATTATATGCAATTGCTTTCTGCGAAACGTCTGTTGTTTTAACAACCGGTTCAGGAGAACTGTGAAGTACCTCCTGAATCTCACCACTTTGTCTAAGGTCAGTATTTAAAAGGGTGAGGTGGTCTGTATTTATTTAGGGTGCTGGGTACCTGCATTTAGGGGTCTGTATTCATTTAGGGGGTCTGGAGTTTTTAACTTTAGGCGATCTGGTCTTGGGTCTGAATTATTTAAGGCGGTCTGGTCTAGGGACTGTATTTGTTTATTAGGTCTTGGGTCTTATTTGTTTTGGGGTCTGTATTTTTTTAGGTGGTCTGTATTTATTTAGGGGGTCTGTATTAATTTCTGGGTGTGACGAGGGGGTTCAAAAGCACTATTTGTGAGTTAAATGTCATAGTTTTGCGGAGTGGCTTATATAAATGGGCACTGCATATAGTGATTTTTTTTTTCAGATTCTCTCTGATGTCCCTTCTCAAAAGTTGGCAAGTATGGTATGGTACCTGTATAGTCATTGACTCCACAAGACCTCTGAAGGTATCTTAAGCTAAGAAGTAAGCAGCAGACCCTTTAAGTTCTATAAGTTGCTAGGTGGGGCATCCCTTGATCAGACTTGTTATTACAGCACATGCCACAGATGCTCGATCGGATCGGGAACTGGGGAATTTGGATCCCAAGTTAAGAATTTGAACTCCTAGTCATGAAACATTCCCAAAAACGCCAGGACCCAAGCTGTCGCCGCAGAACATTGTCCAGAGATCCTACTGCCTCCGTTAGCTTGCCTTCTTTGTATGGTGCATCTTGGTTCCATCTCTTCTCCAGGCAAGCGCTGACCACACTAATATATATATATATTTTTTTTATTTTTTTTTGGTGCGGATATTTACATATTTCACATCAATAGTCAGAAAGAGAATGTAATATTTCCATTTAATATGAGCATAAATATTACTGTGATTAGAATAGCTGAATACTGTACATATTTATTATGAATCCTCAGCTTGAAGCTCTATTTTTTGGTTCATATTATAAAGCTTTTTTAAAGGAGAGCAAGCTGTGATCAAATAGAAAAGATAAAACATGATAAATGCAGCCTCCAGGAAGATCACAAAGTAAGGTAAAGCAATACCTTGATATATTTTGGACATACTGTAATATACAGATGAATGTAGGGTTTAAGTAGATTTCAGGAGTAACTGCTAGCGATTCCACGTCGCAGAGAATAGGTGTATTTGTACAAGAGTAACAACAAATAATAATAGCTTTGTCAGTTAGTGTCAAAACTGATTGTTAAACTAAACACTCAAGTTGTATTACGTGAAGAAACTAAAGACTTCAAATAAAAGATACAATAATATAATATTGACTTCTATTCTATGTGTCAGTAGTCCATGTATTAGTGTTGTTGAGTACTAAAGAAGTTCTATAGTCTTTTATAAAGCTAAATCCCTTTATATAGAAACGTTATGTAACTTTCTACAATACTTTGTGGCAGATTTACTAAAAATGGCGGTTCATACTCCATTTATTAACTCCGCTAGAGTAAGATGCGGCAGATTTATTAAGAGGTGCATCCCTCGTAATAATTCTGTTGCATTTGTCTGCTGGCTGTGTGCCACAATTGTGGCATAATAAAGACGGCCGTCTGGCATCCTTCGGACATAAAATAAAAGAATAAAAATTGTTACCTCAATGCTTCACTTCGCTTCTTCCTTCCGGGTCCCCAAAAGTGGAGAGGGAGGCGCAAAATGGCCAAAATTCTACATTTTCCTTGAAAATTGCTACTCTTGGGCCCTTTTGCAATTTTCTATGTAAGAATACTAGCTTAGAAAGGTTAAACAATTCCCCCTTTGTGTTTCAGATTTCAATTATTTACAGTTTTAAAAATCTCTGCTTGCTGTCATTGAATGGATATATTCTATTGCTAGCATACTGATCACAAAGCTGATGTGTATGTTAAAGAGCCGTCTCTAAATAATTACCCAATATTATCAGCAGGATAGAAAAGAGAACTGTTGTGTTGCTACAGTATAAAATAGAAGGGCATTGAGCGGCAGGTACAGCCGTTAGTGCAGGCCAGCCATGACTAGGGCTGTAGCATGAAGCTGGGTCAGGGCTGGAAAGGGGTTAACTGGAGAAGGGAGGGGAAGAAAGGGAGGTCACAGAGGTGGAGCAAACAAAGGGTACCTTGGAGGAGGAGGTGTGACTTCCTCCTTTTTAAAGACATTCTTTCCCGAAGCAGAAAAAGGTCCCCTCGGTGCAATCACTACGTCTGACGACGATGTTATCGACCTTCTCTGTCAGATGACATATGCAGTGGTGAAGCTATGTCCTGCCAGGCTGCAGGAATGACTAATGTAGTGACTAGTGGTTGGACCCCATCTCCTTTCTCCAGACTACATACTTAAGCCCTGTGGTGGCACCCATAAGAGCCTGCAAGGACCAGAAGGGACCCTTCAATTGCCATGGCAATAGCCTGTTTCTTCACATGACATTACATAGTTTGTACGGTTGAAAAAAGACACATGTCCATCAAGTTCAACCAAGGGATGGGAAAGGGGAAGTAAAAAATTTCTACACATAGGCGCTGATACTTTTTTGTTCTAGGAAATTATCTAAGCCTTTTTTAAAGCCATCTACTGTCCCTGCTGTGACCAGCTCCTGCGGTAGACTATTCCATAAATTCACCGTTCTCACAGTAAAGAAGGCTTGTCGCCTCTGCAGGTTGAACCTTTTTCCAGACGGAGGGAGTGCCCCCTTGTTTTTTGAGGGGGTTTTAAATGGAAGAGGATTTCACCATATTTTTTGTATGTGCCATTCATATATTTATATAAGTTAATCATGTCCCCCCTTAGTCGTCTTTTTTCAAGGCTAAATAGGTTTAGTTCTTTTACTCTTTCCTCATAACTTAGATTCTCCATGCCCCTTATTAGCTTAGTCGCTCTTCTTTGTATTTTTTACAACTCCAGGGCATCCTTTCTTTGAACTGGAGCCCAGAACTGGACTGCATATTCTAGATGAGGCCTCACTAATGCTTTTTAAAGTGGTAATATTACATCCCTGTCCCGCGAGTCCATGCCTCTTTTAATAGACGACAATATCTTGCTGGCCTTTGAAGCAGCTGATTGACATTGCATGCTGTTATTTAGTTTATGATGTACAAGTACACCCAGATCCTTCTCAACAAGTGACTCCCCCAGTGTAGCTCCCCCTAGGACATATGATGCATGCAAGTTGTTCGTACCCAGGTGCATAACTTTACATTTATCTACATTAAACTTCATCTGCTAAGTGGACCCCCAAACACTCAGTTTGTTTAAATCCGCTTACAATTGACGAACATCTTCCATAGTCTGAACTATATTACATAGCTTGGTGTCATCTGCAAAAATAGAAATAGTGCTATTAATCCCATCCTCTATATCATTAATAAGTAAGTTGCATAATAGTGGTCCCAGCACTGAACCCTGGGGTACACCACTTATAACCGGTGACCATTCAGAGTAGGAATCATTGACCACAACTCTCTGGATAAGGTCCTTGAGCCAATTCTCAATCCAATTACAAACTATAATTTCTAAACCTATAGTCCTTAATTTACCCATTAGACGTTTATGGGGGACAGTGTCAAATGCCTTTGCAAAGTCCAAAAACACTATATCCACAGCGGCCCCTCTGTCTAGGCTTCTGTATCTTTGTATTTTTTAAATGCCCTTTTTTGTCACGTATTGCCCTTTTTACAGAAGGTGTAAGCCATGTTGGGTTTCATTTTAGTCGTTTATACCTTGTTACCTATAGGAATAAATTTTGCACTATAATTATACAAGTAGAAAATCTCCCATTTATCATTTGTACCATTATTTGACATTAGTTCTTTCCAGTCTATATCCTGAATTGCAGCCCTCATTCTGGGGAAATTGGCTTTCTTGAAATTAAGTGTTTTTGCCCTTCCAGCCTGTGTTTGTTTTTTACAGTATAGGTAAAATGTAACTATATTGTGATCACTGTTACTGAGGTTTTCACGAACATTGACGTTCCCAACAAGCTCTGCATTATTAGAAATGACCAGATCCAACAGAGCTTCACCTCTAGTCGGGTCTTCCACAAACTGGCCCATAAAATTTTCCTCACGTTGCTGTGAGAAATTTGAAAGCCCAGCAGCGCTCGCAGGCCAGGGAGGGGCATGTTGCAGGTTGCATACCCCCCACTCCATTGCTTTATATGACTTGGCTGCTCAGAGAGCGAAAGATTTGCAGACGGGGTTTATCCCACCTCCTTCCTGACCAGGGATGCGGGGCGGAGCCTTATGTTGATCCACTTGAGCTTCCACAGCAGCCCCTCCCTCTGTAGCTAGCAGTTTGGTCACCCTCCCTGCATCCAGTGGATTGGCGCTTTCTGATCAATCTTTGTCTTCTGAAGAATAGCAAGAGGCTCCTGCTTCCCTCCACTCCCTTAAGGTTCCACCTTGATCCAGTTCAACAACTGTTTCAGCGCTTAGCGTAGCAAGTCCCTCTAACAAAGCATTTACTTATCAAGTCTGATGGTCTTTATTCTTGTTTAGAGTGGTCTTCTCTCTCCGGAATCAACTTTCAGCCATTTACAGAGCTCCGTTTAGTGGTCAGCGTAAGGATCTATCTTCAAATTAGAAGATGGCCCCCTGTTGTCACATGATTCAATTGGACTACCTATATAAGCCTCTTTCTGAACACGACAGGTGCTAGAGTATTAGATTCCATCCTGACTTCAGAATTCTTGTTCTTGTACCCGTGATTGTCTATTTATGTACCTGACTCCATTTCTAAAACATTGACTGGGACTCTCACCTCGGCATCATTTTGACTATACTCCTGGATATTGATTTGGTACTGCATACTCATACCATCATCTGCCTGCATTCAACTAGATATATTCAAGGGGTTATTCCTGTTTCTAAAATTGATGACCTATCCTTAGGATAGGTCATTAATATTAGATTGGTGGGGGCTGACTTTCAGAACCCCGTCGATCAGCTGTTTGAAGGGGCTACGGTGTAAACGTTACCGAAGTGCCGGGATTGTGAATGAACATCCCATCCTGGCTGGAAGGAATGTCTAGTCACGGTCTAAACACTTCAGTAACGTTAATATGTCAGTATAAGACAGCACATAGTGAACAACGCAATATCACTATGCGCTGACTAAATGAATGGAGAGAAGTGCATGACGCTGATTGGTCAGCATCATACACTCCTCTGTACAACGCCCACTTGGTCTAAAGTAAAAACATGCCCACTTGGGCATTAAGAAACTAATTAGCATAAAGCTAATATCGCTCCTAACGTGGTGAAAATAGATCGTTTTTCTAAATAAAAAGCACTGTTGTCACCTACATTATAGCGCCCATCTCCTTATGTAGGAGATTGGGCACTTATAAGGTGAGGACAGTCTCTTTAACACTACTTTTGTATTGTATCAAACTTGAAAGTAATGCGGCCTGTCAACTTCACATTTTATCTACGTGTATGTGCGGCCCATTTACCCGGCCGAGTTTGAGACCCCTAATCTAGACAATAGATTTAGCACTGGTGCTGTTGAGCATTTCAGACAGCTCAGCAAGAAGAGTTTCTGCCTGGGACAAAAGAGTTTCTGGGTTTGAATTCTGACAGTACTCCCCTTCTTCCTAGGTGCTTGCTTATTTTTGCAAGACTAGGAACATAAACATTTTCTTCTGATTCCAAAGAATTCCCATCAGAGCCATACTCCTTTTACTGAATTAAGTACTGTAGCTTATTCCGATAAATTCTGGAGTCCAAGATCTTGTCAACAATATATTCATGCACATTTACTGGTGGTGAAGGCAAATTGTGGGCTGGAAAAGGATTTTCATTAAATGGTTTAAAGAGCAATGAAAAACAGGATGCACCTTTATAGTGTCAGGAAATTTTAAATGAAAAGTGAGGTTTTTTTAATTTGAACAGAAATTTTAAGTGTCCCAATATATTTATGGCCTTTTGGGGAAGGTATTTTCAGCTTAATGTTCTTGTCCCCTAGTAGGGGTTGTTTTAGGCCCTGTTCACATTTGCGTTTGTCATTCCGTTATTCTGCTCCGTCAGAGGAGCAGAATCACAGAAATGTTGGAAGAGCAGGCTCTGATGAACAATGGAGACAACTGGTTCTCAAGGGAACCCATAGAATTTAATAGTGTTCTGCCGGGTTTCCATGAGGGTGTCTGGATTTATCGTAAATAATAGCGCATATTCTTTACAGAATCTGCGACGGAGGCCCGTAATGTCACCTTCATTGCTGATGTCAACAGGGCCTTATCAGCAGTCTGTTTAAATTCTTTTTTGAGCATTGTGCAAACTCGCAACACTCTTTTCTTGAACAAGCGTTAATTCTCTGCTGGAAGAGAGGTAGAAGTCCGTAAACCAGAAATGGAGACTGTAGTCACATAGAAAGGACTTTGTTATTTAAACTATGCTCTTATTATAATGTAAACTCATTATAATAAGAAATCCAACCAGCCACCTTGAAGATAACTAATGAAGCATCGAAGGTTCTATTCAAGAGTTTGATTAGTTTGTCCATTTGATTGGGGAAGAAATGCAAAAGACAAATATACTCGTAGCCCAAGAGCAGAGCTAAACCTTTTTCCAGAATTTGGAAGTGAACTGTACCCCTCGATCAGAGATCAAATTATCTGGAATTCCATGTAATTTAAATACTTTCTAATCATTAGGCAGTTTGGTCCGCCATGGGCTTTCCCTTGATTGGAATAAAATATATATACACACACACACACACACACACACACATATACATTTATTTATATATACATACATATGATAGATAATTTTTTATTTAAAGAGGCTCTGTCACCAGATTTTGCAACCCCTATCTCTTATTGCAGCAGATCGGCGCTGCAATGTAGATTACAGTAACGTTTTTATTTTTAAAAAACGAGCATTTTTGGCCAAGTTATGACCATTTTTGTATTTATGCAAATGAGGCTTGCAAAAGTAAAACTGGGCGTGTTGAAAAGTAAAAGTACTTGGCGTGTATTATGTGCGTACATCGGGGCGTTTTTACTTCTTTTACTAGCTGGGCGTTCTGACGAGAAGTATCATCCACTTCTCTTCAGAACGCCCAGCTTCTGGCAGTGCAGACACAGCGTGTTCTCGAGAGATCACGCTGTGTCGTCACTCACAGGTCCTGCATCGTGTCGGACGAGCGAGGACACATCGGCACCAGAGGCTACAGATGATTCTGCAGCAGCATCGGCGTTTGCAGGTAAGTCGATGTAGCTACTTACCTGCAAACGCTGATGCTGCTGCAGAATCAACTGTAGCCTCTGGTTCCGATGTGTCCTCGCTCGTCTGACACGATGCAGGACCTGGGGAAGTGACGTCACAGCGTGATCTGCCAGAAGCTGGGCGTTCTGAAGAGAAGTGGATGATACTTCTCGTCAGAACGCCCAGCTAGTAAAAGAAGTAAAAACGCCCCGATGTACGCACATAATACACGCCCACTTGGACTTTTACTTTAAACACGCCCAGTTGTACTTTTGCAAGCCTCATTTGCATAAATACAAAAATGGTCATAACTTGGCCAAAAATGCTCATTTTTTAAAAATAAAAACGTTACTGTAATCTACATTGCAGCGCCTATCTGCTGCAATAGCAGATAGGGGCTGCAAAATCTGGTGACAGAGCCTCTTTAAAAAAAATGCTAATCCATAAAAAGGGATAATTTTTGAACCACTTGTTATGAAGCAATTGCTTTTTCCAATACCACCGTTTGTGTATAAACACTGGTAGGTAGGTAATTTTTGGACTGTTTTATTTTTATTTTAAAAAGCATAAAAATATCAACAGTGCAGTGTGTTTTTAAATGTGCTATTTGTTATCACCGGCTACCATTCATTTACCCATAGCCAAAAATATTGCGGTCACTTTGACATTACTAATGCTGTCTTGGCGTAAAATAGCTTGTGGAAAATTTTAAGAACTGCTCGTAAACGTAAAAGCCTTACAATATCCTAAAAATATTTTAATAAAAATATTGATGCCTACGTACAAAAGACATATGGTAAACCTTTGCTCATTTGTGTGGTATTATTATTAATTTTTAGGGTACGAACAGACATAGTGTAAACACTGCGGATTTTACGCAACGGATTCATTGTGGAAAATCCGCAGCGTTTTACAGTGGCAGCAGTGTGGATGAGATTTCAACAAATCTCGTCACCACACTGCGGAAAAAAGCCACAGAAAAAAACAAACCTAAATTGACTTGCGGTGCGGTTTCTTAAACCGCAGCATGTTTATTAATGCTGCGTATTCGCAGTTCTTCATTTTCAGGTTTTCCCATTGAATTCAATAGGGTGCTTAAACCCGCAGCAAAGCAGTGTGTGTTGCGATAGTTGCGTTGGAAATCGCAAATAATAAAAAAAAAAGTTATACTTACCCAGAGTTCCCTGCGTCTTCTCCAGTCTGGCCTCTCCAGATGATGTTGCAGGCCATGTGACTGCTGCAGCCAATCAAAGGCTGTAGCGTCACATGGCCTGCAACGTCATCCCAGGAGGCCGGATTACGCGCCGAGAAGAGGGAGGGGGTTAGTATGAAATATTTTTTTTTTCCGGTTAACAAAAGAGGCTGCTGAGACAGATAAGAGCTCATCAAATGTATATTCATGTTTATTTTTATAGATAAATATTATAGTGCGGACAGATACAGCAGAAGACCCCTGTGCAAGAACAGTAACTTGGCCCCTTGCTTACTATTAGCTCATTATAGAGCACACCCTTATGTATTTCTAACAATCTACTACTAATTCTTTATTATGTTATTCATTAGTTCAGTCTCTTACATGCAATCTTATAGACTCCTATGAGCCTACTGGGCCCTTGTTCATCTGCACAGGTTGCACATATGGTATGTCTCCACTAAAACGTCACACTTTTATGGGTGAACAAAGTATCAATTGTTCACTGGAACCTGTATGGAGTGCTGTCTATCTTCTGGAGAATATATATATACCCCATGTATGGGGTAATTTGTTTGGCCATTATACTGCATGGGCATTATACTGCTTGGGGGCATCTGTGGTGGCTTTATACTGTATCGGTGCATCTATGGGGCATTATACTGCATGGTGGCAGCTAGGGGGCATTATACTGTGTGGGGGCAGCTACAGTAAGGTCAAGAATTATTTGGACAGTGACACCATTTTTATGATATGGGCTCAGCATGCCACCACATTGGATTTTAAATGAAACAACTGAGATGTAAAGGAAGTGTAGACTTTCAGGTTTAATTCAAGGGGTTGAACAAAAATATCCTGTGAAAAGTTTAGGAATTGCAACCATTTTTCTACACAGCCTCCTCATTTCAGGGGCTCAAAAGTAATTGGACAAATTAACATTACCATAAATAAAACGTTTTTTTTTTAATACTTTGTAGAAAATCCTTTGCAGGCAACGACTGCCTGAAGTCCGGAACCCATGGACATCACCCAACGGCTGGTTTCCTCCTTTGTGATGCTTTGCCAGGCCTTTACTGCAGCTGTCTTCAGTTGTTGCTTGTTTGTGGGTCTTTCTGCCTTAAGTTTTGTCTTAAGCAAGTGAAATGCATGCTCGATCGGGCTGAGATCTGGTGATTGCCTTGGCCACTGCCTCTACCATGATTTACAGAGGATGTGGTGTGCTTTGGATCATGAGACGTTCCAAGACATCTCCTTACTTTCTTCCTCCCATCATTCTGGTACAGGTTGATTTTAGTTTCATCTGTCCAAAGAATGCTGTTCCAGAACTGTGGCTGGCTTCTTTACATGTTGTTTGGCAAAGTCTAATCTGGCCTTCCTATTTTTAAGGCTGATTAATGGTTTGCACCTTGCGGAGAACCCTCTGTATTTTCTCTTATGGTAGACTTAGATACTGATACACCTACTTCCAGGAGAGTGTTCTTAACTTGGGTAGATGTTGTGAAGTGTTTTTTCTGCACCATAGAAAGGATTCTGCGATCATCCACCACTGTTGTCTTCCGTGGACGTCCAGGCCTTTTAGAGTTCACGAGATCACCAGTGCGCTCTTTTGTTTCAAGAATGTACCAAGCTGTTGATTTGGCCACTCCTAACATTTGTGCTATCTTTCTGATGGATTTTTTTTTTTTTAGCCTAACAATGGTATGTTTCACTTGCATTGAGAGCTCCTTTGACCTCATGTTGTGGGTTCACAGCAATAGCTTCCAAATACAAATGCCACTCCTGGAATCAACTCCAGACCTTTTACCTGCTTAATTGATGATGGGTTAATGAGGGAATAGCCCATGCAGCCCATTAAATAGCTTTTGAGATAATTGTCCAATTACCTTTGGGCCCATGAAAAAGAGGCAGCTACATATTAAAGAGCTGTAATTCCTAAACCCTTCCTCAAATTAGGATGTGAATACCCTAAAATTAAAGCTGAGAGTCTGCACTTTAAGCCAATATTGATTATTTAACTGTACATTCAATATGTTTTGGTAAATGGCGAAAATGCCAAAACTTGTGTCAATGTCTATATAATTTTGGACCTAACTGTATGTGATAAGGAAGACCTACACTGTAAGGCTATGTCATCCAGGGCCCGGTGGATTTCTCTTATCCTCTGCCGTCCCCTCCCTTAAAATCTAAGTCTCCCGATTCATGGGCAGGCAAGGCGGTGTTCTGATTGCAGATGAGGTTACATAGGCAATCTGAAGTTGGACGTGGTTAGGGAACTTTTGGTCAGTACTCGGGGCTCCGCTATGCAATCTATTGCTACTCTGGTCATCCAAGGGTAGTGGGTCAAATCTTATAAAGTCCTGATCCTTTCAATCTCAGTGCTGGTGTGGGTAGCCGCACCTCCTTCAAGATGGTCGAGACATTTCGCTGGGGTGGTGAGGGAGTCTTTGTAGTAGACTCTAAGTGGCAGGTGAGTGCTCTGATGCTGGCAAAATCTTATCTCCATGAATCTGTGTATGAATGTCCCGCATCTGTGGACAGTGCCATTAAAATTGTCCTTGGCTTCGGCCACAGTGTAGGCCACAGTGGTAGTTTGCTTTACCAATCGCCTGAGGTAGGCAAGAAGAATCTCAAAATCATCTCAGGGTCACAGGGTGGAAAAATATTGTTGTATTAGGGAGAATAAAAGAATGTAGGGTACAGATTACTTTAGATTAAAGTCTGGTTGCTCAGAGCACTTGGAAAATGCATCCGGCTGTCTCTGTGTGCAAGCCACGCCCCTCAAATTTCTACTGATTTAGACCAGTTCTCCACAGAGATCTCTCGGCCCAATTCTCCCTCCCAAGTATGTTCTGCAAATTTAGGGATCACCTGGAAAGGTGGTGAATGTTTAGAGCTGGTTGTATTGGTACCATGTCCCTGGAGGAACAGGTCCCTCCAGAAAGTAATAGCGAAGTGACCGTAACCCACCATCTGCTGGAACATGTCTAATCTTTGGGCAAGATATGGCAGGCATCCCCAGGTAGGAGCTACTATCTAATTTGGCTGGGAACTTAGCGTTGTGAAAAAAGTGTGTGAGGGGGTTACAATAAGTTCAGAGCCAAACGTATTAGGGCAAAGCCCCACGTGGCGGAATTGCTCTTGAATTCCGCTGCGGACACTCCGCAGCGTTAATCCGCAGCGGAGCCGTTTCTCCATTGCCTTCCACTTCTTTTTAGTAGGCTTCGTTTAGACGAGGCGGAAAATTCCGCTGTGGAGCATAGGCTGCGGTGCGGAATTTGGTGTCCGCAGCATACAATGGATGTTGCGGACCAGTGGCGGACTGGTTGCGGACTCATTGCGGAAGTTCTCCATTGACTTCAATGGAGATTCTAAATTCCGCAATGAAGTCCGCAGATGTCATGCACATGTTATGTGTGCTGCGGATGCGTCTTGCTTTTTGGACATGACATTTCTTCATTCTGGCTGGACCTATGTTTTTCTAGGTCTACAGCCAGACTGAGGAAGTCAATGGGGCTCCCGTAATTACGGGAGCGTTGCTAGGAGACGTCAGTAAATAGTCACTGTCCAGGGTGCTGAAAGAGTTAAGCGATCGGCAGTAACTGTTTCTGCACCCTGGACAGTGACTACCGATCCCAATATACAGCAACCTGTAAAAAAAATAGAAGTTCATACTTACCGAGAACTCCCTGCTTCTGTCTCCAGTCCGGCTTCCCAGGGTAACGTTTCAGTCTAAGTGACGGCTGCAGCCAATCACAGGCTGCAGCGGTCACATGGACAGCCGCGTCATCCAGGGAGGTCGGGCTGGATGCCGAAAGAGGGACACGTTACCAAGACAACGGCCGGTAAGTATGAAATTCGTTTACTTTCACTAGGGAAAGTGCTGTCCCTTCTCTCTATCCTGCACTGATAGAGAGAAGGGAAGCACTTTTACCGCAGTACGCAGCAGCTAGTCCGCATCAATTTACTGCACATTTTTGGCAGATCTGCCGCAGAATCTGCAACGCAGATTCTGTGCGGCATTGATGCGGACAGCTGCGGAGGAAAACCGCCACGTGGGGCCATGCCCTTAATTTGTTTGTTTCATTCTCTCAACACAGTACAACACAGTATTCAATATGAGGGAGGTTCTGGACCTATTTATTAAGAATGATATATATTTAACCCCTTAAGGACACGGCCAATTTTCATTTTTTCCTTCCCACCTTACAAAAGCCATAACTTTTTTATTTTCTCGCCGACATAGCCTTATGAGCGTTTGTTTTTTGCAGGACAAGTTTTAGTTTTTTTATGGCAGCATTTAATGTACCACATAATTCACTGGGAAACTGAAATAAAATATTTATCGGGTGAAATGAGCAAAAAACAGCGATTTCGTCATCTTTTGGGGGATTTAATTTTTCGGCGTCCATTAGGCATAAAAATGTCATGTTCACTTTATTCTATGGGTTAATATGATTATGGCAATACCAAATTTATGTTGTTTTTTTATGTTTTACCACTTTTATAAAAAAATATATTTGCTAAAAATAAAAGTTGTTTTGTGTCGCCATATTCTCAGAGCCATAACTTTTTATCTTTACGTCAATTGAGCGATGTGAGGGGTTTTTTTTTAGCGGGGCAATCTGTAGTTTTTATTGGTACTGTTTTGGGATACGTGTACGTTTTTGATCACATTTTATTCCATTTTTTCGGAGGCGCTAAGGTGACCAATTGAGTTAAATAACATTATATTATAATAGTTCAGACTTTTACAGACGCGGCAATACCAGTTATGTTAACTTTTTTACTTTAGGGAAAGAATGAAAAAGGTTTTAGTTTTTTTTACTTTTAATACTTTAAAACATTATTTAACCCCTTAGTGACCAACAATACGCCTTTTCACGTTCGTCACTAAGGGGCCTTAGGCTAGGCTGACGCCTTTTCACGTGAGCCTAGTCTAAGTCCTGCACGGGTCTCCCTTGCAGGCTGGAGCCGGGGCTCAGCTGTCTGATGACAGCTGGGCTCCTGCTCCAACGCCCGCGATCGAAGTTTACTTAGATCGCGGACATTTAACCCATTAAATGCCGCCGTCAATAGCGACCGCGGCATTTAACTTGTTTACAGAGGAAGTGAGCTCCCTCTGTCACCCATCGGCGGCCCGCAAATGCAATCGCGGGTCTCTGATGGGTTGTCATGGCAGCCGGGGGCTTGATAAAAGCCCCCAGGACTGCCCTGTACATATGACTATTAGGACGCGATGGAGGCACGTCCTAACAGATTGCCTGTCAGATTTACACTGACAGGCAATAATGCTCTGGTATACGAAGTATACCAAAGCATTATAGCAGCGATCTGAAGATCGCACAGTAAAGTCCCCTAGTGGGACTAATGAAATAAATAATAAATGTGAAATAAAGATTAATAATAAAAATTACAGTATAAAACATAAATAAAACCATTTTTTTCCATAAAAAGTGGTTTTATTTAGTAAAAGTGTAAAAAATAAATAAAAGTACACATATATGGTATCGCCATGACCGTAATGACTCCATTAATAAAATGAATATGTAATTTAAACCGCAAGGTGAACATCGTAAAAAAAAAACGCAAAAAACAATGGCGAAATTGCAATTTTTTTCCATTGCCCCCCAAAAAAGTCATAATAAAAATGAATCAATAAGTCCCATGCAACCCAAAATAGTACCAATCAAAACTACGTCTCGTCCCGCAGAAAACAAGCCCAAAAAATCAATACATTGATAGAAAAATAAAAAAGTTACGGCTCTTGGAAAGCAACGATGCAAAAACAAATAATTTTAGTTCAAAAGAGTTTTTATTGTGCAAAAGTCGTAAAACATAAAAAACCTCTACATATGTGGTATCGCCGTAATCGTACCGACCCATGGAATAAAGGTAACATGTTATTTACGCCGCACAGTGAACGGTGTCAATTTAAAAACGCATAGAACAATGGTGGAATTTCAGTTTTTTTTTATAATCCCCCCCCAAAAAAAGTTAATAAAAAAATTATATGTACCCTAAAATGGTTCTATTAAAAAGTACAACTAATCCTGCAAAAAACAAGTCCTCATACAGCTATGTAGACAAAGAAATAAAAAAGTTATAGCTCTTTGAATGCGACTATAGAAAAACGAATAAAATAGCTTGGTCATTAGTGTAATGACGGGGAAGGGAGACAGACACGTGAGCCCTAATCTACCCGCCACTCAGTCCCTGCCTACTTGCAACGGCCCGTCCTAGGCAACAGCGTACAACTGGGCGACGGTCCCTACTCTCAATAAGTGCACGACAGACAAACAGACATGGGTACACAGAAGCTAAGGGAAATGGGGCAGTTGCCCACGGCAACACCGTGAGCAACAAGAGAAGTGAACGAGCTGAGTCAAACCAGGAGTGTACGAGGTACCAAACGCAGAGCAGGAGAGTAGTGAACGAGCCGAGTCAAACCAGGAGTGTATGAGGTACCAAACGCAGAGCAGGAGAGAAGTCAGTAAGCCAGGGTCAATATGAAGCAGGGACAAATAGTTCAAGCAGCAGCAGCAGAGCCAGGAAACAGGAGAATCACAGGCAAGGAGGAGCGGGAAGTGAAGGTATAAATAGACAGAGGGCGGGAGCTAGCTCCGTCTGGCCAGGCTGTGATAGGCTCTCCCACTCCTCAGCCTCCCAGCCTGATTGGTAGGAGGGGTCACTCGATCAGACTTAGGAGCAGGTGCAGACTGACTAACCACGGGCGTCGACACAGAAGCTGTGTCTGGCAGATCCTTTACAATTAAGGCCTAAAATGGGCTGGTCACTAAGGGGTTAACAGGTTTTGTTTTTTTTTTGTTTGTTTTTTTTTTTTTTTTTTTACTTTTTCATTAATCCCCCTTGGGGACATGAACCAGCGATAATTGAACCAGCGATAATTGAACCAGCGATACTGTATTGAAGTATATCGTGTTTTTTTACAGTTTCCTATGAAGCCCTGCCCCGGAGGCAGGAATTTATAGGAGTACAAAGATGGCAGACCTGGGGGCCTTCATTAGGCACCAAGGCTGCCATGATGAGCATTGGCAGTTGCGTTACGGAGGGGAGATGACACATCGGAGGGGGCCGCCAAGCCAAATCTAACGCTTTAGATGCCGCAGTCGCGATTGACTGCAGCATCTAAGGGGTTAAATGGATGGAATGCAAGTGATCTTTTTTTATTAAAGGTACATTTTATTAAGATCTCATAAAAAATACACAGGTACATAAAAGATAAACATACAGTTAATTGGTGTAAAAAGTGTTACAAAGTACTTAGGTACAGGAGGCCAATGTTTGTTTTGTAACAGACAAAACAAGGATATACAGAATCATGATATTACATATATAACACATCAAACAATGAAAAACCTAACATACAGTTTATCAATACGGAAAGGAAAAGTTAGAAGAATAATGCAGTCTAAAACAAAGTCCCAATGAAGGACCAGAGGACATAGAGGCAGTCGTTGGCAGAGAGAGCATGATAAGATTACCAGAACCTAATGGCTAGTACGCGGGTTAGCTAACTAAGGATGCCATATTTTTGTAGTTTTGTCCGGGCAGCCCATAAGTTTAAAGAGGGAGATTATTATTAGCATTACCATTATTATAACCATGTATATGAATAGTCTTTTTGGCATACAGTAGAACAGTATGAAGATCATAAGTGACCTAGACGCCCCTGAGTGTACCAGATCCTCAACTAGCAGAAGAAAGCAGACCCTGGCATTCATTACTCTTGGGAGGCCCACTTTATGTTTGATATACTCCATAACCTCTGCCCAAAAAGCAAGGATGACCAGACAGTCCCAAAATATATGTAAAAAAAAGCCATTTGTCCCATAACAACGAGAAAAGGTGGGGGAGACCATTCTAAATAATTTAACAGGAGTGTAATAAATTTGATGGAAGAATTTCACCTGAATACGGCGGTCCCTGGCGGAGAGTAAAGGGCCAATCAAAGTGATCTTTGATTTGGCCCGGTGCAGTGATTTGTCGGCTGTATTACACAGCCCTCACCCGCTAAGTATGGAGCCAGCTCAGCCCGTAAGCCCGCTCCATACTTCCCCTTAACGGCTGCCACGTACATGTTCATTGCATGTCGTTAAGGGGTTAAAGAGACCTGTACATGAATATTTTATAACCTTCAATGGTTATAATGTTACATCCTCAACTACTACAGGAACAGTGCTGTCTAAGCTATGCAGAAATTTGAAATCTGACAATGAAATACGCAAAAATTCCATCCAGGACCAAGCTTTCAAGGGGTTTGAGATAACTCCCAAACAGCTTATCTCCATAATGTAGTTCCTACGGGTAGTGGTAACTGAAGGATTCTGTTCACACTAGGTTTATTCTATCTGCAAAGAGGCTCATGTTCATGTAGGTCACTTGTTCCAACAAAGACTATGAATACAAACTTTTTCCTATCTGAACCCAGTTCACATGGTTTAGTATCCTTCATCTACATAGCTGTGTGCTATGGTTATTTCTGTGGAATTGATAGATTACTATCACCCCTTGAAACTTCACTTTCATAATACAGAATTGTATTAATTACGACTAGGAGAAAAGACAGCGTTCAATCGATGCCAGGATTAAATTGCATAGCGTTTTCTATTTAATTCAACACATACTAATGAGAATGAGATCATGGAACTCAATTTTATTTCAAATAAAAAAGCTGACACTTGTGTTATCTCAAAGTTTGGACTTATACAAAAGGCCATAGTGCAAAAGGATGATTGTGCTTATTATTCCGCCTCAGAAACAGTGCTACAACTGTCATTAAGTGCTTTTCCAGTGGCCTTGCCAGGTTTCTCATCTGAGGATGTCATAAGATAAAAGCTTATGATTCTCTTTAAGGCATATTGCCTTTCAAGGCTGCTAACCCTTTTAAGCTGAATTCTGAAATCCACCATTTACTTGTGTCACGTTTTGTAAGAAATATCTTAATGATCAACAAATAATATAGAATTTATTGAAAAATGTTAAGAAAAAAAGAAAAGCATTTAGAATAACTGTTATTTAGTTATACATCCTGATACTGACTGTCTATAAATCATCATGCCAATACTTTCCAGTCCTTGGAAACAGCACCACCTAGTGATGAAGTATAAAAACTACATGTATGTAAACTGAATGAAGCTACAATATGTGTATGTTCACACGCTAAACTATAAACGGCTGTAAAATACGGAGCTGTTTTCAAGGGAAAACAGGCTCTAATTTTTTGCCGTTTTTTAAGCATCATACTTTTTTTGATGCGTTTTTTGCAGCCATTTTTGGAGCTGTTTTCCTATTGACCCAATGAAAAACGGCTCCAAAAATGGCTCAAGAAGTGACATGCCGCGTAAAAAAATCCAAACCCTGTTGGAACGAAAAATCGTTTTTCTCATTGAAATCAATGGGCAGATGTTTGGAGGAGTTCAGCTTCCGTTTTTTTCAGCAGTTTTTCGGGCCATTTACTGCCCAAAAAACGGCTGAAAATAAGCCGGGTGAACATAGACTACAGTTAGAGGAAAAACAAACTGAATAGTAAGGTCCTGTTCACACAGAGTTTTTTGATGAGTTTTTTGACGTGGAAACCGCGCCGCAAAACTCGTCAAAAACCGCCGAAAATGCCTCCCTTTGATTTCAATGGGAGTTGGACAAGTTTTTTTACCGCGAGTAAAAAAAACGTGTCACGGTAAAAATAAGCGTCATGACCCATCTTGAGGCGGTTTCCGCCTCCAAAACCCCATTTCAATCAGTCAGAAAGAGGAAAAAAACGCCTCGATGAGTGTTTTGACGAGTTTTTGTCAAACCACTGTGCAAAAACCGTCTGGAGCAGTTTTTGCAGGAGGAATTTTCATCCTGCAAAAAACTCTGTGTGAACATAGCCTAAGAAATTGTCCCCTGCTCGAATAAGACGTTTTCACAAGAATCAAGTTGGGACGAACATCATATTACTGACAATTGACATTCTTGTATGGACAGCACCAGCACCCTGTTTACAAAGTCATTGTGCCAGGAGAATTTGAGGTGAGCAATGGTACTTCTGTACTTAACCCATTAGTGACCGCCCATAGGTGTTTTTACATCGGTCAGTAACGGGCTTTATTCAGATGTATTAGCTGCATCAGAATAAAGGGTAAAAGCTCCGTGCTCTCAGGTACCAGAGGTAGCTGAGGGCTTGGAGCAGAACTGCTCTAGCAGGCGGGATCTAAATCAGCATCAATCCTGCCCGTTTAACCCCTTAGATGCGACGGTCAATAGTGACCGCCACATCTAAGTAGTTTTAGAGGGAGGGGGCTCCCTCTCTCACCCCAGCGTTACACCCACGATGCGGGTGTAAATCCACATACTTTCATTTTGGAGCAGCAGCCGATCACGGTTACCACCCCTATTATCACTGGGAAGCTGATAGATAGCCATGAACGTTAACCCATCCGGCAATTGTCCGTGGCATTCTTTGAAATACATGGCTAGAGGGCTCGTTTCAACTCCATTTTTAATATCTCTTATATGTTTAGAGATCCTCAATTGTACCTCCCTTATAGTTTTCCCTACATATATTTTTCCGCAGGGACAATAGATCAAATAAACAACCATGGAGGATCGGCAGTTAAGAAAGCCTCGTATGTTGAATTTTTTACTACCAGTGAAATCAAAAAACATATTAAATTTTTAACTAATTTACATTGTGGACATGTGCCACATTTAAACATCCCTTTTAGTGTGTGATGTGGCCATACTGTAGTATCTGACCTTCTATACTGTGATCTGAGAAGGAGGTCGTGTAAATTCGGCGCTCTCCTGGAGGTCATACGTGGGTATTCACCTATCATATCTTGTATTTCATTGCAGAGTGTCAGATGTGACCAATTCTTTTGTAGGATCTCCCTTATTTTTCCACAATGTTGTCCATATCTGGATATGAACCTAACTCTGTTTGGTGTTATATGGGTTATGGTCATGTTATTTAGTGGGTCAATAGTTATTCTCTCCTGCCTATGATCATACAAAAAAAAAGGGTTTTCCTATCAGTATGTAAAGCCCTATTGTATCCACGTTTGATACTTTTTCTTGAGTATCTCCTTTGTTTAAATCATAATGCCAAGTCTTGGGCTTCTTTCTTAAAGTTTTGCAGATCAGAGCAGTTTCTACGAAGGCGTAAGAACTGGCCCACTGGGATGCCCCGTATAAGGGATTTTGGATGGTGGCTTTGTGCCAACAGAAGGGTGTTACCAGCCGCAGGCTTTCTGAAAGTGCTTGTCTCTAGTTTGTCATTATTTTTCCGGATCATAAGATCAAGAAAACTGATCTCCTGGGTATTAGCAACATATGTCAAATTGATGTTACAATCATTGCAATTAAGAACTCTCACAAAATCCGCTAGCTGTTCCCGTCTGTACCATTCCACACCATAAAAACATTGTCGATGTATCTATACCAGCAATGAACATGTCTTACAAACAAGGATAGACAGCCACCGATTCCCAATACCCCAAGTGGAGGCATGCATAGGAAGGAGCACATGACTATCCCATGGCAGTACCCGCCACTTGTAGGTAATATTTACCATCAAAGCTGAAACAATTATGAGTTAAAACAAATTCCAACATGTCTACAATAAACTCATTCTGATGAGAGAACTGTGGTCGATATCTATCAAGGTAGTGTTCTACAGCTTTTAAGCCAGCCCAGTGGGGGATTCAACATCCAACCCAACCAGTAAGCAGGCAGGGGGAATGCGTAAGTTATGTAATTTGGTCAAAACATCACCCGTATCAAGGACGAATGATGGTAAGGATTTGACAAAAGTGTTAAGTTTGTAATCCACAAACTGGCCGAGTCTATCCGTAGGTCCATCTATCCCGGAAATGATTGGACGTCCAGGAGGTAGCTGTCTATCCTTGTGAACCTTGGGAAGGATAAATAGTTGGCATTTTAGGGTCTTTTAATTTAAGGTATTTATGTTCATTGCTGGTTATTAACCCCTTCCCGCAAAAGAGCGTTACTGTACGTCCTTTTTAGCGGCTCGTTCCCGCAAATGGGCTTACAGTAACGCCCTGAGGATGAAGCAGGCACAGGAGCTGTGCGCGCTTCATCCTCAGCGGGTGTCGGCTGTAATATACAGCTGACATCCCGCTGCAACGGTGGCGATCACTGTTCTGTCTGATCGCCGTCATTTAACCCCTCAAATGCCTTTGTCAATAGCGACAGCGGCATTTAAGTGATTGACACAGAGGGAGGGGGCTCCCTATGTACCCCGTTGGCCCCCCGCGAAAAATCGCGGGGTTCTGATGGTTGCAATGGCAACCAGGAAGCCTAGCAATGGCTTCCTGGTTGCCAGGTACGGGAGACTATTAGGTCCTGCCCGAGGCAGGACGTAATAGGCTCAACTGACAGTTATAAAATGACAGTTATAATACACTGCACTACACAAGTACATACACAAGTAGTGCAGTGTATTGTACAGGGGATCAGAAGATCAGATCTTCTAGTCCCCTAGTATGTGTAAAATAAAAAAAAATAAAAAAGGTTAAAAAAAGTTTTAGATAAATAAATAAAAGTTTTACGTAATAAAAACAATAATCGTCTTGTTTCCCTGATCGAGCCCTTTATAATTAGAAAAAAATGGAGACTTCCGGTTCCGGCGCTGGCGATGCAGGACGCGTGTGACTGAGCTCCCGCTCCCGACTAACCTGCTTACCTGCAAAAGCCACTTCGGTGGCGACAACCGGCTGACAGACACCGACACCGGCCCTGCACACAGAAGATTACCCGGGGGTGCCTGCATGGACCGATACCTCCTCAGGAGCGCACATAAGCCAGTCATGGATGATCTAGACGCGGGAGTAAACAGGGGAGGTAAGATGGCGGCGCTTCCCGCCACTGCTACCCTGCTGTATTCACAGGATGAGGAACAGCTACCCCAGTCCCAGTCACCGATTACAAGCCCAGCAGAGCCCATAACCTCTTCTAACCACGCACCTGTGGATTATATAGCATTGGCTCATGAAGTGGCTAAATGCATAGCCCCCGACCTGCAGAAAGCGCTGGAAAAAACGGTGCAAGAGTCGCTCAACCGCATGCATGCGGACCTGGCACAAGTAACCTCCAGGACTAACGAATTGGAGCAACGTGTAGCGCTGCTGGAGGATGAGAATGAGCGCCTGCAGTCCAAGCTTAAAACGGTGCTATCCAGTACTACGCAGTTGGGGGAAAAGGTGGAGGACCTGGAAAACCGATCCAGGAGGAGTAACCTGCGAATAGTGGGCCTGAAAGAAACGGTGGTCCCTTCTGAGTTGCAGCGTATATGCGAGAGATCGTTGCCGGCAGCATTGGGTCTCCCACGTCCATGCCAGGTGGAGAGGGCACACAGGGTGGGAGCGGACGCAAGAAATCTACCACCAGCAGACAACAGCAGCAGTTCACTTCGCCCCAGACAAGTCATCTTTAAGCTGTTGGATTATAATGACAAGGTGGCAATGATGAAGGCATATCGAAGCAGATCCCGACCCTTGGAGATAATGGGCATGAAAGTGCTACTTTTTGAGGATTATTCTACGGAGGTCGCGAAACGTAGGCGAACCTTCAGAAAGATCTGTACGGAATTGTTTCAAGCGAAGGTGCGCTTTAACCTGCAGTATCCGGCTATCTTACGAGTGTTCCAGGCAAACGGGCGGATCAAGAGTTTCGCCACAGCGAAGAATGTGAAGGAGGCTCTGACAGAGCTATGTGGAAGCTGCCCACGACACGAGGTGCGACGCACTCCAGACCACAGCCCGCGCCACAAGTCAAGAGAAGTCGGAGGGAGTCGTTTGGATATGGAGCGGACTTGGGCTGAAGCTTTATTGCCCACACCTGGCAGAGAACGCGGAGGAAGATCCAGGAACAGAGGTGCGTCTCCAAAGCCACAGAGACGTCCGCGTGATCATTCCAGTTCCGCGTCCTCGGATTGAAGATTGAGGACTAATGTTTTTTTTTGTGATACCCTAATACGTTTGCGAGAGTCCTGAGGACGCTGTAGAGCAATTGCAGGCTCCGATCTTAAGCAGATAAGTTTACAGTTATTACAGATATTAGCAGAGAATGATATGGCTTGATGGTTGCACACGTTAGTCTTTTATCCCTACAATATTTCAGTCTGTTGCCAAATGTTTTCATGCCAAACTGTATGCATTCTGATATACTGCCCTAATGTTATAAATGGCGTTATAATATTAAGGATGATGTAATGACTTAGTTACACTGCTAGGGGCTTGAGTTTGAGCTCGAGCTGGTTTCAAGGTTATGCAGTCCATGCTCGTTAGTAGGTGGGGCTCTTCGAGCGGTAATTTTACGAGGCTGGTCTATCTAATGAGTTTGGCTAGGACCATTGCAGTCAAATACGACGGGAAGTCTAGGTAGGGGCTCCTGGATGGTTGCTGGGAGAAACCTTGAAGTGGAACAGGGATCAGGTCTAAAGGATACATGGTGAATGGAGCGGAAACTGGGGGTTGACCCGTTGCTATCGGAACGGGTATTGGCTGCTAGAGATTGCTGGTCAAGGATGAGATGGTGGGCGTGTAAGGCTCGGTCGGTTGGAAATTTCTGCTACGCAGGTCTGGGAGGGGGTGGGAGGGAGGGACGTGTTGGTGCACAACAGAAAAAAGTGAAGTCTCTGACGTCAATGTGTACTAGCAAGATGACTGCCCTTGTTTCCTTGCTCTTTCTGAGCTTGGTGGTTTAAGTGGCTTGTGAACTAAGTGGAGTTCTAAAACCGGATTGTGTTGCTGTACTTCTGTATTGTGTTGCTGTATTTCTGTGTTTGTGAATCTGTTTTGATTGCTAGCAAATAGAAGATAGCAAAAACTCACACAATTTAAAAAAAAAAATTGTAAATTTTTTTTTTTTTTTCCCTTGCAGATTCGTTCCAGCTCAGCAGTTGACGAGGGGGAAGGGGTTAACTGGACACAGATTCGTTCCAGCTCAGCAGTTGACGAGGGGGAAGGGGTTAACTGGACACAGGTGGTATAAATTAGTCATCAGACCTCATTTTGAGCTTGCTCTTTCTGAGCTTGGTGGTTTAAGTGGCTTGTGAACTAAGTGGAGTTCTAAAACCGGAGTTGAAAAGAGGAGTTGAAGCCCCAGTAAGTACTCTTTTACTTCTTTTTCTTTGACAATTGTTCGCTGTTTTGGTGTAACTTGGATAATGGATAGCAAGATTGGAGGTTTTCTTCAGTGCACAGTTTGTCATATGTATACACGACTGGAGCCGGAGTTCCAGGGTGAATATCTCTGTGGCAGATGTGAGCATGTTGTTCACCTGGAAGCTCGTATTAGAGATCTGGAGGAGCAGAATGCAACACTGAGGAGGATAGACAATTTTGAGCGGAGCTTGCTGCTCACAGAGCATGCAGTTAGTGGGTTAGAACTGGAGGGTGAAGACATGGGTGAGCAGGATCAGGTAAGTAGCTGGGTTAATGTAGTTAGGGGCAGTAGAAAGGGGTCAAAGACAAGGAAGGCCGATCCGGTTTCTGGCATTCCAAGCAAAATTGCCAGGTTGGGTGATGATGCGAGGGTGTCAGTCTCAGAAAAGGCAGCCCTAGTGGATACTGATCTCCCTAACAGCCGGGAGAACAGCCCAGCTAGTAGTCGGCGGGATGGTAATGCAGGCAAGCCAAGACAATTGATAGTTGTAGGGGATTCTATAATCAGGAAGACGGATAGAATAATTTGTCGCCAAGACCGCCTCAACCGAATGGTTTGCTGTCTCCCTGGTGCCAGGGTTCGGCATGTGGTGGAACGGGTGGACAAATTGCTGGGAGGGGCTGGTGATGATCCAGCTGTCGTGGTCCATGTCGGTACCAACGACAGAATAAATGGTAGGTGGAGGAGCCTTAAGAATAATTTTAAAGAACTAGGCTACAAGCTGAAGGGAAGGACCTCCAAGGTTGTATTCTCAGGAATACTGCCTGTGCCATGCGCATCACAGGAAAGACAGCGGGAGCTTAGGGAGTTAAATGCATGGCTGAAGTCTTGGTGTAGAGGAGAAGGATTTGGGTTCCTAGAGCACTGGGCTGACTTTTCATTGGGGTACAAACTGTATTCTGCAGATGATTTGCACCTAAATGGAAGGGGGTCCGCTGTGCTGGGGGAGAGAATTCTAGCTGGGGTGGCGGAGTATTTAAACTAGGGCTGAGGAGGGAGGTCAATGTAGAAAAAAAAGGGGTAGCCAGGTTAGAGAGGGGTCAGACTATATTGGTGGGGGGAGAAACAGAATGTGGGGAGAGGGCTAGACAAGATAAGGAGATCCTTTCGTTACAAAACATCAGTGTAAATAAAAAGGACCGATTAATGTCAAATCACATTTCTGATAATAAAAGTGAAAAACTGACAGGCAAGTTAAAGTGTATGTTCACAAATGCCAGAAGTCTAGCAAGCAAAATGGGGGAGCTGGAGGCCTTGATACTGGAAGAAAATATAGATATAGTTGGTGTTGCTGAAACATGGCTGGACTCTTCACATGACTGGGCTGTAAATCTACAGGGTTTTACACTTTTTCGGAAAGACAGGACAAATAGGAAAGGTGGTGGTGTATGTCTGTATGTGAGAAGTGATATGAAGGCGAGTGTGAAAGAGACAATAGTGGGTGAAGACTGTGAGGAGGTTGAAACCTTGTGGGTGGAACTAGAAAGGGAGGTAAACACTGAAAAAATTACTTTTGGTGTAATCTATAGACCCCCCAATATAACTGAGGAGATGGAAGGTCAGATATATAAACAGATGGAGCGGGCTGCACAGGCGGGTACTGTAGTGATAATGGGAGATTTTAATTTCCGGGATATTAATTGGTGTCATGGTTCGGCTTCAACTGCAAAGGGGAGACATTTCCTCAACCTGTTGCAGGAAAATTTTATGGGCCAGTTTGTGGAAGACCCGACTAGAGGTGAAGCTCTGTTGGATCTGGTCATTTCTAATAATGCAGATCTTGTTGGGAATGTCAATGTTCGTGAAAACCTCGGTAACAGTGATCATAATATAGTTACATTTTACCTATACTGTAAAAAACAAACGCAGGCTGGGAGGGCAAAAACATTTAATTTTAAGAAAGCCAATTTCCCCAGGATGAGGGCTGCAATTCAGGATATAGACTGGGAAGAACTAATGTCAAATAATGGAACAAATGATAAATGGGAGATTTTCAAATCTACTTTGAGTTATTATAGTGCAAAATTTATTCCTACAGGTAATAAGTATAAACGACTCAAATTAAACCCCACATGGCTTACACCTTCTGTGAAAGGGGCAATACATGACAAAAAAAGGGCATTTAAAAAATACAAATCTGAGGGTACAGCTGTAGCCTTTGTAAAATATAAAGAGCTTAATAAAATCTGTAAAAATGTAATAAAATTAGCAAAAATACAAAATGAAAGGCAGGTGGCCAAGGATAGTAAAACAAATCCTAAAAAATTCTTCAAGCATATAAATGCAAAAAAGCCAAGGTCTGAACATGTAGGACCCCTAGATAATGGTAATGGGGAGTTGATCACAGGGGATCAAGAGAAGGCAGAGTTACTAAATGGGTTCTTTAGCTCTGTATATACAACAGAAGAAAGAGCAGCTGATGTAGCCGGTGCCAGTGCTGTTAATATATCAGTTGATATACTGAATTGGATGAATGTAGAGATGGTCCAAGCTAAATTAAATAAAATAAATGTGCACAAGGCTCCGGGACCAGATGGGTTACACCCTAGAGTTCTTAAAGAGCTTAGTTCAGTTATTTCTGTCCCCCTTTTCATAATATTCAGAGAATCTCTAGTGACAGGTATAGTGCCAAGGGACTGGCGCAGGGCAAATGTGGTGCCTATTTTCAAAAAGGGCTCTAGGTCTTCCCCGGGTAATTATAGACCAGTAAGCTTAACATCCATCGTGGGGAAAATGTTTGAGGGGCTATTGAGGGACTATATACAGGATTATGTGACAATAAATAGCATTATAAGTGACAGCCAGCACGGTTTTACTAAGGACAGAAGTTGTCAAACTAACCTAATCTGTTTTTATGAAGAGGTGAGCAGAAGTCTAGACAGAGGGGCCGCTGTGGATTTAGTGTTTTTGGACTTTGCAAAGGCATTTGACACTGTCCCCCATAGACGCCTAATGGGTAAATTAAGGACTATAGGTTTAGAAAATATAGTTTGTAATTGGATTGAGAATTGGCTCAAGGACCGTATCCAGAGAGTTGTGGTCAATGATTCCTTCTCTGAATGGTCCCCGGTTATAAGTGGTGTACCCCAGGGTTCAGTGCTGGGACCACTATTATTCAACTTATTTATTAATGATATAGAGGAAGGGATTAATAGCACTATTTCTATTTTTGCAGATGACACCAAGCTATGTAATATAGTTCAGACTATGGAAGATGTTCATGAATTACAGGCAGATTTAAACAAACTAAGTGTTTGGGCGTCCACTTGGCAAATGAAGTTTAATGTAGATAAATGTAAAATTATGCATCTTGGTACCAACAACCTGCATGCATCATATGTCCTAGGGGGAGCTACACTGGCGGATTCACTTGTTGAGAAGGATCTGGGTGTACTTGTAAATCATAAACTCAATAACAGCATGCAGTGTCAATCAGCTGCTTCAAAGGCCAGCAGGATATTGTCGTGTATTAAAAGAGGCATGGACTCGCGGGACAGGGATGTAATAATGCCACTTTACAAAGCATTAGTGAGGCCTCATCTAGAATATGCAGTTCAGTTCTGGGCTCCAGTTCATAGAAAGGATGCCCTGGAGTTGGAAAAAATACAAAGAAGAGCAACGAAGCTAATAAGGGGCATGGAGAATTTAAGTTATGAGGAAAGATTGAAAGAATTAAACCTATTTAGCCTTGAAAAAAGACGACTAAGGGGGGACATGATTAACTTATATAAATATATTAATGGCACATACAAAAAATATGGTGAAATCCTGTTCCTTGTAAAACCCCCTCAAAAAACAAGGGGGCACTCCCTCCGTCTGGAGAAAAAAAGGTTCAAGCTGCAGAGGCGACAAGGCTTCTTTACAGTGAGAACTGTGAATTTATGGAATAGCCTACCGCAGGAGCTGGTCACAGCAGGGACAGTAGATGGCTTTAAAAAAGGGTTAGATAATTTCCTAGAACAAAAAAATATTAGCTCCTATGTGTAGAAATTTTTCCTTCCCTTTTCCCTTCCCTTGGTTGAACTTGATGGACATGTGTCTTTTTTCAGCCGTACTAACTATGTAACTATGTAACTATGTAACTATGTCACAGGCGTTTTTTCAAGGTTTTCAAGGTTTTCTGAACAAAGTCTGAAGGCTTTGAGTTGGAGTTTAGCTTTGTTTTCTAGGCCGGGTTTTGGCCGAGTTTTAAATGTTCATGCATGGCACTTAGGGAAAGATGGCTCTGACACCCCGACTCGGTCACGATTTTTGGACACCTTAGCTTACCTTAGACATAGCCCAATAACATGAAAATAGTTTCATGGAACGTTAAGGGGCTTAGATCCCCACAGAAACGGACCAAACTCTTACGACATATGAAGAGATTACGTCCAGATGTAGCCCTGTTACAGGAAACCCACCTTACCGAATCTGAATTTAAATATCTACAAAAGTTTTGGGTGGGCCAAGTTTTTGGCTCGGCCGTAAAAAGCCGGTAAAGCAGGAGTGATAATATTGGTGCACAAAAATTTTGCTTTTACGGTGGTGTCCCAGGAATGTGATGATGAGGGTCGTTGGATACATCTAGTGATGGAGCATGCAGGGGAAACTATTAGAATCCATAATATTTATGGGCCTAATGCGGCCAACGCAGAATTCTTTGGTAAATTGGAAACCCAACTCCAGCAGGATCGCACTAAGCTGCTGGTGCTAATACCGCAAGGTCCGCTAGGGAGGATAGAAGTGTAGGGCCCATTTTGCAGAGACAGAGGGATAGGATCCTGCCAGATTTTTTGAGACACACGGCCCTCACAGATGCTTGGAGGAGTTTGCACCCCGATGCGAGGGAGTACACACACTTTTCTCTTGTACATCAGTCGTGGTCGCGCATTGATTACTTACTGGTGAACGACGCTTTCTCTCGCCGGCTACGTGACGCGGCAATAGAAGATATGGTCATCTCTGACCACTCCCCAATCACAATTACTTTGGCAGACGCGGTAGCTAAGGGACTGGATTTTATTTGGCGGTTCCCCTCCTTTCTGGTGGCGGATGAGGGCTTTGTACAGAAGCTAAAAGGCTGGTGGACGGAATTTGACGGGGATAATGCACCACACTGTACGGACCCGTCGTTATACTGGCGTACAGCTAAAGCGGTAATTCGTGGGAAAATCATACAATTTATGACCAATCTTAAACGTAAAACCACCGAAGGGTATAAGACGGCGAGCGACCGATTAAGGTGCGCATATACGGCGTTTTTACAATCTCCATCAGCGTCTCTGGGAGAGGCTTGGAAGGAAGCCAAGCGACAGTATGATCAGTGGCTAGACAAAAGAGAAAGCATTTATCGGTCTCAATTTGATGCTGACCTTATGCGTTTCGGTAATAAAGTGGGCAAATTACTAGCAAGATTGGCGAAGGGGAGGTATACACTGTCACACATTTTAACCCTTAAAAACACCAACGGACTTCCCACAGTGGATCCAAAAACCATAAACACTATACTGCGTACATATTATCAGGCCCTGTACTCAGACACGCCTGTCGACACCCAAAAAGGAAAGGAATTTTTGGAGAAGGTAAAGTTGCCTGGCCTCACGCAGGAGCAGAACGAGCTGCTGAGCGCAGAAATCACGGTGGAAGAGATAGTGGATACCATTAGGTCCTTATCTAATGGGAAGGCCCCTGGGCCAGATGGGTTCACGGGTGTGTTTTTTAAGTCCCTCAGAGAAGAGATTAGCCCCATCTTGGTGGAATATTATAACATTTTATTACAGACCGGTACGCTACCAATGGAAGCCAAAATTGCACATATAAAGGTGCTGCCCAAAAAGGGGAGGGACCCTCTGGACCCGGGATCCTACCGACCAATATCATTGATAGACCAAGACCAGAAACTAAAAATCTTAGCCAATCGCTTGGCCATGTATTTACCGACATTGGTGGGAAAATCCCAAGTGGGTTTTGTAAAGGGCAGGGCAGCAGTGACTAACCTGCGTAAGGTGTTAACAGTACTAGAAACAGTCCGACACGATCCCCGGCCAGGTACCCGGCCAGCACTCTTAGCGCTAGACGCAGAGAAAGCGTTTGATAACATCCAGTGGGAATGGCTGGGGATGGTGTTAGACAAGATGAATGTCCAGGGAGCCTTTCGGATCTTTCTGAATGGGGTCTATACTAATCCACAAGAGCGTGTCTACTCTTCAGTATTTCTGTCGGCTCCCTTTCAATTGTATAAATGGACCCGGCAGGGATGTCCCTTATCGACGCTTTTATTTAATCTAGCACTTGAACCAATGGCTAGATATCTGGAAGAGTCGGCAGTGTTCAGAGGTATCCAGGTAGGGTCTTTGGTGGTCAAGCTAGCCTTGTTCGCTGATGATGTTATTTTTTTTCTGTCGAATCCTCAAGAACACTTATTGCCAGTCTTTCGCTTTTTGCAGGACTTTGGGCAATGCTCGGGATACAAAGTCAATGTAGCTAAAAGTGAACTGCTGGAGTTGGGCAAACCATTACCTGGGACCTTTTGGCAATCCTTGGGATGTGGGATATCCCCGGTGAAACAATGCATCACTTTTCTGGGAATTAAGATAGGGAAGGCACCTGAAACCTTGTATGGCTTGAATTATCCACCACTGTTTAAAAAAAGGCAGGCGGAACTCACCAGATGGAGTCAGTTACCGATATCCCTTCTGGGGAGGTGCCACCTAATTAAGATGGTCAGTTTCCCCAGATTGCTATATCCCTTTCAAACACTCCCGCTCTTACTGAAACATGGGGACGTCTCTAAGCTGAATTCGGCATTTACAAAATTCATATGGGCGGGAAAGAGGCCTCGCATTGCACTCACTAAGCTCATGAGGGACAAGCATGAGGGGGGGCTGAAATTTCCTAATATTAGGGGATACAATGTGGTGTGTCTCTTTCGACATGTAGTGGACTGGCTTCATGAAACAAACCATTATTCCAACTTAGATCTAGAGGGGGAGTATGCCTAACCCTGGAACTTAAAGGCCTTGTTGCATTGTCGGGTGGCCTCTCTTCCGTGCCGTCTCAAAACCTCCATTGTTCTGAGAGATACAGTCCTAGCCTGGAAAGTGGTTCTTAAAATTTTTGACTTGCCTTATCTACTATCCAAGCACATGCCGTTGTGTGGACACCCGGAATTCTTACCGGGAGTAGACAGTAGAGACAGATTTGCCTCTTGGGGCAATGCAGGTATTAGTAAGGGGACCTTATGCATACAGAGGAAAGGAGATGGTTAACCGGATCGGAAATCAGGGCTAAACTCAATCTCTTAGAGGACAGTGCTAATTTCCTACAAGTTCTCCAGGTGCGGTCATTCTGTACCTCTAGGCTCAGAGATTTAAATAAGGAGGCCACCACTCATATGGTTGATGAGGTCATTGGCCCAGTGGCTCTTCGGGTGACTATCGCGCGGTTGTATAGAGGTACTTGGGGAGCATTTCGTCCGCCCACAACAACGGGTAATGTTCAAAGTCTGGGAACGGTGGACGCATGATCCGGAGATAGGAGAGACCATATTGGGGGGGGGGGGTGGGAGACGGTACGGAAGGTGGTCATTAACGAGAGCTGGAGGGAAACCTATTTCAAATTAATGCATGCGGCTATATATGGCTTCAATATTCTGCCTTCACAGTCCTTCCCCGATCGCATCACGAGCTGTCCCAAATGCAATACCCCCCTGACGAATTTGTGGCACGGAGTATTGTGTTCATACTAATCGGTACTGGGTAATGATACGCAACTATATTTCAGATCATTGGAAAGCAAACCTTCCAATGACGCCCCAAACGCTGCTGTTCCATCAGGCACGACCGCCAGAGGTAGAGGTTGCTGGAGGAATGAGATCTTCTCCCCCCCTGGTGCACACAATTTTGTTGGTGGCTTTGAGATGCCTTCTATGTAAATGGCTGGAAGCTGATACACCGGACATCGATATGATCGTGTCTCGCTTGAAACAATTGTTAGCCCTTGAACGAGTGGAGGTAGAAAAAAGGAAAGAAACGGGAGCCAAAAAGTTGTTTGCTAAATGGCAGCTATTTATAGAAACGCAATGCACAGCGACTGAGGTGGTGGAAATTGTTGAGCCGTTTAGACACACAGCGTGGTATCATACGCAGCTTCTGGCTGGCACTTTAGGAGGCTTACAACTTTAGTCTAGTAGTAGATAGGGGATAAAGGGGGAGGAGCTACTCTTTAATGACCTAAGTCGTGATCGGAAATAGGGGAAGTCATGTTAATTGCTTAACAAATGCAAGTCGATATGCCATACATGTATGTATTTATTCTGTTTCTGTTATACTCGCAGTTGCGAGCTGTTCATTGATGTCGCAAATTTTTTTTGTGAAATGTTTGTACAAAATGTGAAAAATGTTAATAAAAATGATGTTTTTTAAAAAAAAAAGAAAAAAATGGAAAAAAAGACAAAAACTAGACTTAATAGGTATCGCCGCGTTCGTATCGGCGTGACCTATAAAAATATCATATTATTTATCCCGCACGGTGAACACCGTAAAAAAAATGTAATAAAAAATAATGGCAAAATTTCCTTTTTTGGTCACATTGTTTCCAATAAAATGGAATAAAAGTGATCAAAAAGTCGCATGTACCCAAACATAGTACCAATAAAAACTACAGTGTGTCACGCAAAAAACAAGCACTAACACAGCTCCGTCGACATAAAAATACAAAAGTTATGGCTCTCAGGATATGGTGACACTAAAACATTTTATTTATAAAAAGGGTTTTTATTGTGTAAAAGTAGTAAAACATATAAAAACAATATAAATTTGGTATTGCCATAATCGTATCAAACCGCATAATAAAGCAAACATGTTGTTTATGCTGCACAGAGAACGCCCTTAAAAATTGATTAAAAAAAACAGAGAGAGAATTTCTGTTTTTTGGTCTCCTCACCCCCTAAAAAATGGAATAAAAACTGATCACATTATCACATTTACCCCAAAATGATACTAATAAAAACTACAGCTCATCCCATGAAAATCAAGCACTCACACAGCTCGTCAACGGAAAAAGAAAAAGTTATGACTCTTGGAACGCAATAATGCAAAACGACGGCCCAGACTAATTTATATGTGCAGCGGTTCTTCACCTAAAACCCCACGTCATCATTTGCAGCCCCCGTTGGTAGACCCTGTAAATGCAGTGAAAACTATGACATTTTGGCGTCTGTGCTACATATGGGGCTAGTGAAGAAGTCAAAGATTAGACAATGCTGGAGTGCGGATATTTTGTACAATACCACATACACCCTTTAGAAGTGCGACTCCTACACCCAAAAATCCAGCCTGTGCATAAAGGATTGGTTCAAAGCGTACGTCACTATCCATGGATAAATTTATTATTCATTTACCCCATTATTACATCATCCTATTATGACCTGTTGCATTCTGCCCAGCTTACATATACCCTGATGTACTCCACATAGCTTACATATACCCTGATGTACTCCGCGCAGCTTACATATACCCTGATGTACTCCACATAGCTTACATATACCCTGATGTACTCCGCGCAGCTTACATATACCCTGATGTACTCCGCGCAGCTTACAGATACCCTGATGTTCTCTGCACAGCTTACATATACCCTGATGTACTCTGCACAGCTTACATATACCCTGATGTACTCCGCACGCATGGCCTTGGCCTACGCGTTTCGAGCAAGCATGTTGCTCTTAGTCATGGCAAAATGAATATCATATCATCATATTATATGATCATAAATATGCAATTTTTTACTATTTTCCACAATAAACTTGGGAATAGTTTTCCTTTTTAATCAAACACAGCGCTGGATTTTTTCCTTCTCTTTCCTGATATACCGACCGCTGGCCGTAGCGGGGATCCGTGCGAGGTGTCCGGAGACGCAAATACTGGTGAGCTGGAGGTATCCTCCTTTTCTTATTACAGCTTACATATACCCTGATGTACTCCGCATAGCTAACATATACTGTGATGCACTCCGCCCAGCTTACATATACCCTGATGTACTCCGCACAGCTAACATATACCCTGATGCACTCTGCCCAGCTTACATATGCCCCCATATTATAAGCTGAAACACCAGTAAAACACTAAACAAAACTACTACCAAGCCAAATCTGCGCTCCAAAAGCCCAATGGCGGTCCTTCTGGGCCTGGCAGTGTGCCCAAACAGCAGTTTATGACCACATATGGGGTATTACTGTACTCTGGAGAACCGCTTAACAATAATTTATGGGGTGTGTGTCTACGGTGGTACAAGCTGGGCCCAACACATTGGGCACTGAAATAGCATATCTGTGGAAAATGGCAATTTTAAATCTGCAACATCCACTGTGCACTAATTTCTACAAAACCTTTGGGGTCAAAATGCTCACTACACTTCTAGATGAATTCCTTGAGGGGTGTAGTTTCCCAAATGGGTTCACTTCTTGGGGGTTTTCACTGTACTGGTACCTCAGCGCAATGCAACATGGAGTGAAAAACAAATTTTGTAAAATCTCCAATCCAAAAACGAAATTGCGCTTTTTCCCTTTAGACCCTTGCTGTGTGTCCAAATAGCAGTTTACAACCACATATGGGGTACTTCCCTATTCAGGAGAAATTTTGTCACATATTTTGGGGTGTCTTTTCTCCTGTATTGCTTGTGTAAATGAAAAATTATGTGCTAAATCTATAGGTTATTGGAAAAAAATATTTTTTCATTTTCACGGCCCAATTCTAATAAAATCTGTAAAACACCTGAGGGATCAAAATGCTCACTACAGCTCTAATTTAATTCTTTGAGGGGTATAATCTCCAAAATGGGATCACACCTGGGGAATTTCTACTATATTGGTACTTCAGGGGCTCTGCAAATGCGACATGGCCCCCAGAAACCAATTCAGCAAAATCTGAGCTGCAAAATCCAAATGGTGCTCCGTCCCCTCAGAGCCCTGCCATTGGTCCAAACAGCAGTTTATTACCACATATGGTGTATTGCCGTAATCAGGAGAAATTGCTTTACAAATGTTGAGGTGCTTTTTCTCCTTTATTCCTTATAAAAATTAGAAAATTCTATGTTTTTTCAGAAAAAAAGTATATTTTCATCTTCACAGACTAATTCTAATAAATTCAGCAAAAAACCTGTGGGGTCAAAATGCCAACTATACAACTAGAAATTCCTTGAGGGGCATAGTTTCCAAAATTGAGTCACTTTTGGGGGGTTTCCCCTGTTTAGGTCCCTCCAGGGCGTTGCAAACGCGACACGGCACCGAAAAATATTCCAGTAAAATCAGTGCGCCAAAATCCAAATGGCGCTCCTTCCCTTCTGAGCACTGCCGTGGGTCCAAACAGCAGTTTATTACCACATGTGGGGTATTTCCGTAATCGGGAGAAATTGCTTTAAAAATGTTGGGGTGCTTCTTCTCCTTTATTCCTTGCAAAAATTTGAAAATTCTACGTTTTTCCACAATAAAAGTAGATTTTCATTTTCACAGACTAATTCGAATAAATTTAGCAGAAAACCTGTGGGGTCGAAATGCTAACTATACCCCTAGATAAATTCCCTGAGGGATGTAGTTTCAAAAATGGGGTCACTTTTGGGGGTTTCCACTGTTTTGGCACCACAAGACCTCTTCAAACCTGACATGGTGCCTAAAATATATTCTAAAAAAAGGAGGCCCCAAAATCCTCTAGGTGCTCCTTTGCTTCTGAGGCCTGTGTTTCAGTCCATTAGCACACTAGTGCCACATGTGGGATATTTCTAAAAACTGCAGAATCTGGGCAATAAGTATTGAGTTGCATTTCTTGGGTAAAACCTTCTGTGTTACATTACAAATGAATTTTGTAAAAAAAAATGAAACTTGAAAATTTCACCTCTACTTTCCTTCAATTCCTGTGAAACGCCTAAAGGGTTGAAACACTTTCTGAATGCTGTTTTGAATACTTTGAGGGGTGTAGTTTCCAAAATGAGGTGTTTTATGGGGGTTTCTAATATATAAGGCCCTCAAAACCACTTCAGAACTGAACTCGTCCCTGAAAAAAATAGCCTTTTGAAATGTTCTTAAAAATATGAGAAATTGCTTCTAAAGTTCTAAGCCTTGTAACGACCTAGAAAAATAAAAGGATGTTCAAAAAACTATGCAAATATAAAGTAGAGATATGGGACATGTTAATTAGTAACTATTTTGTGTGGTATTACTATCTGTTTTACAAGCAGATACATTTAAAATTAGAAAAATCATAATTTCTTCAAATTTTCAAAAAATTTTGGTGTTTTTCACAAATAAGCAATACATTTATCGACCAAATTTTTTCACTAACCTAAAGTACAATATAGAAGAAGATAGAAAAAACGCAAAGCGCACAATAGTGCATGACACTGTGAATTGCAGCGTGTGAACAAGAGCTGAAATTGGCTCACCTGGTGCGGTTATGCTGGGAGCATAACATCCAGTGTAGCAGAATCCAAAAACCGATAGCCTCCACGATGTGGGCAGTTTCACAATGCAGGTGTCAGGATCAATTTTGCAGCATAGGACCCGATTTGAGAACTTAGAGTGTGAAGTCTCAATAAGGAAATGAGGAAATAAAGGCAAAAAAACGGGTGTCTTCCATGCGCTATTGATCGGGGTAGTCAACCATACCATCCAATTGATGTAAAGTCGGAGATGAGTCCGTGGTAAAAAGAATTTATTGGATATAACACGACTGTTTGACAATGAACAGTTTCAAAACCGGACCGGTTTCTTCCTCAGGTAACAATACAGATACGTAACAGGGTGGGGTGTCGGTTAAATAACCGATTAAAAGGTCAAGTGAGGGCAAGAGCTACCGGGTCGGGTACACAGGTTGAACAGAGTTGCATATCAAATAATACATATGATTACAAAACAATAGAAATAAGTAAAACGATTAAAAATGTGGGTTTGTGTAATGGTTAAAAACATAGTTACTTTTCATATTTTATAAAAGGGACATATCTGATCATTATATAATAACAATAATCAAACAAAATAAAATCTATATACACACATGTGTGACTATATATATATAAATGTCACACAAATGTCATATACACATGTATTTTATCGGATAAATACCACTGTATAAAAAAACTGTATAAAAAACTTTTTGAAAGGTCTTAATTTAAATTTATTTAAAAAAGGGAGTAATTTTAAAAAGAATTTGTTTTAAAAACTATCATAGAATTCTTAACCCTTGGGGTGATAACTGTAAAGGGGGTGTTAGCATATAATATGGAGTATCATTTTATTTATAGATGTTTCTAAAGTCCTTTTTTATATATATATATATATGTTTATTTCTATTTTTATATTTAACCATAAAAATTCATAGATTTTAAACCATAATATTTTTTCTGCGGATTCGGTGTATATGCACCATTCATGTTTCCTTATTACTCTATAGTTATATCGTTTTCATAGAAAAATACAGATTTTTTATTTTTTATTTTTTACACTGGACATTAATGTTTTTTTCAAACAGAGTCATAGTTTTTATTGTTTAGAAAAAATTATGTGTCTATACATTTTTTCTTTTTTCATAGATATGGTCTTCGCCGATTCCTGTATAGTGATGTATATAGTCACCTCTAACGAAATTCTTAGTGTTCTTTGTGTCATTGAACTGATTTAAAATAAATTCGTTTTGTTAAATTATAATCTCGCTAATTTCATTTAGACCTTCAGGTTTTAAGGTCTTCAGTTTATAGATCCAATAGATTTCCCTCTTGCATAGTGCATCATATCTGTCCACTTGGTTTGCATTAAAGGAACAGTGTCATCACCCAAAAAAATTTTCATATGTTCAAGATGTTAGTGCTTTATTAAAAACGTTTATATTTATTTGTGTGTTTGTGTTTTACTTTTTCTTATTTTTACACTTTTTCTTCCCTATGGGGGCTGCCATTTTTTGTTCCATTTCTGTCTGTGTCGATTAACGACACATACAGACATGGAATACGGCAGCCACAGTCCCATAGGGACTGCGAACGGCTCCCGTCCCATTGACTTCAGTGTACGGCGTCTGTGTGGGAACTGCGCATGCGCCGCTCCCACACAGTCCAATTCGAAATTGGCGCCGTCCGGCGCCATTTTCCTGTGGACCGGAAGTCGCGGCCGGACAGTAATATTACTACTTCCGGTCGCGGCTTCCGGATTTGTGCACTTGGACCAGCGGCAGCAAACGGAGCGGACGGGCCGGAGGGAGCCGCGGCGGCAGGAGCAGGTAAGAGATTTCAATGTATGTTCGTGTTTGTGTGTGTTTACTACTGTATGTAAACCTACTACACTGTGTGTTAGCTCAAAAAATGGCGACACACAGTGTAGGAGGTTACACCGTTCAAACCCCTCGTTTATCCCGGCACTAGCCAGGATAAAGGAGGGGGGGATGCTGAGAGCTCACTAGAGCGAGGGCTTTTAACCCAATGTTGCAATGCTGCAATTTTGGGAATAGCTCCATCTAGTGACCAAAAATGGGTAGTATTATAAATTAGAATTAATTTATAATATTTCCTGACTATTTCCTGACTCGTGAAAAAAATAAAAAAAATTTGAACAATGTTTAATCACCCACACACTAAATGTTTAATTTTTAAAAAAAAAACATGTTTTTCTGGCAACACATTCCCTTTAATATG
Organism: Rhinoderma darwinii; assembly: GCF_050947455.1. NCBI lineage: Eukaryota > Metazoa > Chordata > Amphibia > Anura > Rhinodermatidae > Rhinoderma > Rhinoderma darwinii. The sequence goes on from NC_134689.1 coordinate 145,112,102, forward strand.
TTCAATAGGTGTAATATTGAAACACTTGAAATCACTATTATGAGATAGAGTACAGTGTTTAGAGATACTGTGCAGGAGAAATTTTTGCTTACAATTGGAACGGTGTTTGTTTAGTCGGCAATGTAAGGGTTGAGTGGTTCTTCCTACATATTGAAGACCGCAAATACAATCCATGAGATAGATAACATAGCTTGATAGGCAGTTTAGCTGTATTTCAATTTGATATATCTTTTTTGTTTGATTTGATATAAAGGTATCTGAAATATGTATGCTAGAACAACATAAGCATCTTTTTTTCTTGCATTGAAAACTTCCCTTTATATATAGACACGGGATCAGAGTACTTTGTTGCAACTTCTTTTGTTTTCCATCAAAATCAATACGGCTCGGTGCCAGAAAATTCTTCATAGTTTTTGCTCTTTTAAAAGTTATTTTTGGTTTTATTGGCAGGCTATTTTTTAAAAACGGGTCGGTATGTAAAATGTGCCAATGTTTATTCATAATATCTTTTATATTTCTGTGTGCTGCATTATATTTTGTTATGAAATTGAGGGAAAAGGAGTTCATTTGTTGTTTCTCCTTTGCTTTTTTTGTGTCTGTCTTGTCCCCTATTTCATTGTCATTCAATGATATGTTTTTAGGGAGTAGGCAATCCTCTTGACTTAGAGTTACTGTTTTTTTATATGCATCCCTAAGTAGTGTCTGTGGGTAATTCTTTTCTTTGAATCTTTTTTGTAATATACGACTCTGATCGTTAAAATCTTTATCCAACGTACAGTTCTTTCGAATTCTTTTGTATTGACTATACGGAATGTTTTTTAACCACTTATGGTAATGGCTACTTTTATAATCTAGATAGCTATTACTATCCACTTTTTTAAAAAGTAATGATTAATAGACTGTTATCTAAAAGGAAAATGTTATGTGTAAAACTTACTAGTAATATTGAAACTATTATAGAACAACTCAAAATCTATTCTAAACATGTAGATTTTCAACATATCAACCAAAACATTAATAATAGAATATTTAAAGCAGAACAGGAATTAATTGAGAAAAAAGCGAATAAACTCATTAGAGACAGAATAGATTATCAAACTAATCAAATTAGATCTTGGACTAAACAATCTTTTCAACATACCCGTCCCGAACGAATACATACAACTAATAATCCTCTGCAACCTACTATTAATTCTTTTCAATCAGACCCCAAAAAAATTGAACTAGAAAAAAGATTTGAGATCAGTCAATCTCGTAGAATGTTTTTGAATAGCAAATACAATAAAGTAAATCATAGGAATACACCGAACTACAAACCTCCACTTGGAGAAAAAAACAAGGAAAATTCCAATCTAATTAACCTTATCCTTTCTGATCCATTGGAAGTTCAGAATTCACCGACTAGTAATCTATTAATTGACATGTCCATTTTAACAGTTCATAATTCACCTGACAACTCTCCTACTAGAACCAAATTAGATTCCTCCTTCTCTCACTCATCGAACACACTATCACCCCTTCCCGAGTTGACACCAACAGGCTCTGTCGATTGCCCTCTCCCTATGAGAACCAATACCATCGACAACACGAGAGCTGGGTCAAACATGTCAGTTCCATTTTTAGCTTCTGCATTTTCAATCCAATTAGATGAACCCATATCCTCCAGTTCTCACACCTCCCCTCTTTTTTTAGATACAATTCCTCCATTCAAGTCACCAAAATCGACAATCACCCAATTTTTTCACCCCAAAAAAAGAAAATGCGATATAGAGGAACCAGAGGAGGCAAAAAGAAAAAAAGAATAAGCCCCCCCATACAACAAACCTCTATTTTTAACCTTTCAAACCATATTTTAAATAATTCGGAAATATCACTTTTAAATAAAGGGTTAGCCTTCTGCCCCACTGCCAGTACCAATGGTTTCGAATTATTTTTAGATTTACATAGGTTTACGAGGAAATTAACTCTACATAGACATTTTGAGGTCACAGCCACAAAAAACAAGTCTACTAGCCCCGATAATGTGAATAATACAAACACAATTTCAAATCTAGATACATTGGACACTTTTAGACACACAGATCTAAAACCGGCATCTAAATTTTATCCTGTGGGAAATCAGGGAAATTTTATTAACACTTTTCATCACCTAGTTCTTAAGGATCTAGAGGATCTAGATTCATATAAAATTCGAGGTAAAAACAACTTAACCCATAAAGAAAAAATAGCTCTAAAAAATTTGAAAAATAATGATCAAATAGTCATAAGATCAGCAGATAAGGGCGGGGGGACAGTAATACAAAATATTTCAGATTATCATGCAGAAGCTTTGAAAATTTTATCAGACGAGAACTATTACAAGATTTTAGCAGATAATCCATTATCAACAATTATGGAGAACATCAAAAAAATGGTTAATCTAGCCTTTTCTATGAATATTCTAAATAAAAAAGAGAAAAATTATTTGATTCCAGAAAATATTAATATGCCCTTTTTTTACCACCTACCAAAAATCCACAAGAATCCAGTTAACCCCCCAGGGAGACTAATTATATCAGGCATGCAATCGCCTACCTGTCATCTCTCTTATTATCTGGATATAATTTTACAAAAATATGTGATGGAGTTTCCTAGTTTTTTAAAAGATTCAACACAGCTAATAGGAGACCTAAAGAAAATTTCAATGAGAGAAAATTTATTATTTATTACTCTAGATGTGACTGCTCTCTACAGTAATATTGAACATACATTGGGTTTGGAAAAATTGAAAATAAGATTGGAGAGAGATATGGATCTTCCACCTATACAAATTAATTTTTTTTGCAATTGCATGGAATTTATTCTTAAGAATAATATCTTTTTATTTAACCAGAAACTTTATCACCAAGTAAAAGGCACAGCTATGGGGACACGGGTAGCTCCCAGCTATGCAAATATTTTTATGGGAATGTTTGAGGAAGAACATATCTGGCAACATTCATGGGCAACGTCAAATATTTTATTATTCAGAAGATACATAGATGATCTGTTCCTAATCTGGGAAGGTGATGTTATGACAGCGACAAAATTTTGTCAATCTCTAAACAACAACATTTGGGGGATAAATTTCACTTTTAATATTCAATCAACGGAAATTGATTTTCTGGATCTTACGGTTGTAAAAACTACAAACAAAATCATCACCCGTACACATTTTAAAAAAGTGGATAGTAATAGCTATCTAGATTATAAAAGTAGCCATTACCATAAGTGGTTAAAAAACATTCCGTATAGTCAATACAAAAGAATTCGAAAGAACTGTACGTTGGATAAAGATTTTAACGATCAGAGTCGTATATTACAAAAAAGATTCAAAGAAAAGAATTACCCACAGACACTACTTAGGGATGCATATAAAAAAACAGTAACTCTAAGGCTATGTTCACACGGGGTCTTTTGCCGAGTTTTTTGACGCGGAAACCGCGTCGCAAAACTCGGCAGAAACGGCCCGAGAACGCCTCCCATTGATTTCAATGGGAGGCGTCGGCGTCTTTTTCCCGCGAGCAGTAAAACTGCCTCGCGGGAAAAAGAAGCGACATGCCCTATCTTCGGGCGCTTCCGCCTCCGACCTCCCATTGACTTCAATGGGAGGCAGGAGAAAGCGTGTTTTATGCCCGCGGCGCTCAATGGCCGCGGGCGAAAAACGGCGCGATAATTGCTGTTCACACGGAGTATTTTGGGGGAGGAATATCTGCCTCAAAATTCCGTTTGGAACTTTGAGGCAGATATTCCTCCCCCAAAATACTCCGTGTGAACATAGCCTTAGTCAAGAGGATTGCCTACTCCCTAAAAACATATCATTGAATGACAATGAAATAGGGGACAAGACAGACACAAAAAAAGCAAAGGAGAAACAACAAATGAACTCCTTTTCCCTCAATTTCATAACAAAATATAATGCAGCACACAGAAATATAAAAGATATTATGAATAAACATTGGCACATTTTACATACCGACCCGTTTTTAAAAAATAGCCTGCCAATAAAACCAAAAATAACTTTTAAAAGAGCAAAAACTATGAAGAATTTTCTGGCACCGAGCCGTATTGATTTTGATGGAAAACAAAAGAAGTTGCAACAAAGTACTCTGATCCCGTGTCTATATATAAAGGGAAGTTTTCAATGCAAGAAAAAAAGATGCTTATGCTGTTCTAGCATACATATTTCAGATACCTTTATATCAAATCAAACAAAAAAGATATATCAAATTGAAATACAGCTAAACTGCCTATCAAGCTATGTTATCTATCTCATGGATTGTATTTGCGGTCTTCAATATGTAGGAAGAACCACTCAACCCTTACATTGCCGACTAAACAAACACCGTTCCAATTGTAAGCAAAAATTTCTCCTGCACAGTATCTCTAAACACTGTACTCTATCTCATAATAGTGATTTCAAGTGTTTCAATATTACACCTATTGAACATATTAATGCAAACCAAGTGGACAGATATGATGCACTATGCAAGAGGGAAATCTATTGGATCTATAAACTGAAGACCTTAAAACCTGAAGGTCTAAATGAAATTAGCGAGATTATAATTTAACAAAACGAATTTATTTTAAATCAGTTCAATGACACAAAGAACACTAAGAATTTCGTTAGAGGTGACTATATACATCACTATACAGGAATCGGCGAAGACCATATCTATGAAAAAAGAAAAAATGTATAGACACATAATTTTTTCTAAACAATAAAAACTATGACTCTGTTTGAAAAAAACATTAATGTCCAGTGTAAAAAATAAAAAATAAAAAATCTGTATTTTTCTATGAAAACGATATAACTATAGAGTAATAAGGAAACATGAATGGTGCATATACACCGAATCCGCAGAAAAAATATTATGGTTTAAAATCTATGAATTTTTATGGTTAAATATAAAAATAGAAATAAACATATATATATATATATATATATAAAAAAGGACTTTAGAAACATCTATAAATAAAATGATACTCCATATTATATGCTAACACCCCCTTCACAGTTATCACCCCAAGGGTTAAGAATTCTATGATAGTTTTTAAAACAAATTCTTTTTAAAATTACTCCCTTTTTTAAATAAATTTAAATTAAGACCATTCAAAAAGTTTTTTATACAGTTTTTTTATACAGTGGTATTTATCCGATAAAATACATGTGTATATGACATTTGTGTGACATTTATATATATATATATAGTCACACATGTGTGTATATAGATTTTATTTTGTTTGATTATTGTTATTATATAATGATCAGATATGTCCCTTTTATAAAATATGAAAAGTAACTATGTTTTTAACCATTACACAAACCCACATTTTTAATCGTTTTACTTATTTCTATTGTTTTGTAATCATATGTATTATTTGATATGCAACTCTGTTCAACCTGTGTACCCGACCCGGTAGCTCTTGCCCTCACTTGACCTTTTAATCGGTTATTTAACCGACACCCCACCCTGTTACGTATCTGTATTGTTACCTGAGGAAGAAACCGGTCCGGTTTTGAAACTGTTCATTGTCAAACAGTCGTGTTATATCCAATAAATTCTTTTTACCACGGACTCATCTCCGACTTTACATCAATTGGATGGTATGGTTGACTACCCCGATCAATAGCGCATGGAAGACACCCGTTTTTTTGCCTTTATTTCCTCATTTCCTTATTGAGACTTCACACTCTAAGTTCTCAAATCGGGTCCTATGCTGCAAAATTGATCCTGACACCTGCATTGTGAAACTGCCCACATCGTGGAGGCTATCGGTTTTTGGATTCTGCTACACTGGATGTTATGCTCCCAGCATAACCGCACCAGGTGAGCCAATTTCAGCTCTTGTTCACACGCTGCAATTCACAGTGTCATGCACTATTGTGCGCTTTGTGTTTTTTCTATCTTCTTCTAGTTTATATATGGGATCTTTTTAGAAAACCCATAGATTGAACCTCAGTGTTCTTCACAAAGCTGCAAAGAATAGTTCCTTCTGGAATACCTTAAAGACTAGAAGAATAAAGTTCTTCATCACCCATAAAGATGGAACACTTCAAAAACCGCAAGGAGTCCAGAGAGAGACTGATAAATCTACTTACTGCAAGCAACCTCTCTACTGACCCTCAAATGGCTTTTGAGACCATAGAATTTAATGCTGAGGAATCACAAAAAATGAAGACTCTTTTCAATGAACTTGAAAATACATCTAGACTTGAAATGCAACATCATATTGATGTAATGTTTTTATCTATGTATCTAAAAGAAAAAATCACGCCTAGGGGCCTTAGAATGCCTTTTTCTTCCACATTTAAAGATGATATTATTTTTACAACAAATTGGGAAGAATTTATGGAAGAATGCACCAAAGGAATGATTAATAGACTGTTATCTAAAAGGAAAATGTTATGTGTAAAACTTACTAGTAATATTGAAACTATTATAGAACAACTCAAAATCTATTCTAAACATGTAGATTTTCAACATATCAACCAAAACATTAATAATAGAATATTTAAAGCAGAACAGGAATTAATTGAGAAAAAAGCGAATAAACTCATTAGAGACAGAATAGATTATCAAACTAATCAAATTAGATCTTGGACTAAACAATCTTTTCAACATACCCGTCCCGAACGAATACATACAACTAATAATCCTCTGCAACCTACTATTAATTCTTTTCAATCAGACCCCAAAAAAATTGAACTAGAAAAAAGATTTGAGATCAGTCAATCTCGTAGAATGTTTTTGAATAGCAAATACAATAAAGTAAATCATAGGAATACACCGAACTACAAACCTCCACTTGGAGAAAAAAACAAGGAAAATTCCAATCTAATTAACCTTATCCTTTCTGATCCATTGGAAGTTCAGAATTCACCGACTAGTAATCTATTAATTGACATGTCCATTTTAACAGTTCATAATTCACCTGACAACTCTCCTACTAGAACCAAATTAGATTCCTCCTTCTCTCACTCATCGAATACACTATCACCCCTTCCCGAGTTGGCACCAACAGGCTCTGTCGATTGCCCTCTCCCTATGAGAACCAATACCATCGACAACACGAGAGCTGGGTCAAACATGTCAGTTCCATTTTTAGCTTCTGCATTTTCAATCCAATTAGATGAACCCATATCCTCCAGTTCTCACACCTCCCCTCTTTTTTTAGATACAATTCCTCCATTCAAGTCACCAAAATCGACAATCACCCAATTTTTTCACCCCAAAAAAAGAAAATGCGATATAGAGGAACCAGAGGAGGCAAAAAGAAAAAAAGAATAAGCCCCCCCATACAACAAACCTCTATTTTTAACCTTTCAAACCATATTTTAAATAATTCGGAAATATCACTTTTAAATAAAGGGTTAGCCTTCTGCCCCACTGCCAGTACCAATGGTTTCGAATTATTTTTAGATTTACATAGGTTTACGAGGAAATTAACTCTACATAGACATTTTGAGGTCACAGCCACAAAAAACAAGTCTACTAGCCCCGATAATGTGAATAATACAAACACAATTTCAAATCTAGATACATTGGACACTTTTAGACACACAGATCTAAAACCGGCATCTAAATTTTATCCTGTGGGAAATCAGGGAAATTTTATTAACACTTTTCATCACCTAGTTCTTAAGGATCTAGAGGATCTAGATTCATATAAAATTCGAGGTAAAAACAACTTAACCCATAAAGAAAAAATAGCTCTAAAAAATTTGAAAAATAATGATCAAATAGTTATAAGATCAGCAGATAAGGGCGGGGGGACAGTAATACAAAATATTTCAGATTATCATGCAGAAGCTTTGAAAATTTTATCAGACGAGAACTATTACAAGATTTTAGCAGATAATCCATTATCAACAATTATGGAGAACATCAAAAAAATGGTTAATCTAGCCTTTTCTATGAATATTCTAAATAAAAAAGAGAAAAATTATTTGATTCCAGAAAATATTAATATGCCCTTTTTTTACCACCTACCAAAAATCCACAAGAATCCAGTTAACCCCCCAGGGAGACTAATTATATCAGGCATGCAATCGCCTACCTGTCATCTCTCTCATTATCTGGATATAATTTTACAAAAATATGTGATGGAGTTTCCTAGTTTTTTAAAAGATTCAACACAGCTAATAGGAGACCTAAAGAAAATTTCAATGAGAGAAAATTTATTATTTATTACTCTAGATGTGACTGCTCTCTACAGTAATATTGAACATACATTGGGTTTGGAAAAATTGAAAATAAGATTGGAGAGAGATATGGATCTTCCACCTATACAAATTAAATTTTTTTGCAATTGCATGGAATTTATTCTTAAGAATAATATCTTTTTATTTAACCAGAAACTTTATCACCAAGTAAAAGGCACAGCTATGGGGACACGGGTAGCTCCAAACTATGCAATTATTTTTATGGGAATGTTTGAGGAAGAACATATCTGGCAACATTCATGGGCAACCTCAAATATTTTATTATTCAGAAGATACATAGATGATCTGTTCCTAATCTGGGAAGGTGATGTTATGACAGCGACAAAATTTTGTCAATCTCTAAACAACAACATTTGGGGGATAAATTTCACTTTTAATATTCAATCAACGGAAATTGATTTTCTGGATCTTACGGTTGTAAAAACTACAAACAAAATCATCACCCGTACACATTTTAAAAAAGTGGATAGTAATAGCTATCTAGATTATAAAAGTAGCCATTACCATAAGTGGTTAAAAAACATTCCGTATAGTCAATACAAAAGAATTCGAAAGAACTGTACGTTGGATAAAGATTTTAACGATCAGAGTCGTATATTACAAAAAAGATTCAAAGAAAAGAATTACCCACAGACACTACTTAGGGATGCATATAAAAAAACAGTAACTCTAAGTCAAGAGGATTGCCTACTCCCTAAAAACATATCATTGAATGACAATGAAATAGGGGACAAGACAGACACAAAAAAAGCAAAGGAGAAACAACAAATGAACTCCTTTTCCCTCAATTTCATAACAAAATATAATGCAGCACACAGAAATATAAAAGATATTATGAATAAACATTGGCACATTTTACATACCGACCCGTTTTTAAATAAATAGCCTGCCAATAAAACCAAAAATAACTTTTAAAAGAGCAAAAACTATGAAGAATTTTCTGGCACCGAGCCGTATTGATTTTGATGGAAAACAAAAGAAGTTGCAACAAAGTACTCTGATCCCGTGTCTATATATAAAGGGAAGTTTTCAATGCAAGAAAAAAAGATGCTTATGCTGTTCTAGCATACATATTTCAGATACCTTTATATCAAATCAAACAAAAAAGATATATCAAATTGAAATACAGCTAAACTGCCTATCAAGCTATGTTATCTATCTCATGGATTGTATTTGCGGTCTTCAATATGTAGGAAGAACCACTCAACCCTTACATTGCCGACTAAACAAACACCGTTCCAATTGTAAGCAAAAATTTCTCCTGCACAGTATCTCTAAACACTGTACTCTATCTCATAATAGTGATTTCAAGTGTTTCAATATTACACCTATTGAACATATTAATGCAAACCAAGTGGACAGATATGATGCACTATGCAAGAGGGAAATCTATTGGATCTATAAACTGAAGACCTTAAAACCTGAAGGTCTAAATGAAATTAGCGAGATTATAATTTAACAAAACAAATTTATTTTAAATCAGTTCAATGACACAAAGAACACTAAGAATTTCGTTAGAGGTGACTATATACATCACTATACAGGAATCGGCAAAGACCATATCTATGAAAAAAGAAAAAATGTATAGACACATAATTTTTTCTAAACAATAAAAACTATGACTCTGTTTGAAAAAAACATTAATGTCCAGTGTAAAAAATAAAAAATAAAAAATCTGTATTTTTCTATGAAAACGATATAACTATAGAGTAATAAGGAAACATGAATGGTGCATATACACCGAATCCGCAGAAAAAATATTATGGTTTAAAATCTATGAATTTTTATGGTTAAATATAAAAATAGAAATAAACATATATATATATAAAAAAGGACTTTAGAAACATCTATAAATAAAATGATACTCCATATTATATGCTAACACCCCCTTCACAGTTATCACCCCAAGGGTTAAGAATTCTATGATAGTTTTTAAAACAAATTCTTTTTAAAATTACTCCCTTTTTTAAATAAATTTAAATAAAGACCATTCAAAAAGTTTTTTATACAGTTTTTTTATACAGTGGTATTTATCCGATAAAATACATGTGTATATGACATTTGTGTGACATTTATATATATATAGTCACACATGTGTGTATATAGATTTTATTTTGTTTGATTATTGTTATTATATAATGATCAGATATGTCCCTTTTATAAAATATGAAAAGTAACTATGTTTTTAACCATTACACAAACCCACATTTTTAATCGTTTTACTTATTTCTATTGTTTTGTAATCATATGTATTATTTGATATGCAACTCTGTTCAACCTGTGTACCCGACCCGGTAGCTCTTGCCCTCACTTGACCTTTTAATCGGTTATTTAACCGACACCCCACCCTGTTACGTATCTGTATTGTTACCTGAGGAAGAAACCGGTCCGGTTTTGAAACTGTTCATTGTCAAACAGTCGTGTTATATCCAATAAATTCTTTTTACCACGGACTCATCTCCGACTTTACATCAATTGGATGGTATGGTTGACTACCCCGATCAATAGCGCATGGAAGACACCCGTTTTTTTGCCTTTATTTCCTAAAGTACAATATGTCACGAGAAAACAATCTCATAATCGATTGGATAGGTAAAAGCATTTCAGAGTTATTACCACATAAAGTGACACATGTCAGATTTGAAAAAATGGGTCTGGTCCTGAAGGCCAAAAATAGCTTGGTCTTGAAGGGGTTAAACCTTCATCAAATGCAAACTGGAGCTTCCGAATCAGCTTTTTAGTGATATCATGTAGGGGGTTTTCCTGAACTGTCTATAACTTTTAGATCTCAGTTATTTGGCCATTTCCCCAATATAATATTCCTCTTTAAAGAGTACAACATTGCCTCCTTTGTCGCTAGGTTTTATAACGATTCCTTTCAGTCCACATAATTCGTTCAAGGCCATACGTTCAGCATATGGGAGGTTATATTTTACAGGATTTTCCCAGTCAGTTGAGCTCAAATCATGACTGACTACTTCCATAAAAGCCCTAACATATCGGTTAGAGGAATCTGGGGGCATAGTCAGACAAGGAGGTTTTAAATTTGTGAATTCTGGGATTTCTGGTTGAACAATGGTGGGGGCAGATGTCTGGCATTCAAGATGCAATTCTTCAAAGGCATTTAGGGTTTCTTCCTCACAGAAGGTAAGGTTATTAAAAAATTGGACGTGGTTTTCCTGAGAATGACAAAGTCGTAATAGAATCTTACGTACAAATAATTGAACGTCTTTATAGACTTCAGATTCATTTCCTCCTACAGTAGGCACAAATGATAGACCACGGTTCAGCAAGGCAATATGAGTCTTGGTAAGTGTAAAGTCAGTGAGATTAATGATATTATTTTCACATCCTAAGCGTCCAGTTATTTTGGTCTCTGATGGCTTCTCCCTCGCGTGATTCGTCCCTCGTCTGATCTTGCCTCTTCTAAATAACCCACATGGTTTGGATGAATAGTTTGTTGATTTGTTTCACCCTGTGATAATGCTATCCTACCTTGACTGTTTTCACCGTCACTAGAGGTGTACTCACTGGTATTGTATTCATATGAGGATGATCTAGATTGTATTGATTGTCCATCCATGCCATGTTTCTGTCTATTCTGAGATCTATTCCTGTTTTTATTTTTTCGACCCGTTCTATTAGATGAAGAAATATTGAATAAGAAAACTTGGTTACGCTCAAAGTCTAAATAGCATATCTATGGAATTTTTTCTTTTTTACGTTCTGAAATTTCCTTTAGTTCTACCTCCACCTCTTTCTTGAGATTGGAGTTAAGTGTCTCAAATTCAGGATGAGTTTTAAATTCATCCAATTTACAGACACTTTGGGTTATTTCCACATCAAGGGTCTTTAATTGCTCATTTTCTTCATCTATTTTAAGGGTCATAAGTCATTTAATATGGTCTAAACTTTCTTTATTCTATTTTTTCATAAAGGCTTCACTGCGTGGGTGGTTTGCTTGGAGTACCCGTCTACTGAATCCCCTTGGTGCCAGATCAGAGCCCAGATATGTGCCCAAATATTTACATCCCATTTCCTACGTAGATGGCTAAATATCAGCTTATAGATGGATTTTGAATAGTTCGAAGAGGTCACGAGTTGATTCCTCCTGAAGTTGATTAAATTGGCTGTTTAGAGTTTCTGAAATTTCAGCGTCTACAGTATCATCGAATACATATGCCATAATAAAAGGAAGAAGAACACAAAAAAAAAGGAAAAAAGAAAAGAAAAAGGGAGAAAAAAAGAGGGGGGAAACAGAAATGAAGGGGAGGGGAGATATCCAGTCAGAATCAAAAAAATATATAACAAAGACTGCAATTGTCAAAGAGAAAAATTATATAGCACAAGTGCCAAAACAAATGAAAATAAATATGAGGAGATCAGATCATAATCAGATAAGCATGAGCTCAGTACAATCGGTACTTTGCCAACCAGGGAGCAACAGTAATATAGTTCCAAGAAATATGAAAGGGAAAAGAAGAGGAGGAAAGGGAAGGAAAAGGAATGGGGAGTAGGAAAAACGCAAGGAATGGCCACTGGAAAGACAGGCACTCGGCTCAGCATAAATATAAAAGTATCAAAATTTATTAAAAATATTACAGGAATTGCACCAATTGCAATCCCATGTCTAAATCACAAAACAAACACAACACAGAAACCAGGAAAAACAAACAAAATACATACATAATTGACAAACATACATAGACGTCACAAACCCAGCTGGGTCAAAGGAGCTATCCTGCATATAAAATGTATCCCATTCATATACAAAGACATATGTTATGCCAAAACGATGTTGCGTACAGTTGCAACCATAGAATAATTCTTAAATGAATTTGAGTCGAGTATAACTGATACGAATGTTAAGCTAGATATGGTCCTGACCGTTAGTTAGGGAATGATAGATAGATAATTCAGCTGACATGTGCCACACAAATATAAACAACAGATCAGTCGTGGTTGAGAACAAGGATGGTCCGTCCCAATTGTATATTTTTGCTTTTATGGCTTGCAGATAGTATGCAGTTAGAGTCCAAGTAGTAGCAAATTAGCCCACGGGTTTAGTCCGTGCAAACAGTATGCAGTTGGAAACCGAATGATAGCAATTAGTCAGTGGGTTTAGTCCGTACAGATAGCATACAATTGGAGCTCAAATAGTAACAGGTTAACTAGCAGGTTTAGTCTGTGCAGGACTCAGCACAGCATACGCAGCATAGCTTGGATCGCACATGTGTGCAAGCAATAATGAATAGGTTCACACATTCCCGGCGTGTGACATCAGACCAAAGGCAATACGCTGACGCGTTTCGTCACCACGTGATATTTTGAAAGGGATAAAGGAGAAAAAGCACCTCAACATTTGTAAAGCAATTCCTCCCGAGTATGGCAATACCCCACATGTGGTCATAAATTGTTTTTCATAAGAAATTAATTAACCCTTTCAGGACTGATCCATTTCTTTCTTTTTTCTTTTCGTTTTTCACTTTCCACCTTCCAAGAGCCATAACTTTTTTCTTTTTTCGTCAATAGAGTGATGTGAGGGCTTATTATTTGCGAGAGGAGTTTTAGTTTCTTTAGACACCATTCAAATTACCATGTAATGTACTGGGAAACTGAAAAAAAATTATCTGCAGGCTGAAATTGGAAAACAATTTGATTCCTCCATTGTTTTTGGGGTATCGGTTTTACGGCTTTCACCGTGCGGTAAAAAAGACAACTTCACTTTATTCTGCGGCTCAATATGATTATGATGATACATATTCATGCATATTTAAATAAATAGTAGTAAGGATGCACTCCAATTCGTTGGTGCTATTCAGGTTCGGGTTGTACCCCACTTATAGGTATATAGAATAAACCCAAAAGCACTCCAAAGACATACGATTGTATTGATTCCAAGGAAGAATTATTTATTTTCATTCATTCCATATGGTATAATATTGTACAGAACAGAAGACAATTTATTTAAGATGCAAGCGATAAGCGATAGACGCGATGTTTCGGCTTAACCATTTTGGAGCGTCTGGAAGACGCCACTACATTACCGCACTCCTCCAAAATTGCATGCAGCGATTATGAAAAAGGCCTTGGTTAGGCCGAAATGTCACGTCTATCGCTTATCGCTTGCATCTTAAATAAATTGTCTTCTGTTCTGTACAATATTATACCATATGGAATGAATGAAAATAAATAATTCTTCCTTGGAATCAAAACAATCGTATGTCTTTGGAGTGCTTTTGGGTTTATTCTATATACATATTCATGCATAAACATGCATATATTCTGTGATATATATATACAGTGAAGGAAATAAGTATTTGATCCCTTGCTGATTTTGTAAGTTTGCCCACTGTCAAAGACATGAACAGTCTAGAATTTTTAGGCTAGGTTACTTTTACCAGTGAGAGATAGATTATATATAAAAAAAAAAAGAAAATCACATACTCAAAATTATATATATTTATTTGCATTGTGCACAGACAAATAAGTATTTGATCCCCTACCAACCATTAGGAGTTCAGCCTCCTCCAGACCAGTTACACGCTCCAAATCAACTTGGTGCCTGCATTAAAGACAGCTGTCTTAAATGGTCACCTGAATAAAAGACTCCTGTCCACAGACTCAATTAATCAGTCTGACTCTAACCTCTACAACATGGGCAAGACCAAAGAGCTTTCTAAGGATGTCAGGGACAAGATCATAGACCTGCACAAGGCTGGAATGGGCTACAAAACCATAAGTAAGACACTGGGTGAGAAGGAGACAACTGTTGGTGCAATAGTAAGAAAATGGAAGACATACAAAATGACTGTCAATCGACATCGATCTGGGGCTCCATGCAAAATCTCACCTCGTGGGGTATCCTTGATCCTGAGGAAGGTGAGAGCTCAGCCGAAAACTACATGGGGGGAACTTGTTAATGATCTCAAGGCAGCTGGGACCACAGTCACCAAGAAAACCATTGGTAACACATTACGCCGTAATGGATTAAAATCCTGCAGTGCCCGCAAGGTCCCCCTGCTCAAGAAGGCACATGTACAGGCCCGTCTGAAGTTTGCAAATGAACATCTGGATGATTCTGAGAGTGATTGGGAGAAGGTGCTGTGTTCAGATGAGACTAAAATTTAGCTCTTTGGCATTAACTCAACTCGCCGTGTTTGGAGGAAGAGAAGTGCTGCCTATGACCCAAAGAACACCGTCCCCACTGTCAAGCATGGAGGTGGAAACATTATGTTTTGGGGGTGTTTCTCTGCTAAGGGCACAGGACTACTTCACCGCATCAATGGGAGAATGGATGGAGCCATGTACCGTCAAATCCTGAGTGACAACCTCCTTCCCTCCACCAGGACATTAAAAATGGCTCGTGGCTGGGTCTTCCAGCACGACAATGACCCGAAACATACAGCCAAGGCAACAAAGGAGTGGCTCAAAAAGAAGCACATTAAGGTCATGGAGTGGCCTAGCCAGTCTCCAGACCTTAATCCCATCGAAAACTTATGGAGGGAGCTGAAGATCCGAGTTGCCAAGCGACAGCCTCAAAATCGTAATGATTTACAGATGATCTGCAAAGAGGAGTGGGCCAAAATTCCATCTAACATGTGTGCAAACCTCATCATCAACTACAAAAAAAACGTCTGACTGCTGTGCTTGCCAACAAGGGTTTTGCCACCAAGTATTAAGTCTTTGCCAAAGGGATCAAATACTTATTTCTCTGTGCACAATGCAAATAAATATATATCATTTTGACAATGTGATTTTCTGTTTTTTTTTAATATAATCTATCTCTCACTGGTAAAATGAACCTAGCCTAAAAACTCTAGACTGTTCATGTCTTTGACAATGGCCAAACTTACAAAATCAGCAAGGGATCAAATACTTATTTCCTTCACTGTATATGCAATTTATATATGTTTTTTTAATATTTTACTACTGTTACAAAGAAAAAAAAATTTGTTGAAAAAAAAATAATTTTGTTTCACCCCATTCCAAGAGCCATAACAATTTTATTTTGTGGTCGAATTGAGCGGTGTGAGGGCTTATTTTTTGCGGATTGAGCTGTAATTATTATTGGTACCATATTTTGGTAGATTCAACTCTCGATCACTACATATAAAAAAATTTTTTAGAGCTAAGGTAACCAAAAAACAGCGATATTGGCGTTTTCAATTCTTTATTTTTTTGGCGTTCACCGTGCGAATTAAATAATGGTATATTGTTATTGTACAGACTTTTACGGATGCAACGATTCCAATTTTGTTTGTTTTGATTTTTTACATTACTTAAGAGGAAACGTGGGAAAAGTTTTTTTTTTCACTTTTAACATTTTTCACTACTAATAACTTTATTTAACTTTTTTTTACACATTTTATTGTGATATTGCTGATACAATACACTGCAATACGAATGTATTGCCATATATTGTAATCTTTACAGACCTCTGTAACAGCGTGATCGCTGTTCCTGTCTGTTAGTCATGAGTATCAGATGTAATACACAGCTAACTCCTGCAGAGTATGGAGCGTCTCAGCACGTGAGCCCGCTCCATACATCATCCACGCTCCACGATGTGCTGTTATGTCATGGTGCGCGAAGAGGTTAATGCGTAGTGGATGGTGCAAAGTGAAAATTGCAATTTTCCCCTGATATGCCATTTTTGTGCACAATATACTGTGCACAGTTTGTTCCACTGAAGAGAAATACCTCATAAAATGTTAAGCGGGTTCTCCAGGATATGGCAATTCCATATATGTGGACATAAACTGCTGTTTGGGAGCGCTGTGCGGCTCACAAGGGAGGGAGCGCCATTTGGCTTTTGGTGTGCAAATTTTGCTTGGCAGCATTTCTGTTAGGGGTTTTACTGGCATTTCAGTTTATAATTTGGGGGCATATGTAGGCTGTGCGGAGAACATCAGAGCATAATAAGAGGGTATAATAAGGCGGTAAATAAATAATAACCTGCAGATGTGTGGCCAGTGTCGCACTGATAAATGGTGCCCAATCTTATCCGCATTTGGAACCAATCTTATCCGCTCTTTCAAATATGATGTGCCACTTTATGTGGTAATAACTTTGGAATGCTTTTATCTATCCAAACTATTCTGAGTTTGTTTTCCTGTGACAAATTGCACTTTATGTTAGTGAAAAAATTTGGTCGATAAATTCAATATTTATTTGTGAAAAAACACAATTTAAATATATCTGCTTGTAAAACAGATAGTAATACCACACAAAATAGTTACTATTTCACATATCCCATATGTTTACTTTATGTTGGCATTGTTTTTTTTTTAATGTTCTTTTCTTTTTCTAGGACGTTACAAGGCTTAGAACTTTAGCAGCAATTTCTCACATATTCAAGAAAATTTCAAAAGGCTTTATTTTTTTAGGGACCAGTTCAGTTGTGAAGTGGCTTTGAGGGATCCATACTATACAAACCCCCCATAAATCACCCAATTTTAAAAACTGCACCCCTCAAAGTATTCAAAACAGCATTAAGAAAGTTGCTTAACCCTTTAGGTGTTTCACAAGAATTAAAGCAAAGTAGGGGTGAAATTTACAAATTTAATTTTTTTTGCAGAAATTCATATGTAATCCTTTTTTTTCTGTAACACAGAGGGTTTTAACAGAGAAACACAACTCAATATTTATTGCCAAGATTCTGCAGATTTTTTAAATGTGGCCCTAGTGTGCTTATGGACTGCAGCACCGGCCTCAGAAGCAAAGGAGCACCTAGAGGTTTTTGGGGCCTTCTTTTTATTAGAATATATTTTAGGTACCATGTCAGGTTTGGAAAGGTCTTGTGGGGCCAAAACAGTGGAAACACTCCCAAAAAGATACCATTTGGCAAACTACACCCCTCAAGGAATGTATCAAGGGGTATAGTGAGCATTTTGACCCCACAGATTTTTTTGCTGAATTGAGTGGAATGAGGCCATGAAAATGAAAATCTAAATTTTTTTCCAATAAAACGTAGACATTTTTAATTTTTAGAAGGCATAGAGGCCAAAAAACACCCCAACATTTTAAAAGCAATTTCTCCCAACTACGGCAGTAGCCCATATGTGGTAATAAACTGCTTCTTGGACACATGGCAAAGCTCAGAAGGGAATGGAGCACCTAGAGGATTTTGGGGCCTCCTTTTTTTTTAGAATATATTTCAGGCACCATGTCAGGTTTGAAGAGGTCTTTTGGTGCCAAAACAGTGGAAACTCCCCAAAAGTGACATGATTTTGGAAACTACACACCTCAAGGAATTTATCTATGGGCATAGTTAGCATCTTGACCCCACAGTTATGTTGCTATATTTATTGGAGTTTGTCTGTGAAAATGAAAATCTACTTTTTTTCTGAAAAAATATAGTTTTTTTACATTTTTACAAGGAATATAGAATAAAAAGCACCCCAAAACTTGTAAAGCTATTTCTCCCGATAACGGCAATACCCCATATGCAGTAATAAACTTCTGTTTGGACCCACGTCAGAGCTCAGAAGGGAGGGAGCGGCATTTGGCTTTTGGAGTGCAGATTTTGCTTGGTAATAGTTTGTTTGGCGTTTTGCTGGTTTTTCAGTTTATAATGTGGGGGCATATGTAAGCTGGGCAGAGAACATCAGGGCATAATAAGAGGGTATAATAATGGAGTAAATAAATAATAATTCATAGATATGTGGCCGGTGTCGCACTGATAAAAGGTGCACAATCTTATCCGCTTTTTGAATGCTATACACAATTTCTGTCGCTATATTCTGAGCGCCAGAACTTTTACATTTTTTCTCCACCGGAGCTGTTCCGTTACAATCTGTAGTTTTCATTGATACAATTTTAGGGTACATCTCTTTTTATTCGATTTTTTTGGCAAGCAAAGTGACAAAAAAACATAAATTTTGACAATGTTTTTTGTCCTTTTTTGTTTTTGTTTTTTTTACAGTGTTCCCCGTGCGCTATAAATGACATTTTACTTTATTCTGCGGGTCGATACGTTTATGGCAATACTATATGTATATAGTTTTTTTGTTTCGTGGCGTTTGCGGAATAAAATCACTTTTCTATAAAATAATTTATTTTTTGTGTTACCATATTCTGAGAGCCATAACTTTTTTATTTTTCAGTCAAAAAAGCTGTGTAAGGCGTTTTTTTTTTGCGGGATGGGTTGTAGTTTTTATTTGTACTGTTTTGGGGTACATGCGACTTTTTGATCACTTTTTATTCTATATTTTGGGAGGGGTGATGACCAAAAAAAATAGTGATGCTGGCATTTATTTTTTATTTATTTTTGCGGTGTTCACATTGCGGGAAAAATAATATTATAGTTTTACCATTTGGGTCATTACGAATACGACCCAATACCAAATATGTGTACTTATTTAATGTTTTCATTTTTTTTCCTATAATAAAAGACTTCATTTTTGGTTTTTACACTTTTATAAAACATTTTTATAACTTTTTTTTTTTACTTTTTTTACTTTTAGACCTGCAACACGTATAGCTGCTATAATATATTACACTACCTAGGTAGTGTAATGTGTTATAAACTGTCAGTGTGACTGGTCCTCGTAGGCATCCGTGCATGGCAGACCTGAAGGCCATTGTATTGTGGGTTGTTGAGGTTGATGCCTCGGAAATAGGTGTGGGGGCTGTGTTATCCCAAGGGTCTTCTGTACTAACTAACTTGCATCCTTGTGCTTTTTTTTCTCGCAAATTTTCTTCCACTGAAAGAAATTATGATATAGGTAATCGCGAGCTTCTTGCTATTAAATGGGTGTTTGAAGAATGGCGCCACTTTCTAGAGGGAGCCAAACATGAAATTACTGTACTGACTGACCATAAAAACCTAACCTTTTTGGAATCAGCCAAAAGATTCAATACCAGACAGACTAGGTGGGCCTTGTTCTTTACCAAATTTGACTTTATTGTAACCTACAGACCCGGGTCTACGCATTGTCTCAAAGCTTCTGTTCCTCTCAGGTTCCCGATATTCCTTCTGAACCTATTTTATCTAAGGGTATTGCAATACCATTGGATATTTCAGATGAGATTAAAGAATGACAGCAAATTGCTCTGCAAACCATTCCTGCTGGGAAGTTCTTTGTACCTCCCAATTTCAGATTTGGTTTGCTCATTGAGTTACATAATTCTGTTTTATGTGGCCATCCAGGGACAACTGGTACTAAAAAGTTGGTGTCGCAGCTCTATCGGTGGCCATCCTTGTCTCGTGATGTGAGTTCCTATGTCTCTTCTTGCGATATCTACTCTCGCGCTAAGACTCCTCGAACTCGTCCTATGGGTGAACAGCTGCCGTTGCCTGTTCCGCAGAGACCTTGGTCTCATCTGTCCATGGATTTTGTTACTGATTTGCCTCCCTCTGAAGGGAAAACTGTAATTTGGGTTGTGATGGACCGTTTCAGTAAAATGTGTCATTTCATCCCATTGCCTCAAGTTCCTAATTCCAAAACTTTGTCTAAATTGTTTATTGATCAAGTGGTTCGTCTGCATGGTATTCCGGAAAATATTGTCTCTGATAGAGGTGTACAATTTGTGGCGAGCTTCTGGAGAGCTTTCTGTAGGAAACTTGGGGTACAGTTATCATTTTCCTCTGCATTTCACTAATGGTCAAACTGAGCGCTTTAATCAAACCTTGGAACAATATCTTAGGTGCTATATTGCCGATAACCAAACTGAATGGGTCTCATATCTTCCTTTATTTGAATTTGCTATAAATAATCACCACCATGTTTCTCTTGATACCTCACCGTTTTTCTGTAATTATGGTTTTCATTCTCGTTTTGGTTCATTTTCTGCCTCTTTTAGTGATAACCCTGAGGTGGAAGTTGAATTTAATAAACTGTGCACAGTTTGGGCTCAGGTTCAATTGAACCTGAAGAACTCCCAAGCGATTCAAAAGAAAAATGCTAACAAAAGAAGTACTGTAGGTACTGTATTTAGTATGGATCAAAAGGTGTGACTTTCTACGAAAAATCTGCAACTAAAAGTTCCTTTTCGTAAATTTGCTCCTAGGTTTATTGCTCTATATGAAAATATTAACCCTTCGCCTGGCTCTTCCTCC
Organism: Rhinoderma darwinii; assembly: GCF_050947455.1. Classification (NCBI taxonomy): domain Eukaryota; kingdom Metazoa; phylum Chordata; class Amphibia; order Anura; family Rhinodermatidae; genus Rhinoderma; species Rhinoderma darwinii. The sequence continues at coordinate 145,133,410 of NC_134689.1, forward strand.
ATCTTTTAAAATTCATTTTCACAAATCTCTCCTAAAAAAACCTGAAGAACTCCCAAGCGATTCAAAAGAAAAATGCTAACAAAAGAAGTACTGTAGGTACTGTATTTAGTATGGTTCAAAAGGTGTGACTTTCTACGAAAAATCTGTGACTAAAAGTTCCTTTTTGTAAATTTGCTCCTAGGTTTATTGCTCCATATGAAAATATTAACCCTTTCGCCTGGCTCTTCCTCAGTCTTTTAAAATTCATTTTCACAAATCTCTCCTAAAAAAAATGTTTCCATCATCTAATCCACTCAGGAAACCTCCTCCTCTAGATCAAGTTAAGGGAGATGTGGAGTTTGAGGTGCAGAGTATTGTGGATTCTAGAAGAGTCAAAGGTATTCTACAGTACTTGGTTCACTGGAAGGGGTATGAGCCAGAAGAACGAACTTGGGTTCCTGCCCATTCAGTACATGCCAGTCATTTAGTTAAAAATGTTCATTTAAAGTTTCCTTTGAAACCTAGGCCAAGGTTTAAGGGTCCGGTGGCCCCCGTAGAAGGGGGGTACTGTAAGGAAACGCCTGTTCCCTTAAGATTACATTGACTATGGTTCTGGCTTCTGGATGTGTCTGTTTTACCTTGAGCCTATCTCTTTTGTCTATCCTTCTGCCTGTCAGGTGTGGATTAGTATTTAATCCCACCTTCTTCCACCTCTCCCTTCCTTGTGATTCTCCTATCTTCTGGTGTTCTGACCAAGCCCCTGACATTTCCTGCACTTCTGACTTCTGGACCTCTGTTTACCGATTCTGATTATCTGCTCCCGGCTGGTTTTGACCTTTGCATTGCTCTAATTTTGGACTTTCAGTTAACCCTCTGGCTGTCTGGTTTCCAGCTCAGGTTTGCCTGCATTGCACCTCAAATACAACACAGTACACTGCTAAGACAACCTGGGTTCTAAGTATAATAGACCATCCCACCTTGCTGTCGGCTCTAGCAAACACCTTAGAGTAGCCTTACACTCTGTCAATCAGAGTGGTTACGGATTTGAGGTTGCAGTTTTACGTGCACGCTCTCTCCTGGCAGACTCCAGCAGCCTTTGAAACATCGCTCAAACTTGCATTTCCATAACACATTCATCCATATTGGTCTCCTTTTAGGAGTTTACTGTTATTGTTTGCTACTTGAATATTTACCAATAATATTCAACAACAAAAAAACAGTTTTTATCCGTTTAATATCTGATCTGGCCTCTACCAGGTAACAAGCTGCACCTGAGCAGATCACTAATTGATGCATCTGAGTGAAGGGGGATGTGTAAAATAAAGCGCAGTTGCTGCCATGAAACTGTGACCTGCATATATGGAATGTCCCTCTCCTCCAGGAATTTGAAAGCCACACTCACCCACCTTGTAACAACATAATACAGAATGTTAATATTTTGCAAAGATGCAGCGCAAAACAGGGAAGAAGATGTCATTAGCACTGGCTGCGATTGGTCGGTCTATGCACCATCACCACCGATCCATGAATACATAGCAGGAATTGGTGCTGTCCTAGATAGCAACCAATTTCCACCATTTCACTGTGCCCTATGGCACAGTGATTGGTTTAAGCAGCAATCACCTGTTAATCGCTACAATCGCTGACAGAGGGGTGGCATGATGACCCCATGGGCAACAAGTAAAGCTGGCCTGCTGTCAGGGACATCTTAATTTGTCACTGTGTATATTAACACAGCAGCAGCTTCCCTCTTTGTCGTAAGTATACAACATTTTGCGAGAAGTACTTTTTTTCCATGACATATACTTATGACAAATGTCGGGAAGGGATTAATAAAATATTTTCAATGGGAAAAAACTGTTCTTACCCGTTTAATATCTGGTAAGCCCTCTCCCAGGTAACAATCAGCTCCTGAACAGGACACTAAGAGTTTTTTGCAGTAGGAAAATTCTGCCTCAAAATTCTGTTTGGAATTTTGAGGCAGATTTTCCTCTACCTGCAATTCATTTGCCGCGTTTTTCGCTCGCGCCCATTGAGTTCTACGGGCAAAACGCTGCAAAATACTCTTTCTCTGCCTCCGATTAATGTCAAAGGAAGGTCAGAGGCGTAAAAAAAAGATAGGGCATGACGCTTCTTTTTACCGTGAGACGGTTTTTCCGCTCGCGGTAAAAAAAACGCGTCCGCCTCCCATTGAAATCAATGGGAGGCATTTTCGGCATTTTTTGGCGTGTTTTCCGACGGTGTGAACTGGCCCTAAGTGAATTAACTGATTGCCCGAGGACAAAAGAATATCCTATTTCCCACTCTACTGAAAGAGAGTAACTATAATCACATATAAAATCCAATCTTTATTTATAATTTAAAAAAACACACATTTAAAAACATATATCGTACCAGAGGGCTCAATGCTAAACTACAGTTTAGTTACTCTACAGTATAGTTACTCTCTTTCAGTAGAGTGGGAATTAGGGTATTCTTTTGCCTGTGGGCAATTAGTTAATTCTAATATCATAGTGACACCTGCCCCCTAACGGGCTTCTCCTACACTTTTTTAGACACTAGGTGATGCACCTGAAAGAAGAGAAATGCTTAAAATTAACCGCAGCAACTGCAATTAAGCTGCTGCCACCATGAGCCTGGTGATACATGGAATGTCCCTCCCCTCCAGGCACTTAAAAGTCACACTTAACCTCCTTGCAACAAACACTCACCCGCAAAAACACAGTTACTTTGTTACCTGGACGCATAGTAAACCGTGAAAGAACACTTGTGACTGCTTAATTTCCGTTTTGTAGGCTGCTGTCTCACTCTTTTGGGAAACAGAAGGCAACCGGTAAGGAGCACAAGTGGATTGGTCCAAAACAAAATGGAGACTGACTGATACTGACTGTGAGGCTCATGGGGCCTTTGCATAGATGGAACACTGCGCTTGTAACAATCAAGCCAGGCAGGTGGGTACAGCAGGTCAACGACTCGACATGGCCAGAAAAGGTTTATTATGCAGATTTGAATCCTTTTTGCAGAGCATTGTGGAGACTGGAACTGAGTTAAAGGTTTTTTTTTTCCCATCAGAGACATTTATGACATATCCATAGGATATAATCCAAAAAATAAAATATTCGAAGCAGCACAAATCCAGATATCAGGAGCGGTGACATGCTGTAAGATCAGACAAACCCAGTCTGACGTAATGTAATCCTCTGAAAAAAGCAGCACACGTCTCTCAAATTTTAATCAATATGTTCTTTTATTAGTCAAACATCCAGTAAAAAATGGCAATGTTTCGACCCGTGACAAGTGGAGGGTCTTTCTCAAGCCTAACAATGTGTGCAAACAGTGTGAGTTTAAATAGGGAAGTATACAACATCACATGGTGCAGGTAATCCAATCAAGACATCAGCACGTCATAGAGAAACTCACACAGGTGTACAATTACATGCATAGCAGTGTTCTCATAGAAAAGTGTTCATAATGCATAATATTAAACATTCCACTAAATTACAATCAATTATATATATCATTAGAGAAAACAAGAGGAGACAAAAGGCATAAAGCAAAAAAATACAAAGAGTGGATGTGCTTCATAGGATATGTCATAAATGTCAGATAAATGCAGGTCTCACCACTGGAACCCACACCTATCTCTAGAACGGGGCCCCCTAAACCCCGTTCTGTGCTGAGCTACACTGTTTTTGTAAAAGTCCCATAGAACTGAATGGTAGTTACAGAAACAGCGTAGCTCGCATGCTACGCTGCTTTCGTAACTGCCACTCACTACTATGGGACTACGCTGTTTTCATAACTCCCGACCATATAGTCAAGAAATGTCCGGGAGGCAGCGGTAGCAGAAAAAGGTAGAACAGGGTTTAGGGGGCCCCGTTCTAGAGGTAGGTGTGGGTGGGACCCGCATCTATCTGACATTTATGGCATAGCCTGTGGATGTCATAAATGTCCCTGATGCGAAAACCCCTTTAAGCCATGTCTCTCACCATGAATGAGGATGCCAGCAATACCCAGAGCGTGCCTAGAAGTGGCTGCCAGCTTCTCAAAAGTGGAAAGTGATGGCTATCGACTGGCTATGGCACAATGAGTTTTTAGATTATCGCTGATCAGACTTTTGGCTATGCAGGAATGCTAGTGTAGCATGTGGCATGATGTATAGTGCAGGAAAAGCTGTGGTGTATGTTGTACTGTCATGCTATGTATGATGTATGTGATTATTTATTGTGTGCTGCTTCAAAGCCTGCACAGCGTTGAATGTTTGTATGCTGATTATTAATTATTTTAATTTAAAAAAATCTGTTCCTATCCATTTAATATCTGATCCACCCTCTCCCAGGTAACAAGTTTCCCTGGACCGGGCAGCTAATTGATGCACCTGATTGTAGAGGGAGGTTTAAAATGAAGCGCAACTGCTGTCATGAAACTGTGGCCTGGATACATGAAATGCTCTCCCCTCCCTGCATTTAAAAGTCACAATCACCCACCTTGCAACAAAGACACAGTTACTATTTTACCTGGACGCATAGCAAACCATGGAAGAAGATGTCAGCAATGCTTGTGGACGCTTAATTTCCGTTTTGCAGGCTGCGGTCTCCCCCTTGTGTGCTGCAGAATGTGGCTGGCAAGGAGCACAAGTGGCCTGATCCAAAACAAAATGGAGACTGACTGATACTGTGAGGCTCATTGGGCCTTTGCATAGCTGGAACACTGCGCGTGTCACAATGAAGCCTCTCAGCAGCCGGAGGTCAAGACCTAATAACGGGACTTCATCCAGCCCCAGACACACACACATTTCTGATGGCGAGTCAGGTAGACAGCAGTATATGGCAGGTGATCTGTCTTGGGAAAAGGGCAGTCGTTGGCATTTACAGTCGGCGGAGGGTGAGCGTGCACGGCAGGTGGGCGAATGGGCGTGGCCAGAAAGGCTTTTTTATGAAGATTGAAATCCTTTTTGCAGAGCATTGTTGCGACTAGAAAAGAGTCAAGCCATGTATCTTGCCATGGATGAGGATGTCAGCAAGACCCAGAGCGTGCCTAGAAGTGGCGGCTATCTTCTCTGAAGGTAGAAAGCAGTGACGAACGACTGGCTATGACATGCAGCATTTTCTAATTATCGCTTCTCGGCCTTTTGGCCCTGCTGGAATGCTAGTGTAACATGTGGCATGACGTATAATGTTGGGAAACCTGTGAAGTTTTTTTAACCGAAAAAAATCTGTTCTTATCTGTTTAACCCCTTCCTGCACCTTGACGTAACTGCACGTCAAGGTGAGCAGTAACTTCTCGCACCTTGACGTGCAGTTACGTCTGGACTTCTGACAGTTAACCTCCGATGGTTAACTGTGCAGGGCGTCTGCTCTGCTCTCCATGTTGCCGATTAGTGGCCTATCGCCGCTGATTTAGGCAATTAACCCCTTAGATGCGGCAGTCAATTGTGATCGCCACATTTAAGGGGTTTAGGGCGGATCGGCAGCCCTCACATGCAATCGCGGGGCTGCCGATGGTTGTCATGGAACGTATAGAAGCCCATGAAGACCAGCGAGGCTGGTCCTCGTAGGCTTCCTATCAGAGTGACTGTCACATCACAATGACAGTTGGAATGCATTACACTACATAGATAGCAGCTGCAAGTCTTCAAGTCCCCTAGTGGGCCAAAAAATTTAAAAAAAAAAAAGGTAATAAAAATGTTTTAGAAAAGTGTAAAAATAAAAGTTATGAGTTACAAAAAGAAAAAATGTTTTTTTACCTATAATAAATATTTTATTATAGGAAAAAAATGAACACGTTAAAAAAAAGTACACATATTTGTCCGTAAAGACCCAAACTATAAAACTATAATATTATTTTTCCCGCACGGTGTACACCGCAAAAAAAATAAGTAAAGAACAATGGCAGAATAACTATTTTTTTGGTCACCACCCCTCCCAAAATATAGAATAAAAAGTGATCAAAAAGTCGCATGTACCCAAAATAGTACCAATAAAAACTACAACTCGTCCCGCAAAAAAACAAGCCCTTACACAGCTTTTTTGACTGAAAATAAAAAAAAGTTCTGGCTCTCAGAATATGGTGACACAAAAAAGAAATCATTTTATAAAAAAGTGCTTTTATTGCGCAATCGCTGCAAAACATAAAAAAACTATATACATATGGTATCACCACAATCGTATCGACCCGCCGAATAAAGTAAAATTGTAATTTATAGCCCAGAGTGAACCCCGTAAAAAAAAAAAGAATAAACAACATTGTCAAAATTGATGGTTTTTGCCCACCTTGCTGGACAAAAAAAGTTATAAAAAGGGATAAAAAAATCGCATGTACCCCAAAATGGAACCAATGAAAACTACAGATTGTCACGCAACAAACAAGCCCTCACACAGCTCCGTATTGGAGAAATAATAGAAAAGTTCTGGCTCTTAGAATATGGCGACACAAAATGTGCAGAGTGTTTCAAAAGCGGAAAAGATTGGGCACCATTTATCAGGGCGACACTGGCCCCATATCTGTGGATTCTAAATTTTTACTGCATTATTATATCCTCTTATTATGCCCTGAGGTACTCCAGTCAGCTTACATATGCCCCCACCTTATAACTTGAAATACAAGTAAAAACCCAAACAGAAATACATACTATTAAGCAAAATCTGCGCTTCAAAAGCCAAATGGTGTTCCCTCCCTTCTGAACCCTACAGTGTGCCCAAACAGCAGTTTGTGTCCACACATATGGCATTGCCATACCCGGAAGAACCCAATTCATATTTTATGAGGTATTTGCCTTTATTGGCACAAATTGGGCACAACATATTATGCATTAAAATGACATATCAGTGGAAAATTTTAATTTTCACTCTGCACCATCCTCTGCGCATTAAAGGGGTTGTCCGAGATTTAATGACTTTGTGTTAATGCTTGTAATTTATAAATGTAAATGGGGAACTTGACGGGTGACGTCACTCTCTGCACTGGCTCTGGCTGCTTTGTTGATCTTGAATTCTTTGCCGGGTATACGACACGTCACTTGTGACGTGGTGTATATCGGCTTGTTCTGCTTCACAGCCTATAATGCACATGCGCTGTCACTGCTGTTTTCGCGGTCCCTGCTGTTCTCGAGATAACAGCAGGGGCCGTGCATGCACGTTACAACAGAACAAGCCGATATACACCACATCACAAGTGACGTGTCGTATACCCGGAAAATAATTCAAGATCAACAAAGCGGACAGAGCCAGAGCAGAGAGGGACGTCACCCGTCAAGTTCCGCACGGCAGGATCTGGAAATGGGGCCACTTTGGAAAATGCAAGTATATTACAAATGTATTTACATTTATAAATGACAAGCATTAACACAAAGTCATTAAATCTTGGACAACCCCTTTAACCCTTTTGCGCACCACGACTTAATAGCATGTCATGGTGCTGGGGGGGGTGATGTCTGGAGCGGGCTCATGTGTTTAGCCCGTGCCATACGCTGCAGTTGTCAGCTGTGTATTACAGCTGGCACTCGGGACTAACGGACAGGAACTGTGATTGCACTGTTGCAGGAGCCCGTAAAAATTAAAATTAGTATTGCAGTGTATTGTACAAGCGATCTAATGATTGCTGGTTCAAGTCCTTTAGGGGGACTAATTAAATGTGTAAAACAAAAAAGTAAATCTAGGTATTATTAGTGAAAAAAATGAAATAAACATTTAAAGTCCAAAAAAAACAACCTTTTCCCATTTTTTTCTAAAGTAATGTCAAAAATACACAAAATTGGTATCGCTGAGTCCATAAAAGTCAGAACTATTACAATATACCATTATTTAACTCGCAAGGTGAACGCTGTAAAAATAAAGCACTTAAAATGCTAAAATATCTGTTTTTTGGTCACCATAGCTCTAAAAAGTAATTTGAATAAAAAGTGTTAAAAAACTTGTATGTACCAAAAAATTGTACTAATAAAAACTACAGCTCGTCTTGCAAAAAATAAGCCCTCACACCGCTCAATCGACCAAAAAATAAAAAAAGTTATGCCTCTCTGAATGTGGTTGTCGCGGTGCGGGGTATGGACCCACTGGGCCGTACCGCGTAGCGGGATAGCAGCTGGCCAAACAGGTACAATGAAATGTTTATAGTCCAGAAAGGGTACCTGAGGCAATGTAGACAGTAGCGATGGATTCAGACTAAGATGAGGCTCCGATAGTAGACAGATACCCGGCGGGGTGCGACACACTAGGTGCAGCGGAGGATACAACACAACTCCAACTCCTAATGGCACAGAAACACGGTAGCACGGGATACAGGGTACAGACAGAAGGAACGGGTAACACTGGGAACTGGAAAACACTAGGAGACCATTTGCAAAGACAAACTTTAGGTAACACAACAACGCTCAGGCAATGATCATGAGGGAAGAGCCCCTTTTAAAGTCCAGCAGCATTCTGGGATAATTGCAGATATTCTGCAACTGTTCGCGCACTTGCCCTCTAAGGCTGTGCACGCATGGGCGCCCTGCGGGAGACAGTCTCTGAACCAGGCAGTGAGTTCCGGCGTCTCTCAGGAGGGAGATGCCGCCAAGAACTCACTCGTCCATGGCCGCGGCCAGTGTAAGTCAGAACAACAGTCCGCGCCCGTAGACATTACAGTATCCCCCCTCTTCTTGCGGCTAGAGCGGGAGAGAAACGTCTTCATGAGGATAGGGGCATCGATGTTCTCCTCTGGCTCCCAAGACCTCATCTCTTGCCAAATCCCCTCCAATCCACCAAATAAAACGTCCTTCCTCCCACTTTCTTGGTGGCCAGGATCGCCCTCACTTTCAAAGTCCCTGACAAGCCGCCAGGAGCCACTGTAGAACTAGGAGTCCTGGAGTAGCAGTTCAGGAGCACGGGCTTCAGCAGGGAGATATGGAAGGAGTTAGGGATCTTGAGGGTAGAAATGGGAGCAGTCAATGAGGAGAAGTTGGGAATGAACACCAGGTAGAATTTGACGAATCCCAGGAAGCGCTGTATGGCCCTTAAGCCCTGAGGGCGTGGCCATTCCAGGACAGCCTTTGCCTTCTCAGAGTCCATTTTGAGGCCCTGATCGGTGATGATATAGCCCAGGAAGGGTAGAGACTTTCTTTCGAACACGCACTTCTCTAGCTTGGCATATAGGTGATTCTCCCTTAATTGAAGAAACACTTGGCGGACATGTCTCTGATGAGTTATTGGATCTGGGCAAAAAATCAAAATGTCATCAAGATACACCACAACACAGACGTACAGGAAATCATGGAGAATATCATCGAGGAATTCTTGAAAAAATGCGGGGGCGTTACACAAGCCGAAGGGCATAACCAGGTATTCGTAGTGCCCATCACGTGTATTAAATGCAGTCTTCCACTCATTACCCTGACGAATCCGGATTAAATTGTAAGCCCCCGCAGGTCTAGTTTAGAAAAAAATATTGCCCCAACCCCGTATGCAATCAAACAGTTCGAAGATCAAAGGCAATTGGTATCTCTTCTTTACCGTGATCTGGTTGAGACCCCGGTAGTAAATGCAGGGTCGGAGGGAACCGTCTTTCTTTTTGACAAAGAAAAACCCCGCCCCAGCCGGTGATAAGGATTTGCGTATAAAAGCCCCTCTCTAGATTCTCCTTAATATAGGCAGCCATTGACTAGGTTTCAGCTAAGGAGAGAGGGTATATCCGACCGCGTGGAGGGGACGAATCAGGAACCAAGTCAATGGGACAATCATAAGCTTGTGTTGGTGGCAACGTCTCTGCCTTCTTCTTGTCGAAGACATCAGAGAACTGAGAGTAGCAGGAGGGCAACCCTGCCAATGACTGATGCGGAGAAGGCTGAAGTGGATGGATATGTCCCAGACAGCGGTTGAGGCACTTGGGACCCCACTGGAGAACCTCTCCAGAGTTCCAATCCAGGACTGGGGCGTATAAATGGAGCCAAGGCAAACCCAGGAGCATGGGGTTGACGGCCTTGGGCAGGACAAACAGGGAGATGAGCTCAGAATGAAGGGCTCCCACTTGAAGCCTCAGCGGATTGGTTACAGACAATATTGGGTCGGACAGTGGCAGTCCATCCACCGAGGCAACGATCAACGGCTTCTCGTGAAGGGTAGTAGGCAAATGAAGAAGATCCACAAGGTCTTTACGTATGAAATTGGCTGCGAAGCCAGAGTCCAGATAGGCATAGACCAGATGGGGCCTCTCACCTGCGACAATGGTCACAGGGATGAACAGCTTGGAGGAGAGTTATCTATCAAATGCTGTGTTGCCCAGGGTTGTCTCTCCAACCAATCCTAGCCAGTGAGGCCGCAATATAGACAGAGTCCAGAAGTGCGCCTGCGTTTTTTCTCCTGAACCGATAGTCTGAGACGATCCACTTGCATCGGAACTTCGGGTGGAGCAGCAGATGAAGACGAGGGGTTGCTGGAAGTTGGAAGCCAACCTAGGAAGTCTTCTCTCATGACGAACCTCTTGGGATCTCTCTCTGAGCCTCATGTCCACTCGGGTGGTGAGTAAAATTAGGTCGTCCAAGGTAGATGGTAGATCACGAGCAGCAAGTTCGTCTTTAATCTCGGATGACAGACCATGCCAGAAGGAAGCTACTAACGCCTCGTTGTTCCAGGACAGTTCTCCTGCCAGGGTCAGGAACTGGATGGTGTACTTGCCCACGGAGGTGTCCTCCTGGCGAAGGTTCAGCATAGAGGTAGCTGCCGACGAGACTCGTCCAGGCTCCTCGAACACAGTACGGAATAACTGCACGAATCCCTGGAAGTCTTGGGTCTCGGGTCCCTGTCATTCCCAGATTGGATTCGCCCACGCCAGGGCCTTGCCGGCAAGTAAGAAAATAATGATGGCGATCCTGGCTCCGTCTGAAGGAAATGCTCTGGCGTGCAGGGTGAAGTGGATATGACACTGGTTAAGAAATCCCCTGCATGCGCTTGCATCTCCATGAAAACGAGGTGGCAGTGGCAGCGAGAACCGAGGATCAGAATCGGTGCTGCCAGGAGGTGTAGCAGGAGGATCAGTCGGGGAAGCTGGAGCAGGAGCAGAGAAGGAAGCAGCTAGCGCCCCTAGCTACTGTGCCATGGAGTCTACTGCCACGAGAAATTGATCCTGTCGTGATCGCAGATCCTGTAGGTCCGCCTGCATGGCTTGAGAGGGTGACAGGCCCTTGAATTGACAAACGGGGTCCATGGCCTGAGCATACTGTCCCAGCGCAGGGTGTGGACCCCCTGGGCCATACCGCATAGCTGGCCAAACAGGTACAATGAAATGTCTATAGTCCAGAAAGGGTACCTAAGGCAATGTAGACCGTAGCGATGGAGTCAGGCTAAGATGAGGCTCCGATAGTAGACAGACACCCGGCGGGGTGCGACACACTAGATGCAGCGGAGGATACAACACGACTCCAACTCTTGACGGTACAGAGGCACAGTAGCACGGGATACAGGGTGCAGGCAGCAGGAACGGGTAACACTGGGAACTGGAAAACACTAGGAGACCATTTGCAAAGACAAACTTTAGGTAACACAACAACGCTCAGGCAATGGTCAAGAGGGAAGAGCCCCTTTTATAGTCCAGCAGCATTCTGGGTTAATTGCAGGTATTCTGCAACTGTGCGCGCACTGGCCCTTTAAAGTCGTGCAGGCGCGGGCGGGCGCACGCCCTGCGGGAGTCAGTTTCTGAACCAGGAAGTGAGTGCTGGCGTCTCTCAGGAGGGAGATGCCGCCAAGAACTCACTCGTCCATGGCCGCGGCCGTTGGAAGGTAAGTCAAAACGACAGTCCGCGGCCATAGACTTTACAGTGGTGAAACAAAACTATTTTTTTTAACATATCGTTTTTACTTTGTAAAAGTAGTAAAATATAAAAAAAAACAATATAAATTTGGTATCACCGTAATCCAATTTCAGCCTGCAAAGAATTTTATTTTCAGTTTCCCAGTACATTAAATTGTACTTTAAATGGTGTCAACAGAAACGAAAACTCTTCCTGCAAGAAATAAGCCCTCACACTTCTCTAATGACGGAAAAATAAAAACGTTATGGTTCTTGGAAAGACGAGCGGGAAAAACGAAAAAGAAAAAGCAAAAACAAAAAATGGATCAGTGCGAAAAGGTTAATTAATTTCTAATAAAAAAAACATGTATGACCACATGTGGGGTATAGCCGTGCTCGGGAGAAATTGCTTTACAAATGTTGGGGTGCTTTTTCCTAATTTTTCCTTTGTGAAAATGAAAAAAATCAACATTTTAGTGGAAATAATATTGATATTCATTTTCACGGCCTAATTCTAATAAATTCTGCAAAATACTCATTTGGTCTAAATGTTCACTAAACCCCTAGATAGATTCCTTAACTGGTGTAGTTTCCCACATGGGGTCACTTTTGGGGTGTTTCCATTGTTTTTCCATTGTTTTGCGACATGACATCCGAAAACCATTCCAGCAAAATCAGCGCTCCAAAATCCAAATGACACTCCTTCACTTCTGAGCCCTGCCGTGGGTCCAAACAGCAGTTTATTACCACATATGGGGTATTGCTGTAATTGGGAGAAATTGCTTTACAAATGTTGGGATGTTTCTCCTTTATTCCTTGTAAAAATTTAAAATTTCTTACGTTTTTCATTAAAAAAAAGTAGATTTTCATCTTTACAGACTAATTCAAATAAATGTAGCAAAAAAACTGTGGGGTCAAAATGATAACTATACAGCTAGATAAATTCCTTTAGGGGTGTAGTTTGCAAAATGGGGTCACGTTTGTTTGTTTTTTTACTGTTCAAACCTGACATGGTGCCTAAAATATATTCTAAAAAAAAAGGAGGCCACAAATTCCTCCAAGGTGCTCCTTTGCTTCTGAGAACTGTGCTTCAGTCCATTAGCACACTAGCGCCACATGTGGGATATTTCTGAAAACTGCAGTATCTGGGCAATAAATATTGAGTTGCATTTCTTAGATAAAACCTTCTGTGTTACAGAAAAAAATGTATTACAAATGAATTTTGGCCAAAAAAATGTAATTTGTAAATTTCACCTCTACTTTGCTTTATTTCCTGTGAAACGCCAAAAGGGCAAAAACACTTTCTGAATGCTGTTTTGAATACTCTGAGGGGTGCAGTTTTCAAAATGGGGTAATTTATGGGTATTTTCTAATATATAGGGCTCTCAAAGCCACTTCAGAACTGAACTGGTCACTGAAAAAATAGCCTTTTGAAATTTTCTTGAAAATATCAGAAATTGCTGCTAAAGTTCTAAGCCCTGTAATGTCGTAGAAAAATAAAAGGATGTTCAAAAAACGATGCAAACATAAAGTGCAAACATGAAGTAGACATATGGGATATGTGAAATAGTAACTATTTTGTGTGGTATTACTTACTATCTGTCTTACAAGCAGATACATTTAAATTCAGAAAAATGCAAATTTTCTCTAAATTTTGGTATTTTTCACAAATAAATATTGAATTTATCGACCAAATATTTTCACTAACATAAAGTACAATATGTCACGAGAAAATAATCTCAGAATCACTTGGATAGGTAACATAAAGTGACACATGGCAGATTTGAAAAAATCGGCTTCGTCCTCAAGGCTCTGTCCTGAAGGGGTTAATATATGATACGCCTTCTCCCAGTTAACAAGCTGCACCTGAGCAGGCCATTAAGTGATGCACCCGAGTCCAGAAGGATGTTTAAAATGAACCACAGCTGCTACAATTTAACAGCTGATGCCATGACACTGTGGACTAGATACATAAAATGTCCCTCTTCTTCCTGCATTTAAAAGCCACACTCACCCCTCTTTGCAATTAAATGCTTGCGCACAATGATACAATTACTATGTTACCTGGATGCATAGCAAACCATGGAATAAAATGTCACTAATTCTTGTGACGGCTTAATTTCCATTTCCTAGGATGCTATCTGGTCCAAAACAAAATGGAGACTGACTGATACTGTGAGGTTCATTGGACCTTTGCATAGATGGAACACTGCGCGTGTCACAATGAAGCCTCTTAACAGCCAGAGGTCAAGACCTAATAAAGGAGCCTCAGCCAGACACAGACACAAACAGAGTTAGGATGGCCATTCAGGTTGACAGCAGTATATGGCAGGTCATCTGTCCGCATGGGCATTTACGAGCCGGCCAAGGGAGAAGCCAGAAAAGCAGTTTCATACAGATTAACTCTGACCGACCTATTTCGGCCCTTAAAGGGGTTTTTCACGTTCTGACAACTGGTGATCTATCCACCGGATAGGTCATCAGTATATGATCGGTGCGGGTTCGACAACTGGACCCAGCACCGATCAACTGATCCGGCTGCCTCCGGGCACCAGATGTTTTGAAAGGTATGCAGTAGTTAGTGCTGGAAGCAAATAGCTCCGATCACTGCATAGCGGCCATTCGGCAGAACTGCAGCTCTTCTCCTATTCATTTGAATAGGAGCAGAGCTACAGTACTGCAGCTCGGCCACTATTCTTCATCTGCATCCGGCAACATCATCCGGAGGTAGCCTCAGCAGCTGATCAGTGCGTGGTCCGGGTGTCGGACCCACACCAATCATATACTGATGACCAGGGCAGAACTAGGGGTACTGCTGTAAGGGGCCTGGATCAAACCTAACTGAAAGGGGGCCTGCCAGCAGCTGCTGCTGCCGACTGCCAACGCTTACTACAGCCTCTCCACGCACCCGGCTTTCCTTTGGTAGAAAAAACAGGCCCCTGCAACGAGGCTCGTTCTTTTTCCCTAGTAAAGTCGGGCCCCTCCCCTGCTTGTAGAAGCTGCTGTTGGCCTCTCGTCATGGGGGCCCGGCCGCCAACCACCGCCCCCGCCCCGCTGGTGAACTTCTGATGTCTGCAGAGTACGTCCCGCCCGCCCCTCCTCTACTGAACTCGTCCTCCTCTACATCAGCGTAATAGCATGGCTGCATAGGAGAGGAGGAGTCAAGTTATAGCACAATGGCAGGCGTTCTCCAATCCACGCCATTTTCTGGAGCCTAGAGGACTGGACCTGGAAGACCTGTGAGCCTGGATTCATCGCCTGATAAGGACTGGTCTTGTGCAACAAGAACTGGAGTGGGAGCCGGCAGCTATTCTGACACAGTAAGTAAAGTGTCAGAGGCGGAACCGCGGCATATTGAAAGAACATACCACTTTTTTTTCCCTGCGAATGGCTCTCATTGATTTCAGATTAAATAAATCGGATGCGGTTTTGGACGTTTTTTGGCGGTAATTCCGACGCAGTTTGCATGTTAAAATCAATGCCAAATAAAACCCTTCTGTGTTAATTTCGCTATATTATTAGGGTAGGAACACACTAGGCATGAACACTACGGATTTTATGCAAGAAATTTCATTGTGGAAAATCCGCAGCGTATTACAGTAGTTGAACAAATACTGTATTTAATACAGCGTATTACGTATTACAGTATTTGAACAAATCTCATCCACACACAGGGGAAAAAACCTGCCCAAAAAAAAACACGTCATTAATTGGCCTGCAGTGTGGTTTTTGAGGACGCAGCATGTCAATTTATGCTGCGGAATCGCTGCTCCTCTGTTGCGGGTTTCCCCATTCAATTCAATGGGGATTTAAAACCCACAACAAAGTTCTGTGTTGTGACTTTTGCAGCGGAAATGCTGCAATTCAAAAAAACACAAACGAGCAAAAATCACAAATGAGGAGCAAAAAGGTATTTTTTTTATTTTGAATTAATAAAAAGTGTTTATACTTACCCCGGCCGTAGTCTATGCAACGCGATCCTCTATTCTGAGCGTAGCCCGGCCTCCTGTCATGACGTTTCTTTCCATGTGACTGCTACAGCAAATCAAAGACTGCAGCGGTCACATGGACTGCCAGATCAATCCAGGAGGCCGGGCTGCGCTCAGAAAAGAAAGACTACGGCCGGGTTTAAGTCTAAACTTTTTATCCCTGCAGGTTTTCCACAGCGGACATGGCGCCCGAAAAACTGCACCACTATTTTGTACGATATTGCTGGCGAAATTCCCTGCTGCTACCAGGGCGGATACGCTGTGTAGTTTTATGCAGCGTATCTGCCTAGTGTGTTCCCAGACGAAGGCTTCCGGGCCGAAACGCGCGTCGGGGTTGACGCCAGAGACGGTGACCTGTTCTAATGGGTATGAACTCCATTGTCAGCATATGCACTTTTTTCAGCAATTGATTTTCATTAGACCAAACCTATTATGCATTGAGTGTCTGCACCTATGGCTGACAACACAGCCACTGCCCTGACTTTGCTTCTTGTAAAAATTGTTTACGGGGTCAAATTGAGCCATGTATTTGGTTCATGTATAGCACTAATATTGATTTGTCTATTTGGCTCTAATCAGGGGTATGTATACTGATGTACACTCATCAATTTATATTTGTTCTAATTATACTTCCAATGTGGAAATATATATAAATAATTTGTCGTGTTGCTGATTAGTCGTTTCTACTGATGTATGTACCTCAATATGTACAGTATATATTTGTAATATACCGCTGATATAATCCTATATCTGGACAGTGTCACCCATTACACATATATTTGGACATATTATATACAATTCATCTGGTTGTCTTTCTACACTGTGGAAATCATCTCTGTTTTATTTATGTTGTTTTTAAGATGTATTTAATAAAGAAATCTTTGTTTTAAATTCACTTTGGTGTGTCAGACTCCAAACTTTAGGTTTTTGCTAGACCCTCTTTAAGGTGTTTGTTTGCTGCTCATCGGAACCCCAGCAATGAAATTGCCGGCGTTTCCAGTGGCTGCAATGGCAATCGGAGGCCTAATACTGGCCTCCCGATCTGCCTAGCATGGAAGCCAGTCAAGATCCGCCCAGCAACGGAGCCTGATCGGCTTCCGTAGCCGCAGGCAAGATGGCGCCGACTCAGGAGCTGATCCGGCGTCATCAGCGGTGGAAGTCAGCTGTATGTTACAGCGGACATCCACCTGTAATGGCAGGAACCAGAGCTAGCTCCGATCCCTGCCATTAACCCTTTCGATGCAGCAATCGAAAGTGATTGCTGCATCTTAGCAATTGCTAGCAGATCGCCAGCCCTGACAGGCAATCAGGACTGGTGACTGCTGCTATGGCAACAGGAGACACAATGGCCTCCTGCTCTGCCATTACGGAAGCCGATAAGGCCCCGCCGGAGGCAAAGCCTAATCGGCTTGCTGTCAGTGAATAACTGACAGATATAATACATTGCACTACGTAGGTAGTGCAATGTATTTGAAAAAAAACATCAGACATTTGGAACTTCAAGTCCCCTAGTGGGACTTGGAAAAAAGTGTAACAAAAAAGTATAAAAAAGTGTAAAAAAAAAAGTGAAAAAAAAATCAAAGTTTGAAAACAATAAAAGCTTCAAGTAATAAAATAAAACACAATCACCCTTTTTCCCTTATCAAGTCCTTTATTATTGAAAAAAAAAACATACGGATTTAATATCGCCACGACCGTAACGACCTGAGGTATCAAAATATTATATTGTTTATTGCACGCGGTAAACAGCGTAAAAAAAACCCATAATAAACTATACCAGAGTTTCTGTTTTTTGGTCACTTTGCCCTACAAATATTGGAATAAAAAGTGATCAAAAAGTCGCACGTATCCAAAAATGGTACCTCTAAAAACTATAGCTTGTCTCGCAAAAAACAAGCCCTCATATAGCTCCGTCGACAAAAAAATGTAAAAGTTATGGTTCTCACAACTTGGCGACATAAAAAATACATTCTTTTTACAAAAGTAATTTTATTGTGCAAAAAGTTGTAAAACATAAAAAAGTGCTATAAATTAGGTATCACCGGACCCGCAGAATAAAGTTAACATGTAATTTATAACGCATGGTGAACACTGTATAAAAAAAACTTAAAAAGCTATGCCAGAATTGCGTTTTTTGTTTACCTGGCCTCCCAAAATAATAAGATAAAAGGTGATCAAAAAGTCGCATGTACCCCAAAATGGTACCAATAATCGCTACAGCCCGTCCCGCAAAAAAACAGCCCTCATACCGCTACGTCTATGAAAAAATAAAATTAGTTATGGCTCCAATAAGTCAGGAAATAAAAACATATGCAGTTGTGCCCGAGGGGAACATTTCTTCTGTTTCAAGAGGCGATTTATCAAAATTTATTAAAATTAGGGAACCAGGAAGGGGAGGGCCCAAACATATCCGCTGGAAGCGACGGTGCCCGTATTATACCAGGACAACACTTTCCCAGCAAAATTCCCCAAACTGCAAAGGTGCGAAGTGTGGACCAAAAGGGGCATAAGAAAGGACGCCATACATCAGTGCGACACCGTCCTGTGCAGAAAGGATTGCTTCACAGCGTAACACACATCTATGGATTATTTTATTGTTTTTTTTACCCCATTATTAGACCACCTGACTATGCCCCTTATATACTCCGCCCGGCTTGCATGTACCCCCACATTATAAATGGAAACACCAGTAATACTCAAACAAATCTACTACCAAGCAAAATCCACTCTCCAAAAGCCAAATGGCGCTCCCTCCGCTCTGAACCCCACAGTGTGCCCAAACAGGTTTCCTTCCACACATATGGCATCGTCATACCCGGGAGAACCCTTTTAACAATTTTTGGGGTGTGTGTCTCCAGTGTCATAAGCTGAGCATGACATATTTGCCACTGAAATGGCATATCTAGGGAAAAATATCCATTTTTAATTTGCACCATCCACAGCGCATTCATTTATGGAAAAGACCTGTGGGGTGAAAATGCTCACTACACCCCTTAATAAATGCCTTGAGGGGTGCTGTTTCCAAATGGGGTCACTTCTCAGGGGTTTCTTTTTATTATTTCACATCTGAGCCTCTGCAATTGTGGACCAATAATTTGTAAATCGCCAATTTAGGCCTCAATTTCGCATGGTACGCTTTGACTCCTGAGCCTGGTCGAATGTCCAGGCAAAAGATTAGGGCCACATGTAGGGTGTTTCTAAAACCGGGAAACACTGCATAATAATTAGAGAGCTGGCTTGCTATGGTGGCACAAGCTGGGCACCACATATTGGCATATCTATGGAAAAAAATCCCATTTTCACTCTGCAATATCGAGTGCACACTAATTTCTACAAAACACCTGCAGGGTTAACATGCTCACTACACCACTAGGTAAATGCAATGAGGGGTGTAGTTTCCAAAATGGGGTCACTTCTAGGGGGCTTCCACTGTTTTGGTCCCACAGGCGCCCAGAAACCAATCCAGCAAAATCTGCACTCCAAATGGCACTCCTTTCCTTCTGTGCCCTGCCGTGTGCCCAAACAGCAGTTTATGACCACATATGGGGTATTGTCGTACTCGGGAAAAAATTGCTTTACAAATGTTGGGTTCTTTTTTTTCCTTTATTTGTTGAGAAAATGAAAAATTTTGCGCTAAAACTACGTCTTATTGAAGAGAAAGGATTGTTTTTATTTTCACTGCCCAATTCTAATAAATGCTATGAAACATCTATGGGGTCAAAATGCTTATTACACCCCTAGATGAATTCCTCAAGGGGTATAGTTTCCTAAATGGAGTAACTTTTTGGGCGTTTTCATTGTTTTGTCCCCTCAGGGGCTCTGCAAATGCGACATGGCCTCCACAAACCATTCCTGCTAAATGTGAACTCCAAAATCCAAATGGTGCTCCTTCCGTTCTAAGTCTTTCCGTGTGTCCAGACAGCCGTTTATTACCACATGTGGTGTACTGTTTTACTCGGGAGTAATTGCTTTACAAATTTTGTGGTGCCTTTTCTCCTTCAGTCCTTGTGGAAATGAGAAATAAATAGCTAAACCTACATTTTCTTTGAAAAAATGTAGATTTTTATTTTCAGGGCCTAATTCCAATAATTTCTGCAAAAAACCTGTGGTGTCAAAACGTTCAGTATACCGCTAGTTAATTTCCTCAATGGGTGTAGTTTCCAAAATGGGGTCACTTGTGGGGGGTTTCCACTGTTTTGTCCCCTCAGGGGCTTTGTAAATGTGACATGGCCTCCGCAAACCATTCCTGCTAAATGTGAACTCCAAAAGCCAAATGGTGCTCCTTCCGTTCTAAGTCTTTTTCCGTGTGTCCAGACAGCCGTTTATTACCGCATGTGGTGTACTGTTTTACTCGGGAGTAATTGCTTTACAAATTTTGTGGTGCCTTTTCTCCTTCAGTCCTTGTGGAAATGAGAAATAAATAGCTAAACCTACATTTTCTTTGAAAAAATGTAGATTTTTATTTTCAGGGCCTAATTCCAATAATTTCTGCAAAAAACCTGTGGGGTCAAAATGCTCAGTATACCGCTAGTTAATTTCCTCAATGGGTGTAGTTTCCAAAATGGGGTCACTTGTGGGGGGTTTCCACTGTTTTGTCCCCTCATGGGCTTTGTAAATGTGACATGGCCTCCGCAAACCATTCCTGCTAAATGTGAACTCCAAAAGCCAAATGGTGCTCCATCCCTTCTAAGCCCTGCAGTGTGTCCAAACAGCCGTTTATTACTACATGTGGGGTATTGTTTTACTCGGGAGAAAGTGCTTTACAAATTTTGCATGCTTTTTCTCCTTTAGTCCTTGTGGAAATGAGAAAAAAAAAATCGCTAAACCTACATTTTCTTTGAAAAAATTTAGATTTGAATTTTCACGGCCTACTTCCAATAATTTCTGTAAAAAACCTGTGCAGTCAAAATGTTCACTATACCCCTAGATAATTTCCTTGAGGGATTTCCACTGTTTTGGCACCGCAAGAGCCCTTCAAACCTGACATGGTGCCTAAAATATATTCAAATAAAAATAAGGCCCCAAAATCCACTAGGTGCTCCTTTGCTTCTGAGGCCGGTGCTTCAGTCCAGTAGCACACTACGGCCACATGTGGGATATTTCCTAAAACTTCAGAACCTGGGCAATAAATATTGAGTTGCATTTCTCTGGTCTAAAGGGTTAAGACATTTTCTAAATGCTGTTTTGAATACTTTGAGGGGTGAAGTTTTTAAAATGGGGTGACTTTTTTGGGGTTTCTAATATATAAGACCCTCAAAGCCACTTCACAACTGAATTGGCCCCTGTAAAAATAGCCTTTTGACATTTTCTTGAAAATGTGAGAAATTGCTGCTAAAGTTCTAAGCCTTGTAACGTCCTAGAAAAATAAAAGGATGTTCAAAAAATAATGCCAATCTAAAGTAGACATATCGGGGATGTTAATTACCAACAATTTAGAGTGTTATAACTGCCTATCTTACAAGCAGATACATTTAAGTTGAGAAAAATGCAGATTTTTGCAATTTTTCGCGAAATTTTGGTGTTTTTCACAATTAAATACTGAATGTATCGGGCAAATTTTGCCAGTAACATAAAGTCCAATGTGTCACGAGAAAACAATCTCAGAATCGCTTGGATTGGTAAAAGCATTTCGGAGTTATTACCACATAAAGTGAAGCATGTCAGATTTGAAAAATGAGGCTCTGTCAGGAAGGTCAAAAGTGGCTTAAAGAGGTAAGGGGTTAATAAGCAATTGTTTCAGTTTATTCATCGTTGGATTCAAACAAAGAGTTATAACTTTTGATCGTTTCTGTTAAGATAGCTGTACGAGGTCTTGTTTTTTGCGGGTCAAGTTGTTTTTTTCAATGTCAGCATTTTTAGGTACACGTAATTTATTGATGAACTTTAATAAACTTTTTTTGGAGGGGAATGGAAAAAAAACAGCAATTTTGCCATTATTTTTTGCATTTTAAATTTAGGCTGTTCACCATGCAGCATAAACAACATATTATCTTTAGTCTATGGGTTGATATGATTATCGTGAAAGCAAATATGTATAGGTTTTTTTTATGTTTTACCACTTTTGCACAATTAAAACACTTTTAAAAGAAAATATCTTGTTTTTACATTGTCACATTCTAAGAGCCATTTCGTATTTTTCTGTCAATGTAGCCATATGAGGGCTTGTTTTTTGCAGGATGAGCTTTAGTTTACATCGGTACTATTTTGGGGTACATAAGTTGTAATAATTTTTTTAGGATAGGAAGATGGAAAAGAAAAGCAATTCTGTTGTATTTTGCGCTTGTTATTTTTTTACAGCGTTCACTCTGCGGTTTAAATAATATGCTGGTTGTTACGATTGCAGTAATACCATAGATGTTTACTTTTTTACATTTTGACAAAAAATATTAAGGAAAAAATATTTTTTTTATGGAAAAAATTGTTATATTATTTTTTTTACTGTGCAGTTTTTTAAATAACTTTTGTCCACATTAATTATTTTTTTAGTCCCACTAGGGAACTTCACTTTGCGATCTTTTGATCACTTAGTACACTAAAGCATTATTGCCTGTCAGTATAAAACGGACAGACAATCTACTAGGCCATGCCTCTAGTACGACCTAATAGGCATATTACCAAGACAGGCATCGAGGCCTTTACTAGGCTCCTGGCTGCCATTTCAACTCAGCGGAGACCCGTAAATCACATTCGTGGGGCACAGATGGGTGACTGAGTAAGCCGCCTCCCTCTGTAAACCACCTAAAGGTCGCTATTGACTATGGGATCTATCTAAGTGGTTAAACTGCGATCGCAGCCGTTAGAGCAGGTGCCCGGCAGTCATTAGATAGCCGAGCCACCGCTCCATTCAGCACGGGGCACCGTGCCAGGCTTATTCCGATGCGTTGTGAAAAGGAGCATGCATCGGAATAAGGCCTCATAAAGACCGCCTTGAAAAGGCGTATTGGCGGTGACTATGATGTTAAAGGCTGTGCAAAGCTTTTTGAAGGATTTTTTTTTTTAATAAATCAAGGTTTGATTTTATTTTGAACAAGTTTCGAATGGAATTTTATTTAAAAAAAATGTTTTGTTTTTGAGATACAGCTTCTCTGTATCCTACATACATAGAAGCTGTATTTTGCGGTCAAAGCCGAATCAGTCAAGTCAGCAGGACTGACAGCTTCGGTGAGTGCTTGTCTATGACATGCAGGTTCCAGTTATCGATCACATCTAAGCTCATGAACTTAGATATGATCAATATTAGCTGACAATGAAGTAATTGGTTGGAGACCTTAAAAATGAACTGCTTCTAGAGTTCCTCACTTGATTCTCAGGACTGATGGTGAGTTTTCTGTCATTTTTCCTATTCGAAAAAAACGTGTATCTACCTTTGGCCTGAACCTGTTCTTGCTTCCTGATACTGATTTTTGGAACTGACGTTACCCATCTGTTACTGACCCAGATCTATTTTAGCACGATACTGATTATACCGCCAACTGCAGCCCCACTGCCTATTAGGGACTATCATGGGGAATGCAGCTTGGCAATCTTACCGCCAAACAAGGGCGTAGCTAGGTGGTAGCAGGCGGGGCCCCGAGCACCACTAAGAGGGAAGGTGGGGGGGTCACCAGGGCCGCAATTTCCATGACGGCAGCTTGCTGCCTCTTTGAGGGGGTGGCGGCGCCACTGAAACCAGCCGCCGCCAACCCCTCCTAGGGATAAGGGTTGAATGGCCGGGTACTTTCCATGCCCGGCCATTCAACGACGCAAACGGCGCGATTAATTCTTTGCGCCATTTAAAGCCGCTGATTGACAGGGCAAGTCATTCTGCCCTGCCAATCAGCACCCTTTCAACGACGCAAGCGTCATCACGCCACTTGTGTCGTTCAACTTCATTAGACCTGCTCAGAAGAGCACAGGTCTGCATTGCCACCAGACGGCACGGGAACGGCATTAAGGTGAGTATGTAAAGTTTTTTTTTTATTATCCTAATAAAAATGTCAGTGGCATTATCTACATGGGGGATTCTATCTGCGGGAGTCGGCTCTATCTACAGGGGGGGGATATATAGGGGTGGCCTATATGTTGGACTCTATATACAAGGGTGGGCTATATCTACGGGGGGCTATATACAGGGGTGGGAAATATGTGGAGTACTATAGAGGGAGCTACATGTGAGGCACTATATACAGGGGTGAGCTATACATGGAGCACTATTTATAGGGGAGATATGTGCAGGGATCACATATGTTGGCCACTATATACAGGAGTGGGCTATGTGAGGAGCACTATCTATAGGGGGAGCTATATGTGAGGCAGTATCTACTGGGAAAGTTATATGTGGGGCACTATATACAGGGGGAGCTATATGTGGGACAATATATACAGGGGGAGCTATATGTGGGGTGCTATATACAGGAGGAGCTATATGTGGGGCACTATATACAGGGGGGCTATATGTGGGGCACTATCTACAGGGGGCTGCATGTGGGCCACTATCTACAGGGGCGCTATGGGGGTTACTATCTACAGGGGGATCTATGTAGGGCACTATCTACAGGGGGCTCTATAGGGGGCACTATCTACAGGGGGCATGGTGTGTGTGGTACACGGTGTATGGAGCTATTATAATTGGGACACTATATACAGGGAGAGCTATATGTGGGGCACTATATACAGGGGGAGCTATATGTGGGACACTATATACAGGAGGGCTATATGTGGGGCACTATCTAGAGGGGTGGGCCATATGTGGGGCACTATCTTAAGGGGGCTGTATGTGGGGAACTAGCTACAGGGGCTCTATGGGGGTCACTATCTACAAGGGATCTATATAGGGCACTATCTACAGGTGGCACTATGGGGGGCACTATCTACAGGGGGCATGGTGTGTGTGTGTGTGTGTGTGTGTGTGTGTGGTACACAGTGTATGGAGCTAATATAATTAGAGGTGCAGTGTATGGCACTTTTATATTTAGGAAGTAGTGTGTGGCGTCATGAGAACTTTATCTTCGTTTATAGGTGCAGAAATGTTTGAAAAGTGAGAAGCTGAGGACATCTGA
This sequence comes from Rhinoderma darwinii, assembly GCF_050947455.1. Classification (NCBI taxonomy): domain Eukaryota; kingdom Metazoa; phylum Chordata; class Amphibia; order Anura; family Rhinodermatidae; genus Rhinoderma; species Rhinoderma darwinii. Next base: position 145,158,176 of record NC_134689.1, read on the forward strand.
GCGGCAAACTGCAGAAATGGGTATTGGCCGGAATAAGTCATCATAGAGGTCTGGACCGGATGGAGAAGAAAAGAGAAAAATAACAACTAGAATCTGACGTCACCTGTGAGTCACTTAATGTAAATGTTTATTCTGCCTCTAATCTGTACTGTAGTCACTGTATGATCTGCAGCGATATGATGGGTGGTATGATTTTTTTTGTGAAACAGCATCTCCCAGCATATCCTCCCATGCTGGGAGCTGTATACAATTTAGTGCAAACTTAAATGGCAGGGGTTGCACTAAATTGTGCTGTATCTGTACTGGCATTGTATTTATGTACTGAGCTTGGTTCTGGGACTGTGTATATATATATATATATATTTGTTCTGGTACTGCGTATATGCATTGAGCTTGGTTCTGGTACCGTGCATTTTTATTGAGCTTGGTTCTGGTGCTGTATTTATGTACTGAGCTTTGTTCTGGTACTGAGTATGTGTATATATATATATATATATATATATATATATATATATATATATATATATATATATATATATATATATTGAGCTTTGTTCCGGTGCTGTATATATGTATTGAGCTTGGTTCTGTTGCTGTATTTATATAATGAGCTTTGTTCTGGTGCTGTATATAGAACTATATCGCTTGTAAAATGTACAAATGGTTTTATGCTCGAGTTACATAAAAAAATATGTGGAAAAAAAATTATTGATGACAAAACTGATCCTATAGTTCTCTATAGAGTTAGTTTTGTGTTGGATACCAGTGTCAGTTTTGCCACCGGATGTCTCCCTGAGCTAAGCAAAGAAACATTGCAAATGTAAATGCTGTAAATAGCACAATTCCAAAACTTTTAACTATTACCAATTCTGTCAGGTATGTTGACTTTACATAAACCTAAAGTTATCCATATGTGATGGGCAGACAAATGATATCTATAATCCATAAGCAGCCATTTTAGACTGAGGACTGTCTGACTACAGTGTAAATTGGAGTCCAGAAAGATGTCTACCTCTGTGATCTCTTCTTTATGTTATATATCTCTAGTCATGAAACCCTTCAGAAACATCTACATATATATTAGTAAACAATATCAAGAGCTATTTTAGAAACTTTACTTAACTTAAACCCATAAATATTTTTCGAATACTAAAAGACATTGTAGTGGTACATAGAATATTTACTCATCTATACTCATCACTTTATTACATAGAGTACTGTACTTACCACTTACAGTACTCTTACTGGTTTAAGCAGTAATGAAAAAAATACTGAGAATATTGAAAACTAGCTGTTATACCCGGCGGTGCTCGGGAGGTTGACTTACGGTATAGATAAAGTAAAAGCTCATGATTTAAATACCTCTCAGTATGAATTTAATTGCTACCTCTCGATATGAATTTAATTGCTAGAGAGTGTAAATAATGTTATTGGAAGCATAAAAGAAATGAAATGAAGCAATGTATACATTACAGATTTATATAGTGTTGATTTAGGACTGCATGTTTCTATTCCAACACTTTCTTGTAAACAATGTGCTGGAAATATATGAAAGCTGCACTGTGATTGGTTGCTATGGTCAACAAATCCAGTTTTTCTATTAGACAGTTGTGTTAAATGAGGTTCAATCTTCTGCCATAAGTTCCAAGATGTCTGCCATTGCAACCAGCGCAACACATTGTTCTCATATAAGGCACAAGATGGCTGTTATCAGCATAGCAACCAGCACAATGCATTCTTCTGACATAAGCCCCAAGATGGCTGCTATCCCCATAGTAACCAGCACAACACATTCTTCTCATATAAACTACAGTGGCTCTCATTATGAGACATATAGAACATTGTAATTTTCAGTAAACACTAACGTTGAAAGTCTAATTTATATCAATAACCAAAAGAATTGTCTGTAACATGGATATAAAAATGAACGTTATAATGGATTGTGTCCATAATAAATCTGGAGACATTTCCATTACAGAGACGTCCCGTTACTGCACAGAGCGTTAGTGTGTGGATGAACAAATAGGTTATAATCTCACTCATACCCCTCCCCGTACTATTTATCATTACCAATCAATCCAAATCCATAGTAGCAAAGCATTGATGACTCGCCCCCTTTCTGCCTGAAAACACAAATTTGCATAAACACCACCTTTCCTAAACCAGCTTGCTGGACTGTCTCCCACAAAACGGGGTTGTTGGCAAATATACCAAAATACACAACCTGCCTATATATACTAACCTTTATCCAGTATAGTAGAAGGACTGTGATGTCTCCCATGTTACATGTAGGAAGTTGTTCTGATCATGTCCCAGGAAAACACAGCAGAGATGGCTTTTCTTTGTAGCAGGAGATGGAGTACGGTCTTGTGAGGAATATTGTGCGTCCTCTCCTGGATGTGGAGTCTGGTGGCAGCAGTCGGTGTATTAGATGTGTGTCTGGTCTCTGAATAATGTACCGGGAGGCAGATTATGATGTCAGCAGCAGCAGTGTGACATCACTCTAGAGGGTTGTTACATCCCTACCAGCAGCCTATCAGGTAAGCTTTTATAATTTCCAAAGCAGGTATTAAAAATCCAAGCAGCGATCTGATTGGTTGTTATGGCTTACAGATGACATGATCCATTTTAAACCAATGAAAAATCTGAATTCAAATAAACTTTCGAAAATATATAATAGATATTAATTTGAAAAATAAGTATTCATCAAGCCTGAGACATTTTTAAAAATGTAAGACAACTTGTGTTAACTCATATATTTGGAAGTTTGCATGGGTAATGGCCACGTGGTGGCAGTAAAGGCATACAATATTTTAACATGTGCAGGATACAAGCAACCCACTGTTGCTAGAAGTTCAATTAAATGATAACTATACCAGTATATTATATATACCATTCAGCCATATCATTGGTATATATAACATTTTGTCTTGATTATCTCTCAAATGGCGCCTGTCAAGGGGTAGGACACGGTACATTAAGCAGTAAGTGAACATTCATTAATTGAAGTTGATGTGTTGAAAGCAGGAAAAATGGGAAAGTGTAAGGAACTGAGTGACTTTGACAATAATTCTGATTGCTAAACAACTGGGTCAGAATATCTCTAAAATGGCAGGTCTTGTGGGACATTTTATACCAAAAGTGGTCCAAGGAAGGAGACCTAGTGAACCTGCGACAGTGTCATGGACGCTCGAGGCTCATTGATGCACATGGGGAGCGAAGGCCATTCCGTCTAGTCCAATTCCACCGAAGAGATACTGTAGCACAAATTGCTGAAGAAGTTACTGCTGGCTATAATAGAAAGGTGTCAGAACACTCAGTGCATAGCAACTTGTCACCTTGTGAGCCGCGGACCGATCATAGAGCCTATGCTGACCTCTGTCCACTATAGAAAATGGCTAAAATGGGCACATGAGCACCAGAAAGGGACCATGGGGCTATAAAAGAAGTTGACCTGGTCTGATGAATCAAGTCTTCTTTTACATCATGAGTAGAGATGAGCGAACCGGGACAACCGAACCCGGTTTCGGTCCGAACTTCGGGAAAAGTTCGGTTCGCAGCGAATCCGAACTTCACTGGGTTCGGCCGAACCCGTTTTGACTGAACCCGGTGAAAAATATTATACAAATCGGCAGCCACTTGTCTCTATCAATCACTGATAGAGAAAAGAGGCTGCTGATTAAAAATAAAATAAAAAGCATTTCATACGTACCTGGTCGTTGTCTTGGTGACGAGTCCCTCTTCTTCCTCCAGTCCGACCTTCTTTTCTGACGCGGCAGCCTGTGATTGGCTGCAGAGGCCTCTGCAGCCTGTGATTGGCTGCAGAGGCCGCGGCAGCCTGAGATTGGCTGAAGCGGTCACATGGGCTGTATCGTCATCCAGGAATGTCGGGCTGGATGTCGAGAGGGACACGTCACCAAGGCAACGGCCAGGAGACCGGACTGGAGGAAGCAGAAAGTTCTCGGTAAGTATGAACGTCTTTTTTTTTTACAGGTTGATGTATATTCTTATCGGAATTCACTGTCCAGGGTGCTGAAACAGTTACTGCCGATCAGTTAACTCTTTCAGCACCCTGGACAGTGACTATTTACTGACGTCGCCTAGCAACGCTTCCGTAATGACGGGTGCACACATGTAGCCACCCGTCATTACGGGGCCTCATGCACACGACCGTAAAAACACCCGTTATTACGGGTCATAATTACGACCCGAAATAGCGGGCCCATAGACTTCTGTTAGCCACGGGTACCTTCACGTTTTCTCACGGGAAGGTGCCCATGCCGTTAAAAAGATAGAACATGTTCTATTTTTTTATTTTACGGGCCGTGCTCCTATACTGCACACGACCGTAAAAACCTCAGTTTTTGCGGACCGCAATTGCGGTCCGCAAAAACTGACCCATTCACTTTCATTGAACGCGGACACCTTTCCGTAGCACTACGGAAGGGTGTCCGTGCCGTGGAAATGTTCCGGGAATTATGGAACATGTCCGTTCTTTTGCATTTTGCTTTGTATGGGAGCACGGCCCAAAAATGCGGCTGTCAGTCGGCGGCCGGCCGTGCCCGCAATCGCGTTTCGTGATTGCGGGCACGGTCGTGTGCATGAGGCACACGGCCGTGCCCGGCCGTACTCATCTCCTTAAATACTCTGTGGACAGGTCAGGATCATGTTTCTTTTAAATGCTGCTGGGGAACCCGCTCGATCCACTATATAAGGCTGCGCTACAGTGCAGCATTTAAAAGAAACAGGATCCTGACCTGTCCATAGAGTTTAAGGCAGCACAGAGTATTTCAGGAGATGAGCGTGCAGATTCAGTGCTGCTGTGAACTCTGCTCTTACCATTACGTAGCTCAGTTGTACCTCTCCTCCACTCCTGTCCTCAATAACACCTTCACATGATTGGCAAGTCACCACGTAATGGTAAGAGCAGAGTTCACAGCAGCACAGAGTATTTCAGGAGATGAGCGTGCGGATCTTGTGCGGGGTGGTGACTTGCCAATCATGTGAAGGTGTTATTGAGGACAGGAGTGGAGGAGAGGTACAACTGAGCTACGTAATGGTAAGAGCAGAGTTCACAGCAGCACAAAATCTGCACGCTCCTCTCCTGACATACTCTGTGCTGCTGTGAACTCTGCTCTTACCATTACGTAGCTCAGTTGTACCTCTCCTCCACTCCTGTCCTCAATAACACCTTCACATGATTGGCAAGTCACCACCCCGCACAAGATCTGCACGCTCATCTCCTGAAATAATCTGTGCTGCTGTGAACTGTGTGTGTGTGTGTGTGTGTGTGTAGATGTTTGTGTGTGTGTGTTTTTGTATATGTGTGTTTGTGTATATGTGTGTATATGGGTGTGTGTGTGTTTATGTGTGTGTGTTTGTGTATATATGGGTGTGTTTGTGTATATGTGTTTGTGTATATGTTTGTGTGTGTGTGTTTGTGTGTATATGTGTGTGTTTGTGTATATATGGGTCTGTTTGTGTACATGTGTGTGTTTGTGTATATGTGTGTGTTTGTGTATATGTGTGTGTGTTTGTGTATATGTGTGTGTTTGGGTATATGTGTGTGTTTGGGTATGTGTGTTTTTGTTTGTATATGTGTTTGTGTATATGTGTTAGTTCGTGTATATGTGTGTGTATATGTGTGTGTGTTTGTCTCTTTATGTGTGTGTGTGTGTGTGTGTGTGTGTGTGTGTGTGTGTTTGTGTATATTTTGTTGTGTTTGTGTATAACTGTGTATATGTGTTTGTGTATATGTGTGTGTGTGTGTGTGTGTGTGTGTGTGTGTGTGTTTGTGTATATGTGTGTGTTCGTGTATATGTGTGTGTTTGGATATGTGTGTTTTTGTTTGTATATGTGTGAGTTCGTGTATATGTGTGTGTGTTTGCCTGTTTGTGTGCGTGTGTGTGTGTGTGTATCTTGTTGTGTTTGTGTATATATGTGTGTGTTTGTGTATGGTTGTTTGTTTGTGTGTGCGTGTATATATGTGTGTAGGTGAGTAGAAGTATTGGTATTGTTCACATTGATAACTGTTTTTTTATGTTGTTGCAGACTTTGATGTACCGATTGGACTACATCTTCGATTCGTTGGACTACTGCGTAGATCTACGTTTTTTCAAATTTTAATAAAATGGTTAACGAGGGTTTTGTTGGGGATTTCTTATTTCAATAAAAAAGAATTGTCTTTGTGTTTTTTTTTTCAACTTTATTAGTGCCTAGACAATGGCAGTTGGCTGATTGACAGCGTCCATTATTAAGGCGGTACTTAGTGTTAGCCGGTGCAGAGGCTAGCACTAACCACCCATTATTACCCCGGTACCCACCACCACCAGGGGTGCCGGAAAGAGCTTGGTACGATCCAGTACCCGACCATCTGTTGTGATGGTCGGGTACTGGGGCGGCCGTAGGCTGGTATTATGAGGCTGGGAAGGGCCAAAAACAGTGGACCTTCCCACCCTTGTCATGCTAGGCTGCTGCTGCTGTGTTGTATCGGGCTGGTTATAAAAATGGGGGGGACCCAGCAGACAGTATCATACATGGCCATACAGACATATATACAAACAAACATACATGCAAACATACATACATACATACATATATACAAACATACATACATACATATATACAAGCATGCACATATATACATGCAAATATACATACATGCAAACATACACACATATATACATACATACATGCAAACTATCATACATACATACATGCATACACACACACATGAAAACATACATACATACATACAAACAAACATGCAAAGGTACATACATACATATATACAAGCATGCACAAATATACATGCAAACATAAATACATGCAAACATAATTACATACATGCACATACATATAAACATACATGCAAACATACATGCACATATACAGTGAAGGAAATAAGTATTTGATCCCTTGCTGATTGTGTAAGTTTGCCCACTGTCAAAGTCATGAACAGTCTAGAATTTTTAGGCTAAGTTAATTTTACCAGTGAGAGATAGATTATATAAAAAAAAATAAAAAAAATCACATAGTCAAAATTATATATATTTATTTGCATTGTGCACAGAGAAATAAGTATTTGATCCCCTACCAACCATTAAGAGTTCAGCCTCCTCCAGACCAGTTACACGCTCCAAATCAACTTGGTGCCTGCATTAAAGACAGCTGTCTTAAATGGTCACCTGTATAAAAGACTCCTGTCCACAGACTCAATTAATCAGTCTGACTCTAACCTCGACAACATGGGCAAGACCAAAGAGCTTTCTAAGGATGTCAGGGACAAGATCATAGACCTGCACAAGGCTGGAATGGGCTACAAAACCATAAGTAAGACGCTGGGTGAGAAGGAGACAACTGTTGGTGCAATAGTAAGAAAATGGAAGACATACAAAATGACTGTCAATCGACATCGATCTGGGGCTCCATGCAAAATCTCACCTCGTGGGGTATCCTTGATCCTGAGGAAGGTGAGAGCTCAGCCGAACACTACACGGGGGAACTTGTTAATGATCTCAAGGCAGCTGGGACCACAGTCACCAAGAAAACCATTGGTAACACATTACGCCGTAATGGATTAAAATCCTGCAGTGCCCGCAAGGTCCCCCTGCTCAAGAAGGCACATGTACAGGCCCTTCTGAAGTTTGCAAATGAACATCTGGATGATTCTGAGAGTGATTGGGAGAAGGTGCTGTGGTCAGATGAGACTAAAATTGATCTCTTTGGCATTAACTCAACTCGCCGTGTTTGGAGGAAGAGAAATGCTGCCTATGACCCAAAGAACACCGTCCCCACTGTCAAGCATGGAGGTGGAAAATTATGTTTTGGGGGTGTTTCTCTGCTAAGGGCACTGGACTACTTCACCGCATCAATGGGAGAATGGATGGAGCCATGTACCGTCAAATCCTGGGTGACAACCTCCTTCCCTCCACCAGGACATTAAAAATGGCTCGTGGCTGGGTCTTCCAGCACGACAATGACCCGAACATACAGCCAAGGCAACAAAGGAGTGGCTCAAAAAGAAGCACATTAAGGTCATGGAGTGGCCTAGCCAGTCTCCAGACTTTAATCCCATCGAAAACTTATGGAGGGAGCTGAAGATCCGAGTTGCCAAGCGACAGCCTCGAAATCTCAATGATTTACAGATGATCTGCAAAGAGGAGTGGTCCAAAATTCCATCTAACATGTGTGCAAACCTCATCATCAACTACAAAAAACGTCTGACTGTTGTGCTTGCCAACAAGGGTTTTGCCACCAAGTATTAAGTCTTGTTTGCCAAAGGGATCAAATACTTATTTCTCTGTGCACAATGAAAATAAATATATATAATTTTGACAATGTGATTTTCTGTTTTTTTTTTAAATATAATCTATCTCTCACTGGTAAAATTAACCTAGCCTAAAAATTCTAGACTGTTCATGTCTTTGACAGTGGGCAAACTTACAAAATCAGCAAGGGATCAAATACTTATTTCCTTCACTGTATACATACATGCAAACATACATACATGCACATATATACATACATGCCAACATACATACATGCCAACATACATACATGCCAACATACATACATGCAAACATACATACCTGCCAGCATACATACATACATACATACATACATGCAAACATACATACATGCATACATACATACATACATGCAAATATATACATGCAAATATATACATGCAAATATACATACAAACATGCACATATATACATACATGCCAACATACATGCAAACATACATGCACATACATACATGACAACATACATACATGACAACATACATACATGCCAACATACATACATGCAAACATACATGCACATATACACGACAACATACATACATGACAACATACATACATACATACATACATGCAAACATACATACATAAATAAACTCACCTAAGACGTTCCCACGAAGATTTGAACGGTCCCGTCACTTTTCTTCTTACTGCTCCCATTCACAATAACAGAGCGGTGGACGCAGATGACGCATTGTTACTATGAATGCGAGCGGCGCCAAGTAGAAGGAAGATGGCAAGTATTTTTAAGGAGAGGAGCGTGTGATTGGCTGCAGAGGCCGCTGCAGCCTGTGATTGGCTGCAGAGGGCGCTGCAGCCTGTGATTGGCTGCAGAGGCGGTCACGTGGGATGAAGCGTCATCCCTGGAGGCCGGCCTTCTGACGTCATCCTGACGTGCGTGACCGCCACTACAGCCTGTGATTGGCTGCAGCGGCGACATGGATGAAACGTCATCGCTGGAGGCCGGACAGGAGGAAAGTAAGTATGAACGTATTATTTATTTATTTTTTTATTACATTAAAATTGTATTTTCCGCGCGCCGAGCATGTACTGTCAAGGTTGCTGAAAGAGTTAGTGCAGCCCATTAACTCTATCAGCACCCTGGACAGTACCATGCTCGCCGCACGGAAATTACAGGTTCGGTCCAAACTAGTTCGGTCCGAACCAAACTTTTTCGTGAAATTTGGTGAACTAGCCGAACCAAACTTTTCATAAGTTCGCTCATCTCTAATCATGAGGATGGCTGGGTCTGTATGCATCACTTATCCTTTGGAAGAGATGGAACTAGAATGCACAAGGGGAAGAAGGTAAGCCAGCGGAGGCAGTGTGATGCTATGGGCAATGTTCGTCTAGGAAACACTGGGTCCTGGCATTCATGTGCATGTCATTTTGACACGTACCACCTACCTAAACATTGTTGCAAATCAAATACACATCTTCATGGCATTGGTATTCCCTAATGGTAGTGGCCTCTTTCAGAAGGATAATGCGCTCTGCCACACTGCAAAAATTGTACAGGAATAAATTGAGGAACATGACTAAGAGTTCAAGGTGTTGACTTGGCCTTTATATTCCCTTAGAGCTCAATCTGTGGGATGGACTGGAAAAACAGTCTGATTTAAAGAGGCCACACCTCGCAACTTTGAATGCTTAAAGAATCTGCTGCTAACGTCTTGGTGCCACATACCACAGGACACCTTCAGAAGTCTTGCGGAGTCTGTGCTTCGATGGGTCAGAGCTGTTTTGGCACCACAAGGGGGACCAATACAATATTAGGCAGGTGGTTTTAAAGTTATGGTGATCTGTGAACATACTATACTGAAATATATTTAGAATTTTTGTAGAGCCTGAATTATCTATACACGCCTACTCTCCTGGAATGTCCAGGTGACTTCTAAAAAAGAGAAGACCTCCTGGACTCCTCTTGGAAGAGTACGTTTTTATTTTAGATTACCGAGGGTTCACTGGTGGTTCAGTAATTGCAGCACGTACTGGCATTTGTTTTTGCTGCCTGCACAATAGCAAACATATGCAAGTACTAATACGCTGCTGTCCAGGCAAAAAAAGAGAAACGTCTTTCATTGCTGCCATCACTGAGCTACTTATGGTGTTGTGACCAACCCAGGTAACAATCACTGTAGCTGGTACCTTAAAGGGGACACTTTGACTAGTTTGGGGGCACTGCGGTTGTTACTGTTATGGGAGCATTCTGACTGTCACTGGCATGGGGGCACTGTGGCTGTCCCTCTTATGGGGGTATTAGGGCATTAGGATGGGGGGTGTTGCCTAAATTGTAAGGTCAGGACATGTACACATTATCTAAATTAAGTAAGTTCTCAATAGTAGGCAAGCATGCTTATATTGAGACAAAAAAGAGCGGTATCAAGGTACAATAAAATAACACACAACCTTTATGTACATGTTTAGTCCAGCTGTAACACATTTCACATTTACGTAATTTGAAATGAAGTAATTTAGCCAGAAATTATTAGGTAGCATATAAAAAAAAATTGTCAAATTCAAAATTATGTTGTTTATGTTAACTAATTGGAAGAGGGTACTTAATGTACATTCTTGTGCATATTATTTTCCAGTTTTTAGTATATTTAATTTAAAATTTCTTTAAAATTGCATTTTATTTAGGGAAAACAAATTAGAAATTGTCATTTGAAGTTACATAGTATTTTATGTATTTTATATAGCCATGTAAATATCTTATTTGTGGGTGATGTATGCAGTTAATGTGTGGCCTTCTGACTTTAGACAAGTCTGCCAACTGGTATACGAGGTAAACACATAAAGGCCTGCGGTGTTCTACTCAGGTTAATAGGATTCCCATCTAGTCTGATATCTTCAAGAGCTCTTCTGGCATATGACAAATCTTTCATGTTACAAAAGGTATCTTCATGCATTTCCTGAATGTTGTTACCCTATAACAAAATTGAAAGAAAGTAAAATATCATAATTATTTTCTTACTTTTTCAACCAAAGTACAAAAAGTTAAACCATTAGGGTCAGTTGCTGCAGAACTTCTTTCACTGCAGAGTAATAGAGAAGCATCATGTACACTATTGATATAAAACTCTCCTCATCCTTAAAAAAAAAAAAAAAAAAAAGAAAGATCTGCAACATCTGAGGTCAGGGGTGGGCACATAAACCTTAGGGCCCCTGTGTAAGAACAGTATATGGGGCCCCTGATTTCCAATATCCCATCATAAATCACCCTCTTATGTCTCTCTTACAGTTTATCAGTAACCACAGTGGGCGCTCCTAACCTACTGGTCCCTTGTGGAGCTGCACAGGTTGCACCAATGGTATGTCCGCCCCGTCAGGTGTATGTTATGTTGTATGCATCTGCTGGCCCATAGAATACTATAATAAGCGCTGCAGATGTTGAAGAACCTTTTTTTTATTTTTTAAAAAGGGAGCACAACATGCCAGTCAGTGATTGACACAGAAGAACGTCCTACATAAGTGATCTGTGACGGACTGCTTCTGCAGGCATAGATAGGTAAAGTAGTTCCTATGTAGCACCATTCAACTCTATAACCATCTGGTTCAGACATCAGGATGATATTATTTACAGACATGTCAGTGAAAATTCTCCATTAACTTTCACGATATGCATATTATTGTTCTAAACAAGACCAGTCCCCTGCAGACTATCAGGTATTATATTGACCGTGTTTGTTACCCAAACAATCCGGAACATGACAACTACTACTGCAAGCCATGTAAATTCAAGAAAAGGAATGAGCTCCAAAAAACAGAAGCTGGGCTCTTTTGTAACAAATTATCTTATAGCCGAAAATTATAACTTGATTAAAAAACGAATGAAAAAAATTGTATTTATGTGCCATTAAAAAAATTCACAACCCATAATGCTATATTTATGTGTGGATGCAGATTGCAATTGTGAGTAAATATTTTATTAGATGGGGATACTTTGTAAACAATAGCACTCTCCAAACAATCTTGCTTCAGTCATCATTGTGTTAGTTTCACTCACTAAAAACGCTGGACAAAATATCTATCTACAGTATTAGGGTAGGACTACACAGCGACTTTGTCCATGACACAGGTCACGTGGCCAAAGATTGCTGTAATGCCCTGCCTCCATCGAAGATAATGAAAGTCAATGTGGCTGCGCACTGACCCCAAGGTTGCCGTGACCGCGACTTGACAGTTGCAAGAAATCTATCTACTAGATATTTTGCGACTGTTGTGTCGCAGTCGTTGCAACCCGTGGTTTGCAATGCAGCCACATTGACTTTCAATGCCTGCAACGGGCAGGGCGACACAGCAATCTTTGGAGCTGTGCTGCGGCCAAAGTCATCGTTTAGCCCTAGCCTTACAGAAGATATAGATAGTATTTGTCCTTTAATGACAGCCGCTATAATAGGAGAGCGGGGATAGGGGATAGGGGGGATCATGTTCAGTCTCTCTACCTCAGCCTACATGTGAGGTTTGTGGTGTGAGAGGTTGGAGCACACAGCACCGCTCTGACATCACACCAGGAAGAACCCCTCAGCATAGTTATAGAAAAAATATGAACATTTAAAGAAATAATACAGAGAGACGGAAAAGACCCGAAATATGTAGATTATTCATATTTATTGCCGCATTACATCAAATACACATCTGCAGCTGGGATTATATGAATTTATTTTGTAACAATACATATACATTAGGTAACTAATAGCTCCAGATGTAAATTCAGAACTTGCAGATGATTTTAATCATATAATTTTGAATGTATAGTACACTATTGTGCTTCCATTTTTTTTCTGCACACAATAACATTTGTGCAATTAAACTCATTATTCAGATATGCATATCAATTGCCAAAGATTTTCTGCCATATATAAAAGTCTATCATGCTCTACTATTACGTCTTAAAATAAACCAATGTTTTATGTGCAAACTTGGGATTACCTGAAGATGAAGAGCCTGCAAATTATCAGGAAGAGGTATTGGGATATGGTCTAAGTTGTTGTCATTCAAGTACAAAATACGAAGATCTTTCAGGTCCTGAAAATAAAAAGAAATGACTTTCTTAAATGCAATTCATCTTTTATCTGCATTTTAACTTAAAGGTTATGTAAACCTTTGAAAGTGATTTTTTTATTTTTTTTTAAATAAAAATGTCAGTCAATGTGATTGGTGCAACTTTCAAATTAGTTTTTATTAAAAAAAACTTTAACTTTTTGAGATGCAGCTGCTTTGTATACTGTATACAGAGCAGCTGTATAGTTCGCTAAGACCTGAATCCGTCAGTCCTGCGGACCACACAGCGGGTCCTGCGTGTCTCTGTCACACAGGATCAACCTTTAAACTATCACATCTAAGTTATGAACTTAGATGTGATGAATAAATCCGCTTTCACTGAACCTGTCAGTCCTGCGAACCTGATGGGTTCAGTCACAGAGGATCGACCTTTAAACTATCACATCTAAGTTATGAACTTAGATGTGTAGATGTGATGGATAACTGGTGGATTCACCCGCTTTCACTGAACCTGTCAGTCCTGCGAACCTGATGGGTGCAGAATTCAGCAAACGCTAGAGCTGCTCTGTATACAGAATAGAGAGCAGCTGTATCTCAAAAAGTTAAAATAATACAAAAAAAATCACTTTTAAAGGTTTACATAGCCTTGAAAGGGACAAATATTTAAACAAAATAATAAAAAATATGGATTATAAAAAGGTGTGAACCATGAATTGTTCATCCAATTATTGTCTCTTGTTTTAAAATATGAAAGAGAGGTAAAACTAGAGGTAAAACTTTTGGCAATATCCAGATGAGGGTTTCACTTAAAGTATGTTTTAATTATGAGAACTTCCCATGGGTATTCTGTATATATCTCCTCCAAAATATGTATAACCATCCTGGAAACAACATCAGAGCAGCAATTTTGAACTCTCCTGTGTAAACATAGGTCTGCATTTTCTGCACATTTGCTTTCTCCGCTTACCCTTGGGTGCTAACAGTCACATTCATAAGTAATTGATTGGCGGTGGCAGTAGAGAGGGCAGTGGCAATGGCAGTAGGGAGGGCGGTACGCTGTGTTCCCACTCAGCAGCAGGTTGCAGCCTGATCTGGGGTCACACGAGCCTCCTCGGAGAGCTGACTCTGGCTGCTCGAGTTGCAGTAGAGCTACCAGCTCACATTTTCCTCAGCAGTCAGAGGGTTAGTGTGCTCTTCTTCCAGCAGTGTCCACCCCCATGGGGGTGGGCTTAAATCCATTTTCAGATTTTGCAAAGAATCAGAATCAGGGCGCTTTCACAGGGCGAATTTATCGAGTTCATTTGAATAATTTGGGCATGTACAGGAGGAGTAAAGGAATTGGTGAACTGGTCAATTTGAATTGTGTTACTAGCTTTGTAGTAAAGATGATGGTTTAGATCCTAGAGTTAGCAGGGATTGAAACCAATAATTTACAGGTTATCTTTTTTCGCACACAACTATAGATCAATCTGCTCTGCTTCACCTGCTATAGTACATGCTGCCCACAGATCAGATTGCATGGTTGGCGTGATAGGTTTCCTTTAACCCCGTCTCGCCGCAGCCATTTTTCAGATTTTCATTTTCGTTTTCTCCTCCCTACCTTCAAAAAGCCATAACTTTTTTAGTTTTCTGTCGATATAGTCCTATGAGGGCTTGATTTTTGCGGAACGAGTTGTAGTTTTTCGTAGCACCATTTATTGTGCCATATAATGTACTAGGAAACAGGAAAATAATTATTTGTGGGGTAGAAAATGTGCTTCGTTTTTACAGGATTCACTGTGCAATTAAAACAACATGTTAACTTTATTCTGTGGGTCAATACGATTACGGTGATACCAAATATATATATCGTTATTTCTATATTTTCCTACTTTTACAAGTAAAAACCTAAGTGTAAAAAATAAGATTTATTTTGTGTCGCCAAATTCCGAGAGCAATTACTTTTTTATTGTTCCGTCGATTAAAAGGTATGAGGGCTTATTTTTTTGCGGGATAAGCTGTAGTTTTTAATTATACAATTTTAGGGTACATGCGACATTTTGATCACTTTTTTTTTCATTTTTTGTGGGAGATTAGGTGACCAAAAAAATAGAGATTCTGATGTTTACAATTATTTATTTTTTGACGGCGTTCACAGTGCGGGTTAAATAATGATATATTGTAACAGTTCAGACTTTTACGGATGCGGCGATACCAATTATGTTTATTTATTTATTTTTTTACTATTCTCTAGGGGGAAAATGGGAAAAGTTTTTGTTTTTTTTTACTTTTAATTAAATTATTTATTTTTTTTACATAAAAAAAAACCTTTATTTTACTTATTTTTACTTTTTTTATTAGTCCCCCTAGGGGACTTCAACCAGCGATCGTTAGATCGCTTGCACTATATACTGCAATACTAATGTATTGCAGTATATCGTGATTCTGACAGGCTTCTATTAAGCCCTGCAAGAGGCATGGCTTAATAGGAGCACAAAGATGGTGGACCTGAAGGCCTTCATTAGGCCCCCAGTCAGCCATAGCAACCATCGCCACCACGCCATTGGATTTCGGGGGGCGCGATGAGCTATTAGAGGGGGTCGTCCCCCTCTTTCTAACAATTGAAATGCTGCGGTCGCTATTGACCGCGGCATTAAACGAATTAAACGAGCGGGATACCGCTGAAGCATCGTATGGAGCAGGTTCACTCCATGAGCCCGTTCCATAGTTCCCCAACCATAGCTAAAGGGGTTTTACTATAAAGGACATATTTGACTTATCCACAGGATATGCCATAAATGTCCAATAGATGCGGCACCCACCTCTGGGACCCGCACCTATCTCTAGAACGGGGCCCCATAAAATGCTGTTCTACCGCTCTGGCTGACGCGTGTGATTCCTGACCATGAAGAAGAAAACAGTGTAGCTCCCTGAGCTACTCTGTTTCCGTAAGTCCTATAGAACTGAATGGTAGTTACGGAAACAGCTTATCTCGGAATCTACGCTGTTTCCGTAACTGCTATTCTCTACTATGGGACTTACGGAAACAGCATAGCTCAGCGAGCTACGTTGTTTTCTTCTTCATGGTCGGGAAGCACATGCTTCAGCCGGAGCACAGAGCGGCAGAACTGGGTTTAGGGGGGCCCGTCCTGGAGATACAGTGGAGGAAATAAGTATTTGATCCCTTGCTGATTTTGTAAGTTTGCCCACTGTCAAAGTCATGAAGAGTCTAGAATTTTTAGGCTAGGTTAATTTTACCAGTGAGAGATAGATTATATTAAAAAAAAAAAAGAAAATCACATTGTCAAAATTATATATATTTATTTGCATTGTGCACAGATAAATAAGTATTTGATCCCCTACCAACCATTAAGAGTTCAGCCTCCTCCAGACCAGTTACACACTCCAAATCAACTTGGTGCCTGCATTAAAGACAGCTGTCTTACATGGTCACCTGTATAAAAGACTCTTGTCCACAGACTCAATGAATCAGTCTGACTCTAACCTCTACAACATGGGCAAGACCAAAGAGCTTTCTAAGGATGTCAGGGACAAGATCATAGACCTGCACAAGGCTGGAATGGGCTACAAAACCATAAGTAAGATGCTGGGTGAGAAGGAGACAACTGTTGGTGCAATAGTAAGAAAATGGAAGACATACAAAATGACTGTCAATCGACATCGATCTGGGGCTCCATGCAAAATCTCACCTCGTGGGGTATCCTTGATCCTGAGGAAGGTGAGAGCTCAGCCGAAAACTACACGGGGGGAACTTGTTAATGATCTCAAGGCAGCTGGGACCACAGTCACCAAGAAAACCATTGGTAACACATTACGCCGTAATGGATTAAAATCCTGCAGTGCCCGCAAGGTCCCCCTGCTCAAGAAGGCACATGTACAGGCCATCTGAAGTTTGCAAATGAACATCTGGATGATTCTGAGAGTGATTGGGAGAAGGTGCTGTGGTCAGATGAGACTAAAATTGAGCTCTTTGGCATTAACTCAACTCGCCGTTTTTGGAGGAAGAGAAATGCTGCCTATGACCCAAAGAACACCGTCCCCACTGTCAAGCATGGATGTGGAAACATTATGTTTTGGGGGTGTTTCTCTGCTAAGGGCACAGGACTACTTCACCGCATCAATGGGAGAATGGATGGAGCCATGTACCGTCAAATCCTGGGTGACAACCTCCTTCCCTCCACCAGGACATTCAAAATGGCTCGTGGCTGGGTCTTCCAGCACGACAATTACCCGAAACATACAGCCAAGGCAACAAAGGAGTGGCTCAAAAAGAATCACATTAAGGTCATGGAGTGGCCTAGCCAGTCTCCAGACCTTAATCCCATCGAAAACTTAAGGAGGGAGCTGAAGATCCGAGTTGCCAAGCGACAGCCTCGAAATCGTAATGATTTACAGATGATCTGCAAAGAGGAGTGGGCCAAAATTCCATCTAACATGTGTGCAAACCTCATCATCAACTACTAAAAATGTCTGACTGCTGTGCTTGCCAACAAGGGTTTTACCACCAAGTATTAAGTCTTGTTTGCCAAAGGGATCAAATACTTATTTCTCTGTGCACAATGCAAATAAATATATATAATTTTGACAATGTGATTTTTTTTTTTTTTTTTTATATAATCTATCTCTCACTGGTAAAATGAACCTAGCCTAAAAATTCTAGACTGTTCATGTCTTTGACAGTGGGCAAACTTACAAAATCAGCAAGGGATCAAATACTTATTTCCTTCACTGTATGTGTTGGTCCCAGAGGTGGGTGCCACATCTATTGGACATTTATGCCATATCCTGTGGATATGCCATAGATGTCACTGATTGGAAAACCTATTTAATGATGGCATGTCGCTAGAATATGCAATCACTAGCAAATGGCTATGGATTCTTCAGTGTTTGCCTTTAGAATAAGGCTTCTCGCCAGTTGCTGTGCTTCAATTGAATGAGGATGTGTTCATTCTCTGATTCCAAGTTGTCAGAACCCCCACTGATCAGAATGTTATGGCATATTCTGGCAATATGCCATAACATTCTGTGATTGGAATTCCCCTTTAATAATAAGGCATACAATCTGGCTGCGTGGAGCTATCACCACTTCCATATTAGAAGGCAGGTGCATAATTTTACAAAATGTTAGTTATATGTCCTGTTTGAAGAGTATCATATCAAACTCCCATTTTTTTCTGCAAATCATTGAATTTAGATATGTTAATATGCAAGGGTCTGATTTGGTGTCCTTTTATTGAATCAACATATATGGCTAAACATATTCCAAAAGAAAACTCTTTTAGAAAACATTTGGCTAATGAAAGTCTATGAGCTCATTCACATGTGGTGTCAACCTAACCTTATCTTGATTGACTTTATCTACATACTTTGAATGCCTCCTGTTTAATTCCTTTGCGTCCAAGTCTATTCTTGCTGAGATCAATGAAATTCAGAGAGTTTGGCAGTTCTGGAAGCTGTCTTATCCTGTTATCCAAAAGTGAGAGCTCATTAAGCTGTGGCAAACTCCTAAATGCATCTTCATCGATTTCTGATATGATATTTGACGTCAAATCAATCTTCTGTAATTTGTCTGAAAGAAGTAAAAAAAATTAAGTTATTACATTTGTTCAGAACATCAGAATTAGAAATTATATTTATAACATATGAGCAATTCTTATTTATATATTCATATTTTCAAAAAGAGATCTTGCAGCACTCCGGTAGGCAATAAAAAAAGTGTAGTTTATTCAGTCAACATCAAGAAAAATGCAACGTTTCAGTCCTGCATATATATATATATATATATATATATATATATATATATATATTTTTTTTTATTATTATTTTTTTCTTCGTTTAGAAATAATTTTTATAATATGTATGACGGCTTGTTTTTGTGGAATGAGTTGTATTTTTCAATGGCACCATTTTGGGTTATATATAATTTATTGGTTAACTATTATTTATTTTTTTGGAAGCGAAACATGCCAGGGTTAGATACCTCTGGCATGGCCTAATAGGCAGATATCAATGGCAGGCAGACTTAGGTTCTCAAGGTCAGAGGTCTCCAATCTTTTGTATTTCAAATACAATAGCTGGTAATGAGCGATTCTGAATTTTAAAAGGGAAAATACCTATTGACCCCCAGTACTATTTTGGAAATTAGGACCAAGCATTATTTTTCGCTTTTTCACATCGCATTCCAAAAGCCATACCTTTTTTATTTTTCCACCGAAATGGCAGTATGAGGACTAGTTTTTGTCTTCAGGACAAGTAGTATTTTTTAAGGGCCTCATTTTGGGGTACATATTATTTTTTTAACTTTTGTTAACTTTTGTTTGGAAAGGAATTAAAAAAAACAGCTATTCCACCACTGTTTTTTTGCGTTTTACATTTACGCCGCTAACCGTGCAGTGTAAAAAAGATTTTACCTTTATTCAATGGGTCGAGACATTTATGGTAAAACCAAATATGTATAGATTTTATGTTTTCTTAATTTTGCACAATAAAAACGCTTTTAAACCAAATTAATTATATTTAGGCACTCTCTGGGACTTACAAAGCGATTGTTTAATCGCTGATATAATGCTTTGCTAAACTCAGTGTACCAAAGCAAACTGCCTGTCAAAGTAAAACTGATATGCAATCTGTTAGGCCATACATGCAGCAATGGCCCTAGCCGGGACGTTCATGTATCTGATAATGTGGGTAGGGGATAAAGATATGACCAATTGTCTAGTAATGCTATGACATCTCTGATGCCACTGGTGTATTTGCAGCGGCCAACAGCAGAGGAGCCACCTGTAGGGGTCCCAATAGCCACAAGTGGCTCCTGAGTGACTAGTTAGGCTGTATCTTGAGGTTCACTTACAACCACATAATTGCCTGGGTTGTCTGATTTAGAAAACCGATTGTCAAATACCAAATTGTCAAAAAAAACATTGTCAAATACCATATTAAGGAATTGCAAACTAATAGAGGGAAGTTCCCGATTCAGGACCCTCATCTATTGGCCAGAGCACAGTGGCTTCAAAGAGTGTCTCTCAGTCTGGAAGACTCAACATGTCCAGTCATTAATTTCAACGGGAACTATGTAATTCTTAATTTCCCTGGTATGGCACTGCAGTGAAACTAAATGCTTACTGTCAAATGTCCCCACAGGTTACAACTGGTCACTGGCGATCCCATCAACAGTAAGTCCTGTGATCGACTTATTGTCAGGGGACTCTTCCAACAAAAAGGGATTGTCTATTGCGGAAAACCCCCCTATTACATTACAGCATGATAATACATTACAGGATTTTATTACATTACATTATTTATTAATAACTAATTTATAAAGAATACATACTTAGATATGTAAAATCATTCTTGTTGATCTTGCTTATCTTATTGAAACGTAAGTAGACATGAGTAGTGTCTTTAGGAAGTGGTGGAACTGAATCGAGGTTGTGGTCATCGCAGTAAACGGTAGTGCGAATGCATGCACAGAGAATACAAGTTGAGATTCCTGAATGACAAAGACAGTAATAAAGTAGATTGTTGAGTGTTACATATTTCAAAGGCAGTGCTCAACATTAATGACAAATGCTACAAATTCTAGACACCTCTACCCTGAAAATGTTCTCTAGTATCTGTTTTATAATGAATAATTGTCATCATAAACTTTAAAGAGGATCTGCAACTAGTTTATTAATTCACTATCTCCTAACTAATCTAATAGGTGCTGTGATGCTGATCAAAAACATTTATTATTTGCAAAGTTATGAGCATTTTTCTAAATATGCTAATTTGGCTATACTTGCCAAATAGGAGGTGACTCTTTCTTTTCACTCTGGGCGGTGTATTGGTTTCTGTCTGACACTGTCCAATCGTGATACAGCTTCTCCCCCTTCCCTGCCCAGCAACTCAGCCTGATCATTTAGTATACAGCTTCCATTTCTGACTGTGTTTTCAACTGGTGATATCTCCGGTTGTATTGCCATACGAAAGTTCAGAATCTCATCTTTTATATGACACCAGAACCACTGTTCTAGGTGGTCCACAGCCCGAGATATGGCTGTTTTATGTGATCTCCCTTTCCTCCAGCCTCAATCTCTCACACTGTGTTAAGCAGCTTCATACTGATAGGACAATGTCAGGGGCTGTGAGGTAGCGCCACCTTAGGAGAATCACTGGTGTCAATACCCACTTGTCAAGTATGACCTCATTTACATATTTAGAAAAAAAGCTCATAACTTTTAAAATAATAAACGTTTTGGGACACAATTTTCACTAGCATTATCAGTGTGACAGCGCCTATTAGATTAGCTAGCAGATTGGGCATTACTAAACTAGTGACAGATCCTCTTTAAACCTCACCACATCACCAAAAATGCACTGACTTGGCATTTCATGAGAGTAGCATTGCCTGCATCTGCCTGATCAATTCACTAGGACAATTTTTCTGCTCCTGGGGTGCAAGAGCCAAATCGTGCTTTGTGCCATTTACCATTCTTAGCACCACCTGCCTGACCACAACTATCCCTTCACTTAATCCCTGGCTGATATCCAGTGGCGTAGCTGTAGGCGTCGCAGCGGTCACAATTGCGACCGGGCCCCGAAGCCAGGGGGGCCGTGGCCTCCCCACCACATTTACGCCAGGTAACTAATGTAAGAATGCAGCATAAGCAGCATTAAAGCAGGACAGAAACCGTTTCCTAGTGGGCTTAAGAACCTTTAATGACGTTATGCCCATGTGACCTGACTTGCCTTTGAGGAAAAGAAACCCCGTCCACCGATCAGGTCCTTCTACCACAGTATAGCAGCAGCAGTCGGCACAAGAGAAGGGAGTCCCATCCACCTCTCAGGTCCTTGTACACAGCCACAGGTTGGTGAGTGCTTCTTCAACCCCCCATCTCCCTCCATCATCCATTGTCTCTCCTTTACTTGTCTCTCCTGAACCCAACTCCTGTAGGGGTTGTTAACTTTTTTAATTCACCATGCGTTTTTGCCACGATTTTTGTAATCGCTGCAAAAATGGCGCGGTTTTGCCACGATTATGAAACTTACAGCAAAACCGCACCATTCATATCACAATACAGAAGATTGTTTAAAAAAAATTAGTACAAGACACATAAAAATAGTAGGCTTAATTCACAGTGCGGTCAAATCACATCATGTGCTGCGATTTTGTGAAAACCGTGTCAAAAAACGCAATTTGACCGCACTGTGAATACTGTATATCCTGATATCACAAGTAGAAAGAAAACATAGGTATAATGAGTGCTGCAGGATGAAGCCACTAGTTCTTTAAAGTATAACCGCTAGGTGGTGCCTTTATCAATTATATGATTACGGTTTGGTAACGCTTAGGGCTAGTTCACACAGTCTTTTGATGCGGAAAACACGTCGGAAACCGCGCCATAAAACGTACGAAATCGCCTCCCATTGAGTTCAATGGGAAGAGGAGGAGTTTTTTCCCGTGATATCAATGGGAGGCAGAGAAAGCGGTTTTCACTGCGTTCTTGCCCAATAATGCGGCAAAAAATGTGGCAAGTGTTCTGCCGGCAGGTCAAAATGTGCCTGCAAAAACTCTGTGTGAACTAGGCCTTAGTATTTAACAATAAAGTAATTATAAACTACACGGGCCCCTGTTACTATAGTAACAGTTTACTTACCCTCCTCGTTCCTGGACGTCTTTCAGTGTCACAGTGCTATGTGCGCCGCGCACATCCTCATGACACTGAATGGCATCAGGACCTGCTCTTGCCATGTGGTAGGCTTAGATACAGGGCCCAGCAGACAGTATCACATATGGTGTATCAAGGCCCGTAGTTGCCACTAGCGTTCTGCTCGGGGACTCAAGCAATGCTCCTGTGGTTACTGTGCATATTTGGACAGTGATGTCGGAAGCTCCCCGAGCTTTAGTTTAACGTATACCTGTGATGGATGCCATACAGTTGCATCTGCCACCCGTACGCTCCCAGGCCTAATTCACATTTGCGTTGGAGGCTCCGTTAGGGGCCTTCATTGCAGATTCCGCTGAAAATCCTGGAAACAATAGCGTAGCATGCTGCGCTATTGTTTCGGGTAAAACCACAGACATCCCAATGAAACCCATTAGAGACAATGTAGCAGAACAACAGAATGCTGAACGCAGATGTGAAGAGGGCCTTAACTGGTTACTAGCGATCATTCACCTACTTTTGAAAGTAGGTGAATGTCCGCTAATAACTTCTACTGCAGGGACTCCTTTGTATCTGAAGGAGTCCCCGCACTAGTTTTTTTTTAGTGGCTGACAGGCCCGAGATGCACCAGAATTTTGGGTGATCGTTCGCTTCTTACAAGCCTCATTAAACGAAGCAGTGACTGCTCTAAGCCGTCATTGGTTAGTTTACATCACATGGTGACCAGCACCTCAGTTAATTGTCCTACTTTTAAAAGTAGGCCAATGACCCGGTGATAACCTGGGACCATGTGATTTAAACTATCCAATGAGAGCTTCGAGCAGTCACTGCTTCCTTAACTGTCACGGACCCAGGAAAGGTAAGTATAATTATTGTTTTGCTTTTTTTAAATGTTACTAATGTTTTTTTTCTGTGTGTGTTTTTTTTACAGGTTCGGTTGTTGGACTACATCGGATTTGAGGACTACTTCCAAAAAGTTTTTTTTATTTTTAATAAAATGGTTAACGAGGGTTGTGTGCGGGAGTTTTATTTCAATCAAATATTTTTTATATGTTTCTGGTATTTTTTAAACTTTATTCTTATCGCCTTTGTAATGGCCGCTGACTGATTGACAGCGTCTATTACTAAGGCGGGGCTTAATGTTAGCCAGTGAAAAGGCTAACACTAACCCCATTTTTATCCCGGTACTCACCGCCACCAAGGGTACCAGGAAGAGCCAGGTACAATCCAGTACCCGACCATCTGTAGTGATGGTCGGGCACTGGGGCGGCCGCAGGCTGATATTATTAGGCTGGGAAAGGGCAGAAATTGTGGCCCTTCCTACCTTGGTAATGCCAACCTGCTGCTGCTATGTTGTATCTGGCTGGCTATGAAAATGAGTGGGACCACACATCATTTAAAAAAATAAAATAAAAACAAACAATTGGAATAAACTATGTGGGGTCCCCCCATTTTTCATAACCAGCCAGATACATAACATAAGCAAGCTAGCATTACCAGGGTGGGAGGGCCACTGTTTCTGCCCTTTCCCAGCCTAATAATACCAGACTGCGGCCGCCCCCATTGCCCGACCATCACTACAGATGGTTGGGTACTGGATCGTACATGGCTCTTCCCGGCATCCCTGGTGGAGGTGGGTACCGGGGTAATAATGGGGGTTAGTGTTAAGCCCCATCTTAGTAATGGACATTGTCAATCAGCCAACGACCATTACTAAGGCAGTTGTAAAAAAGTTTACAAAAATTTAAAGGCAGAAAAATAGTTTTATTGAAATCAAAACACCCACACAACCCTCATTAACCATTTTATTGAGAGTACAAAACCACTGTCATTGAAGTAGTCCTCAAATCCAACAACCGAACCTGTAAAAAAACACAAACACCAAAAAATAATTTGTAAAAAAAGCAAAGCAATTATTATATTTACCTTTCCTGGGTCCATCGCTGGTGCCGCAATGTGAATGAGCTAGGCCCAGTATCTAAGCCTATCATATGTGATAAAGTCTGCTGAGCCGTGTATCTAATCCTATCCATAGCCATAGGGTCGTAGTGCTATAGATATGCTTTCTCTGATATATATATATATATATATATATATATATATACATACAGTGAAGGAAATAAGTATTTGATCCCTTGCTGATTTTGTAAGTTTGCCCACTGTCAAAGACATGAACAGTCTAGAATTTTTAGGCTAGGTTAATTTTACCAGTGAGAGATAGATTAGATTTAAAAAAAAAACAGAAAATCACATTGTCAAAATTATATATATTTATTTGCATTGTGCACAGAGAAATAAGTATTTGATCCCTTTGGCAAGCAAGACTTAATACTTGGTGGCAAAACCCTTGTTGACAAGCACAGCAGTCAGATGTTTTTTGTAGTTGATGATGAGGCTTGCACACATGTTAGATGGAATTTTGGCCCACTCCTCTTTGCAGATCATCTGTAAATCATTAAGATTTCGAAGCTGTCGCTTGGCAACTCGGATCTTCAGTTCCCTCCATAAGTTTTCGATGGGATTAAGGTCTGGAGACTGGCTAGGCCACTCCATGACCTTAATGTGCTTCTTTTTGAGCCACCCCTTTGCTGCCTTCGCTGTATGTTTCGGGTCATTGTCGTGCTGGAAGACCCAGCCACGAGCCATTTTTAATGTCCTGGTGGAGGGAAGGAGGTTGTCACTCCGGATTTGATGGTACATGGCTCCATCCATTCTCCCATTGATGTGGTGAAGTAGTCCTGTGCCCTTAGCAGAGAAACACCCCCAAAACATAATGTTTCCACCTCCATGCTTGACAGTGGGGACGGTGTTCTTTGGGTCATAGGCAGCATTTCTCTTCCTCCAAACAAGGCGAGTTGAGTTAATGCCAAAGAGCTAAATTTTAGTCTCATCTGACCACAGCACCTTCTCCCAATCACTCTCAGAATCATCCAGATGTTCATTTGCAAACTTCAGACGGGTCTGTACATGTGCCTTCTTGAGCAGGGGGACCTTGCGGGCACTGCAGGATTTTAATCCATTACGGCGTAATGTGTTACCAATGGTTTTCTTGGTGACTGTGGTCCCAGCTGCCTTGAGATCATTAACAAGTTCCCGCTGTGTAGTTTTTGGCTGAGCTCTCACCTTCCTCAGGATAAAGGATACCCCACGAGGTGAGATTTTGCATGGAGCCCCAGATCGATGTCGATTGACAGTCATTTTGTATGTCTTTCATTTTCTTACTATTGCACCAACAGTTGTCTCCTTCTCACCCAGTGTCTTACTTATGGTTTTGTAGCCCATTCCAGCCTTGTGCAGGTCTATGATCTTGTCCCTGACATCCTTAGAAAGCTCTTTGTTCTTGCCCATGTTGTAGAGGTTAGAGTCAGACTGATTAATTGAGTCTGTGGACAGGAGTCTTTTATACAGGTGACCATTTAAGACAGCTGTCTTTAATGCAGGCACCAAGTTGATTTGGAGCGTGTAACTGGTCTGGAGGAGGCTGAACTCTTAAGGGTTGGTAGGGGATCAAATACTTATTTCTCTGTGCACAATGCAAATAAATATATATAATTTTGACTATGTGATTTTCAGTTTTTTTTTTAATATAAACTATCTCTCACTGGTAAAATTAACCTAGCCTAAAAATTCTAGACTGTTCATGACTTTGACAGTGGGCAAACTTACAAAATCAGCAAGGGATCAAATACTTATTTCCTTCACTGTATATATATATATATATATATATATATATATATATATACATGCACACACATTTTTTAGGGGTGGATATATGTATTGAGGCTATTGCCCCTGACGTTTTAAGACATTAGCTACGCCCCTGGCTGCTAGTGCTGCATCGTTGGATTACTTAGAAAACCCAGCGATGCAGCTGAAAGATGTGGGCCGTTGGCCATGAAGAGGAGTTGGGGGGGGCATGAAGGACTTTTGCACCGGGGCCCGTAAGCCTTTAGCCACGCCCCTGCTGATATCTACTGGCAAGGGCAGCAACACTTCATGGCCAGTGGTTTGGAGAGGGGACTTTTACACAACCTGTTCCCTCAGGCAATTCTAGTAGCACCTTCTGGATCCAGCACTTCTTCAGGGTTCTCTGCAGGGCTATGTGTGGGTTTTATTTACTCTTGACATGCTTTCAGTATTTGAGTCTAAACTCATAGGCCATAAGTCCATCTAACTCTTGCAATACATTCATCCCAAGAATCACCCTTTCCACCTCCACTACTCCTTTCTTAGGGCAGGATTACACACCCAGTTTTGTTGCTGTGTTTGTGGCAGTTTTTAGCTCAGTTTTTTTTAGCCAAACATAGGAGTGGACACAAAAGAAAGGAGATGCATCCGTCTTATTTTTATACCTTTCCTTCCTTTTGGATCCACTTCTGGCTTTGTCTCAAACAACGGAGACAAAACTGATGCAAAAATTGCAACAAAACTGTGTGTGTGATCCAGGCTTTACTCAAATCTTGGCACCATATTGAGATGTCCACTTAAATCACTCCTATAATATGGATAGGCAAGGTTTTAGCCACCCTAAGGCACACCCAAGTTGCCTCTCTTCACATAACAAGGAGGGGAAGGCGTTTCAAAGACTGACTTGGCCATGGTTCTCACTTGGGATCTGGTGTCCACTAGACAGGTTAGCTCAACTATGTTAAATTTGGCCATCCCCTCCAGAGACGCCATTGGAGCTTCCATGTTCTAGTCTTTTTCTGAGACCAACTCTTCTGACTGGGCCACTGGGACCACCCAAACTTGTTCCTCCTTTTCTAAGGATATTGCTTCTTTCAGCACCCAGTGTATTATCCGTTCAGATTCTCGCTTTAGTTTCTCCCACAGGACTCTCTGCAAACTGGTCCTGCAGCACAACTTCAGCATTATTAAAGTACATGGCCCCTTATTCTTTCGTCAGCTGTAACATTGCCATCATTTCTTGTAGGTCTTTTGCAAACTGGGTCAGTGTTTCCTCCGCCAATGCTTGGAATTTACAAAGAGTCCTGGCCATAGCTATCGCTTCTCTTTGCCGTACTCGCTCGGTTTACACAGTGGCTTCTCCTAATCCCTGGCACTGGTTCCACTTAGAGTACTCACTGGCATGCTTCTCTGCACCCCGCTTCTCTGTAGACAGGTAACACAGGCCACTTCTGGAACGGTTTTACCCACATGTGCACGGACTGGAAACTTTTCAAACATCCACATCCTGTTGGGGCCAAATCTCCTTTCCCAGAAATAGCCTCTCCAAATACATCTTCTTCTTAAGGTATTTGTCTCCCCCTTGTAGTGACTGCGGGTTACATGGGAACAATAATTCCTTTTTGTAACATTGATATCCACCTCATTTTTATATGAAGTTGTAGATAATTTGTCACGTGCTTTTGCTAGACTTGGAAAATCCTTACGTTTCCCATTAAACTGGTACATTGCTTTAGCAGACAGTGGGGTGTTAGATGGGGACAAACCAAAACTTTAGCAGTACGGTGATTGCCCTGTAACTCTGGCAGCATCAGAATCTTTCTCTGTATAATAGTTTAGCCGGTGAAGTTGCAAGTGATAAATTCCATTTTGTAGATACATTATATGAACCAAAAGTATGTGGACAGCCCTCCAAGTAATTGGTTTCAGGTGTTTTAGCCTCACCCATTGCAAACAGGTGAATAAAATCAATTAGGGTATGTTCACACTGCAGCCTCCATTACGGCTGAAATTACGGAGCTGTTTTCAGGAGAAAACAGCTGCGGCATTTCAGACGTAATGGCAAGTGCAGGCGCTTTTCGCTGCGTCCATTACGGACGTAATTGGAGCTGTTTTTCCTTGGTGTCAATGGAAAACGGCTCCAATTACGTCTCAAGAAGTGACAGGCACTTCTTTGACGCAGGTGTCTTTTTTATGCGCCGTCTTTTGACAGCGGCGCGTAAAAAAAATGACCGTTGGCACAGAACATTGTAAAGCCCATTCAAATGAATGGGCAGATGTTTGCAGACGCTTTGGAGCCGTATTTTCGGACGTAATTCGGGGCTAAAACGCCCGAATTACGTCCGTAAATAGGGTGTGTGAACCCAGCCTTACACAGCCATGCAATCTACAGAGAAAAACATTGGTAGTAATAAGGGTCGTACTGTAGAGTTCAGTGACTTTAACCCCTTCCCGACATTTGACGTATCCATACGCCAAAGTCAGGTAGGGGAAGTATGGAACACGCTCACTTAATAGAAGCCTGTCAGAATCAAGATATACTGCAATACATTAGTATTGCAGTATATAGTGCAAGCGATCCAACGATCGCTGGTTGAAATCCCCTAGGGGGACTAATAAAAAAAAGTATAAATTAGTAAAATAAATGTATGTAAAAAAAAAAAATTCAAATAAAAAATTCAAAAAACCCCTCTCTTCCCATTTTCCCCCTAGAGCATAGTAAAAAAAATAAATAAATAAACATAATTGGTATCGCCGCATCCATAAAAGTCTGAACTATTACAATGTATCATTATTAAACCCGCACAGTGAACGCTGTAAAAAAAATAAAATTGTAAACGCCAGAATCTCTATTTTTTGGTCACCTCATCTCCCACAAAAAATGAAATAAAAAGTGATCAAAACTTTGCATGTACCCCAAAATGGTATAATTAAAAATTACAGCTTATCACGCAAAAAAATAAGCCCTCATACCATTTAATCGACGGAAAAATAAAAAAGTCATGGCTTTTTGCCACAAGTTAGCTCATGAAGTTACTGTTTTTATAGATTTGCCCCAATCTACTGTTAGTGCCATGATTGTGAAGTAGAATCATCTAGGTCATACTGCCTGCATGCTGCCTCCATAAAGTCATTGGGGCCACGCTGCAACTCCCAGCTAGCCGTCACAACAGACGCAAAAATTCCAGCATGTTCAAAATTCTTGCAACTGTCATGTCGCAGTCGCGGCAAGTTGCGGGTCGCAACTTTCATTATCCGCGATGCAGGCAGGGCGACACAGCGATTTTCAAAACATCTCTTGACATACCATGCTCAGCCAAGCATTCTGTCCTTTCACTCTGGCACTTGGTGGTGATCTCAGCTCCTTGCTATCTTCATGACTACATTTTTTTTAAAATGATAGTGGTCCAATGTTTTGCCAATACCGTATTTTATAAAAACAATATTTTATTTAAAAAAAACATCATAGCTTTGATGTCTTTTATAATTTTATATTAACCAATTATTTACAGAAATTATGATCATTCTCAACAACATTTTCAACATGTTTTTGGTTAGGTTTTGGCCATCTGATTTTTCCAAGCTTACATGGGATACATCTTCACTATGCACTACAGATTGTGTTAATTTACATCTGTAGAAGTATTTTATAATATCACAGGTTGCTCACATATGTAGATGGAGATGTATAAAAAGAAACCTACGTGGCTACTCAATGTGTACAATGGACACCTGTTGATTATAATGACCTCCTGCCAAACTTCTAAGCAATGGATTTTCAAAGAAGACAAGCACTGATACTGTAGTTTCCCTATGGCTAGCAGATGTTCATTAAAACAGGCTCACAGCAGCAATACTCCTTACAATCAGAATGCTTAGGGTGGACTGGCAATACGTGAAAGTATCGCCAAATCTAGACAACTCCTTTATGCCTCCATCGTTCATGGATGAACCATAATATAGTTGTGTCCATGAACCTTTATGCACAGACTTCTTGATGTGACAAACTGGACTCTGTATATGTTTATACTGGTAAAAAGAAAACCCAAATCTTAAGTAGCGTTTTTTTTTTTTTTTTTTTTTACAACATTATCACAGAACATTGTGTACCTGCAAAGGAACAAATTGTATCACAATTATGGTTTTGGATCATACAGTTCTACCTATTTAATTATATACAGATTTATATTTGTTTAATGGAGTAAAAGTCACTGTTACTAGAAAAAAAATGGTTAAGAAAAACCCAAAAAGTAAAGGTAGCTAGAACACAAGGGGGTTTAGGTACTAAATTTAAAACGTGGCTCCGTTATGTATACGTTTATGTATTTTTCCATTCTGTCTTAATTTGTGAAACTCAAGATTTGCTCCAAACCAAGATAGCGAGAAGGTGATGTAAAAAAATATGAAAGTGCATGTATGTAATGTGCAGGCATAGCTATAGGGGTTACACAGGTTGTAGTCGTGTCAGGGCCCAAAAGATTCCTTTGTTGCATATGAAGTGACCAGATCTATTAAAGACGTGTGATAGTTGGTGGACTCTGTTACATATTTCGGGACCCAGGAGCTTCATGTATCGCCACTAGGTGCAGGTTCAGAGCGCTATTGTACTGTCTAAACAAGATTACTATTTGGTTGTAGAGATTGCTATGAAAAATTAAAAGGGTTCATTGAGATGCATTTACTATTTTGTGTACAGTCAGATGGCAATGTGTATCCATAAATAAACTTCAATAAATTATTATATCTAAAGAGGTGGTTTTTCAAATGTAACGTCATTTTATTAGAATGAGCTGAATCTTCATTGTTTATCTTTGCAGTCACTTTTTGAAATCTGATAGTGATCGGCCTATATACCTATACATATATATACCAACTGCAGCCCCATAAGTTGCAAAAACAACCATGCATTACGAAATGTACAGAGCTGTAATATAGCACCCCTGGAAGTCTATGGGCCCCTCACCCTTCTTTAC
This sequence comes from Rhinoderma darwinii, assembly GCF_050947455.1. NCBI lineage: Eukaryota > Metazoa > Chordata > Amphibia > Anura > Rhinodermatidae > Rhinoderma > Rhinoderma darwinii. Next base: position 145,189,798 of record NC_134689.1, read on the forward strand.
CTTCACATGTCTCAAATTTCACATGTAGGCGTACAAAGGTTATTTTCCTGTCAGAATACAAAATTGTGCCATGTTGTATCAGATTCCGTCAGCATTGCCCCGTAGAAGTATTGCTTCTAGGGGAGAATATCTGCGTAATACAAAGCTGTAAGGAGGCATCATATAGTGGCACACTGCCAATGGCTCTGTTGTACGCAGCTGCAGGGTACAGGCTCCGTGCACACGACTCAGACGTATGAAAGAGGATTGATTTAGAGAAAGTTACTGGTGCAGGCAGATCAACACCTTGGGAGAATGCTCTGAAGTAAGACTTATTGGTTTGGAAGGAAAACCCAACAGTCCAGGCACAAGTAAACTTTTGATTGCTACATTTTACTATAGAATAAAAAAACATTGTAAAATTCAGCTGTACAACATGGCCGTCTAAAAAGATTTCTTTAAGAAATGGTTGCGTACTTTGCACCAATGATAGCACTACATTAGTAAAAACTTCATTTTCATCAACAGCAAGGAACCCTACTTAGATTTTTGCTATGAACACCCCCCTCCCACCACCACCTTTGCTCTATGTACATCACTGTGCTATAGAGACCAGGAACTACGACTACTGTTCTACCACCACATGAAAAAAACAATCCTGTCCATCAAAACATACACGCACGCACGCACGCACGCACGCACGCACACACACGCACACATACACGCACGCACGCACACACACACACACACACACACACACACACAGACACACACTCACATGCGAACGCACACACAGCAGAAAACTACCACCAAAAACATTCATGCCGTACTTTTCCTCCTAGTAATTGTTTTAATATTATTGATACGAAATCATGAGCTCAACATGTCCAGTAAGTTATCCAAAAGTAACATCCAAAAAGTAAGATAAAATTAAAAAACTGAAAAACTGCAAACTGTATAAAACATTAAATATCGCTGTATGACCATAAACGTTTTCTTCATAAATATATTTAATATAAACAGCGTTATTTCATTTATAGGTAATTCTAAACCATTTATTTAAAAAAAAAACAACAAAACATCTCACATCTGTGCGCTCAGCTCATGTAACTGAATACTAATGACACAAACCTCCACTTGCTTCCGGAGTTTGGACTCCAGGAGACAAGGGCCCCTGTGGTGAAGATCCATCAATTAACTTTGGTGTAGATTCCTCTTCTTCTTCAATTTCTTCTTGAACTGGTTCTGGAGATAGAATGGGTCTATTCACAATAGGCAGTACAGTTCCAATTTCTATCTGGAAAAGGAAAAATTATACTTATTGATCAGAAAAGAAATACTCCAGTAGAATTATTATGATTGGGTTTAGCAATATAAAGTTAGTCACTAGGTGTCGCTGTACAACAAATCCTTCTAACTTATACAATGTATTACACATCTAATAGGCTACGGCAGCTAGTACTGCACTATAATTATAAGCTAAGAAACATTTACCCTTTTTAGCAGAAGTATTGCAGAAGTGTACAAAAATGTATAGTCGTGGCTTTATCGTCTTAAATACAGTACTAAAGCATGCTGCTGTGTTGTCGTTCTGTTTGAAGAAGTATAATAGTGAAATGTAAAATATTTGATTTAAAATCATGATTTATCTTTAAAAATTATGAATAATATTAACGTTATAACATAGCTTTCCATAGTATAATTTATATATAACCACATTCAATCAAATAGATGCTCAGAAAGCACGCACGCTGTATACAAATATATTGTGGGATATTTATCAAAACTGAAGCAAAAAGAAAAAGCGGAGTAGTTACCCATAGCAACCAATCAACATACCCATAACAACCCATAGCGGTGCTGAAGTCCGCATATAGCCCCCATCTCAGTCTGTGCAATGTTCGGGACAACGTATGAGTATCCTTACTGCGGCCATGTCACATACTCTCATGTATAATGGACCAAGAGAGATTGCTGCTGTTAAACTTGAGAGACAGAGACCGAATATATAACAACAAGGAATGACAAGCTGTTATTATCACAGCAGTATTGGATTTCATACAAGCAGATAGAATCTCTGTCGCTACGGTGTGAGAGGGGTAATAAGAAGGGATGGCAAGTGTTATTAGAGATCACAAACAGTTGAGCTTTGACTGGAAAGGCTTCACAAAGTTTAACTTCACGTGTCGAATGGCAATATTTATTTGTCATGCGGCTCCGCAAAACCGCGTGCATTTTAGCACAAATTGTTGCGGTTTTGCACTGTGGATTTTGGCTGCACCGCTTCTACCATGTGTAGCAAGTTCTTTCAAGTTACCCAAAGCAACTACAGATAAGAACCTGAGAGCACCGCAAAGTTTTTATTTTTTACCGGAGGTACACTACACGTGGAGGCTGGAGGTTTTATCATTGCTTTCTATTTATTGTTATCTTTTGCACTTTATTTTTACACACATCCCTGTGGTTTAAGGTGTGTTCACATCAGCGTTTGGCATCCGTTGATGGGTTCCGTCAGACCTTTCCGTCGGAGGAACCCATCAACGGAAAGGCAAACAGAAACCATAGCTTCCGTTTGTATTACCATCGATTTCAACGGTAATACTTCCGTTGGAAAAGGTTTTCAATTGTTTCCGTTCCGTAAGGTTTGCTTTTTTTTTTTATGCAATCAATAGCGTAGTTATACTGCGTTGATGGGTTCTTCCAACGGAAACGGAACCAGTGGAAACCAAACGCTGATGTTAACAGGCCCTTATTTACATGTACACTACGGTTCAAAAGTTTGGGGTCACCCAGAAAACTTTGTGTTTTCCATGAAATCTCACACTTATATTTATCAAATGAGTTGCAAAATGACTAGAAAATATAGTCAAGACATTGACAAGGTTAGAAATAATGATTTTTATTTGAAATAATAATTTTCTCCTTCAAACTTTGCTTTCGTCAAAGAATGCTCCATTTGCAGCAATTGCAGCATTGCAGACCTTTGGCATTCTAGCTGTTAATTTGCTGAGGTAATCGGAAGAAATTTCACCCCATGCTTCCAGAAGGCCCTCCCACGAGTTGGATTGGCTTGATGGGCACTTCTTGCGTACCATACGGTCAAGCTGCTCCCACAACAGCTCTATGGGGTTGAGATCTGGTGACTGCGCTGGCCACTCCATTACAGATAGAATACCAGCTGCCTGCTTCTTCCCTAAATAGTTCTTGCATAATTTGGAGGTGTGCTTTGGGTCATTGTCCTGTTGTAGGATGAAATTGGCTCCAATCAAGCGCTGTCCACAGGGTATGGCATGGCGTTGCAAAATTGAGTGATAGCCTTCCTTATTCAAAATCCCTTTTACCTTGTACAATTCTCCCACTTTACCAGCACCAAAGCAACCCCAGACCATCACATTACCTCCACCATGCTTGACAGATGGCATCAGGCACTCTTCCAGCATCTTTTCAGTTGTTCACAAATGTTCTTCTGTGTGATCCAAACACCTCAAACTTTGATTTGTCTGTCCATAACTCCTTTTTCTAATCTTCCTCTGTCCAATGTCTGTGTGCATTTGCCCATATTAATCTTTTCATTTTATTAGCCAGTCTCAGATATGGCTTTTTCTTTGCCACTCTGCCCTGAAGGCCAGCATCCTGGAGTCACCTCTTCGTTGACACTGGCATTTTGCGGGTACTATTGTAAAGGATCTGCCAGGCACAGCTTCGGGGTTAACGCCCATAGATAATCAGTCTGCACCTGCTTCTGTGTCTGTGAGACTGACTCCGTCTTCCACCACTCAGGGTGGCAGGCTTAGGAGTGGGAGAACCTATCACAGCCTGGCCAGACGGAGCTAGCTCCCGCCCTCTGTCTATTTATACCTGCCTTTCCTGTTCCTCCTTTGCTTGTGATTCTTTTCGTTTGGTTTCCTGGCCCTGTTGCAGCGTCTTGTACTATTGTCCTTGCTTCATATTGACCCCGGCTTGCTGACTACTCTTCTGCTCTGCGTTTGGTACCGCGTACACTCCTGGTTTGACTCGGCTTGTTTACTTCTCTGTTGCTCACGGTGTTGCCGTGGGCAACTGCCCCTTTCTCTCCCTAGCTCTGTGTACCCTTGTCTGTTTGTCTGTCGTGCACTTATTGAGCGTAGGGACTGTCGCCCAGTTGTAACCCGTCGCCTAGTGCGCGTCGTTGCAAGTAGGCAGGGACTGAGTGGCGGGTAGATTAGGGCTCACTTGTCTGTTTCCCTATCCCTGTCATTACAACTATTTAATGAAGCTGCCAGTTGAGGACCTGTGAGGCGTCTATTTCTCAAACTAGAGACTCGAATGTATTTGTCTTGTTGCTCAGTTGTGCAGCGGGGCCTCCCACTTCTCTTTCTACTCTGGTTAGAGCCTGTGTGTGCTGTCCTCTGAAGGGAGTAGTACACACCGTTGTAGGAAATCTTCCGTTTCTAGGAGTCCCTGCCTTGCTGCCGGACAACTGTCTCGTACTGAAAACATGATTACAGTACGGGACAGTGGTCCTGCAGTGAGGCAGGGACTCCTAGCGTCGTACATAACTATGATGCTAGGAGCCCCGCTCCATGCACTGTGTTCGGTCCGGTACTTGCGGCCGAAATACGTCCGTCAATTACTGACGTAATGATCTCGTGTGAACATACCCTCAGCAAACACAGTGTACCATTAGAACACTGGAGTGATGGTTGCTGGAAATGGGCCTCTATACACCTATGTAGATATTGCATTAAAACCAGACGTTTGCAGCTAGAATAGTCATTTATCACATTAACAATGTATAGAGTGTATTTCTGATTAATTTAATGTTATCTTCACTGAAAAAAACTGTGCTTTTCTTTCAAAAATAATGAAATTTCTAAGTGACCCTAAACTTTTGAACGGTAGTGTATATACAATGTTGAGCCATAACATTAAAACCACATGTAATCAGGGGTGGATTAATGGCCATTTCACACAATGTTTTTTGGCTGCGATTTTGACGCAGAAATGTGTTGGAATAAACGCGAAAAAGGCCCCAAAACTCCATCCATTGATTTAATCGGGAGGTAGTGGTATTTTAGTTTTTGACCGCCCACTGAAAAAAAAGGGTCATGCCCTATCTTGGAGCAGTTTCCACCTCTAAACCTACTTTGAAATTAATAGGAGGCAGAAAAAGAAAATGCCGTTCATTTGGAGCGTTTATTTTACATGGTTTTTGACCAAAAACCACCTGTGGTTTATGCGCTTGCCAAAAAAAAAACACCATAAAATGAGTAAACCTCAAAATTGTGTCAATATAAAAACAAAAAAACTAGAAAAAAGATATAAAAATACATATATATATATATATATATAAAAGTTTAGATACTTAGTTATCTGCAGCATTTCAGCTATTATTAGGGTTTGCTTGTGTCAGGGAACCGTTAGGTATAGCGTCAGGGAATTTAGTGTCTGGAATCCATCACCGTAGTTAGGTTAAGTGTTAGGGATCCATCCACGTGGTCAGGTTTAGCGTCAGGAAAGCTCAGAATAATCTAGTTAGGTTTAGCGTCAGGCACCCGTCACCGTAGTTAGGTTTAGCATCAGGAAAGCTCGGAATAATCTAGATAAGTTTAGTGTCAGGGAATCGTCACCGTAATAAGGTTTAGTGTCAGGGAATTTCACATAAAATCTAGTTAGGTTTAGTGTTAGGAACCCTCGCCCTAGTTAGGATTAGTGTCAGGGAAGTCTACTTGTTTTTAAAAAAAAAAAAAAAGTTTTAGGTAGCAGTCTATTGCTTCTAGTTAGGGAAGTATACTTTTATTTTGTTCTTTTCAAGTTTTCTAAAGTTTTTTTGCTGTATACACAATACACATGTCTAAGCACACAATTTACACCTGTCTAAGCACATAAATAATAAAGATGTCCCAAGGGTAATTTTCTGCCGAAGAGGCCTATGCGTTTCTTTGGATGGCGAGACCCTCTTTTATTTGTCAACCTCCTCATCCAGTGATGAAGAGGAGGGACCCCCTAGGTGACGCCCCCACAGTTGAAACCCCTGAAAGAAGTGACCCCACAACAGTTGAAACCCCTGAGCCTAGTGACCCCATTTGGACCCCCACACCAGACAATTACGAGCTCCAAATCCCAGAGTACACGGGCAGCCCAGGGGTAAAATTTAATATGGCAGGGCTCACTGAGATGGACTTTTTCAAGTTCTTTTTCACGGATGAATATATAGAGCTTATGGTGTCCCAGACAAATTTATATGCCCAACAGTATATGACCTTCATTTTATGCCCAATCCCACAGGTGGACCCCTGTAGATGCAGCAGAGTTGAGCAAGTTCTGGGGACTGCTCTGGAACTTGGGACTTCTGAAAAAGCCTTCCATTAGGACCTACTGGAGTACAGACATTTTATACCACACCCCGATGTACCGCATGACCATGTCCAGGATGCGTTGTGAAGCAATACTTTGCTTCTTACATTATGCTGATAATGAGCAGTGCCCACCCCGAGATGACCCCAGTTTTGACCGTTTGTATAAACTGAGACCCCTATTAGACCATTTCAGTGCCTGGTTTGCCCAAACATACACCCCCAAGAAGTGTATTTTTATTGATGAGTCTCTGGTACATTTTAAAGGGAGGCTTCAATTCTGCCAGTACCTGCCAAGTAAGAGGGCAAGGTATAGTGTGAAGATGTATAAGCTGTGCGAGAGTGCATCAGGGTATTCCTACAAGTTTAGGATATATGAAGGGAAGGACACCAGTATTCAGCCCCCAGAATGCCCCCCCCCCCCTTACTGGGAGTTAATGCAAGAATTGTGTGGGATTTGGCACACCCACTGCTGGACCAGGGTTACCACCTCTACCTGGATAGTTTTTATACCAGCGTCCGACTCTTCAAGTGCCTTGCTTCCAGAAGTACTGCGCCACGCGGCACTGCTAGAAGAAATCTGAGGGGCCTCCCTAAGACTCTGCTTGGGCAAACACTCAGAAGGGGGGAGAGCAGGGCACATTCTAGCTTCAACATATTGTGTGTCAAGTACAAGGACAAGAGAGATGTCCTTGTATTGACAACAATACAAGACCACAGCAGTACCCATGTACCTGTACGAGGTACCAGTACAGAGACCCCCAAACCAGACTGCATCCTGGACTACAATAGGTACATGGGAGGGGTGGACTTGTCAAATCAAGTCCTGAAGCCCTACAGTGCCATCCAGAAATCGAGGGTGTGGTATAAGAAGCTGGCCGTGTACATCATACAGATGTCATTGTACGATGTGGAGGCCAGAGGGGAACTTTCCTGGAATTTCAAGAGGTGATTATCAAGAACCTAATCTTTAGAGACCAAGAAGGGGGGGGCACCCAATACTTCTGGAAGCAAGGCCACAAGCATCGTACAAGGGCAACACTTTCCAGGAGAAGTTCCCCAAACTGGCAAGAAGGGAAAAAGTCAAAAGAGGTGCAAAGTCTACTATAAGAGGGTGATAAGGAAGGACACAATATATCAATGTGACACATGTCTCGAAAAACCAGGGCTCTGTATGAAAGAGTGTTTTAAAATTTGTCATACATCCCTTGATTTTTAATCTACCCCAGTTTTACTTACCATGATTCACTCCGCACAGCTTATCCCCCTCATCTTTCCCTTCTGAGCCCTGCTGTGTGCCCAGGCAGCTGACAACAGCCATATGTAGGGTATCCAGGAGAACCCACATTACAGTTTGTGTGGTGTATGTCTCCAGTGGCACGTGCCGGGCACAATATATCGGATACTGAAATGGCACATATGTATAGCAAATTGCAAATCTCACTCTGCACCATCTGCTGCGCATTATCTTTTACACAATACCTGTGTGCTCAAAATGCTCACTACACCTCTAGATGAATGGCTTAAGGGGTGTTGTTTTTAAAAAGGGGGTCACTTCTCGGGGGTTTCAACTGTACTGGTACCTCAGGGGCTTCTGCATACATGACTTAGCACCAGAAAAGCCTCAGTAGGCAAAATGGTGGTAAGTCCTTCTGAACGCTGCTGTGTGTCCAGGCAGCTGTTAACAGCCACATACATGTAGGGTATTGCCATACCTGGGGGAACCCACATTACAGTTTATGGGGTGTATGTCTCCGGCGGCACATGCTGGGCACAATATATCAGACACTGAAATGGCATATATGTATAGAAAATTGCAAATTTCACTCTGCACCATCTGATGCGCATTATCTTTTACACAATACCTGGTGGGTCAAAATGCTCACTACACCTCTACATTAATGCCTTAAGGCGTGTAGTTTCCAAAATGGGGTAACTTCTGGTGGGTTTCCATTGCTTTGATACCTCTGGGGCTCTGCAAATGTGACATGGCACCTGAAAACCAATCTAGCACAATCTGGACTCCAAAGAACACATAGCGCTCCTTCCCTTCTGAGCCCTCCCATGGGCCCAAACGGCAGTTTATCACCACAACTGGGATATTACCGCACTCAGGACAAATTGGGCAACAAGATGTGGTATTTTATTCCTTATGAAAAAAATACATTTTGAGACAAAACGAGATATCTTTGGAAAAAAATGCATTTTTTTTAAATTCACAGCCCAATTCAAATAAGTTCTGTAAAAAAAACTGTCTGGTCTTAAAGGTCACAACAGCCATAAATTAATTCCTTGAGGGGTGTAGTTTACAAAACGTGGTCAGTTTTGTGGGATTTCTACTATTTTGGCACCACACTATTTTGTGTGGTATAACCCTCTGCCTTACAAGCAGATACATTTAAATTTTAAAAAAAGCTAATTTTTAAAAATTTTCACTACATTTTGCTATTTATCACAAATACAATCTCAGGATCGCTTGGATAGGTCAAAGCATTCCGAAGTTATTACCACATAAATTGAAAAATGACAGATTTGAAAAATTGGCTCTGAGTCTTAAGGCCCAAACTAGGCTTTAAGGGGTTAAGCTAAGACTAGGAACCTGTGGGACATGAAAAAGTGTAAGGCTGGGTTCACACAACCTATTTTCAGGCGTAAACGAGGCGTATTATGCCTCGATTTACGCCTGAAAATAGGGCTACAATACGTCGGCAAACATCTGCCCATTCATTTGAATGGGTTTGCCGACGTACTGTGCAGACGACCTGTAATTTACGCGTCGTCGTTTGACAGCTGTCAAACGACGACTCGTAAATTGACTGCCTCAGCAAAGAAGTGCAGGGCACTTCTTTGCAACGTAATTTGAGCCGTTCTTCATTGAACTCAATGAAGAGCAGCTCAAGATTTACGAGCGTCACAGACGCCTCGCATAATGCGAGGAGGAGCTTTTACGGCTGAAACGAGGCAGCTGTTTTCTCCTGAAAACAGTCTATCATTTCAGCCGTAAAAGCCTCTCATCGTGTGCACATACCCAAACAGTTCAATATACTTGCATTTCAATTGCTTAGTGCCGCAGGAGAAATGCCAAAGTGACCTCGATACCTCCGCCCTCAAGATTGACTGGGTCCCTAAGGTCCGACTCCCACCGATTATGACACAAGATTAATCTATGGGAATACCCCTTTGTATGATGCCAGCACTCATAATGCAGGTCTGGTAATTTAACCTTCCTAGCCGACAGAGTGACTGACAGCCTTCCCTGTGTGTAAGTGTCTATACATGTAGATCTGTGTGAGTGGGAATAGCAAGACTACCAGACTTTCTCTATGAGTCCTAGTAGAACTTAAAAAGCTTTTTACATGAATATACTGAATCAAATCATAGAAAACGCTTTGGGGGAAATTTATTAGGACTGGTGTTTCAAACATTAGACCAAATAGCAGGAACATTTTTAGAAAACGCTGACAAATTTATGAAGAGGCGAAAGCCTCTTCATAAATGTGTTGCATATTTTGGCCAGGGTGTGGGCCTCAATTGTGGCACAATGACCACGACCATTCATTCCTCTCTACTTCGCCCATAAAATTAAATAAATACACACATACTTATGTCAGCGCTCCTCTTCTCTCCTCTTGCTCCCTCATCCTTCTAGCGGCACTCGTACAAGGTCCTTGTATGAGCGGTGCTGGAGTGATGAGGAAGCCAAAGGGGAGAAGAGGAGCAGTTAGTATAATATTTTTTTAATTATTTTAACTTACCAATGGGGGGGGGGGGCAGGGTTTAGTCTAATTTAACTTTTCAATGGGGGAGTGGGGGAGCAGCAAGGTAGGGGCCCAGCATGGGCCTTGAATCTGCTATGCCCATAGAATTAAATCTATACCAGCTAGGAGCTGGCATAGATTTCCTCTATGATTTACGCCAGTTTTCTGCCGTAAATTATATTAAATTTGTTGGGCCTCATTGGCCCCTTTCACTGTAGGGTGGTGTAAAAAGGCCAAAAGTCACAATTTGCACCACATTTGCGACTTTTTGTTCTTTCTGTGTCTTTTTGATGCAAGAAAACTGGCGTAGAAATGTTGATAAATTACCCCCTATATTCCTAAACACAGCTTCTGCCCCTTTAGCCCGTGCTGCACTGAGATAGGAAACCCGACAGAGCTGCATTATTGTCACTGTTGCATAGTTGCCAACATTTTAATTTTTTTTCCCAGAGAAACTAAGGCCCCATGCACACGACCGTGCCCGTAATCACGGCCCGCGATTGCGGTTGCAGGCGGCCTCCGGAGGCCGCCCGCATTTTTGGGCCGTGCTCCCATAAGAGGTATGGGAGCATGGCCCATGAAGTGCAAAAGAACGGACATGTTCCATAATTTTCGGAACATTTCTACGGCACGTACACCCATCTGCAGTGATACAGAAAGGTGTCCGCTACCAATAGAACTGAATGGGTCCGTAATTGTGGACTGTATTACGTGTGTGCATGGGGCCTTAGGGTGTGTCTTATCTGGTGGGTGTGTCTTGTGGGTGCGTAGTTTATCTGGTGGGTGTGGCTAATGGGGCATTGCTTTCTTTCCAAAATTTATGCATGCAAATAAACAAACAAAAATGGCTGCACTAATTTGGGTGACAACTATTATGGTGACCAGTATGCGGATGTAGCCATCTTTATGTTGACTCTGATAACTTGCTGCAGCTTGATATCACACAAAAAAAGCCATTGAAAGGTCATTGAAAAAGTCAAGATAAAGAATCTTGCCACTGTTTATTTAATTACATTTTAATCCGTTCCTAGTACTTCAACTAACAAAATCTGTTATCAAATCCCTATACCCTTTTTCAGAACCTTCTTTTATGCCCCCCATAACTACAGTATCATTAGAAAACTTCTGCAGATGACAGTTTTTTGAACGATACCTAAAATCTGCCGTATATAATGCAAATAAAAATGGCGATAGTACTGTTCCCTGAGGTGCCCCAATATCACTTATCTCTATTCAGGACATACAAGCGCCATCACGCACATACAGCGGGCACCCCCTTAAATAATCAAATATCCAATTTGACACTACTCTATTAATGTGCATGCTTGTAAGGGGGTTATGCCGTACATCAATTATAAACATCCCCTTGTTTGCCTGCTGCCTGTGGTGATGTGGTTTGTGTGTTCCTCATCTGTTTCCCCTGTCTGTCCCCTCAGTGTGTGTCTTGTCTGTTTAACATTAGTGGTGTGGGTGGACTGAAAGGGGAGGAGTTATAGGGAGGTGGTCTCTGGAGCCAGTGGCAGTTGGTGAGTGATGGAGGAGATAGACAGATAGAGTGATGTGTGTGGGATAAGCAGGAGAGGGAGAAAGAACTCATTACAGAGTGGATGGATTTGTGAGCGGGACGTGAGCCGCTGTTGGATAGCCGAGCAGGATGAGAGCTGCCAGATTGTATAGCCGGGCAAGGCGAGAGCTGCCAGATTGTATAGCTGGGCAGGGCAAGAGCTGCCAGTTGAGATTGCCTGGTCGGGCGCAAGCTACCAAGTGACTGATCCACCAAAAAGACTTTGTATTGCTAGACTGAATGGCGTATCGCTAGGTCAGCACTTCATATGACAGAACAATGATCTCCTGTATCACAAGTTTAACTAAAGACTGAACCATAGCCAACACGGTGTTCCGTTCTCACCAGCTAAATCAGAAACTGCCAAGTATAGAACTTATTTATTAGTCAAACCGTCAAGGTACCAATTATTGTAACCATTAAGATTGTGCCTCTGTTGGAGTAAAGTTCTGTCCAGCATCTTATACCTGTGTCGTCTGAAGTTCTTGCTGTTCAATTTCCTCTGCGGGGCAATAATATTCCTAAACCCTCTCCCACCTGTTACATGCTCTCCATTTTATTTCTCATCAGTTCAGGTATTATAAAATTTAAAAAAGAGTATGCCATATGCAACAAATATAAATCTGCATTCTCGATCCATTTCTTGGTTTATGGCAAACTGCAAAGGATCCTCATATTTTACCACAGCCAATTTAAGATACACTAACATCAGTCTTTCAAAGGCCTTCATAATGTGAGAGGTTAAGACCTTTGGTATAGGAACTACGCAAGATGTTTTCCACACCTTCGGTACTATTTGTTGAGTTAAAGAGGTTCTGCCACCACATTATAAGTGCCCTATCTCCTACATAAGGAGATGGGCGCTATAATGTAGGTGACAGCAGTGCTTTTTATTTAGAAAAACAATCTATTTTTACCATGTTATTAGCGATTTTAGCTTTATGCTAATTACTTTCTTGATGGACAACTGGGCGTGTTTTTACTTTTGACCAAGTGGGCGTTGTACAGAGGAGTGTATGATGCTGACCAATCAGTGACCAATCAGCATCATACACTTCTCTCCATTTATTTACTCAGCGCATAAGGATCCTGCTAGATCAGTAATGTGCTGTCTTATACTGATACATTAACGTTACTGAAGTGTCTTGACAGTAAATAGACATTCCTTCCAGCCAGGACGGGATGTCTATTCACAATCCTGACACTTCGGTAACGTTTCTGTGGTACTTACAGCAGAGCAAGAGTAATCTCGCGAGATCTCGCTGTAAATGACAGGTTACAGCGAGATTACGCTTGCTGTGCTGTAAGTCCCACAGAAACGTTACCGAAGTGTCGGGATTGTGAATAGACATCCCGTCCTGGCTTTAAGGAATGTCTATTCACTGTCTAAACACTTCAGTAATGTAAATGTGTCAGTATAAGACAGCACATAGTGAACAACGCAGTGTCACTATGCGCTGACTAAATGAATGGAGAGAAGTGCATGATGCTGATTTGTCACTGATTGGTCAGCGTCATATACTCCTCTGTACAACGCCCACTTGGTCTAAAGTAAAAACACGCCCAGTTGTCCATTAAGAAAGTAATTAGCATAAAGCTAAAATAGCTCAACGTGGTAAAAAGAGATTGTTTTTCTAAATAAAAAGCACTGCTGTCACCTACATTACAGCGCCAATCTCCTTATGTAAGAGATAGGGCACTTATAATGTGGTGACAGAGCCTCTTTAAACCTAAATTAAACAGATCTGCCAATGGGCCACATAGTGCATCAGAACAAATTCTCAGATCTTTGGTACTGATCTCATCTGTTCCTGATGCTTTTCTTACATTTAATTTTTTAACTTATCACTTATACCCTCTTTTACCACAAAACACCTTCCCCTGTAACTTTCCTCTCCTGTTGTATATTCTACATCCTCCCTTTCAGCCACTATCCCAGCTCCCGCCACTATTTCGGTCAAATTAGAAAATCTATTGAAATAGTGATTTACTCTATTTTTCGGACTATAAAACGTAGTTTTTAGCAAGAATAGATCCGGGCCCCCTGACCGCTCCTTACTTAACTCCTTCCTGACCCGTTATGTGTCGGTACATCATGGAGCGGGGAGGGGATGATGTATGGATTGGCGTCACGCAATAGATATAGATAGTACCACACAGCCCTCTGTAGATAGTGCCACAACCTCCTTTTCTAGATAGCTCCACAGTGCCCTTTGTAGACAGTACCCCACACAGCCCCTTGCAGATATTGCCACACCCAGCCTGCTGCAGATAGTGCCACATACAGACCCCTGTTGATAGTGCCACACACAGACCCCTGTAGATGATGCCACACACTGGCCCTGTAGATAGTGCCACACACCTACCTTATAAATAGTGCCACACATCCCCTTGTAGATAGTGCCACACAGCCCCGCGTAGATAGGGCCACACAGCCCTCCTGTTTTTAGATAGCGCCAGACTGCCCTCTGCAGATAGTGCCACAGTACCCTCAGTAGATAGTGCCACAGTACCCTCAGTAGATAGTGCCACAGTGCCCTCTGTTGATAGTTCCACACACAGCTCCCCTGTAGATAAGTTCAGGGGTTTCCTATCACTGGAGTCCCCGAGCAGAGCATCAGCTGATGCTCTGCCTGGGAACTCCAGCACTGCTGCCAACGTCACTGTCACTGTCCATATATGGACAGTGATGTCGGTAGCAGTACGGTTGCAAAAAGATTTTTCTTATTCTATCAAAAAACAATTAGTTTAACATCAGTAAGATATATACAGATGAACTTCAACTAAAAGTGTCAAAAAAGTCCATAAGGATTCCAAATAGATTTCATGGGTTATGGATCTTGTGCGGAGATTTCACTAGGAGGGAAGATTGGCATCCTTATGGACTTTTTTTTGGCACTTATGGGTGAAGTTTATCTATATATATATATCTTACAGAGGTTAAGGGAATTGTTTTTTGATACAATAACAAAAATCTTTTTGCAAAGAAAAAGAAAAGTCTTACATGCTTTATTCTATTGCCATGTCGTTTTGAGAAGTTGAAAGCCTCTCATTTACCACGCTAAACCCAAGAAGCCATGATCAAATATAGGGTCAAACGATCTACTACTACTACTACATAGAAGCCTAACAACTCACTGATTTCTGCTATTAGGATAAGGGCAGTTTCCTTTAATTCCCCATACCTTCCAACCATCCTGGTTTCAGCAGCACAATCCCGATTAGGGCGGTGTCCCGCTGTTCCAGGCAGCATGCGGTATGTCCCGGTATATTTGCATCCTCAGGACGCAGATAAACGTGAATCCAATACTAAAGCAGGGAATCGTCAGCTCCCTGCTTCAGCATTCACTGTGTGAAGCCACTGTGAGCCATAGACAGGTGCAATGCAGTGATGTAATCACACCTGTCTGCGCAGTGCCACTCATAGCACAGATTGGGGGAGCAGAGGGACCTCTTATCGTGGGAACGGGGCTCAATAAGTATTTATTTTATTATTTTTTTATTAGGCACTATGGGGCATTATACTGTACAGGGGCACCTGCTAAGGGGGCATTATATTGTATAGGGCACCAGCTAAGGGGGCATTATACTGTACGGGAGCACCTGCTAATGGGGCATTATGCTGTATGGGGGCAGCTATGGGAGTATTATACTGTATTGGGGCACCTACTAAGTGGACATTATACTGTATGGGGCACCTGCTAAGGAGCATTATACTGTATGAGGCAGCTAAGGGGGAATTATACTGTATGGGGACATCTATGGGGCATTATACCTTATGGAGGCAGCTATGGGGCATTATACTGTGTGGGGTCAGCTATGGGGTCATTATACTGAGCGGGGAGTTCTATGGGGGCATTATACTGTGTAGAGGCATTATGGGAGCATGATACTGTGTAGAGGGCACTATGGGGCATAATACTGTAGGGGGCAGCTATAGGGTCATACTGTGTGGGAAGTTCCATGGGGGCATTATACTGTGGAGAGACACTATGGGAGCATGATACTGTGTGGGCTGAACTGGGTGTGTATCGGCGGGGTTAGAAGCGTGGCTTAGCTGGTAAAACATTTGTGGTTGTCCCTCTTGGCCATACTTGTTGGTTGGTAGGTATGATTCCCCTGAGATAAGAGCTGCCAGTTGTGTATGGCAATGGGTAACCTGCTTCCTGTTATTAACGTCAGGATAACACACACAGTTTTGATGCCATTTTGTAGCAGTTTTTGAATCAGTATTTTTAACCAAATGCAGAAGTGAACACAAAAGAAAGGAAATACATCAGTCTTTTCTTTATACATTTCCTTCCTTTTGGATCCACTTCTGGCTTTTGTTAAAAAAAAAAACTGTGCCAAATGCTCACACAAAATCTGCATCAGAACTGTTTGTGATCCTGGCCTAAAGAGAATGTATCACTTGTATCTTTGTTTACTAAGTAAAATCAGATAGTGAAACATGTACATGATTAACCCCTTCTCGACATCCGCCGTATATATACGGCACTGTCAGGCAGGGCTTCCCGCAAAGCACAGTACCATTACGTTGCGGTGATAGGAGCTGAGCCCGCACCATCACCACCGGGTGCCAGCTATATGTTACAGCTGGCACCCTGAGGTATCGGCCAGGACTGGAAATAGCATCCAATAAAGCCGATTAAGCCCTCAGATGCTGCGTTCAATAGAGATTGCAGCATGTGAGGCGTTTTTAGCCACCGGCACCCCAGCAACGTGATCGCTGGGTTGCCGGTGGCTGCAATGGCGATCGGAGGCCTAATACTTACCTCCCAGTCTGCCAGCAATGGAAGCCTCCTATGCCCCACTCGCAAAAGCTAAAAGGCTTCCGGTACCATTGGCAAGATGCTTCTGAGCTGGAAGCTGAGCCGGCGTCATCAGCACTGAGTGTCCGCTGTATGTAACAGCTAGCTCCGATTCCTGGCATTACCCCATCGATGCAGCGATCCAATGCGATCGCTGCATCATAGTGGTTTGTAGCAAATCGGCAGCCTGCCATGCGATGGCAAGGCTGCCAACTGCTACTATGGCAACAGGAGGCATAACAATGGCCTCTTGTCTGCCATTACGGATGCCGATTAGGCCACGACTGGAGCCGGAGCCTGGTCGGCTTGCTGTCAGTGAACAACTGACAGTTCTAATACATTGCACTACATAGGTAGTGCAATATATTAGAACATCAATCAAACAGTTGGACCTTCAAGTCCCCTAGGGGGACTAAAGAAAAGTGTAAATAAAAGTGTAAAAAAAGTAAAAATAAAAGTTGTAAGAAATACAATAAAAGTTTCAAGTGATAACATAAAACACTATCGCCCTTTTTCCCTTATCAAGTCATTTATTATTGAAAAAAATAATAAAACCATACATATTTGGTATGGCCGCGTCCGTAACGACCTGAACTATAAAAATATTATGTTATTTGTCCCGTGCAGTGAACGCCGTAAACAAAAACCTAAAAAATAATGCCAGAATTGCTTTTTTTTTTTGGTCACTTTGTCTTCCAAAAATTGAAATAAAAAGTGATCAAAAAGTCGCATGTATTCAAAAATGATACCTATAAAAACTATAGCTCGTCTCTAAAAAAAGAAGCCCTCATACAGCTCCGTAGACTAAAAAATAAATAAAAGTTATGGCTCTATTTCAACTTGGCGACAGAAAAAATACATTCTTTTTACAAAAGTAATTTTATTGTGCAAAAAGTTGTAAAACATAAAAAAGTTCTATAAATTTGATATCGCCGGAATCGTACTGACCCACAGAATAAAGTTAACATGTAATTTATGACGCGTGGCAAACGCTGTATAAGATAAACTATGGCAGAATTGCTGTTTTTTGATCACCCTGCCTCTCAAAAAAAAGGATAACAAGTGATCAAAAAGTTGCATGTATCCCAAAATGGTACCAATAATAACTACAACTCATCCCGCAAAAAAACAGTCCTCATACCATTACGTCTATGAAAAAATAAAATTAGTTAAGGCTCCAATAAGTCAGGAAAGAAAAATATGCAGTTGGGCCGGCCTGAGGGGAATATTTCTTCTGTTTCAAGTGGCGATTTATCAAGGCCCTAAAATTAGGGAACCAGGAAGGGGAGGGCCCAAACATATCTGCTGGAAGCGAGGGTGCCCGTATTATACTAGGTCAACACTTCCCAGGAAAATTCCTCAAACTGCAAGGGTGCGGAGTGTGGACCAAAAGGGGGATAAGAAAGGACATTTATCAGTGCGACACTGGCCTATGCATACAGGATTGCTTCACAGCATAACAAATATTTATAGAATAGCTTATTGTTTACCCCATTATTACACCACGTGACTATTCCCCTGATGTACTCTGCCCAGCTCACATATGCCCCACATTATAAACTGAAATACCAGTAAAACTCCAAACACAACTACTACCAAGCAAAATCCACGCTCCAAAAGCTAAATGGCGCTCCTTCCCTTCTGAGCCCTACAGCGTGCCCAAACAGCAGTTTACTTCCACATATATGGCATTGCCATACCTGGGAGACCCCTTTTAACAATTTTTGGGGTGTGTGTCTCCAGTGGCATAAGCTGGGCACGACATATTTCCCACTGAAATGCCACATCTAGGGAAATATTTTAATTTTTACTTTGCACCATCCACAGCGCAATCATTTATGGAAAAGACCGGTGGGGGGAAAATGCTCACTACAACCCTTAATAAATTCATTGAGGGGTGTAGTTTCCCAAATGGGGTCACTTCTCAGCAGTTTCTTTTATTATTTCACATCAGAGCCTCTGCAATTGTGAACCAATACTGTGTAAGTTGCCAAATTAGGTCTCAATTTCGCATGGTACTCTCTCACTCCTGAGCCCTGTCGATAGTCCAGGCAAAAGATTAGGGTCACATGTAGGGTGTTTCTAAAACTGGGAAACACAGCATAATTATTAGAGAGCTGTCTTGCTATGGTAGCACAAGCTCGGCAGCATATATTGGCATATCTATGGAAAAAAAAAAAATTTTTACTCTGCAACATCGAGTGCACACTAATTTCTGAAAAACACCTGCTCAGTTAAAAAGCTCGCTACACCCCTAGGTGAATAACTTGAGAGGTGTAGTTTCCAAAATGGGGTCATTTGTGGGGGGTTTCCACTGTTTTGGTCCCACAGGGGCTTTGCAAATGCGACATAGTGACCAGAAACCAATCCACCAAAATCTGTACTCCAAAAGCCAAATGGCGTTCCTCCCCTTCTGAGCCCTACTGTGTGCCCAAACAGCAGTTTATGACCACATATCGGGTTTTTTTGTACTCAGGAGAAATTGCTTTAAAAAGATTGTGGTTCTTTTTTTCCTTTATTTATTGAGAAAATGAAAAAATTTGAGCTAAAGCTACGTCTTATTGAAGAAAAAGGATTTGTTTTATTTTCACTTCCCAATCCTAATAAAATCTATGAAACATCTAAAGGGTCAAAATGCTCACTACACCCCTAGATAAATTATTCAAGGGGTGTAGTTTCATGAATGGAGTCCCTTTTGGGTAGTTTCCACTGTACTGGTACCTTAGGGGCTTTGCAAAAGCGACATGGTTCCAAGGAATCAATCCAGCAAAATCTGTACTCCAAAAGCCAAATTGCGCTCCTTCTATTCGGATCCTTGCCGTGTGCCCAACCAGCAGTTTATGACACATATGGGGTATTGCCGTACTCTAGAGAAGTTGCTTTACAAATGTTGAGGTTCATTTTTTCCTTTATTTGTTGAGAAAATGGAAAATTTTGAGCTAAAGTTATGTCTTATTGAAGAAAAATTATTGTTTTTATTTTCACTGCCCAATTCTAATAAAATCTAAAAAACCCATGTGTGGTCAAAATGCTCACTACACTCATATATGAATTCCTCAAGGGGTGTAGTATCCAAAACTGTGTCACTTGTGGGGGGTTTCCACTGTTTTGTCCCTTCGGGGGCTTTGCAAATGTGAGATGGCCTCCGCAAACCATTCCTGCTAAATTTGAGCTCCAAATGGCGCTCTTTCCCTTCTAAGCCCTGCCGTGTGTCCAAACAGCCATTTAGTACCACATGTGGGGTATTGTTTTAATTGGGAGAAATTTCTTTACAAATGTGGCAGTGCTTTTTCTCCTTTAGTCCTTGTGAAAATGAGAAAATATTTGCTAAACCTACATTTTCTTTGAAAGAATGTAGATTTTAATTTTCACGGCCTACTTCCAATAATTTCTGCAATAAAACTGTGGGGTCAAAATGCTCACCATACCCCTAGATAATTTCCTTGAGGGGTCTAGTTTCCCAAATGGGGTCACTTTTGGGCGATTTGGCACAGCAAACCGGACATGTAGCCTAAAATATTTTCTAATAAAAAGCAGGCCCCATGATCCACTAGGTACTCTTTTGCTTCTGAGGCCGATGCTTCAGTCCATTAGCACACTAGGGCCACATGTGGGATATTTCTAAAAACTGCAGACTCTGGGCAATAAATATTGAGTTGCATTTGTCTGGTAAAACCTTCTGTGTTACAAAAAATATGGATTAAAAATGAATTTCTGCAAAAAAAAAGGAAATTTGTACATTTCACCTGTACTTTGCTTTAAGTCCTGGGAAACATTTAAAGGGTTAAGAAACTTTCTAAATGCTGTTTTGAATACTTTGAGGGGTGAAGTTTTTAAAATGGGGTGACTTATTCGGGGTTTCTAATATATAAGGCCTTCAAAGCCACTTCACAACTGAACTGCCCCCTGTAACAATAGCCTTTTGAAATTTTCTTGAAAATGTGAGAAATTGCAGCTAAAGTTCTACGTCTTGTAACGTCCTAGAAAAATAAAACGATATTCAAAAATTGATGCCAAACTAAAGTAGACATATGGTGGATGTTAATTAGCAGCAATTTTGTGTCTTATAACTGCCTGTTTTACAAGCAGATACATTTAAATTTAGGAAATCGCTGATTTTTTGCAATTTTTCACTACATTTTGGTGTTTTTCACAATTAAATACTGCATGTATTGAGAAAATTTTGCCAGTAATATAAAGTCCAATGTGTCACGAGAAAACATTCTCAGAATCGCTTGGATAGGTGAAAGCATTCCGATGTTATTACCACATAAAGTGAAACATGTCAGATTTGAAAAATGAGGCTCTGTTAGGAAGGTCAAAAGTGGCCA
Organism: Rhinoderma darwinii; assembly: GCF_050947455.1. NCBI lineage: Eukaryota > Metazoa > Chordata > Amphibia > Anura > Rhinodermatidae > Rhinoderma > Rhinoderma darwinii. The sequence goes on from NC_134689.1 coordinate 145,210,576, forward strand.
AAGTGGAAAAGGGTTAAAGGGGCAGCCATATTGCCTGAGTACCTGCTCTACTTTGTTAACAACATTCCGAGATTTGCTTCACTGCAGCCACATGGATCATAGAAAACAATAGCCTGGAGATGACCGTTTGTCTTCTAAGAGAGAATATTTCAGACATGCTAAGTGACCTGTGCAGAGGTCAATGTTCAGGGAGGAGGAGGAGGTGAACTGTTCCCATCCCCTACTGTCAATTGTGTGATCCTGTGTTAGCTGTCTCCAGCATTTTAATAGAGGTGTTACATTTTATTGTAATCCTGCCTGTGATGACAATGAAATGACAACTGAGAGGTGAATCTCTACAGAACAGAAAGTTGTGAGGCCGAAATTAAAACTGCAAGATTTCAGAAATATATATATTATATATGTATATATATATATATATATATATATATATATATATATATAAAAGTAGAGATCTTGCAGCACTCAAAGTGGTGAAAATAAAGTGGTTTATTCAGCCAACAAACAGAGACGTTTCTGTCCAACAATAGGACAACAATGCTTGATAAAGGTCCTATTGTTGGACAGAAACGTCTCTGTTTGTTGGCTGAATAAACCACTTTATTTTCACCACTTTGAGTGCTGCAAGATCTCTACTTTTATATACTACCTAGTCCTTGGATCTGGATGGCTTGCTTGGCAACTGTGCATCTTCTCTAGTGAGTGCTGCTGTTTTCTTTTGTTGCTATATATATATATATATATATATATATATATATATATATATATATATTACTAGATAAAATATATATCAAAAAATCCTCAGTCTAGCAGCACCGATCGTATTAGGAGGGTGCGCGCCCCAGGGACTTGACCGTCGTCTATTATTGATAAAAAAAAATCAAGAAGTAGGCAGCACTCCAAAGATAGGTGAAAAAAATAACTACTTTATTAGCCCTGGTGCAACGTTTCGGCTCTAGTGTGTGGGGGGATGATGTGTAGAGCGGGCTCACGCGCTGAGCCTGCTCCATACACTGCAGGTGTCAGCTGTCTTTTACAGCAGACACGCTGCTCTAACGGCCAGGAACAGCAATTTTGCTGTTCCTGGCAGTTTAAAGGGGTTGTGCCATAAAACACATGTATCCCCTATCCACAGTATAGGGGATATATGTGTGATCGATAAGGAGAACAGGGACCGAAAGTCACCAAGAGCGCTGCATGGGAAGCTTTGACTTCCGCGTTCTGTGTCCGGCAGCTTGGTAGAGATCAATGGGATTCTTCTGCGCACGCACGAGTGGCTCTCCATTGATCTCTATGGAGCTGCGGAACAGATAAGCCGGACAAACAAGTCCAGGCTTCTCATGTAGCGCTTTGGGTGACTTTCAGTCCCCTGTTCTCCTTATCGCTGTGGATAGGGGTTACGTGAGTTTTATGGCAAACCCTTTTAATTAGTTGAATGCCACGGTCAATAGCGACCGCTGCATTTATAGGCATTTTTCTATGAAGGACATTTATGACATATCGACAGGATATGTCATAAATGTCAGATAGATGCAGGTCCCACCTATGGGACCCGCACCTATCTCTAGAACGGGGGGCTCCTAAACCCCGTTCTAGCTTTATGTGCTCTCCTGGCCACTTGATTGCATGTGGAGTTACTGAAACAGCGTAACTCGCTGAGCTACGCTGTTTCCGTTACTCCCATAGAACTGAACAGTAGTTACGGAAACAGCATAGCTCGCATGCTACGCTGCTTCCGTAACCGCCATTCACTAATATGGGAGGTAGGGAAACAGCGTAGCTCAGCGAGTTACGCGGTTTCAGTAAGGCCACATGCAACCAAGTGGCCGCTGGTTCAAGTCCCCTAGGGGAACTAATAAAATGTGTAAAAAAAAAAAAAGGTTAGATACATTTTCAGGAGTGTAAAAAAAAAAAGAACCTTTTCCCATTTTTCCCCAAGAACAATGTAAACAATAAAATAATTTGGTATCGCTGCGTCCGTAAAAATCCAATCTATTACAATATACCATTATTTAATTCGCATGGTGAGTTAAATAACTTATTACCATACACACACAATGACATGGAAAAACAAAATCAACAAAAATATGTTTAAAGCGTAGCTAAAGTTTTGCAAAAAAAAAATATTTAAACTGCTATTATGTCCCTCTACGTTAATACATTACTCCTAGCAATTTTTTTCACTTCAAAGTACCTTTTTTGCAGCTTTTTCTCACACTCCCTGATTCTGCTAGGGGCGTGTCTTACTGTGTGTGATGTTACGATTTGTCTGTATCTTTCATGGGCAGTGAACTCTAAACTCTATTACTAAATATATTTATATTACAAATGCTGCTAGAAAATAAAAAGTTGATCGAACGTTTAGTTACGCTTTAACAAGAAAACCTGATTTAAACAATAGATCAATTTCTGATGACACATTCCCATTAAGGACCCTGTTTTGCCCTTCAAGACACAGCTGATTTTTTTAAATCTGACATGCGTTACTTAAAGTGGTAATAACTTTGGAATGCTTTTACCTATCCAAGTGATTCTGAAATTGTTTTCTCGTGACATATTGTACTTTTTGTTAGTCCAAAAATTTGGTTGATAAATTCAGTATTTATTTGTGAAAAACACAAAAGTTTATAGAAAATTAGCAAAAATTAACATTTTTCTAAATTTAAATGTATCTGCGTGTAAGACAGATGGTAATACCACACAAAATAGTTACTAGTTAAAATTTCCCATATGTCTACTTTATGTTTGCATTTGTGTTTTGAACGTCCTTTTATTTTTCTACGACGTTAGAACTTTAGCAGCAATCTCTCTTATTTTCAAGAAAATTTCAAAAGGCTATATTTTTAGAGATCAGTTCAGTTCTAAAGTGGCTTTGAGGGCCTTACATATTAGAAAACCTCCATAAATCACCTGATTTAAAAAAAAAAAACAGCGCCCCTCAAAGTATTCAAAACAGCATTCAGAAAGTTTCTTAACCCTTTACGCGCTTCACAGGAATTAAAGGATGTAGAGGTGAAATTTACAAATTTCATTTTTTTGGGCCGAAATTCATTAGTAATAAAATTTTTGTACCACAGAAGATTTTACCCAATAAATGCAACTCAATACTTATTGCCCAGATTCTGCAGTATTTATAAATATCCCACATGTGGCCCTAGTGTTCTAATGGACTGAAACACAGGCCTCAGGAGCAAAGTAACACCTACTGGATTTTGTGGCCTCCTTTTCTTAGAATATATTTTAGGCACCATGTCAGGTTTGAAGAGGTCTTGTGGTGTGAAAACCGTGGAAATCCCCCAAAAGTGACCCCGTTTTGGAAACTACACCACTCAAGGAATTTTTCTAGGGGTATAGTTAGCATTCTGTCCACACAGTTTTTTTGTGCAGAATTTAGTGGAATTAAGCCGTGAAATTGAAAATCTACTTTTTGTCTGAAAAAACGTAGCCATTTTTAATTTTTACAAGGAATAAAGGAAAAAAAAGAACCACAACATTTGTAAAGCAATTTCTCCTGATTACGGCAATACCCAATATGTGGTAATAAACTGCTTATTGGACCCACGGCAGCGCTCAGAAGGGAAGGAGCGTCATTTGGATTTTGGAGCGCAGATTTTGCTGGAATGGTTTTCAGTGCCATTTCGAATTTGCAACGCCCTGGAGGGACCAAAACAGTGGTAACTCCCCAAATGTGACCCCAATTTTGAAACAACACCCCTCAAGGATTTTTTCTAGTGGTATAGTGAGCATTGAGATCCCACAGGTCTTTTGCAGAATCTATTAGAATTAGGCCGCGAAAATGAATATCAACATTCTTTCCACTAGAATGTTGCATTTTTTCATTTTCACAAGGGATAAAGGAGAAAAAGCACCCCAACATTTGTAAAGCAATTTCTTCCGAGTGCGGAAATACCCCACATGTGGTCATAATTTTTATTTTATTTTTTACAAATGAATCAACCCTTTCAGGACTGATCCATTTTTTGCTTTCTTATTTTCGTTTTTCACTCCCCGCATTCCAAGAGCCATAACTTTTTTCTTTTTACGTCAATAGAGTGATGTGAGGGCTTATGTCTTGCGGGAGAAGTTGAAGTTTCTATTGACACCATTTAAAGTACCATAAAATGTACTTGGAAACTAAAAAAAAATCTTTGCGGACTGAAATTGGAAAAAACTGCAATTCCTCAATTTTTTGGGGGTTTCGTTTTTACGGCTTTCCCCATGCAGTATAAACGACAACATAACTTTATTCTGAGGCTCAGTACAATTACGGTGATACCAAATTTATATCGTTTTTTTAATATATTTTACTACTTTTACATAGAAAAATCTAATTGTTAAAATAAAAAATTGTTTTGTATCAACACATTCTGAGAGCCATAACTTTTTTATTTTTCGGTTGCTTGAGCGGTGTGAGGGCTTATTTTTTGTGGGACGAGCTGTAGTTTTTATTGGTACGATTTTTTGTTCTGTTCTTGTATATATGTATTTATTTACACACACACATATATATATATATATATATATACAATTTAATTGGGGGGGATTTAAATTGACTAATGAGCCGTCCATGCAGCCTTTGAAAAGTGCGTGAGAGGGGCAGTTGGTCGTGGAAAAAGAAGTAGACCATTGATCTATTTTTCTTTAAGGCCAGACTCACATATAAAGTTTTGATGCAGTTTTTGGCTTAGTTCTTTGAGTCAAAGCCAGAAGTGAATCCATAAGAATGTAAAGAAAAAAAAAAAAAAGACTGATGTGTTTCCTTTCTTTTGTGTCTACTCCTCTGTTTGCCGCAATAAACGAAGCAAAGAATTGAGCCAAAAACTGCGTGTGTGATCCTGACCTTATAAATGCAGCTGAAATAGCAGAGCGGATTGCTGGTTCGGGCTCTCCTAAAAAAAAGTTGATTCCAATGCTAAAGCTTTAACACAGTTCAGAGAAAGTGTTTCTTCAGCAATGTCATGTTTGTCTCCAAGTTTTGGGGTATCAACACTACCTCCTACGCTGCTAGTCAATAAGGCAGAGGTAAAGAAGGAGTAATAGAAGGATTCAAGATTGACAACAATTTTAAAGGGTAACTAAACGTTTGACAAACTTCTGACGTGATAGTGACATGTCAGAAGTTTTGATTGGTGGGGGTCCGAGCACTGAGAACCCCACCAATTGCTAAAACGAAGCGGCAGAAGCGCTTGTGTGAGCGCTCAGCCGTTTTGAGTCTGAAAGAAAGATGACACCTAATTTCACGCCATGCCGCTATAGAGAAAATAGGTTATGAGGTCTCTGTAAGGCTGGGTTCACACGACCTATTTTCAGACGTAAACGAGGCGTATTATGCCTCGTTTTACGTCTGAAAATAGGGCTACAATACGTCGGCAAACATCTGCCCATTCATTTGAATGGGTTTGCCGACGTACTGTGCAGACGACCTGTCATTTACGCGTCGTCAAACGATGACGCGTAAAGTGACTGCCTCGGCAAAGAAGTGCATGACACTTCTTTGCAACGTAATTTGAGCCGTTCTTCATTGAAGTTAATGAAGAGCAGCTCAAGATTTACGAGCGTCAAAGACGCCTCGCATAATGCGAGGAGGAGCTTTTACGTCTGAAACGAGGCAGCTGTTTTCTCCTGAAAACAGTCTGTCTTTTCAGACGTAAAAGGCACTTCTCGTGTGCACATACCCTAAGAGGAGAGTGGTCTGTTTCTCATTTAGGAGGAGTAGTGTAAGGTGTTGCTGGAGCCCTCCTTTAAAAATGACTGTTTGCCCAAGAAAAATGTACTGTGCATATGTTTGTGACTGTTCAATATATGATTTTTTTCCAGGTAGCTGCCGATTTAAAAATACTAATGATGACGGTCAGCACTGTGAAGCTGCAGTGCTGCTGAATTGTATTGTCGCCTGCAATGTTTATGTATATATATTTTATTGCTGTGTGTTATGGTTGCCTGGTGTTGCCTGCTGCCACTAGATTGCCCTGTTGCATCAACCATATAACAAAGCTGGCTACCTGAAGAGGAGATCAGTGTGGTAGAAACCAGATGAACTGGTAGGAGCTTCTAGGAGAAAAGGGATAGTAGTGTGCTTGCTGGGAGAAGTGAAGGCCGCTTTATACAGACCCAGAGTCACTAAGACAGCGGAAGAGGGAGCCGACTGTAGAGAGGCTCCAGACAGTGCAATAAGAAATGTTGTGAGCTCCAGTGTGTATAGAGTGATGTAGAGCCAAGGAGGATAGCTGATGTGACGGAGCTGCAGTACAAGCAATTGAGTGAGTCCCTTTAAGACAGGCTCCTGGAGGTCAATTGAGTGTTGTCCCCAAGAGTGACTGAAACAGATCATAGACGAAAAAACCTCCCCTAGGTTTGGGAGCGTAAAACAGGCCGCTGATGCCTGTAGTAGACCCCTGCATCAGGGAGGAGATTGTTATGCTGCCTACTGTGCCCTTGCTGTGTACATAGAGACTGTGTATAATTGTCGCTTTAACCACCAAACATTTGTGCCTCTTTGTGTGTGAAACCAATCTGCTTATTGTGCAGTTTTTCACCCGGAATTTCTACTGCGGAAACTGCAGCACTTAGTCACCCTGCTAGTAGTCCGGCCTTCTGGGATGACGTTTATGTGGGACTTAATGACAACAAGCGTGATCTCGCGAGATCACGCTGTAAATGATAGCGCAGCCTGATCTCGATGTGTTGTGCTGTAAGTCCCACACAAACTTTACTGATGTGTCGGGATTGTGAATAGACATCGCGTCCTGGCTGGAAGCGATATCTATCCACTCTCAAGACACTTCAGTAAAGTTAATGTGTGAGTAAGTGACAGCACATCGTAATTTCGTAAGATCACGATGTCTGAGTACATGAATGGAGAGAAGTGTATGACACTGATTGGTCAGCGTTATACACTTCTCTTTACAAAGCCCACTTGGTCAAAAGCTAAAAACATGCCCAGTTGTCTATTAAGAAAGTCATTAGCATAAAGCTAATATAGGTCATAACTTGGTCAAAATTTATCATTTTTCTAAATAAAAAAAACACTGCTGTAATCTACATTACAGCACCGATCACATTATGTAGGAGATAGGGCACTTATAATGTGGTGACAGAGCCTCTTTAAGACAAGTTTGTATTTTTCTAAGTTAGTTTTGTTTAACCTTGGCTCTCATTTGAAGCTTGTGGGAAGAAGGAAATGGGGAGGGAGTGAGATAAGAGAGGGAGACATGCTCACATATGTATGTGAGTGAAACTCCTCCATCTTAGAAGAACTATCTATTATATCCTTGCCAAGATAAATAAGCCACCTGTAAACCTGATGTATGAAGAAATATAATAATGCATTGAAATATTCTTATTGGCTGAATCAGAGCTATTATCACATTGTAAATGATTGTCTGAAATCAAGCCTACACCCCTTTTGAATGATATTATTGTACTTGTTTTGGCAATAAACCTCAGAGGAGTATTTTGAGCATACCAGCATCGTCTGTGTGTCTAATTCCTCTCCCGATATATCGATAAAACATGATTAGGACCTGGAAAAACAACTGGTGGGCGGGTATTGGTTGACATACCCATTACAAATTTCAGTCTAATATATTTTGGCTCAGTTGTTGCGTCAACAGTATGAAATTGGATTTAATTGTTGTTTATTGTGCTTTTGACATTGCATGATCAGTATTGTATTTATTTGAATTGTATTGATGATGATGTTGTGCATATCGCCTGGGTGTAACTAGTATTGTTTTGAAGGTATTATTTGATTACTCTACAGTGATATTATTTGGCCCTAGCATAATGGAGTACCGAAAATATTATTTAGAGGTATGCCATTTTATAAAAATGACAATGTTTTTAACAGGGAAAGTTAATTGTGAGGGCTAATGTAGGACACACAATTCTTAAAGGTGCGCCATGGTGCCTAAGGTGTCTTTAAAGTCTAGAAAACCACTTGGTCACAACAATGCCTAGTAAGATGGCAGCAGCACCAACACTAGCAAATTCATTAAAATTGACATGACAGGGTATGCTTCCAGCTGCCTTGACAGACTGAGTCTGGTGGCCTTGAGCAGTTGGTAGCACTAGAAGCTATGGTCAGAGACTACCTGGGCTGGATCCCAAAATTGCCCCAGAGCTAACACCAGGGGCCTAACTAGGAGAGACTGGGCCCCATAGCAAACTTTTGACTGGGGCCCCCCTCCGCTGGGTACCACACAACCCCCGCCCCCTTGTAGATAGTGCCTCCCTATAGATTCCACCACACACCGCCCCCTATAGATAGCACCATACACAGCCCCCTGTAGATAACATCTTACAGCCCCAATCCCCCCTGTAGATAACGCCATACAGCCCCCTATAGATAACGCCATACAGCCTTCCTGTAGATAACGCCACACAGACCCCTCCTGTAGGGGATAGGGGATGCATGTGTGATCGCTGGGATGCCCATCAATAAGGAGAACGGGGGACCGAAAGTCCCCCCAAGTTCTCTATGACTAACCTCGGACTTCCGGAGTCTGCGCAGTTCAATAAAAATGAAAGCAGCGCTGGTCACGCATGCGCACAAGCGCGACCAGTGCACAATTCATTTCTATGGAGCTGCAGACAGAGCCCGGAAGTCCGAAGTTTGTCATGGAGAGCTTCGGGGGACTTTCGGTCCCCCCGTTCTCCTCATCGATGGGCGTCCCAGCGATCACACATGCATCCCCTATCCTGGGGATAGGGGATGCATGTCTTTTGTAGGAACAACCCCTTCAGTGGCGTCGCGATGTAGCAGCCATAGCGGCTGCTAGCGGAGCCTCCGGCCATGGGGGGACCCGTGATGGCGGGTGGCACGGGCCCCCTCATGCTGCGGGCCCCATAGCAGCCGCTACGGCTGCTACAGCGGTAGTTACGCCACTGGCTAACACTATTTCAGTCACTTGTTCATAGACCATTATGGCCTAATCTTTGTAATAAGCATAACTGTAATAAGCATAATCTTCAAACAGGTATCCCCACCCCCATCTTATTCCTATATCTACAGTGATTAAAACAAATCTAGGATCCCTTTGTCTAACCAGAGGTTACAAGACATAATGATTTCCTTGTTTTAGGTTGGTCATACAGATAAATAGCTTTGCCTAGAAAAAGGCAAACAAGAATAATTCTTTTAAATGATCTCTAAACATAGAATATACACGCTCAGAGAAATTTCGGCAATTCCTCCCTTATTATCCTCCTTTCCTTTGATATATTTTGCCTCATTGAATTTCATTGGTCAGGCCTTTTTTTGTCCCAGCCCCCAGAAAACACCCAAAGGAAGGTCACATGTTCACCTAGACACTATTTACAGCCTCCCTGTATATGGTGCCACACAGACCCCTGTATATGGTGCCACACACCTCCCTGTATATGGTGCCACACAGCCCCCTGTATATGATGCCACACACCTCCCTGTATATGATGTCATACACCTCCCTGTATATGATGCCACACACCTTCCTGTATATGATGCCGCACACCTCCTGTATATGATGCCACACACCTCACTGTATATGATGCCACACACCTCCCTGTAGATGATGCCACACACCTCCTTGTATATGATGCCACACAGCCTCCCTGTATATGCCACACAGCCTCCCTGTATATGCCACACAGCCTCCCTGTATATGCCACACAGGCTCCCTGTATATGATGCCACACACCTCCCTGTATATACCGCCACACACCTCCCTGTATATGATTCCACACACCTCCCTGTATATGATGCAACACACCTCTCTGTATATGATGCCACACAGCCTCACTGTAGATGCCGCACAGCCTCACTGTAGATGCCACACAGCCTCACTGTAGATGCCACACAGCCCCCCTGTACATGCCACACAGCCCCCCTGTATGTGATGCCACCCAGCCCTGATGTATATGATGCCACACAGACCGACATGAATGCCCTACATACTCACTGCGCTGTGTCTTCAGGTAAGGTCCCTCATCTTCACGAGATCTGCGAAGGCAACGCAATGACATTCACCTATTCAGTGCTGTCTTCTTCTGGTGTGGTCGCTAGTCTCACGGGATCTGCGAAGGCGGCGGGATGACGTCATCGCGCCGCCTTCGCAGAACCCGCGAGACTAGCGACCTGACCAGAAGAAGTCGGCGCTGCATCGGTAAATCGGTGAGTATTTGTCATCGTGCCACCGATAGCCAGCAAGGGAACTAGTAGTTCCCTTGCAAATCCCCATGTTACAGATCCGTTTTTAATGGTTGTTACATGTATTGAAAGCCGTTAAAAACTGATCCATTGACTTCTATGGGCGCTGTCAGGCCGTTAAAATGGCCAAAAATAGGACATGTCCTATTATTTGACGCCCATTATTCATGGCCTTTAAAAAAACGGCTGTGTGAATACACCCATAGAACATCATAGTTCTGAAAACAGTCGTGTGACGGCCGTTAAAAGAACGGCCGTCACATGGCCGTTTTTCACTGTCATGTGTATAAGGCCTAAGTATGGCCTTTTCTGTGTTTTTTTAAGTTTATCTTTGTACTTTTTTCTGATGGTATTTTTATATTAGGAAAGAAAAGTTATAGTTAGGGACTCGCAAGACATTTGGTGACCCTTGGCTTTGGGTTGCAAGCTGGCGTATTTTGGCCAAAATAACAACTAATACCCCATGTTTTTCATGGATATTTTTTACTACATATCCTTTTTTCAGGACACAGCCAGGTCTTATAGTGCAGGGAGAGCATGATGTGCTATTGTTTGGTCTTTCATGCAGAGAAGCCCGTCTCAGTTAATAGTATGGGCGTTACAAAAAGGCTGTGATTCGGCAAGATATGCTACGCCTCACGACTGGTACATTATTCCTCTATATATTACACTTAGTACTGACACTCCATGTACTATTCACAGCACTGACCCCCATACATCACATTATTTTTGACCCCCATTACCACACACAGTTCTGGCACTTATGTACTACACCCAGAACTTATATACCATACATTTACACTTTAATACTACACCAATACTGACACCCATTTATTATGCACCTTTGTGTAATTATAGCACTGAGCTGCCACTCCCCTCAAGACTAGTCGGAGTGGCTATTACTATTTAATGCACCAAAGCACTCTCCTTCTCTGGCATTTTTGAGCTGCCTGCGTCCTGGTGGGAACGGGTGTTGAACTACCCACTCAGTAAGTATGACTTTTTCTGTGTTTTTTGAAGATATGAGTTTTCAGTGCAATCGGAGCACTTGCAGCAAATTTATTTGGACAGAATCGAATCGGACGGCCAATTCAATGCAATTTGACTGAAAACAAAAGCCAGGAAATTTGCTCATCTCTACTTATGTTTGAAAACAATATATATTATTTTTCATTCTGAACTGAAGATTTCTGTCCCTATGGTAGTATTAGGGTATGTGCACACGATAACGACAATTACGTCTGAAATTACGGAGCTGTTTTCAGGAGAAAACAGCTCCTGCATTTCAGACGTAATTGCTCGTACTCGCGTTTTGCGAGGCGTCAATTACGGGTGTAATTTTGAGCTGTTCTTCATTGAATTCAATGAAAAACGGCTCAAATTACGTCCCAAGAAGTGTCCTGCACTTCTTTGACGAGGTAATCATTTTACGCGTCGTCTTTTGACAGCGACGCGTAAAATGACAGGTCGTCGGCACAGTACGTCGGCAAACCCATTCAAATGAATGGGCAGATGTTTGCCGACGTATTGGAGCCGTATTTTCAGGCGTAAATCGAGGCATAATACGCCTCGTTTACGCCTGAAAATAGGTCGTGTGAACCCAGCCTCACAATGCAAGGCCCTCATGAATGTAAAGATAAAACACATTAAGGGAATAGTAATTTTCCTTTGTTCTACACAGAAAATGTTTAGGCGTATAACCAACCTGATATTAATATCAGTATTTAATATAGATTTTTTAATTCTATTCTTTTCAGTTAGCCCAAATTCTTCTTACTGTATATTAATCTTAAACACCCTAAGTTACTGTGTTCTGACACAGGCAACTGTAAATACCCTTAGCACTTACCGCTGTACTTCATTTCAGGGCCTTTGCTCCCTCTGGCTTAGTAAACAGACTTAGTAAACCAGTGGACAGCCCGATTGTCCTGTCCATAGCTTTCATTGATGGCAACGGTCATGTGTTTTGGCCATGTAACCGCCTCCCGGGATGCCTGCTCTTTTGCACCAACACTGAATGCTTTTAGTGCATGCGCAGATGCAGAAGATTCTGCTGCCTGTATCTGCGCATGCCCTGACCGTTCAACTATGGTTCAGTTCCAGCACAGAAGAGCAGGCTGCTGGGAAAGGCGCTCACGTGGAGAAATGACCTAATTAATCATCTATGAATGGGATAATTGCGCCATCCACTGTTTACTAGGCCATTATAGAGGGAGCAGAGGGCTCTGAAATGAAGCGCAGGGATAAATAATGGGGTATAAACAGTAGCCTGTGTCACAACACAGTAACTTAGGGCATTTCAGAAATTTCGTTATAAAGTGGCCAACCCCTTTAACTAACAATAAGCTTTAAAGTTAATATCCAACTTTTAATATCATGTAATTTTTAAAGTCCAAAATTATGCTCATCATTTCTTATTATGTGTTTACAGTGTCTGGAGCTTCTTTTTTCTTATACGGGGCCTTAAATGACTGCATAGATAACATTCTGTCTGTCTGCAGCCACCACTATAGGGAGCTTAGAAGCTTAGTGCATTCTGCTCAATAATAAAACAGTCTGCCGTATGCGCTTAAGCTCCGTTTAGTGGGTGGTGGCAGGCAGACAGAGTGGTATCATCTAACACTTGGGCTATGCAGAGAATTTTAAACTCTGTATCAGAAAAAAAAGAGTTCCAACTGCTATAAAGATGTATTGAGAAATAAAATTCCACATCATTTTGGGCCTATTAAGATTAAAAACACAAAATGATACTCAAGGTTGGAAATTCGCTTTAACGTATCCTTCTCAATATATGTACATTTTTAAGATACAATATACGGACACATTTTTCTACAACATTATTCTCTCAACATTACGTTTTCACATTGTGCATCATTAAAACATTAATTCTAGCAAACCGCAAAAAATGAAATAATTAATGAAAGTGAATACCTCTCCTTGATCAATATTACTGTTTTCATCGTAGTCGTAATTGCTATACAGATCAACTTCATATGTATCTGTGTCGTAGTTAATAGCATCCGTTGGAGGAGCAGCTACTGCCGCTTTAAGTATAAAGAGTCCCAAGAAAATATTTGCAAACGACTTCATTCTTCAAAGATTTGTAGGGAAACAAAAATATGAAGAAGTTATCGTATTGAAATTACGATCGATGATTCACAATTGTAAAACTTAAATTATAGCATTTTATAAACAAGTAACATAACCTGTTAACCTCTATTTACTTCAGTGTAATAAGTAGAAAAATATTGTGAGAATCCCACCGTCACACCGTAGCATTAATTTAATGACTTTTTTTCTGTGCATATAAATGGGAGTACACATAGATTTTGGATGGATGCCATAATGTCTACAAGTCAACATCTTCAAGCCCAGCAGCTGACATTTTAGGATATATAATACCACTTAGCCTAATGTTAGGCTTGGATTAATGACGCAGAGCATGATGCAAGAACAGAGTCATCAGAACTTATGAATAGTGATTGTTTACATTAATTATTATATGATATAGTTTAATAAATCCATTTATCTGTATTGACAACACTATCATAAGACATTTTGTTATTTATCAGGAACTGTGATATCGGTCTGTTCAAGATACCTATATAATAAAGTGTGTTTCGTGCAAGTTTCTATGAAGAAGAGTTTAATTGGCGCATGGAAGCACTACTCTGGGCAGATTTCGAGGAGGTGCCATATTGCTTACTCTTAAGAGAATAAATAAAACATCAAGCCTCTTGTAGGCAATTTTTTTGGAATAAAAAAAATATACATAGCAGTGGTGTTTGAATTAAATATTACTGACACTTTACTGTGTCATTTGTGAAAAAGGACATTTTAATGCAAGGCGTTTTTTTTAATAATTGATATTTTAGTTTAATACTTCATTGTAACGTGGCCACAGCACCTCAACCCTAAACAGACAACATATTTGCCACATATACACTCCTCCTGCTTAGGTAAATAAGCATGTGACACGTGGTATCGTCTAGAATGACAGTTCTCTTTAAGATGCTAAGTGTTGCATACTTGCAGGGTCCCATACACTTGTTCTATTCATCTACAGTTCCTAGTACCTCTAGTCTAGAAATGTTACCAATTCATGTGCCAGAATGAACTGACACACAAACTAAATTTCAGTAAGTTAAAAGAAAGAAAGCTTTTATGAAGCAGCTTTAGACATGAGGATATGAAATTCCACTGGGAAAGAGCAGTACAAAGCACTCATTTATGTCAGATTCTCAAAGATACTTTATGCAGTGCACCCATCACAAGAACTCTGCTTAAATTACCTATTTCCATTGCAAAGCAACTAAGGCTAAAATAGCAACTTCAGTATAAAATCTGCAGAGTTTGCAAAAATCTAGGCAAACAGATTAGATAATCTGTAAATTAAACAATATAAAAGATAGATAGATGATAGATAGATAGATAGATAGATAGATAGATAGATAGATAGATAGATAGATAGATAGATAGATAGATAGATAGATAGATAGATAGATAGATAGATAGATAGATAGATAGATAGATAGATATTAGATAGATGATAGATAGATAGATAGATAGATAGATAGATAGATAGATAGATAGATAGATAGATAGATAGATAGATAGATAGATAGATAGATAGATAGATAGATAGATAGATAGATAGATAGATAGACAGATAGATAGATAGACAATCTGATAGATAGATAGATAGATAGATAGATAGATAGATAGATAGATAGATAGATAGATAGATAGATAGATAGATAGATAGATAGATAGATAGATAGATAGATAGATAGATAGATAGATGATAGATAGATAGATAGATAGATAGATAGATAGATAGATAGATAGATAGATAGATAGATAGATAGATAGATAGATAGATGATAGATAGATAGATAGATAGATAGATAGATAGATAGATAGATAGATAGATAGATAGATAGATAGATAGATAGATATAGATAGATAATCTGATAAATAGTTAGGTAGATAGATATTAGATAGATAGATAGATAGATAGATAGATAGATAGATAGATAGATAGATAGATAGATAGATAGATAGATAGAAAGATAGATAGATAGATAGATAGATAGATAGATAGATAGATAGATAGATAGATAGATAGATAGATAGATAGATAGATAAATTATTATGTATTAATAAATCCTAACGAATTAGATTTTTCAATATTATTTGACAAACAGAATAAAACTTTGCCAAAAAGTAAATAGGTTTTGTATTAAGTAATATTCCTAAGAAATTTATAATTGCATAAAATTTTAAAAAATAAAGAATGCATGCCAGATTACTTTATTAATTAATGATTTTATTAGTTGCTATAACATGTGGGTGGCATTAAACTAATTAACAGAATAACAAAATATTAGTACAAAACCAATTCATATAAGGAGACAGCAGGAAGGAAACTTACCTTGGCTCCTGTTTTTTGGAATGGTAGCAGGTTAGATAGAGTACAGTGCAAGTGGGATGTGACCTGACCAGTTCCAAGTCATATCTCAGTGTGAAGGAGGGTGGTACACTGACTGCTAAGTATCAACTTGGAATTCACTCCATGAGAAATCTTGCTCAGTTTGTGTATGTTAGAATTAGCAATATTAATGGTCTTATGCTTAGACTAAAATGTGATGTCCACTATGCATTGATATTGGTTTATACAAACAAATGTGTTAGCCAAGGAATTTATTTTACTATATGAATATCTTCATTGTGGCTACTTAGCCTGGGAACTTTGCGTTAATGTCTTTAGGTTACAGCAACAACCTTTTAAAAATAGCTTGGAATCAGAGATGGAACAGATGGAAGATCCTAAATCTTCAACATACAATATATTTCATATTGAAAATGTCAATACATAAATCAACACAAAGTGCTAAAAAGGATAGAATATAAATGCTTAATTTGATAGTTATCTAAACTCTGTGCATGTGCTTGACCTACTGAAATCTATTCTATAATAGTAATAGTGCAGCAAATTTGCCGCTCAAGTATTAGAAGGTACCCAGACATTCACTTTAATAGGTTGGCGGCGGCCAGTTTGGACAATACCTTCCCACATTGTGGTTCATTCTGAGTACAGCTGTTATTGTAAATGGAGCAGTAGTGTTAGTGCCACTTTGGAAAAAAACAAAGCATTGCATCGCACCATTTGAAAACAAGGGGCATCTTTTGATCTCTGTAGTCCTCTAGAATCTAAAGGCCCTATTACACCGGACGATTTTGCCTGGTGCAGATCGTTGCTCGGTGCTCGTTTGCTCCTGTCACAAGGAGCTATGTATGGGGACGAGCGGACATTACCACAATCGCTCGTCCCTATACATTATCATCATGTCAGCAGCGCATCTCCCTGTTTACACAGGGACATGTGCTACCAACAACGATAATATTTTACTTTTTAAAACAATATGATCAGCAGATGAACGAGCAAATCTACTGATTGCTGCCCTATGAGCGATTGTTTGCCCGATAATTGCCCAGTGTAAAACCCCATTAACGCTGCTGTTCCCTAAGACAAGAATTGGATTGAATGTAGCGGTCGCCTCTGGCTAATTAAGCAAGCCTTCATCAGGGGGTCTCCTATATTAACTTATCATACCCTAAAAGGGCAAATTAAAGGTAATTGCCTAAGCCAGAAAACCCCTTTAAAAACACTTCAAGTGCATAAAGTGTAGATTACATACTTTTCCACAAAAACTGAATATGCAGATCTCTAAATTTCAAAATACTCCAGGTTACCCCCAGGGATGCTGAGCATCATATGCACAAGAAGCTCTGATCACATGGCCATTTCCAATTCCTTCTGTCTTTGCCCCTGTTTAGTTCAAGCATTGCAATTGGCCTTTGATCTAAGCACTTTGATATCAGCCTCAACATCTCTGCCCAGTGATTCAGTACCTTATTTCCCTGTTGTTGTGGACCCTTTACCTTCGCTACCAACTTTTAACTTGACAATTTATGTACTATTAGAATTACCAGTAAAAGAACTGACCTGTACATTGATGATAACTCATCTACTACTACAAGGAACCATTTGCTCTGGTTAGAACATTTACCCTGCTTTTTAACCCCAGTGTATCAAGGGACTGCAAGTGCGAAAAACCAACTCATGCTAAAGTCATGCATCCAGCAATAACAGAAGCCTATTAAGAAGGAAAGTCCGTAGCAGGGGTACAGATGAAGCAGTTGCTACCTTGACAGCCATGGCACACTAAGGCGGTATTGTAGAGCGCTTACACTATATGCGTAGTGTGCCACTCATTCACTTTGAATGAGAAAGGCAGCACTACGCATATAGCATAAAACTATTAATGTAGTGCGCTGGGCAGTCAATTTGGCGGCTACTAGATCTGTACCTAATCTGGATAAGCATAATTATTTTGCTGTCAATGGGCTTATTTGACTAAGAGGTGTGTGAATTAGTGGAATTAAAAACTGGCGTTAAAAGCTGGAGTTAAAGTCCCTGTAGGTACTCCACTTTTCCTTTCTTCAATATTTTACTTTTATTTGTGATTGGGATAATAAAAAGTAAGATTGGAGGTTTGTTTCAGTGCACAGTTTGTTACATGTATGTTTGGCTGGAGCAGGAGTTCCGGGGTGAATACCTCTGTGGCAGATGTGAGCATGTTGCCCACCTGGAGACTGACATTAGAGATCTGGAGGATCAACTCTGATGGCCATTGACAATCTTGACAGGTGCATGCTGCTCACTTAGAAAAGCAGTTAGTGGGTAGATAAGGAGGGTGGAGAAATGAGTCAGGAGGACCAGGCAAGTAGCTGGGTTACTGTAGTTAAAGGGAGTAGAAAGTCCCAAAAAAGGAAGGCCACTCCTGTTTCTATGCTTCCAAGCAAAACTGTCACGTTAGGTGATGATCCGAGGGTGTCAGTCTCAGAAATGGAAGCCCCAGTTAATACAGCTCTCCCTAACAGCCGGGAGAACAGCCTAGCTAGTAGTTGGGGGGAATGGAAATTTTGGTAGGGCTAGACAATTAGTGTTTATAAGGTATTCTATAATCAGGACTATGCCAAGACCACCTTAACCAAATGGTTTGCTGTCAGCCTGGTGCCAGGGTTTTGTATGTGGTGGAACGGGTGAATGTCTTACTGGGAGGGGCTGGTGATGACCCCTCACTAGCGGTCCATGAGGGAACTGACAGAATACATACTAGGTGGAGGACCCTTAAGAATAATTTGAAAAAACGAAAGATGTCACCTTCCTTACCTTTCCTCTTATCTCAAAATGTCCTGAGATGTGTGGCACAAGATGACCAGCTTTGAAAAAAAATGTCATTTTGTGATATTTTGTCACAAGATGTCTATGCTAAATCTGTCTATGTGTGGCCGCCAGTGATTGTGATGTGAGTTGCAGCCTTTCCATGGTTTTACCAGCATGTTGCGATATTATATTGAATTTATTTCAAGCTGAATGGTAGAACCTGCAAGGTTGTATGATCTGGAATACAGCCTCTGCCATGATAATGGTAAAACCCTGTTAACCAGTTGACTACGTAGAATGCGCGTCCTGAGCGGGAGGGTAGTTACCACATCAGGACAACCATACCCCAGCTGATGGCGCGAGAACAAGTGTGCCCTTGCGTTCAGGGGCCAGGCAACAACTGTAACATACAGCCACAGCCCCGCTCAAACAGCGGAGAATAGAAGAACCTCTGATGGTATTTGCCAGAGCTAAAGTTGTGTAATGTCTGCAATTTTCTAAAGGAAGGCATCTTCTTCTCAGATTGGTCATTGACAAAATCACTTTTAATCCACTGCTCTTTTTCTGATAAATAGAAAGATAAAGTTTAAAATGACAAGAGAAAAGAGTTATGGAACCGGGGAGTTCTAGCCAGTCTCTAATGCTGGTACTTATAAAGTTATATACATTCAGCTTATAACAGTCTTGACAACATCCTACTCAATCCACTGCTATTTTTATTATGAATTGGAAGTTATAACTAAAAATGGCAAGAGAAAAGAGTAAATCGAACTGAGTATTTCGAGCCAGTCTTCCATGCTGGTACTTGACAGACAGGAAGCTATGTAAAATAATCTGACAAGTATTCCCAACCCTAGATACAGAAGATCCTTCATTTGTTATGAAATGGGAAGACTCCCTCACCAAATGTTCACGCACGCTCATTGAGTTGCTTATTGGGGCAGATCGCAGAACCCTCGATTCTTTGGAAAAATAAATCGACCCCCTGAAAGATAAAATTCATCAGTCTCTTAATAAAGAGGAGCTTGATGTTTTTGACAAGGCATTGGAGGAGGAATTAACTAAGTGGGAAAGAGAAATACAAGACCTCAAAATTAGAAAATTTCAGCGTGATCTGAGGGATTTTCAGTCCAACAAAATTTACCGCTGGCATACCAAAAGGGATAGAGCTCGTTCTCTATCTCGTTCTGTCTCTTCCACCTCTCTTGTATCAGAAGAAGAATGTGGCGGTTTTTTAGACAAACCTCAGGCCGCAGGAGATGGAGACCCTATGTTCAACTCCAGAATACCGGCAGTCAAAAGGAAGACCAGGGGTGTGTTCAACAGGGACAAGAGAAACAGGAGGCTCTGAAGGTAATTAATCTCTCCTCCTATGCTTTATCGTCCTCTCAAATTAATGTTTTACAAAAGGGTCTGTCCTTTTCCCCTACAGGTAAATTCGATCTCTTTACCACCATCAAAGATCTGGCATTTTTTTCTAGGAATTTGCTTTTCAAGAAGCATTTTAGTAGAAAGGACCATATTGTCCTTATGGGCTCTCCAGCAGAGAAACAGGCATTTGATGCCCTTATTTCACTATTAGAGGAACAGGAGGTCAAGACAGACCCCAGACTTCCCATGCATCTGTGCCGCCGTTCCCAACATTTCCCCCCCTTTGCGCTGTGTCCTTCAGTGGATATTTTCTTTAAACTAGTTAAAAAAATCTAGAAACTATTTCTGACTCCAGAACATCCTGTAATCTTAATTATAAAGAAAGACAGGCAATTTTAGAACTGAAAAAACGTAAGGATGTGATTATCAAACCAGCCGATAAGGGGGGTAATGTTGTGTTATGGCCGGCACAGATGTATGAATGTGAGGCTTTTCGCCAACTTGATATGAGCCACTGCTATCGTAGGCTACCATCCAATCCCACTCTAGTTTTCAAAAGATAATTAGATACTTTGTTACAAAGGGGTGTGGATGCACAAATCATTAATTCTAAACTGAGGGAGGGCCCAATTAAACCCACGTTCTACTTATTGCCTAAAGTGCATAAAAATGCTACTAACCCCCCCGGTCGTCCAATAGTATCGGGGATTGGTGATTTGTGTGAGAACATCTGTAGATTTGTAGACTTTTTTCTGCAGAAATGTGTGGAAACCCTGCCGTCATACATTAGAGATACCACAGACATGTTACAACTACTTGATGGGTTGCATCTTGAGGATGATATGTTTCTGGTCACGTGCGATGTGGAGTCTTTGTACACGTCTATATGCCACGACCATGGGGTACGAGCGTCAAGACATTTCTTACAGATGACTAATCATGACCCGGATCTTATTGAGTTCGTATTGTGTCTTCTTAACTATGCATTGACACATAATTTTTTTGTATTCAAGGACCGCCTCTTCCTACAGCTCCAGGGTACGGCAATGGGGGTGACTTGTGCGCCCTCATATCTCATATGCCAATCTCTTCCTGGGGCTGTGGGAGAGGGATATTGTCCAACAGACTCCGGGTCATGATTCAGTGCTCCTGGTGTCGAGGTATATAGACGACATTCTATTTATCTGGCAGGGCTCCACGTCCAATTTGGAATCTTTTCTCAGCTCCCTCAATATGAATGACATTAATATCAAACTTACGTGGCAGTATAGTCAAACTCGTGTTGATTTTTTGGACATCTGTATTACCAAAGATGACAGTGGTTTTATTTCCACCGACATTTTTAGGAAAAAAACCTCCACAAATGCCCTCCTCCATGCCACATCCGCTCATTACCCGAAGGTCACAACATCTATACCTGTATGCCAGTTTCTAAGGGCAAGACGCATCTGCTCCAATGACAGCAACTTTGAGCGCCAAGCATTGGATTTGACGGCAAGGTTCAAGAGTCGCGGTTATAGTCAGAGGGCTATAAAAAGAGGCTACCTTAGAGCTAAAAATTCAACTCGTGATGGACTCCTGGTGAGTAGGCCTAAAAAGAACAATACTGATCAGAATGTTAGATTTGTCACCACCTTTAATCCCCATTGGACCAAAATTTGTGATATCCTACAAAAGCACTGGAGGGTCCTTCTTACTGATCGTGATTTGGCAGGGATTCTCCATTACTTGGAGGCGATCTAAAAATCTGAGGGACCTTTTGACAGCAAGTCACTATATCCCCAGTGCCCCCCCCCTAATCCGTTTGGTAGTAGGGGCCCTCCCTGGGGATCATATAATTGCGGTAAATGCTCTGCATGTAAATATATTCCACGTGCCCTTAACTTCTACAGCTCAGATAGAGGCAAAGACTACAAAATTGTTTACAACATCACATGCAACACAGTAGCTGTGGTATATTTTGCCCCTTGCCCCTGTGACCTCATCTATGTTGGCATGACCAGCAGGCAATTGAAGGTGCGGGTGTTGGAACATGTCAGCAAAATTAAGTCAGCTTCTAATGCTCTAGATTTGGATAAACTCCAGCCTGTTGCGCGACATTTTCGCGAGTTTCACTCCTGTAATCCAAAAGGTTTTGAGGTACGTGGAATTGACAAAATTTCCCTGGGATGTAGAGGTGGGGATGTACGTCTGGCATTATTGAGAAAAGAAATGAAATGGATCACGTTACTCAATACTGTGGCGCCATTTGGTCTAAATGAAGCCACCAGTTTCAGGCACTTTCTGTAATTTTCAACTATGCGTGAATTTTATTTTCTCTAGGGTTTGTTTCTTGTTTTTTATATCTATCTTTTATGTTCCAGTTTATTCCTTCCAGTGAGTGGGTTTACCATCCTATATATTGGAGAATATTGTGTATGGTCCTAATCGGAATTCAGAAGCGGAGAAGATAAAGATGTCCATAATTCTAGTTGTATTGATGTATTATGATCTTCATATCATTGCTCGCTATTGTACTTATTGTATATTTGTTATATTTGCTGTGCGCTGTACTGTTGAGTCCTATATATATATATATTTAAAATGTATTATATAATATTATACTTCTAGTTTAATATATATATATATATATATATATATATTTTAATATTATATATCATATTATCTATTCTCGGCTTCTGCTTGAGGTCTATTAGCTTTTATGAGTATTATTTAATTTATTAATATATTATATTCTGACGGTCTTGCTTATATTTTTCATGTTTTTGCATATATTTCTATATATTTATTTCTATATATATATCCGTATGGTCTATATGTATTATATAATCATATACTGTGTTTTTTATCACTATCTCACCTCACTATATATTTATATACATATATGTATTTGTATTTATTTATTCTTATATATTTATTTTTGTCTCACTATTTATTTATCACTATTAAATATTTATTAGTATGGTGCACGTTTTTTTCTTATTTTTTTCTTTTCTTCACTATTTATTCACATTGCACTTCTTTCACTTTATGTTGCACTGTTCCATTACTTTTCAATATAAGTGCCGCCGTTCTTTATACTTTATATTTGTTTGTTATTTTTGTCAAATAATTTCCGACCTGCCTTATCTCCACAGTAATCCCCACCTCTGTCATTGTTATTGTTTCAGTTTTGTCTTTGTTATTCCTGTTGCCTCTCCTGTGGTGTTTGCACAGACGCTCGATCACGCGTGCGTGGTGGGGCCCGAATTCGGGAGTGCCGCTTAGCATCTAGCGTTGTCATGGTGATGTTGTCATCATGCGGCGCCTCTCCATCTGACGTGCGGCGCGTCCCTTGATGTGTGCGTCACCCGGCCGGCGTGTCGAGCGCCGATTTTCATCCATCACAGGTGAGTCTAACTTCATTCCATTTCTATAAAAACCCTTAGAGTTTTATTAAATGTAGCCTCCTGACGAAGCCGGTCTACAGGGCGAAACGCGCGTCGAGGTGTTCACTCATCCATCCGTCTTTGATCTCCATCGCTCCTCACCATGTCCCAGGGTATGGGCTGGTCTCTAGCTTCTACATGATTGTTCCATTGTGTCCAGTTATTTTTAGCCCCTCTTTGTGGCTAATTTGAGCCTGCATGTTTACTTAGGACGCCTTCAGCTTTATTTTGCTGATTGTTATATATTCTGCAGGTAGCAGTAGACTTTTTAGTCTAATCCTGTACATTGCTATACCTAGTAGGCAGCACTATATCGTATGTGGGTTTCATTACCCTATGCCCACGATTTATATTTTCTGTCCTGTGGACTACTTGAGCGTGGTCTGGTCATCCTTGGATGGTTGACTCTGTTTTGTCTATGGTCTATTTCATCTGACCTTGCTGTATATATCTCCGTGTATGATGTATCCCTTTTTTATTCTACTACATGTTATTGTTGAGTATATTTAATAAAGATTTTTTGTACTTTTGTATATTATTTAGTATACTATTTCTTTAAGGGCTATGTCCCTTTTTGGTTCGCTTTTAGGTTATCTACTTACATTAAGGGACCCCAGCATACGCCATTTCTTTGGTGTGAGGTTTGTTTAGGTTGTTTAAATAATCTGACAAGGTCAGACACTTTCAGTTTACAATCGCCATTGACAAAATCATGCTAAATCCACTGCTCTTTTTATGATGATAGGAAAAGAAAGCTTAAAAGGTGGCCGGAGCAACCCACCACCGGCATTACAAAGAGTCAGTGGAACTATGGGTAATCAGCCAGTCTCCCACTTGCCAGGCTTGAAGCTGTGTAATGTTTGCGATCTGACAAGGGCATGCACATCAAGCTTAGAATGGCCTGTGGCAAGAGTTTAATTTGCTGGTCTTTTTATGAGTGATAACAGGAGAAGGATTAAAATGCCAAGAGAACAGAGTCAATGGAACAAAAGATTCCCAGCAAATCTTTCATGTTGGCACTTACCAGGCCTGATATGTGTAATGTCTGCGATATGTTGAGGTCAGGAAAACTTAACTTATACTCAAAACTAAAAAGTTGTAAGTGCATATGTATTAACCCCTTTTGCTATAAAACCCCATAATAAGGTCTGGTCAAACCAATTACCTTCAGAAGTCACATACAGTAATTAGTTGAATAAGGTCCCCCTGTGTGCACTGAAAGTGTCACATAATCTGTCACATGATGTCAGTATAAATACACTTGTTTTGAAAGGCCCCTGAGTCTACAATACAACTAAACAAGCAACATGAAGACCAAGGAGCTCTCAAAACAGGTCAGAGACAAAGTTGTGTAGAAGTGTAGATCAGAGTTAGGTTAAAAAAAAATATATCCCAAACTTTCAACATCACACGGAGCACCATTAATTAATCAGAGATTTAACAAAGTAACCAACAATAACACTAAAGGAGCTCCAAAGATCTACAGCGAAGATGGAAGTATTTATCCATAGCACCACCATAAGCTGTAAACACCACAGAGTTAAACTTTATGAAAGAGTGGCCAGAAAAAAAAAGCAATTGTTTAAAGAAAAACATAGAAAAAAAAACATTTTGAGTTTGACTGGCTAGGCTCAGGAAGAGTCTGATGCTGGCAGAGGATGGAGTGGGGTGACGCTGCTCTGCTTCTCTACCATGCCAACAGTAGGGGGCAGAGGAGAGCCCATATAGGGAGGAGGTTCGGCGCCAAAAGGAAAAAGGTATTAGACATGAGTGCTATTGGTGTATATTGAAGCTAGACAGGGACCTGGTTGCCAACGTGAGCATGCTTGTCCTTCTGTGTTAATGTGTGGGAGATGGAGACTGCAGCTGCAGTGGTGGTAGTGGTGGTAGAACGGTGATCGGGTGACGTGGGGCTATGCGGAGCTGAGAAGGACGTCTTCTGGAGTGTGTGTCATGTAGGAGACAGTGAGCTAGCCAAGTGACCATTAGTGGTTTGAGGGTGGTTTGCAAGTGTTCCGTGCAGGCCAGCGCTGAAGCAGTGAAGGCTGCAGTGTATTGTTGACCTGTGGGGTTAGCTCTGGGGAGTCTGCCAGGGCTGTGGAAGTAGTCAGGCCAGTTGTAGAAACCAGTTAGAGGGCAAGCAGTGCTGTGCTCAAACCAAAGAGAGGATCTAGGTAGGTACTGGGGGTTCTAGAAAGGTCCGTGTTCTAGTGGACTGCATAGATTGCTACAGCGAGGACTGCTTGACCTTTAGCCTTGAAAAATGGCCTAGTTATTGATGTTCTGGATTCAACTGGACTGGGTGAAATACTTAGTGGTAGAAGCAGGGACGGCCTTAGGATAGAAGGTGCCCAGTGTGAAATTTTCTTTCGGCATCCCACCCCATCATGAAAAAAAATGCCTCACGAAAAAGTATAATACCCCCCCCCCACAGTATAATGCCCATTTAGTGCCCCCACACAGTATAACGCCATTTATAGTGCCCCCACACTGAATAATGTCCCCTTTAATGCCCCCCACACAGTATAATATCCCTTAAGTGCCCCCACACACTATACTGCCCCCCACACAGCATAATGTCCCTTTGTCACGTAGCGGGTTAGTGGACCCACTAGGCCGTACCGCCGTAGCGGGGAGGCAGCTGGCCAAACAACAGCAAACCCCAGAATTACAATGTCCCGCACAAGGGTACCTGGATAATCCAGACGGTGGCCACAGCTCTGGCACTGATGTAGATGGTTGCAGCAGATAACGCCAAACGTGGCGGATGACACAGGTGCCACAGGTTGCGCCAGACATGGCGGATTCCTCCGGATGTGGCAGATGACACAGGACGTGGCGGATTCCTCCGGACGCGGCAGATTACACAGGGCGTGGCAGATTCCTCCGGACGTGGCAGATTAAGCAGGACGTGGCGGATTCCTCCGGACGTGGCAGATGACACAGGACGTGGCACGACTTGATACTAAAGGCACAGCACGGGAAACAGGTACAGGGAACAAGGCATGGGTAACAACTGGAATGGGAAACACTAAGGGACCATTTGCAAGACAGACTGGGAAAACTAACAACGCTCAGGCAAGGATCAGAAGGCCTGGGGCCTTCTTATAGACCAGGAAATCATGGCAGTTAATGATGATGATGATTTCCTAAGTTCCCTCTTACGCCCCCTCTTCTTGGGGCCAGAGCGAGAGAGGAACTTTTTAATAAGAGCAGGAGCACTGAGGTTCTCTTCTGGCTCCCAGGACCTCTCCTCAGGACCAAGCCCTCTCCAGTCCACCAAATAGAAAGTCCTTCCTCCTACCCTTTTGCAATCCAGGATCTCCTTTACCTCGAATACATCAGAAGGCCCGCTGGGAGCAACTGTGGAACTAGAAGTCTTGCTGTAGCGGTTCAGGACCACTGGTTTCAGGAGGGACACATGGAAGGAGTTGAGAATTCTGAGGGTAGGAGGCAGCCATAGCTTATAGGAGACAGGGTTGATTTGTTGCAGAATCTCAAAAGGACCAAGGAACCTGGGAGCAAACTTGTATGAAGGCACCTTCAAGCGAATGTTTCGAGAGGACAGCCAGACTTTAGTCCCCTGCCTTTCGCTTCATGCAATCTACTGCCAGCAAAATAGAGGACCGGGTCTGTTGCCAGATTTGCAGGAAGTCCCCATATGCAGTGTCAGCCGCGGGTACCTGAGATGAAGTCGACACAGGAAGAGGGACTCTAGGATGTTGACTCTATACAATGTGAAATGGAATGGAAGTGGTGGACTCACTTGTGTGGTTGTTGTATGAAAACTCGGCCCATGGAAGAAGCTGTACCCAGTTATCATGCTGTGAAGAGATGAAGTGGCGAAGATAATTCTCCATGATCTGGTTTATCCTCTCAACTTGCCCATTGGACTGGGGGTGATAGGCTGAGGAAAAGTCCAAACTCACATCCAGGAGTATACAGAGGGATTTCCAGAACTTTGAAGTAAACTGTACCCCCCGGTCGGACACACTGTGTAGAGGCAAGCCATGCAAACGAAAGATGTGTAGAATGAAGAGACTCGCCAGTCGAGGAACAGAAGGTAGGCCGGTCAGCGGGATAAAATGTGCCATCTTAGAGAACCGGTCCACCACCTCCCAGACGGTGTTGCATCCTGCTAAGGGGGAAGGTCTGTGACAAAGTCAATCGCAATGTGCTGCCAGGGGGCATTGGGTACAGGCAGAGGTTGAAGCAGGCCGGCAGGCTTGGAGTGAGTAACTTTGTAAGAGGCACACACCGTGCGAGAAGAGACAAAGTCCAGAACATCTTTAGGTAGTGTGGGCTACGAGAAGTGACGAGCAATCAGGTCTCGGGTTTTACGCACACCAGCGTGCCCAGCCAGTTTAGAACTGTGTCCCCAGCACAGAACTCTTCTCCTGTCTGCCAACCGAACAAAAGTCCTCCCAGGAGGGATGTCTCTAACCTGCAGAGGATTGGCAGTGACAATGCAGAATGGGTCTATGATAGTCTGAAGGGACTCCATCTCAAACGATCTGGACAGGGCATCGGCCCTCACATTCTTGTCCGCGGGACGGTAGTGGAGCACAAACTGAAATTGGGTGAAGAACAGCGACCACCTGGCTTGACGGGGATTCAGTCGTTGTGCAGACTGAAGGTAGGTAAGGTTTTTGTGGTCGGTGAAGATCAGGATGGGGTGAGAAGCGCCCTCTAGAAGATGTCTCCACTCCTCCAGAGCCAATTTGATGGCCAGCAGCTCCCGATCTCCAATAGAGTAATTGCGCTCTGCAGAAGAAAAAAGTATTGAGTAGTAGCCACATACTACTGCCTTTCCTTTGGAGCTCCTCTGGAACAGAAGTGCACCTGCACCAACAGAGGAGGCGTCCACCTCCAGTGAGAACTGCCGAGATACATCAGGATGTGGCAGATGACACAGGACGTGGCACGACTTGATACTAAAGGCACAGCAGGGGAAACAAGAACAGGGAACAAGGCACGGATAACAACTGGAACGGGAAACACTAAGTTACCATTTGCAAGACAGACTGGGAAAACTAACAACGCTCAGGCAAGGATGAGAAGGCCTGGGGCCTTCTTATAGACCAGGAAATCTTGGCAGTTGATGATGATGATGATTTCCTAAGTGCCTTTAAGGCCGGGCACGAGCGTGCGCGCACACCCTACGGGACACAGCAGAACGGAGCGGAAGTGAGCGCTGGCGTCTCCTAGGAAGGATATGGGGACGGATCCATGGCTGCGGGCGTCGGGAGGTGAGTAAACCCGACGGCCCGCGGCCATGGACGCTACACCCTTTAGTGCCACACAGACAGTATAATGCCCTTTTAGTGCCCCCCATACAGTATAATGCCCACATAGCTGATACAGTATAATAGCTATAGCAATAGCAATAGCTTTTGATTCTGTCGGAAAAACGGAAACCTGCCGGAATGGTGACGAACGGAAACCATTAGCGATGTCTCCGTCACCATTGATATCAATGGTGACCGAAACGGAAGCTGTGGTTTCAGTTTCACTTTCCGTTGCGGGGTTCACCCGACGGAAACCTCAGACGGAACCCCGGAACGGAAAGCAAACAGTGATGTAAACAGACCCTAATAGTTGTGTTCAGTTAAACCAGTGTGTTCAAAATTCATTTGGTTTGCAATTGTCTTTTCTTAAAGGGGAACCACTCCAGCAACCCCTTGTTACAAGCGTTGAGAATACCTGCTCGGTAGTTTGGGAGCCGTGCCTGGGTCTGCGGAAGGAATGCATTGCCCTGAGGCCTGTCCTAGTGAGGTTTCTGCAAAGGAAGTGGACCGAGGCCTGCTCAACTGTGTTTTGTGGTTTGTTAAGTGAGGGGACTAGTGGAGGTTAGTGGGACAGAGTCAAGTCACAAGAGTTCATGGAAACAAAGACAAGTGGTAGTGAGTAAGCCCTCGCCCGGCAACAAGAGACATTCAAGTGTATTTTGGAAATCTGCACGTTAGTTAATTGTGCATTTCTACGCATTTCTACGTAGAGTGATCTGCAGCATTTTTTATTTTTTTTTCCTCCATGCATTCCAAGAGCCATAGCTTTGTCACATAGCCGTATCAGGGCTTGTTTTTTGCAGGACAAGTTTTAGATTTTAAAGGTACTGTTGGAAAACATCCGTCCCTTTAAGGCTGCCATGACTATCTTCTGGGCAGCTCTGGTTTAAGTTGCAGAGCCTATCCCACTACTCTGTCTTTTTTCCTTTCAGATTGAAGGATGGAGTATTTAAATCTGGTTTGGTTCTGTCTTCTTTGCTTGTGATTCTCCTTGTTTGCATGTGTTTGAGCAAGCTCCTGATTATACCCTGTACCTTTGACTATTTGAATTTTTGGAACTGGACCTCGGCTTATCTTTGGATTTACCGCTTGCTTACTGATTTGGACATTCTGCTCCCCGTTGGTTTTGACCTATGCACTTCCTGATATGCCCTAGCTTTGTGATTTGGACTTTCTGTTTACCATCTGGCTGTCTTGTTTTCTGTTCTGGTATTGCCTGCATTGCAACTCTTATACAACACCAAATTCTCTTAAGGCAACCTGGGTTCTATGCAACCAAATCCAACCTGCCTTGCGGTGGGCTCTGGTGAAGATCATGGAGTAGCATTCGATTCTGCTGATCAGAGTTGTGATGGATTTGAGGTAGCGGATTTACTTGCATGCTTGTTCCAGACAATCTCCAGCTGCCTTTGGGGAATCGCTCACATAGCAATTCCATCAACTTTCACAACTTTCACTATAGTGATTCTATAACAGGTAGTATTTATTGTGCCATATAATGTACTGAAAAACGGAAAAAAATAATAATTGTGGGGTGGAATGGAAACCAACATCAATTTTTCATAATTTTTTTGGGTTTTGCTTCTACGTCTGCGGTAAAAATGACATGTTAACTTTTTTCTGCGAGTCGATACAATTATAGCGATACTAAATTAATATAGTTTTTTTTAATGTTTCACCCCTTTCCTAACAGAGACTTGTATTGGACTTCGTGTACTACCTAGCCATTTGGGACCGTACTCTGTTACACTCTTGAGTGTTGTGTGACGTGTACGCTGCGCATTCACAGAGGCATAGCAACCATGAGGACTCAAAAAAGTGCAGGATACATCTAGACTAAGTGACTGGTACAACCCGGCAATTATGCGGAGGCGGGGCAGGATATGCGAGGGAGGAGTCTCCCTAAGATCCATAGCAACACTGTAGAACAGGTGGAAGCCAACAGTCACTTAGGGTGTAACCCAACCCAAGAAATAATGAATGCATCTCATGGTTCCCGGCCCAGACAAGGTTCTGTTTGTTACCTCCTCTATTAATTATCACAGATGAGCTATGACAGCAGACGACCGGTTCGAGTGCCACTGCTGGCTAAGGGCAAAAGAAAGGCAAAATTACAGTGGGTAAAAGAGTGCAAAAATTTGATCACTGAGCAGTGGAAAAACATTGCCTGGTCAAATTAATCCAGATTCCTGTTGCACCATGCTGATGGGAGGGTCAGAAATTGGTGCAATCAGCGATAATCGATGAACGCTTCCTGTAAGGTGTCAACAGTTTAGGAAGGTATTAGTGGAGTAATGGTGTGGGGGATGTTTTCTTGGCACACCCAGGGCCCTCTAAATACCTGTGGATAGACATTTGAACAGTAGGGTTTACCTAAGCATTGTGGTCGACCAAGTTCATCCTTTGATGGCAGCTGTTTACCCTATGGCAGAAGGACACTTTAATGGCAACTGCAAGAAACTATCCTGTCCGCATACACTAATATTTCCGCAGAATGATTTCAACACCTAGTAGAATCTATGCCACAACTTATTCCTGCGGTTCTGAAGGCCAAAGGAGGTTCAACACGCTACTAGATGGGTAACTCTAATAAATATAAGGACATAAGTACAGTTCCATCTTAGCTGGGGAAATAACATCATAGAAATATTAACATTTAGGACCCTAATAATTAGCTATACAGTGGCCTGATACACAGTGCCACAGCATCTATATAAATATATGACAGTGGCAGAATGCAGTTAAAAAACAGTACAGTAT